>NC_046222.1:86958220-88158220 GCF_009819885.2 Catharus ustulatus | reverse complement strand
CCAGCTTTGTGGTTCTCAGATGTTTGCCTTTTCTTTGATAGGATTAAATTTAACAGTTTTGTTTTCATTTTTTTTCCATCGCCAAGACAGTTTGAGACATTTTTTTCTTTCAAAGAGAAGCCATCACTGTGTTTATAAGAATCAGAGGACTCCTACAAAAATTTCACACATAAAGGCCAGCCTGGAGTTACCTGCAATATCCTGCATTTGCTACCCACTGTTTCACACAGAATGTCTGAGGTATATATGTGCAGTTACAGCCCAGCAGGTAGCCTGTGTATGGTGTCCTACATCAAAGACACACAAAAAAGCAGGTGAAACTACCTATCTGAATAAAATGGTAGGATCTGATTTTTATGTTGTATAGGGTCAGTTTATGCGCACTTAAAGTGAAAAAAAATTTATATATACAAGAAGAAGAGAGAGAATGAAACCAAAATCACAATTGAAAGCAATATTTTAAATATTTAGATTTTCACTTTTCAAAATACCAGCTCAAACCCTCACGTTTAAGTTTTCTTTTCTTCATTCACAGTGATTGCAGATGTTTAACTGGCATATAAGCAGGACCAGTAGTATTTTCCTTCTACCTGTGGGGAGCCAGTATAGCACATTCCATCATTTAAATGCAGAACTAGTCCATTAGTTAAAATAATAGTGATGCCTAAACCCTGATGTCCTGCTGGCACAGCAAGGGTGAGAGTTTAAAAAAGGCCTATGTACCAACCATACATTAGGGTTTGCACTCAGCTTGGGGCAGGTGACTTTCCCACCTCTCATCTCAGTCTGTGGTTTTTTCTGCTTTTTCTTTGCAGATTGTGTCCTGCTTTCTTGATGTTCTGTGAACCTACATTGCTGGTAGCAAGTACTCTGGACATCTGCTCTGAATTTACTTTTCAGATAATATCTATATGTGGGGATTTTTTTTCTGTAACATAGGGGCTAGGCTGAAACTGGCAGCCTGCAGGAGAGAAGGAAAGACCAGTACCATTTCTAATAATAACAACTATTTGCAAGCCCAGGGACCTCAGCAGGTATCATTTTCCTTCCCAGTGACACACAGCTATCTCAGATCAGAATACCACAGCCATTTTGAACCAGTAACCCAGCCCAAGAGTTTTAAACAAAGGTAATGAAATATGTATTTATTCATGGCTAAAATACAGGGCAATTCCAAGGATGCAGAATGGAATTCACCTGGAAATGGGCCAGAACACAGAGGCCAACTTTTCACTATGGGAAAGGAGTGATGTGCACTTTTCTGTGATCGGAGGTCATCAAGGTTTCAGCCTTGTAACTAGCCATAGGGACCTACAACTGTGTCATAGTTCAAATTAGGCACTGAAGAAAACAGTAGGAAAGAGTGATCCAGCTCTCCCTAAAATAAATAGAAGGATTTCTGTAGGAGTTAGAGCACGGTGAATCACCACTTGTTTCTTAAACACCCTATTTTATCCTTGGGGCTCAAGTCACATTCTTTTTAGTTATGATATCTGATGGGATTTCAGCCTAAGCTCTATGGCTATGATCTTACGTCCTATAATTCAACCTGCTCCAGAAAATCTCCATTTATTGAGTGACGAATAATAGAATTTCTTAGCAGCTTCTTTTAGCTTTCAGAAAAGAAAACACAGTATTGTATGCACTGTTTCAGAAGTTTTCCTTTATTTTCCCGTGGGGATTTATTCTTTCGGGAAAAAAAAGAAAAAAAAAAAAGACCTCACTGAGAAGTACAGTAGTTAATTCAGATGGTTTCAAGTTGCCTCGAGCTATTGACTGATATATGCAAAACCTTGCCATTATGTTTTCAAAGCAGCAACAAATAGAATTAGGAGTGCAACTCCTTTGATGATACTTTGAATTTTTTTTTAAATTACCTTCCATTGTTGTCTGGGCTTGATCTTTCTCCCCCAGAAACTAGTGGGAGTTCTGCCACTGACTTCAGGGGAAAGAGAATTGGATTGTTTTCAGCACAGATTTTAAAACAAAGGCTTGAAATTGGCAGGAATAAAACCCTCTGCCATGAATCGAGGCAGCAGGTTGCCAGATGGCAGCTTTTCAGAGTTATGCAAACAAATTTGGTTTATTCAATACAAATATTTGAAGGAAAAAAAATATGAAGAGTATTATTATAATTTACCAAAGTGTCAGATTGGAGCCTTCTAGATTTTAATTTGGTTCCAAGAAAAATAGAATCTATACCAACATTGTCATTGCTCTAGAAAGCACCTGAGTCTGGCATTCCATGACAATTTGACTACTTCACATATAGTTTTGGGTAGGTGAAGAAAAACAGGAATATTGGGGAAGGCAGATTCACACTGTTGCTGGGAGAAGGCAATTCAGGAGCAGTTGGTCAACTTCCAGTCGAGGACCACACGTTTTGTGCACAACCCAAAGAGAAAGAGAGACACCCTGAGAAGGCATCTTGAGATTTTAAGTTAGATACTTGAGGTTAGGCACTATGAGTAGCCCCATAAATTACAATTTTAAACTTATGGCTAACTACCCAGATCCACTCATCAGGTATCAACCAAGAGGCAGGTCAAAGAGACCAGAAGTGCTCTGTTTTGGACTTTTTGGTCTATTATGCTCTGGTCTGGTTTAAGTCAAGAACACAGAAATGACAGAAAGTGAATATAAAATAAAAGGTAGATTCTGTTTTTCCTTGAAAATTGAATTTTAATCTATTTGGAAAAAAAATACCTATGAACAATAAAAAAATAGCATTGCTGAATTCAGAGGACTTGACTTTTCTCCTATTCAGTAAAAAGGCTAAACAGGAAGAGGTTTGTATATAGGCCAGAAGAAGAGAGCTCTTACTACACTATCACAATCATTTTTCTCAACTACATCTAGCATTAAAAGTAAAAAATAATAGAGCACATCTGCCCTGAATTCTCTCTGCATACAGTTTCCTTCCGCCTGTGGTGAGGGGTGTGCTTTTGGGATGGTAGAAGGTTTCATCTTTTAACATATAATGAAATCCACATTCCAGTCAAATGTGATCAGCCTAGCCAGTGCAGAAAGATATTTTTATTGTTCATGTTTGCCTTCAGAGTGCCACTGCACATTACTAAGCATGTTGGCTTCTTGCCACCTCTATTTTAAGCTGTTGAGAAATCTGGGAAGTGGAGAAATATCTGCCTTTACTTTTTAAGGGGAAAACCATTATTTAAGTAAGCAAACATTTTAAATAACTTAGGCTAGAAAATGCATGTGTTCTTAGATGGACACGCTTATTTTAGCCAGACAGAACTGACCATATCTTTGAATTAACCTCTTGTTCCTCATAACCCACTTGTATGCACTGTGTTGACGTCATGAGAAAGAAAATCAAATCAACTGTAAATTGCCTGAACAGGTTTGTCTGAACCCATGGAGCAGCAAATGCTACACATTACTTACTTAAGACAAGTGATACTTGCCACACCTTCTACTCAAGAGGTAGCACAGAATTGTTTATACTCACTAAAATAATTACAGCAGTAGGCCACAGGTTTGAATTAATTCTCTTCATATGATTCCTAGAGCATGGAGGAAGGGAGAAGAGAATAAATGACAAGTAGAAAAGTTCAGAGGAGCAAGGTGAGAAAGTAGGAAGGAACAATTTCATGTTGATGAAAGAGTTTCATTTCAGATGGATCCTCTCTTCAGCTAACTTCAGGGACTGGCATATGGCATATGCTACAGATGGGTAGGCAGCAATACACATACAGCTGTAAGGTTCTGGCACTCTTGGTCCTGGCCCACGCTGCCAGCTGGCCAGCAGAAAGCAGGTTTGCAGGACAATTTGATTTTCCACAGCTGTTGTACAAAGCATGAGGTCAAGGGAGGTGAGAAGGAGAGTGAGGGGGTTGTAGCTGACTGGTCCTTGCTTACAGCACGGAGCCTGAATTCACCCATGACAACTGCAATATCCCAGGCAGCAACTTCCTCCATGTGCAAGCCCTTCATTTAAATGATGTGCTAATGTAAGGTTTAGGTCTTGTCTGGGTGCCCTGGAATCTCTTATGGTAAGACAGGAATACCGTGTAAGATGGGTGATGCTTGTCTTATGTACAGTAAATATACCAAGCAGACTGAAGTATCATTTTGTGGAAAAAGGACATTGCTGTTTGGTAGCTATGTTAGGGAAAACTCACCCTGACACCCTTCTGTGTATTGACAGCAAATAGTTTTTTTTAAAAAAAATTTAAAAACCAACTTGTTGCTGGAATCAAAGTCAAAGGCAAAGTCCTCTGCACATTGCCAAAAGCCTCACATTTCTGCTAATGTAATTTGAAACACAATTTACTATTATTTTCACAGGAGTCGAAAGTCACTGCACTCACTTTAATGGGATGTCTTTCTAGAAATATTTAATTTCATAGATATTAATGAAATTTAGCTGTTCATTAATTATTGGAAAATTTTTAAAAACAGTTTTATTATTATGTCAAACCATTTGAACAAAAAGTTTCCTGTGATAACTTGGTAACACTATTTTATTCAAGATGGTGAGGATAAGGCTGGAGCATGAGGAATTTCAGGTTAACAGGCCTGAGTAACAGGATAAAAAATGTCAGAAAGATTATAAATATGGAAAAATCCTCCTATGCAGAAAGGCTGAGAATGTTAGGTTTGTGCAGCATGGAGAAGAAAAGGCTCTGGGGAGACCTTACTGTGACTTCAGAGAGGGCTTATAAGCAAGACGGAGAGAGGCATTTTTACCAAGGCCTGTAATGATAGCACAAAGTGTAATGATTTGAAACTGAAAGGTGGTAGGTTTAGAGTAGGTACTAAGAAGTATGTTTTTGACTGTGAGGGCGGTGGGGCACTGGAACATGTTGCCCAGAGATGCTGTGGATGCCCCATCCCTGAAAGTGTTTAAAACCAGGTTGGATGGGGCTTTGAAACATTCAGTCTAGTGCAAGGTGTTCCTGCTCATGGCAGGGGGGTGAAACCAGATGGCATTTAAAAATCTCTTCTACATCCAACTATTCTAACATTCTATGAATCCATGAAGTTCTCAATATGAGGAAAAACCTCTCTAATTCAGATATACAAGGTGATCTGTTCATCACTCTGCAGGAACAAGACCCTGAGGGCATGATAAGTAGTTCCACAAAAGCATCAACTTAGTATTCAGAGGCACTCAAAAAAGAAATGCATATACTAGAATCATTGTGAAAGAAACAGAGAATAAACCAGAAAATATTATTCTAGAATATAGATATATCATTCACTCTGACTTTTAATTTTGTACTCTAGCCATCTAATCTCAGAAAACATATGCATCCACAGGGTTCAAACATTACTAGGATGGTGTTATGGATGACTTAAAAGGTTCAAAACTTCAGCTCAGAAAAGAGATGGTTTCAGATCATAACACAAAGGTCTACAGAACAAGTGTTGGCGGATACTAATTACTCACTGCTTTTCTAGTGCTGAAGGTGGTTGCTGGCAAAAAAAAGCCCCTAGTAGAATTTGATTCAAAGAAACAAAAAGGTAGTTTTTCATGTAACATGAGTTAACCTTTGTAACAACCCACAAAAGGATCTAGTCAATACAAGAGGTATGTGTGGTATGGGGAAATTAGTAGAAAGAAGGGTTCATAGAAGGTTATTAAATAGACAAACCGCAGATGTTGAGGGAAATACTTGAGCTGAAGGTAACTGAAGACTAGGAAAGCATTAGAAAGAAGTATCACACACTTGTTCTTTTTCTCCTTCTGCTTACATGTCCACTTACAGGCCAGTGTTGCCAAACTAGATTAATCTGAACTGTGTGGCTGCTCTTTCATTCCTATCATAAACCTCTGTGTTATAAATTGTATGTTGTATGTATCATGGCTGCCTGACCAATTGTCTAGAAAGGAAACAATAATTTATTTTCACAAACATTAATAAAGGTAGTTGTGTCTTAACAGCTTATTCCCAAAGGTGCATGAGGAGATATTGTCTGGAGACAGAAAAGAACTCAGTCTACTACTTGATCCTCTGTGATGGAAGGCAGAAGCCTAAATGAAGAATTCAGAGAGAAGAGCAAGCTACATAGAGAGACATCCCTGGTAGCAGCAGTAGGCAATGGGGGTGTCCAGCACACTGCTCCACAAAGTCCATTACTCTGTAAGTTAACCATCTTCAACATGGGTTTTATGGGCACTCTTCACAAGCCAAAAGTGTTTTTTCCTTTAAAAACAAACAAACAAAAAAAACCAAACCATAAAAACAAAAAAACACCAAACAGCTCCTTTTCCTCCTACATGGCCAACATTCAAGAAACACACCTTCTTATTTGGTATGCAATACCGAGTTCTCAAGCAAGAATATCTTTCATAGTCTGCAGAAAAGTCTTTCCTTCTTTCTTACATTAAGTATTCAAAAGGCTACAGAGATCAAAGATGAAGTTGACCCTAAAATCTGGAGTCAGAGATTTGCGCCAAGTTGTTAAACTACTTCTCTCTTAATTCAGTGAATAAATATGTAACCAGACTCCATAAACAAGGCTGAAAATGTCTTCTTCAAAAACGACCCTACTAAAAATGAAGTCAGCAGATTTAATTATTTCCATCCAAAATAAGATAAAAAGTGATTTAAAAGTTGTTAGCCTTTACCTTGGGGAATTTTTTCCCCCATTAATTAAATGGCATAGGCTTTGCATAAAAGCAGCATCTTACTTCCCTTTCTAGTAGCATTTAAGTGAACTTAGGATTCTGAGCTTTCACGCAGGTCTGCATGTCTTGTAATTTATAGGTAATTTGTTCCTCAAGTATCTTTCTGGTACAGCAACCTACTGGGAAAGCTACATAGGTGAAAATTCAGCATACAGCATATCCCAGAGAGTTTCCTACAGACAGTGTAAAAATACAGCAATTCCAATCTGAGGGAAAAAAATAGTGTGGACATAAATGTATAGGTTTACATAATTTACCTCTGGACCAGATAAGACTGTTCCACCTTTTTTTTGTTTACTAAATGCAGATAAGTCTTGGGAATCCAGCCTGCACTGATAGCTAAGTCCCCCTGGGAGCTCTGGGAAGTCTCATGCAGACAAGGTACAGAGCCTGCTCCAGCAACCCAGCCAATGCAGAACACAAAGGATGTGCAGCTGCAGCATGTGCATAACTTGGAAAGCTTCATTAGTCAACAATGCAAGGGAATTAACCACCCTTTTGCTATTTTTTTTCTTTTTGGTATAGGCATTGCTGATGGTGACTGTGCTTTGTATTTGCATAAGGATAACCTATTGTAATGTGTATCTATTCAGCCTTACTTGTGATGCTTTCTTCTTATTCTCTTTTATAAAGAAAGAAAATGCTTTGGTCCTCTGAGAATAACATCAATGAATCCCAGAACTATTTATTGTTCTATGTACATAATGCACTTCTGCATAGTTCTTTTGGAGTAAAAGAACAATAAATGATTCCTCTGTCCTTGAAAGGGAAGACAAAACCTGTGGATGAACATCATTAGCTGCTGTTAAAACTTGACAGCCTGTAAAATAAAATATTTTAAATGGAAAAACCTGATTCAATTATCTTCTAAACTGCATATGGAATCTGTTGAGACTTCAAGAGATGTTGTTTCTGCAAGAATTGTGAAGACATAGACTTCCCCTTTTAGAATGGATCTGCAATGGCTTGTGCCATCAGAGAAAAAACTTTGATGATGCATTAACATGGTCCTGACCCAGCTGGTTGGAGTGCACTGTCACTCCAAAATTCCATTAATAGGGTGCCTGAGGACATGAACTCAGTTTGACTTGAAAGCTTCATGTGTTTCAATTAAAAATGCATTTATTTAATTAATGTAGACATTAGAGAGAACACTAGTTTAAAAAGGATGACTGAATCTGATAGACTATCTTCATCTTTTTTAAGACATATGGGAAATGTTGCTTTTTTTGCAAGTGTAAGATATAGGAAAGGGAAGAACAGAAATGTTGCAAACTAATAGATAGGAGGCACTGAGGAAATCCTATTGCACTCAAAGTAGTTATATTTGGAGGTGGATAGCTCTCTCCTTTCTCTCTCTCTTTTTCTTTTTTCTTTTTTTTTTTTTTTAATGGTTCACAAAACAGTGCTAATTCCACTCATAGGTGCTAAAAACATGAGGGGTTTGGCCACAATGGAAAAAATGTCTGCGGGCATCATTTAAAAAGTAAAATCAATACTTTTTGTAATACAATAAATGTTACAAAATTCCACTGTTGCTGACACCTGAACAATTTAATTGAAGGAGAAAAGTGAAGAGATAAAGGAAAAATATAGCTAAGGGAAATATCACCATGGATGTTCCTACTATACCTAGTCACCATAGGCTCTATTTTCTATTTTAATAAAATGTTCTGCTACTCATACTAACTCAACTCACTTTAAAGATAATTTCCACTCCACAGCAGACTCTAGGGCCTTATCAAAATAAGATTCAAGCTCCAAATACAATTGCTTTTTTTGTAATCTCGGAAGACCTCATGAGGCAGATGCCACTTCAGTTCTGCTTTTATAGATGTAGTTTTCTGATGCAGAGTTCATTTTAAATAATTAGCTGTCATGTGGATTGCGGTCACAAATGGATACATCTTTCCTAAGACACTCTGTACGGTATCCATTCTTATCAACCTAATGTAAACAGAGATTTAGTTACCCACAGACACACCACATAGATCTTATCTAGCACAGAAATACCAAATTAGCACTGACTGATTCTTAGGTAGCTATCAGCTAGCTGGCAGCTGTGATTTTTCATATCCAGTACATCTGCTTGATACCATATGCCAAGCTAGATCTAGGGATTTTGGCACCTCAGTCTGGTTGGACAAATCCTTTGACATGTTTTCTCCTTGATGTGAGACCAAACAATGAATACTTCAATTGCATGTGCACTTAGCATTGTCTAGATTATTTATTTACTTTGAGCAGTTGTACAAATTCTGCAATCTGATAAAAAGAGGGGAGCTTTGATACGTATCACAGAATAATGATGTGTCAGAGAGTGGACACACAAGTATTGCTTTTTGAGCTGCTGTCACAAAGCTTAACCTCACTTACTATAAAGGAGAAGTGGTAGTCTATGAAGGTTTTGTGGCCTATTAAAAGAGACTCAAAATCCTAAGAACAAGACAACCATACAGAATCTTGATATGATGCAAATGGAGCCATAATAGCTCATGGTTGTCCTGACAGTGCAATAACGCAACAGAACAGATCAGTCATTTTAATTTTGTTGATATTATACGCATGAAATCCATCCCACCACCAAGAACTTTGCTTCCTTTTCTGCTGCATTTGTTTTTTATTTCAGCTGCTCTTTCCCCTCCATCTTTGCCAGCTCCAGAGTCTCTGAAGTTGCACAGTAGCTCAGAGAGGGAACTGATACCGCTCTTGAGGAGGTGAGAGGGTAGCAGACACTCATTCTCCTAGAAAACTGTTCTTAACAAGTTTCATTATGTGGTGGTTCACAGGCTAGATCTGACGCTTGAGAGGAGATAGGGACAAACATTAATGACCAGCCATGGAAAAGAGCAGAACATTCCCTTTTGGCAGATTTCTACCTTCTTTCCACATTAAAAATATCAGGTAACCATAACCAAAATTATTTAAAGCAATCATCTGCAGAGCATTTCTTTCTGAAGGACAGAAATAAAATTAATTTAAAACAAACAAACAAAAAATAACCCCAGTCCAATTTATACAAGTTTTTCATATGAGAGTCCACCTTCACTGGGAATGTTAAATGGAAATTCCATTAGATAGAATAGATTGAAAGCTGCTGATCTCTGGTGGATAGGCAGCTGTGGTTGAGTGCACATGCAACACAGCAGATTTCGTGTGTGACACCAGTCAGCCTGACAGCACTGGTGAGGACAGAAAAGGTCACAGATATTTCTTCCAATGGCTGAACAACAGTCCAATACCCCAACTTACTGCTGGGCCACAAAAGACACCTGAGAATGACCTGAGCGTGAGCAGTTCCAGACACAGGATACTGCTGGTGCTCTGGGATTGATCCTACTGTAAGAACACTTTAGATAACTTTGCTGTTCCAGAAAGTCTCCAAACCTGACTGTAGCATTTGGAGACTTTCTGGAACAGCAAAGTTATCTAAAGCATCTGAACATGGGGTGGGCATGGTGGGGGAGGGGGATGTGTTCCCAATTTATTCTGCACCTGTGAAATCGCCATCAAAATTCATCACATCCAACAAATTCACTCATGTTTTTTGCATAATCTATTGTTGTGAGAAGCATAAAACAACAAAGCAGGTATGAGCAGAGCCCTTGGCTCTGGGAGCATCACATTTTCTTTCCCTCAAGAATACCCATCTCAAGAAAGCTACATGCTAAAGGTTATAGGTATTACTGCAGACAATTCTTTGTCTTCCATGTTTCAAGGGGATGAAATGGCACATGGCTTTTATCTTTTTTAAATTATAGCTCTTTTTATTTATAAAGACTTCAGCTTGAAAAGCTGTTAAAAGTAATAAACCACATCTTTCTGAGAATACAATTCCATTATTTAATCATGCGCAGAGGCAGCAAAGACACTGGGAAATAATTGTCTTTTCGTCACTCAAGCATGAAACGCCCAACATTGTTTGAAACCTAATTCTAACAAATGTTTAATATTCTAGTTCTGAAATCCCTTGACCATGGGCAAGTACAATCTCATTTCTCAGTCTTTTAAAAGAGTTTGATGAAGTATCCCAGCAGGCATAAGTTGTGTTTTCTTCTTTAAATTTTTTTTTCAGTCAGTAAAGTTTCACTTTTTGCAACCATCTACCAGATCACAGTTTCAATAATATGTGAGCATCTCCATAAGACATTAATTCATCAAATTTCTTCAACCTAAAAATTCCTCTTTAATTTTGGGGAATTCATATATTAAGAAAATGAAATACAAGTAATGGATTCACTAGTGGATCCAGAGCTTCTGTAGTTAAATGAACATGGGAAGACAGTATTTACTGCAGTGGCGCTGTTTTGGCACAATTTGCCTTTCTTGGATTTTTTTTTCCTACTGATTAGAAAATTAGTAGAGCCTTTTAGTGTATTTTTCCACACCATGATCAAGAGATTTTTCATATATCCCAAAATAACAAGATTATGGCACTTAGAAATAAATTAATTGACTAATGTAAACTTTGCAGCTCAAAATTAGGCCCAGTAAGTGAAGACACACGCTGGGATGATGCTGTTACAGTACTGGATGTCTGTCTCATCCTGACTCCATAAGCACAGGAGAACAGAACATAAACACTAGATATTGAGGATTGATATTTTTACTACATGGCCCATAAGTGAGCAGACTTAGATTCAAATTCCGAGCTAAAGTCCTATAAAGAGTCTTACCTATAAGGTGCTTTAAATGTATCAGTATAGATGCTGTTAAATAATACAGAGTTAAAAAATAAAACCTTTGCAATATGGGATACATCCAGTGCTTTTTGTAGACTCTGACTAAAGTGAAAAAATTTGAACATGGACAGAAACCATAATGCAAGTTACTGTTTATGAGTTACTCCTCCTTCTCAAAGTTCCAATGAAGTAACTGGGCCATTTCATGCTGCAATTGAAAGGTAATGCAGGTGAAACAGGGAATCCAAAATTACTTTTAAGTCCTGCAGATGCATGAAGAGTACCTAAATCAATCAAGAAATCAGGTTACTGACTTCAAAAAAGAAAATTAAATAAGTGCATGGAAGAGAACAGAGACTAGCTATTTGCAGCAGTGTAGTAGTTAGACAAGAAGAATGCAGAAAAAAATCAGAAGACAACAATTTATATTCAAAGTTTATTTCAGGCAAGTGTCACCAAAAATAAATTGTTTCTGAGCCTCAGCCTAAAATGTGGTGCAGCATAGCATCTGAGAACGGGCCAGATCTCTGATCATAGATGGGTATTTCTAAAAACAAACAGAGGTGAGAGCACCAAACAGCTCATTGAAAGCATTGCTAAATTTTTATAAACTAAGCAGAGCAAATGCAAAAGAGAGGATTAACATTTTTGTATGTATAGGCATATTGTTTTTCATTATATTCATTAAAAAGTGAAGCTATCTCCCTTTCCCAAAAGGTACTGATTGGAACCTGAGGAATGAAACTCACCCTGAATGTTGAATTCCAAATACATTCGGAAAAGTCTAAACAATTTCTTTGTTTATTTCTTTATGGAAGTTGTTCAGATTTACTTTGGTTATGTGTGGGTTTCATTTATACACATATATACTTCTAAATAATGTTATATTTTCTAGCAGAACAAAAAGATATTATTGTAAATATGCATTTTTCACTATGCTGAATAACCTTAAAGACTACCAAAGTAGTACACAGCACAGAGAACAGCTGAATTCTCTGTCCTCTTGGTTTGCTGTTTGCCTTGCCAAATATGTAGTGAAAATGTAATAAAGAGGCTCGGTGAGTTGATTTTAAATGAACTGACAATTTGAGCTTTGAATGATCACTGTTTTGTGACTATTCGGGGAACATGACTGCTGGAATTAAAAATGGATAAAGACAAAAACTATTCTCCTCTGACAAACCATTCTTCTAAAGAAATTGAACTGTGTTTTGATTTTTTTTTTCCTCCTCAGCAGAGAAATGATACTTAATCCATTGAGATGTAAAAACTCTATAAAAGAGACTCTTTACAGGAGCACTTAGGTCACTAGGTTAAAGAAAGTGAATGGTATTCCTAATGGAAGATAAACGGTTGCCCTGTGGGGTTTTATCTGTCATACTAATCTCAAAAAGCATTTCATATAAAAGTAGAGTTAAAAAGACTGTTAAACCAAGCTTCTCCACGGCAGTAAACTAATACCTGTGGCTTACCGCCTCTGCCCTACATATGTGAAATGTTTAAAATGTTTGGCAGGAAGCTTTTTCCCACATTTGACTAGGCATACTCAGTGAACCCAATGTGAGATAATCCAAAACAATTCAGGTTCAACAAAGGTTGGGAAAATATTATAGTGGACATAAAGCTTTGATGGAAAGCTTCTTTGATCTTGAGATTATAAAATACACAATTTCTAATCTGACAAATTTTTAGCTGCAAAGCAGAATATCTAAACATTCCTCTTTTGTCATAACAGTTTAATCCCTTAAGAATGTGATTTAAACCATTGGGGAGCAAAGGTTACCACAAGATTTGTATGAAAGAGGAAACCTGCCTCAGACACCTAGATAGAAAAATGTGAAGGTCATTAAATTATATAACTAAATACTGTCTGCAGATTGGCACTGCCAGGTCACCTTCAGTTCAAGCTGTGTCAAATATCTGTTGTTCCAAACATACTCGTTCACTGAATGAATACTGAAGTACTTATGATTATTTTAAACTTTGGATTTTGTGTTCAAAATGACCCACTTTGCCATGCATGAAAAATTGCATCAATACAAGAAGTGTTTCGATATCAAGATCTGTGGAGTGGGAGGTTTTGTTCTGGGGTTGTTTTTGAGGGAGGAGGATGCTAAGCATTTCTGATGTATTTATTAATCTCATTAAAGGTATTGCTTCTTCCTACTAATCTTTTTTACGGCCATATACTCTGAAAAATCTGCTAGTAAGATAAAAATAATGATTTTTAAAGTAAAATCACCCTCACAAAGCATTGGCTACCTGTTAGGACAGCAATTCCTGCAAGGAAGCATGATCAGTAAAAGCAAATACAAAATTGTTTTTCATTATACGCACCATGATTCAAAATTGCAAGTCACATGTAAATCCATGCACTGAAGTTCATAAAATATTTTTTTTTGGTGCTGATATACCACAAATCATTAAGCATTAATTTGAGCACAAAACCTAGTAGAGCACTAGGCAGCTTCTAATGGCTTTTAAAGTCAGTTGGATCAGACTTCAAGCTTTTTATATAGGAAAAAAAATCAAACAGCAAAACTCATATTTCTTTCCTTTCTGAAGTTGAAAGCAAAGTTCATCCTTTTTGTTTGAAAAGCCAACAAGTAGAAATTTAATTCCATGGTGATTTGATTTCCATGGATCTGCACATTAGTTTTTGTCACTAATGTTTGCAGCTAAATATCTTTATCCAAACTCCATTCAGTTTTTAGCCTTTTTAACAAATTGTTCCCTACCCTATAATCATGTCTGATAAAGAGAAAAAGTCTGGGAGCAGAAGACAGGGTTTGAAATAATGACTAGAATGGGTTTTTACAGTCATTATACAAACGAATATAAATAGTGATGATTAACACATGGATTGTCAATTTAGAAAGCATAGCCCAGTACAATGTTGTAGTACAAAATGAGGAAAACATGGGTCTTTGTGGTAGAGTTTTTTACAGTATTTGAACTTTTGCTTATACTTGGACAGAAATCTTCCCATTCAGAGGGGAAAATATAATGTTGATAAGACTGAATCTTCATAATCTGAAATTGAGAAGGCATCATCTCACAAACAGTGGATATATCAGTTCCTGACATTGTGTTGCTTCTCATGTCTCTTGTTCCTGCATCAGTGATAAAATTATTTGCTTTTTCCCTTGTTTAAATGTGCAACTCTTTCTCTTAATCACTCCAAAACCTTCACAAAAATTAATTTCAACAAAAAACCTCAAGAAAAATCCCACATATACCCCACAAAACCCACACAAATTTTGGTTTGTCATTATGTTAAATCCCGTGAAAACCACCTAATAGGTGCAAAAGGAGAGTAAGCTGGGAAGAGAGGCACCCTAATTGCACAAACCTCATTCTTTTTGCAAACAAATATATATTTGATTAGAAATAGCATTTTAAAAATAGCTGCACATTTACTAATCCTTCTGGAATCACAGCTGATCCTCTCCACATGCCCTGTAACCACAAAATGAGGCTTCTGACCCAGGGTAGGGTGGTAGGGTCATTGCTCCTCAGGCACAAAGGTTGAATTAAGGACATGGTATCCCTTGAGCTCCATAGAATTTGCAGGATGTGGCTCTGCCTGGCTTCTTACCTGCTCAGGCAGATAATATATGCAGGGTTCATCAGGTAGTTTACAAGTCTTCTCCCTAGAGCTTTTCTGTTTCCTGTCAGCATAAAATTTGGACAATTAAACCATATAGACTTCTGTATCAAACTAGGCTAATATTATGACAGACATTATTCATTTCAGGGGGCAACACATCAATCATTAAGATCTCCCTTTACCATCTTCTATGTTTCTGAAATGCTACCCATATTTCCAGATTCCATGATTCTGTTCTTCAGCAGAACAATTTTGGATGTACAGTTGTGTGCTGATATAGCACAATAAGAAAGTCCCATAACATTAAAAACACATGCAATATGTTTCCTTCACTATACATCATTACAGCTAAATGGAATTGAGAGAACATATGATTTCTTAAAAAAAATCGGAAAGAAATTTTGCACAGTATATCCATTACAACTTCTTCATTTCAGCCACAAAAATTATTTACAGAGGTTCCATAACATATTTACATAATGTTTTCATTAAATATGTTATTATTAATATCTATCTGAATCAAAGAGTAGACATTGGGGAAAACCTGTGAGAGAGAAACAGGGAACTGGGAGAACACTCATGCTGAAACAAGCTACATACACCCATGTGACTGACCCAGAAACGATTTAGTTGTTGCCAGTACAGCTGTCTTTGAAGTCAGCCAAACAACCATATTCTCCTGCCAAAAATAAAAAAAGAAAGAAACATTCACAGTTTGGCATCAGTTTTGCAATCAGTTTGTCACAGTTCCAGAGTAGCTATTTTAATTTTTAAAGTGGTTCTTCTCTAATCTTCAATTCTTATCTGTTTAACACAGTGTCTTGAACAGTCTTTACTTCCCTGACAGAAACCTCTTCTCTGTGTTTCCTCCTTCAAACTTACCGTTGCCATCTTTACCTTTGTTGTTTCCATTTTTATTCCACTGATGTGGATGCATTTCATTGTCCAACTTCTGTCTTCGCTCTCAGAACAGATCAGTAAAATAAAACCAAATCTCTCATATGTTGGATTCTGCCTGTCTTCAGTCTCACAGTCTTTTGAAAGATCCTTCAGTGTCCCATCATTTAGTTTGTGTTTTCTTGATATTGTCAGATCAGTTTCAACTGAGTTTCTGCTAAATATTCCAGTACAAGGTCATAAAATCTTCCTTCTTTCAGAACATGTCTTTTTACTATCAATTGCAGGCTGTTATTTCCTTCACTTGAGAACTTGTTCTAGTCCTAATGCACATTATACTATTTAGTGATGACTTTCTTCTCTCATCCCAAATCCTTCCTGTCTGCTGATGTGCTGTGCAGCTGTAAATCATCACGAGGCTTTATCTTTGCTTTTGTTTAATTATGCTTGACAAGTTTCTTTCTGTCTTAGTTTTCTTCCAGTCTTCCTGTTGCTTTATTCATAATTTTCCCAACTTCTTGTCTCACCTGGATATTGAATTTTGAACCCAGACTAGTTCATATCAGTTTTTGAAACTAAACTGCCATACTGTCTTTCTGATCAATATCTGTGCTGTATTACAAATAGTATTCTTAAGTGATAAATTCTCTAGGATGTCCTTCTTTTCTGTCTTATTACAGTTCACTTTGTTCATCTATCCTCTTCCACTTCAGTAGTTTTGTATCCTTGCCCTTGTAGGAATAATCTCAGAAATTTTAGACTTCTTATTTGGGTGGAATTTATCACACTATAGCATCTTATCACAATATAAATTTTTTGCTCCTTTTAAAGGTCCAAAACAGAACTGATGCAGTATCTCTGAAAGCCCTATGACTCCTTTGAGTACCAAAACTGGCACTACATGTATCTACATTTAGGCGACTGAATGATTCCCTACATGTCCAGTCTAAGTCTTTGGGTTCCCTCTCTAGTCCAGAGCAAGTGTTTAAAGCAAGCGTTTCCCTCCAGAGATGCACATTTCCTATTCATTGACCAGAAGGGAACCTACTCATTTCACTTCCAGAGAAGTCAAGACAGTTCAGTTCAGACCTTTTGTCTAGCACATTCTAAGCTCTTACTAGTGTGAAAAGATATCTGGTATCAGGATCAGTGATGGAATATATATCTTCCTGGATTTCCTCACTTTGAGTCTGTGCCAGAAATAGGAATGAACTTTAATACTTGGAATATAGCAGACTGAAGAAAGATTAGGTTATTCTAGAAAAAAATCACCAAAAGAAAGCTTTTTGAGATAGCTTAAACAAAGCAAAATATATTCATATTCCCCAGTTCACTGTGGCTGACAGGAAACTCCAAGGAGACAACAGTGAATTTTTTTTTATTTTTTTTTTTTTTTTTTTTTAGATGGAATGTTGAATGAAGTCAACAACATTAGCTAGAGGTCAAGAAAGTCTGAATTTCAATTTGATGAGGTTGACATTCAATCATCTAAAAGACCAATATTGCAAACCCTTGCTGCTCTCTCTCAGGAAGAGTCAGTAACACAAAAGGGTGAGCTTCATTCTTTCCCATTGATTTCAAATGGAAATAGAGGTGACTGCACCACAAATACTGAGCACCTTTCAGGACCAGGACTTAGTTTAAGAAACGAGAAAATGAAACTAAAGTTATAAGAATAGCAGCTTGGAAGTACAGTTACACAAAATGGTCCAGGCAATAGGATGCTGGGAAATAGAGAATGTTAGGTAGATAGAACCTTTGTGGAGACCAGGACTTTCAGGAATCCCTGAGTATGATTCTCTATATATAATTATTTAACTATATCATTAACTAAATGTACAGTAATTTCAGGACCATAAGGCACACCGGACTATAAGGCACACCTCCAGGAGTCAGCAAATTTTGCAACTTTGTACATTATATAAGGTGCACCGGACTATAAGGCGCACTTATTTTTTGCAGCAAGGATCCGTGCCACGCGCAGCAAAGTAACGAATTAGTAATGGAATCCTGCGATCGTGGAGTTTACTGGCAGGTGCTCAAATTGGAAACATTTTAACAGATTGGTGTAGCCTTTAAACGCAGCCCCAAGCATCCTCCCCATGCGCAGGCGGGCCCCAGCACACCCATCTGCCCCTGGCTGGCGAGGTGGGGCTCGGGGCAGCCGTGGCTCGCAGCCGCTGTGGTTCGGGGCGGCTCAGGGTTGCCCACGGTCCGGGTTGACTCAGGGTGGCCGCAACTCGAGGTTTCTGTGGCCACCCGGTTCCTCCTTCTCCACGCCGCTCACACTGGGCCGGCGGCTGCTCCCTCCCTCCTTCTCTGCGCCACCTGCACCATGTTGGCAGTGGCGGCTGCTCTCTGCCTCCTTCTCAGTGCCGTGTTGGGGGCAGCAGCTGCTCTCTACCTCCTTCTCCATGCCGTGCTGGCAGCGGCGGCTGCTCCCTGCCTCCTTCCCCGCGCCGCTCATGCCAGGCCAGCGGTGGTGGCTCACTCCTTCCCCACACAATGGCCGGGGCTGGCTCCCTCCCTCCCCGCACGGCTCCTGCTGGCCACACCCGCCTGCTCTCCTTGCGACTCGGCACTCCCGCAGCACCGCCCCCTCCACTGCGGCTCCCACTTCTGGATTGGCAAATTTCGCAACTTTGTCCATTATATAAGGCGCACTGGACTATAAGGTGCACTGGACTATAAGGCGCACTTCCGGGTTCGGGCCGAAATTTTAGTCAAAAGGGTGAGCCTTATAGTCATGAAATTACTGTAATTATTTGAGTGAAGAAGATTACTGGAATATGAGAATAAGGTTTATAATTTCTTTCTCTAAGGACTAACTCATGATGATTTGCACAGAACGAAGTTCATTTGAGAGATGTTGGTAAGTTGGGATATTAAAAAAATAAAGAAGCTTTATAACCATTTTTATTGGGAAGGTGAATAGGGAAGAGAACTCTAGAGTATTTAGACGTCAACTTTATTTTTAACATAGACATAAATTCTTCTTTCACCAGAATGGGCATGCAGATTAGGCCCAGAGCTAAACCTTTTTAGGAGATAAATGCTCTTCACACTTGTTTTCCTTCCTTGTAGATGATGGCAACAGTGAATGTTGCCAGAGGTATTTGTAAAAATAATACTCAATCCAAATCTGAGACAAAGTGCCCCCCCGTGGAAAACCTGGCTAGACTGGAAGAGGTTGGTTTCAGAGCTAGGCAGGAGGAGCATGAATAGAAGAATGCAGCTGAGTAGGATAAAAGCTTCATCTGGAAGGGACAAAGGAATTATTCTGGAATTAGAACAAAATGGGTAGGAAACAGACTATGCAGAACCACTTTAAAGGTCTAGTGTCAGAAAATAAGAAACAGATTTGATGAAGTGAGGTCAAGTAAACATTGTTCATGAAGAGAAAGGGGGAAAAAATCAATACTACTGCAGGCAAACCTGTAGACTGGGGACAACATGAAAGTGAAGAATCACCAAAAAATAGCATGGTCAGAAGGAGAGATGAAAGGGTATGTGTACAAAAACATCTGGTAATTACCTACACTCTTCTTTAGAAAAGATAGCCTCCTACTCAGACTTGGTGTGCCAAGAAGCTTATCAAAAATTCATTTTCTTGACAATCCAAGTTCTTGCTAAAAGGATATAATTGACTTCTGATAATTTTCTACTGGAACCAAGGCATAAGGACCAAGAGATATATAAAAAAAAGAAAATTGGAGGAATTCTTCTCAAAGTGTCCACTCCAAGGTACTGCAACATTTTGTATTGAAACAAAAAATATTGGCCATTTCTCTTGAACAGGGTGAGCTAGGTGCTATTTGGAGAAGATTATGACCATTAGGAGGACACAATCATCTTCTTTTTAAGCATATAAATGTAAAACTAATTACTAATAATAAGCATTAATTCCCCCTTTCACAAAATCTTTAATTCCTTGTAAGTTTACTTTCAACTGTACTGCTGTTTTCAGGGTAGTATTTCCTTGCTAGTGCTTTCTAGCAAGAGTTATCTAGTGTTTAGTGGTTTTTTTTCTAGAAGTGAGCTGCTTCTTGTAGCTTCTCATGTAAGACATTCTACTGGTTGGCAGGAAGCCTAAGACTTAGAAACTGTAGCTCTGCATTCAAGTTTGTTCCAGGAATCCAGTCTTTGGCTCTTTATCCTCTTTTTTGTGCTACTGATCCAATGACTTCAAATTGCTTTTTAAAAGTAATTTAATGAACTAATAATGTTTTATTTCAGCTTGATATGCATTTGGTTGGTTTACTGGGAATACAGTTACCAAACATGACTCACCCCAGGATGATTATGTTTCGGTTTCAGCCAGGTGCACCCAGGACTTGGCAACCATCATCCTGAAGCTGATGTCTGTGCTAATTCTGCACTTAGTGACCTTCACAATGTGGGTGTTTGGAATGATTCTGTTGGCACAAACACAAATTCTCTCATACAACCATCTGTTCCTTGTGGAGAGGAATTTTCAACAGGTATCTGGGATGTTTCATCTACAGCACTCAGTTTTCAGCACATCTCCCATATTTTTGGTGGGAAAAGAATGCCTTCACTGCCTTGCAGAAGGTAGGGCCACCAGTGATATTTGGAGACAGAATCCTTTATTTGTCTTAGCTGTAAAAGGATTCTGCTGAGCACTTCAAAACAACCTCAAGGCTGAAGGCTAGTCTTTCAACTCCAAATTCCTTATTATTCCCATTCTCCTATCACATATCCACTTTCACAAACCCCATGCTTACCTGCCCTGTCTGTGTCTGAAGATGGATCAGCACATGGCCAGTTGATGACCAAGAGTTTTGCATAATTTGGTTATAGCATAGTGTGCCCAAAGATAGTTCTGCTTGAGTCTCTTTGATATCCTGACTTAAGGAACTACAAACATAATTCACAAAAATAGATATACTTCTTTTTCTTAATTTGGCCTACTTCAAACAACCAGGCATGGAGAAAGGTTCTCATTTTTCCCAATTAACTATAAGCCTAACAGCTAGTTCCTAATATAAACCTTAGAGGATTCCTGTTCCACTGGAACCAATGCCAGCATCTGTGCGGCATCTGTTTTAAGACAGATATACCAGTATAGAATGACATTTTTGCTTAGTATATTCAGATTAATTTCCTTGAGGTCATTACTGATTTTATATGCTCTATAGAGACTTCCTGCTCTTCAGAAATTGCAGCACAGTTTATCTACCAGTTAAACACACGAAAAAGGAAAGCAGTATTTTGTATACAGGAACAAGTTTTTTGCAATCTTCAGGTTTAAAAAATATAAAGGGAAAAAAATCACTCTCATTTGAATATTGAAAATTAGGAGTTCTCTCTGCAATAAGAGATAGCTCATATAAAGCACACATTTTTAAAGAAGATAAACAGAGATCCCATATGGATGTTCAGAATCACAGGTTACATGACAATGACTTTGAAACAAATATTGTCATTTATGTGGTGCACAGGGGACTTCGCAGTAAGATTTATTGATTACAGAAATTTCTCTTTCGGTTCTTCTGAGAGAGTTTCTATTTTAGGAATTTAACTTTTGGGGATAAGTACATCTTCCTTTTTATTCTTTCAAGGTTCTAAGCTGAAGAAGGCTTTATTGGTGAGGAGAGAGAGGAATTATTCTGTTTTATGATATATTTCCCAAATAAATCCATTGCATGGAAAAACTTTGAAAATTTAGTTCCATTTACCTCATCTCATTTTGATTTGTGTTTCAGAGATTCTCCCTTCCAGTTTAGTGTGCTACAGTCTATACAGAGATATGAAATTTTGGGATTCAATCTGAATTAGCCACCAATGTCAAATTCCATTGTTGTCAGACCACTTGGAGGTGCTCACTGCTCTGCAGAAACTATCACTTGATGAAGAATCTTTGAGTTCTTCTGCTTCTTCAACTTAGATTTCATAGAATTATTGAGTCACAGAATCATTTACGTCTAACTGTTAAGACCAGGAGTCCAGCTATTTACCCAGCACTGCCAAGTCCACCACCAAACCATGCTCCTCAGCACCACATCTACACATCTTTTAAATACCCTCAGGGATGGTGATTTCATCACTTCCCTGGGCAAACTGTTTCCAATGTTTGACAATCCCTTCAGTGAAGAAATTTTTCCTAATATCCAATCTAAACCTCCACTAGCACTACTCGATGCCAACTCCTCTTGCCTAAATTTCTTTGTTATTTCAATCCTATTAAACATGTCCTGCCTTATTTGTAGGGTTTTTTTTTTTATGTATTCATTTATGATCTTATCTTTGTAGCAGTTAAATCCTTTAATGTATTATTTTTGGAGACAGCTGGTATAAAGAAAGATGAGCAACATAGGAGTCTTAACCAGGGAAGGGTCACAAAGCAGTCAATGGTTTTTTCATAGATAAATAGTAGTTCTTTCTGCTTCTTCTCCTGACCAGATGGATGCAGACCAGTTTCAAATAAAAAGAGTGTAGCTATATTAACCATAGTATTCTGGTCAAACTAATAAATATTTTCAAATATGACCCATTCAGACTTTCTCATTTTCTTCATGTTGTTTAATGGGTTAGGAGGTTTTAGAGCCAGAAAGGTGAGGAATCAAAATCAGCATAAGCTGCAAACCTGAGTAACTAATGATGCACATGTTCCTTACGTCCATAGCACTTCATTGCAAGTGCAACAGTTGGGATAAAAATCTGCCGACAACCTCTTATGGTGCTTCATCAAAATTCCACATGTGCAGGAATGTATTCTGCAAGTGGTACTCTACCACTGGGACTCAGGGAGGTTAAAATGTGCTTCTCTGGAAAACTTTGGACTTTTGGAAGTATTTGTCTAAGCTCTTCTTCTACCTAACAAAGTATTAAGAGAAATGCTAGGTCTTGAGGGTTTACTTTTAGTGTTTAGCAGTGCATTTTAATGGCATCAGGTTTGTTCCAGAGAGAGAAGAGGGCCTTTCTCTTTTATGATATTAAATAAAATAAATAATAATATTTATTGTATTATGTTTCTGGAACAAAAAAGATACTGCAGAGAAGTAACAGGCTAAAGAACTGGTATGGATTTTCTCTGTCTGACCCATGATCATGTGGAAGAGACACTCCAAGGCCAACTACAAGTCAGAAGGCCCTTCCCTCATATTTCACAAAACTGCTTATCCTTTTTGCCCTGTTTACTTTTTAGCCATATCTTGCTGGTCTGCTGTTTCTACCTGCTTAGCAAGTTTTATCTTTCATCATTTTAGCCTATTTCTTTTCCATTAAAGTGTTAAACATGAGTGTTAGAGGGGGACAGAATATTAATTATCTATACACAAAACAGAGACCAGGAGGTGACTGTTTCACAAGGTACACCACTGTTCTTACCGCCAGAAATGCTATTCTGAGCATTTGCACTTCTGAATCCTGTAGCTATAGGAGCAAGAGTGGGACATGAATTCATGGTAAGGTGGCAAAGAGGAAGAGGATTCTATGAGAATTCATCTATAAAACAAACAACAGATAAAGAAAAACATTAAAAATCGAAGCAAGACCAAAGGATTGATTGAGAAGAGTTCTCAAAACACAGGACATAATGGAAAGCTAACTGTACAAAGGTCCAGAAATAGACAAAAGAGTTCTATTGGTCATAACTTCCTTTGGTACAGGACTGCTATTTTTAAAGCCTAATCTGTTTAGCAGAGTCACCATAAAATGTTAGCTTAGAAATCTTCCCATAGCACAATCAGAGAGATCAGGGAGACAACTGGATGCCACTGGGGATGTTTCCAGTACAAATCATATTTCATCTCACCTAAACTGTGAGCCTGCAACTATAAACTCCATAAGCTAAACAAAATATTGGTGTTATCCTGGTATGCACACGGCTCAGGACACTTAGACAAAAGTAATTCGTGCAAATTGGCAGCAACTGGTTGCAAATAGCCTGCATATTCTGAATTTGCATAATACATAGATGAACTCATAACATAAAGACAATGAAATACAACAGAAAGAAAAAAAAAGATGTAGCTGCAGTAGATAATAATGTTCAAAACTTCACTAAACACACTGTCATTTAGACAACAAACTCCTAATGTGCCTTATTGTCTTTGTTGCTATACAGAGCTTACCTACATAAGTATCCAAATGTGACTGCCACAGAACCACAGACAGCAGAGATGTCACTGCCTAGCCATTTGTCAAGATCCAGAAGGAAGAAATCTGGGTCATTTGGACAATTATCATTTGAATAATCATTATCATTCCAGACAGCTCAGTGTGTTGCCTCAGGCATCTGAGCAATTTCACCCAGACACCTCACTTCTGTAAAGCACAGAAAAGTGTTTTGTGAACTTAACAGAACTTGCAGAGAAAAAAAAGTCCATTGTATTCCAGATATAGTCTAACTTTTCTACATATTTTCAGGACATATAGAAGTTTTAGAGGGATAGTTTTCTAGTCATTGCCCTTATGATTGGTAAGAGGTAATAACCTTGCTGCAGGTCCCATAATGTTAAAGACAGTCAGGCAATTATAGAAGGTTCTGCCTGAAAAGAAGAATGATCTGAATATGCAAATTTTGAACCAAGGCAAAAGACAAGGAAGAGTCAGAGCAAAATAGTCATTTTTTATGTCCATAGGCTCCTTAGAACAAGAGAAATAAGTTAAAAGAGAGATAACAAGGGGGAAAAAACAAACAAAGTGACAAATACCAGCAGAAGAACGAAAAGGAATACAGTCAGCAAAAGAAGCACCTTTCTTAGAGATGCTTAGCTGCACCTCTGAGCAGAAGGTAATTGCCAGTGAATAAAAAGAGCAAACTGGATGCCAAGACAAAAAGCAATGATGGAGCACCAAGCACTTTCATCAATATATTTGTAAATCTGCAGAAAGTCCCAGGAGGAAGAAAAACTCATCCGGCTTTCTATTTCTCAAGACGGTAATCTTCTCGTGATATACATTTTCACTTAATTTCCTGACAGAAAAGAATGCAAGCACTCCTAAAAGTTGCTAGACAGATAGAGAATTGCCTGGGTTGCTGTGTTTTAACACACACATACAAATATATGCCAATAAAGAAGCAAATATTAAAAAGAGCACTGACCAATTAAATAAATATCTCTGGAATGGCCAGTTAAAATTAATTCTGGCACTAGAGGCAGCCTGGAGCTTGTCCTTGTTGTGCTTTGAAGTGAGAACTTGGAAAACAATTTCTTCTTACCAGACTTACCAGGAGCTAACTAAATACCTGGAGTTTTATTGAGGGAGACGTAGGTATTATGGTGTTCTTGTCATGGGCTCCATTTATATATTAGACAAAACAATAGTCTGACTTCTATAGGGGCAGAAAAGGGAAAATGGAAAGCTGTGCTCTGTTGGTTTTTGGCAACAGGGAATTATTAACAAATAAAAAAAGCCAGTTAACTTTCATTTAGAAAGAATTTGTATTGAGCAGTCATGAGTCTGGCATGAACATTTCAATTTAACCACTTAATTTATAGCATTTGATCATGAACTTTGCCAAAGTTTTTGCTACCCACATAAGCATTTAGGGTCTCAAAATATTTCCAAATATATTCTTCTGGCAATCACTTTTAAAGAGAACCCACTACTGTGTTTTTAAATTTATTTGATTCATATGAAATAGTATTTGTTGCTCTGGAACTACTATTGCAGGTGTCCTGGCTGTCAGCTGAAAACACCACACTTTTTACAGAATCACAGTATGGAAGAGGTGGGAAACAACCTCCAGAGATCACATAGTCCACCCGACCTGCTCAGAGTTGCTCAGGGCCACTTCCTGTCAGACCTTTAATATCTACATGGATGGACACTCTACGATCTCTCTGGGCAATCTATTCAAGTGATAGAACAACCTCATGGCAAAAAAGTGTTTTTCTGTTTTTAAACACTGTTTCTTATATGGTAGTTTGTGCAACATTTGCAGTGCTCCTTGCCAAAACCTGAGCAAACCAGCAAAAGCACAAAGACAACTGCAGCATTTTCAGCAGAGCAGAGGTTATTTCAGCCAGGGCTACCAACAGCAGCTTTTCCAGCATCTTAGCTGGAATCAGCACTCTTTGTAAATGGCAAACACAGTGTGACCTTGTAAGGTCAGGAACTGGAACTGATTCAGACAACTTTGACTTTAAAAAAAAAAAAAACAAAAACCCACATAAAAAACCGTGAGCAGTGTGAGCTGAGGTAAGCAGTGACTAACCAAGACCAAGGGAGGAGAGTAGGCTTGGGGCTATTGTGCAGCACATCCGGGAGGGTGAGGAGGTGGGGTGGAGGGGGAGACACAGGAGAAGGGAGTGAAGAGAGAAGGCAGCAGGAAAAGGTGATGACATCGTTTAATAGAATTGATTTATGAATCACTGACTTTGTGAAGTTAATTCCATATTCAACTTTCCCTATGCTGCTCCCCCACTCCCAATAAAGTTGTCTCTGTTCTAAACCCTTGAACTCATTGTTTGTTAATAGGGAAGTATTGCTCATGAGGGAGACACAGACAATGTTCATTTAATTTCCCAGCTTTCCCAGGAGACTCTGGAGGCTATTATTTAAGGAATGTTTTCAAAGGAACATATGTGTACTGGCCCTCTTTACTACCCACAGCACCTCCACCTAGACAACTTAATACATTAGTCAACATTTGCAAATCATCAGTTAATCAACAGTGAGGAAAGGTAAATTGAAATTAAATAACCTAAGTGAATAATTTCATTAGCTTTGCTCTAATACAAATAGAAATCCTTGGAGACTCACATTTTCACTGGAGCTCGGTAACAAATGTGTTAAATGCTTGAAAAGAAAGGGATACAATTGTGAAAGCACACATGCAGGTAAAATTTTCCCAAAGCCTGCGTGGGAGAGCATGGAGTGGGAGCAGACCTGACTTGGCTACTGTGTTTGCTACCGTAGGTGCAAGGAAGGAAGTCTCCAAATGGTGGATTTAACATGACTCTCTGCAGTCACATCACAAAGCACCCGGGAGTGGCTTGTCCCTCCTGGCTCCTGTGGGAATCAATCTGAGGAAGCCTGATGCTATAGAGATGTTTCCTGTATATTGTGTGGGAAACTCAGCTAAGTGCAAACTACCGGTAACAATGAGACAATAAATTATAATAAACAGGAAAAATAGCATTGGCTACCAAAATCAATGGCTGGAGCATATGAAACTTTCACAGCATTGATAAATGAATAAATATAACAAAAAAGCATTGGTTTTTGAAAGAATGGGAAGCTTTATCTGCATTGAAAGGCTCCTTTTCTGTTAACTAAATACATGCAAAAAATAAACACTGCTAAAGGACTTTGGCTAGGATTTTAAGCACTGAAGAGGTGGTTTAGAAAACTCCACAATGCGCCAGAGTCTGATTCCTCTGCTTGGCCCCGAACACAGTCAAGCAGAGTCTGAACAAATGGCCACCTGCTAGCAACCCCATTGCATCATCCATCCCTGTCTGCTACTCAGCCCTCACAAAGTGATCACAGATGAAACAAGCTGGCCCCCTCCTTCTGGAATATTATAAAAAGTCAGCAACAAAACTGAGCTTTAAAAGACTGAGGAGAGCCTGCTGTTCAGTGAGGAAGACCTGACATACTCTGAGGGTTAAATACTGTTCGTCTTGTGCACACAGGTTATCTTAGTTAATTCGAAGAAGTGAGCAGTGAGAGCTGAAATGAGTGGGAGTGAAGAGTGTACAGTACTTCAGAGGAGCCACTGAAACACCCCACAACCCCAAGGGAACTGCAATATTAAGTACTTCTCATATAGTGCCCTTGTGATATCCACGCTCTGCGAAAGAGTTTAAGAAAATGCTCAGCTTCAGCTCAGGTGAGTGGTCCCTCCTGAGGCAAAATTAAGTCCCTCTCCAGACAGTCTCTGGAAGGCTCAGGGCCTTGTGGGGCCAAGGTCTGAGGGGCAATGCATAGCTGGGATAAAGTAGTAAGGTTTAGCCTGCATTAGAGGTTTCTGCTCTTCAACAGCAGATCTGAGACTACCCCACCAAAGATCTTTGAAGAGACACAAGTAAACTGGGTAGAGGGAAAAGCTACTCTTTCAGCATTGAGGAGAACAAAAGAAAAACTAATGCAATAGCAGAAGCATATAAATACACTCCAGTTCTTCCTGAGTTAATTTATTTCAATTAGTTTTATCTGAATCATACATCTTTGGAGGATCATGACACAGAAGCAATAAAGTGCACAGGTGGGTGTGTAGATGGAATTAAATAAAATCATGGAACATACATTTTACAGAATACACTGAATTTCTTCTTTTCTAGTATCTCAGAATGAATTGTTGAAGAGAAGGCAAGTGATGCACTAGGATCTTTGTACAGCACCTAGTACAGCCAGTTGAGGGGTGTGATTGCCTCTGCTCCGCACTGATGCAACCGCACCTTAGTTCTGTGTGCAGTTTTGGGCACCACAACATAAGATAATAAGCTGCTAGAGATTATCCAGAGGGTTACAGAGATGGTGAAGTGTCTTGAAGTGAAGCTGTATGAGGAGCACCTGAGATTACTTGGTCTGTTCAGCCTGGAGGAGGCTGAAGGGAGACATCACCATGTTCCACAGCTTCATCAGGAAGGAAAAGGAGGAGCAGGTTCTGGTCTCCTTTCTCTAGTGGGCAGTGATAGGACCCAAGGAAATGGCCTGAAGCTGTGTCAGGGGAGGTTTAGGTTGGATATTAGGAAAAGGTTCTTCACCCAGAGGGTGGTGGGGCATTGGAATAGGTTCTCCAAGGGAGTGGTCACAGCACCAGCCTGACAGAGTTCAGGAAGTGTTTGGGGTTGTTCTGTGCAGGACCAGGACCTGACCTTGATGACCCTTCCAGCTCAGGATATTCAATAATTCTATAATGATTCTACTTGGGGATTTACCTCTTGTGACATATAATGAAAAATTCGTCTATTTTATTCTAGAGGAGAACTTTCCAGTTCAAAGGAAAACGACTGGCATGTAGAAAGCAACGTCAGGGAACTATGACTTGGTTCTTGAATAGTTTTTTGTGAGAAGACGTTCAATACTATGAAGACAGCACTATGGTAACTTTAAATAATGATTGGAAGTGTGAATACTCATTGCTTGAATAAAATTTAAAATTGTAAGAAAATTTAGACAATAAATAGTGTGAGAGGGTGCATAGAATTTGGTTACACAGAGAAAAGCAGCCTTCTTCTGTTCTTGTCACTGCAAAGTACAGTGTTCAGATCTGGGTACTTCATCACTGATACATGCCATGGACTCTAAGGAAGAATGAAGACCAGTCAAGAACATGCAAAGAATACTTTTTTAAAAATAACAGAGCTATGTATGTCTAAGCTTGGCTAAGGCAATAAAAGACAATAGCAACCCCTAAATATTTAAACAACAAAGAAAGTGAAAACTTGGCAACAAGGAAAATAACCGGATTAACTGCAAGATATGTAGAAATGTTCTACAGAAAGTTCCATTGAGATCTGGGTTGCAAATGATAAAATGGACAAAATGCTGGCAGAAGTACCATAAAGATTTTTTTTCTGTGCCAACAACCTGATCTGCTTGATGCCTTAGTGTTTTCTATCTCTTTCAAAACATAAACACCAGAATAAATAAAAAATACTTTTATCTTATTAATATTAAATTCATTAATGTAATAAAATATTTCTGAGAATTTTCCTTCTGATATAAATAGTTATAATGGAAGAATGATGTTACTAATCCAACAACTACTCTAACAAGATGTTGAGCTACATTCAAACTTTATGCTAACCATTTTCCTAAATACCTCATGCATCTCTAAATGCTCCCCCCTGAGAAACTACATGAAGCAAATACGGTCCAGTATAACCAACATCTGACTGCAAAAGCAGAGGTAACCTCTGCGGCTGTGAGTCTGAACAGGAGAGGGCAGCATAGACTAGGAGTAACTTCAGCTCTGCAAGGTCCAGAAAATGCTATGGATTTGTAGAGGGGGAGAGGACGATCTTTAAGACTAAATGCTGATCTCTCTTACGTGATGCCCAGAATATTTGAAACCACAGGAAGTTGTTATCCCTTCATCAAAGAGTCTCCCCAGCCTCTGTCGTGGCTAATCTGTGCCATGTTTCTTTTCCAAGGTGACCTTACCTGGCATTGCACCTGAGGTTTGCACTGCAAGGACTGCTGCACGTATTTCATAGCTTCTCAGGACACTTTCCTTTCCATCCCCACCTTCCCCCGCTACTCTTTGCCTGATCTTAATCTTTAGGCAAAAACATCTCAGAGAGAATTTGTTTGGGTAACATCTGAAAATCCATTTTCTTGTGTAAAAGGTCAGCAAAAATGTGAATTGAATGAAAAGAAGCAAGTTTACTTGGTAACAGTCTAGTGCAGTTGCATCTGTTTATGGAGCCTTCCTTCTGCACCTTCAACTCTTTTCACTAAGACTAAAGACAATGAATCTGAAAATGCCCCTCTGCACAAAAATCCTACCTCAGGGTCTGTATCCTTCTGCCATCTCCCCTCTGATAACTTTCCTTTGACTGTCAGGATCTGATTTTTGTCTACTTTTTGTTTCATACTCAGCAATACTTTTGGCTCAGAACATGGTCTATGTCCTACAGCCATCAACTGTTCCCTCTCTACCAGGCTGGTTTTCAATCATTTGTGGCTTTCTCTTTAAAATATTTTCATTCCCTTCTAAAATTCAGTAAAACACAGGTTTAAGGTAAGATTATTTCTAAAAATGATTTCTGTAGCCCTATAGCCTAAGCTCCATTCTTCTATTGTTGTGTTATGCTCCATACACAACATGCAGGAGCATGCACAAATACAATGAAAGTGTTTAACATAAACATTTACCTAGCATTTCAGGATGAAAGTGATCTCAGGCTGACCACTACTTTTCTGTGAGTTTATTTATGTACCAAAACCATAAAAACAAAGAGAAAAAAAGAACAATTATTATTATTATTATCTCAACTGAAATCTTTTGTCCTGAACCAGAACCATATAGCACCAGGACCTCTAAAAGCATGGGCAAAGATGACTATCTCATTGTTCAAAAAAAAGAAAAAAAACTTACCATGAAAGTGTAACTCGAAGCAGTAAGTGAATTATTTATTTGCATTTTTGTAAGGCATGGGTAACTACACACAGTAAAACTGGACAAGTCTCTGCTGTGAACCTCATACACTCTAAATAAACAGAGAAAACAAGGAAACCCAGAGGCATAAAGAAATAACATCAAAGAAGTTAGCAACACAGGAATAGAAAGAAGCTCTCCCTACTGCAAGACCAGTGTTCTATAAGACTGACTATTTCTTTGCACATTCCACAATTTCATCTTTTTTCATGATAATTAAAAATAAGGACCTTTGGTATTCACGTTTACTGGCTGAAGTACACAGGATAGGAAGAAGTCTTTCTTTTACCTTTTTAGTTTGTCCTTTACCCATTACCACTGTGAACATTCAGACATGAATGAAAAGGAAATTTAATTTTATCAGTATAAGTTATTTAGCAGTATTGTTGCATTCACTTGAACTTATCGTTCCCGTCATAATTGAGTCTAATTATTCTCCAAGTCTGTACTTGCTTATGAGCATTAATTCATTTAAAACCCCAATACAAAGGTGTAAAATTGTAATTTTAAGAAAAGAAGTCCATCCTGACAAAAATACAAGCCTACAATTTTCTGAAAACAGAGGTCTCAGACATACTAAGTCTTTATCTTTTTCTTTTAAAAAATAATTAAAACTTCTTTTAAAAAGCAGAACAAACCAAAATAAAGCCTTTTATCCTTCTTGCTTAGGAGGAAGAAATTCAGCATCAAGGCAACAAAAGTACCCTCAGCCACATTTAAAGCAAAGATTTGCTGCTAAGTAAAAGGGGAAAGGGAAAGAGAAAGGGAAAGGGAAAGGGAAAGGGAAAAGGAAAGGGAAAGGGAAAGGGAAAGGGAAAGGGAAAGGGAAAGGGAAAGGGAAAGGGAAAGGGAAAGGGAAAGGGAAAAAGCTTGTGTAAAAATAGTGTTAGCTCATTTTTCTTCAAAGCTGAAGAAAATCCATGCCTCTTTCATCAGGAGAGCAATTGTTTATATATATGTATGAGTGTCAGTATGCACATGTGCAAGGGAAAAGGCAAAAATCTGCCATCCTCTTTCCTCTTTCAGCACTACCTTGTTGTGATTCAAGCTCCTTGCAGGACATACTGTTGCTAAATAATAAATGCACAGCACTGACAATTTCAAGTTAAATATGTCAGTTTCTGTGATGTGTTGAAGATTGGCACAAATCTATAAATCCAAATTTTTTTGGGATCTACTGACTTCAGGACAAAAAGACTATGCTGAAGAAGTTTAGAATTCAGGTAGGGACATGGTAGAAAGAGTGTAAACAGTCAGCATGGGTATGAAGGTGTTCCTCAATCACAGATGGTGAACCTGCTTCACCTCCCCCCTCAGATGGGAAATGCCTCAAGGACAGCCCAGCTGTCCATTTCAGCCACTGACTGTGAGTAAAGATAAACACAGCTCTCCTACCAGTCACCTGAAGAAGAGAGACATCCTATTAACCCAAGGATGTCTGAGCAGATGACGTGGAAAAATTCCCAATGCCTTCAAAATTTTCTTCCTGTGCAAGCATTTAGCTAAAGAAAGGGCTCTGAGGAAGCATTACACATACTTCCTTTCATTTCTCCCCAAAACTATGCATTGTTCTGAGTTTTAGTGGGTGTTGATACTTCTTTGTGTTTCACTGTGAGAGACACTAGCTAGAAGTGGCAGATCTTGAGATCCTGGACTATTTCATTAAGGAAAGAGTCTGAGATTGCAGAAATTTATGACCCCAATTAAGCAATTTCCATTTTCTGTCACTGCATGAAAAGAATACCTTGCTGGAAATTTAAGCCAGGTGTCTGCTTCTCCTAGAGCACACTGTTCAAAATGGCCTAGAATCTCTGCCAAAGCAGAGACACTGTCATGACACTGGAAACCTCAAAGAGGAAAAGGTAAAACACAAGGAAGATAAAAGACCCCCTAAGAGGCTCTACTTCCAGCTGAAATTATTCCACTTACATACCATCCTTTCAGCATTACACTTAAAAAAATTAGCACCACGCAAACCTTGATAATAGAAGGACAATCAGGCAGCACTGTAGAGGCTATTACAGGGTCTTCAAGGAGTGATAAACAAAGACAAGAGCCATTTGTCTGACAGTTGGACTGTGAACACAAGTAATTCCAGCTACCATACATATAACAAAGAGATACTATAGATCCCTGTATATATCACTGAGGGATACCAGGTGACACTGAAGACACCAGAGATCAAAGCAATAAATTTTACAGAATAAGAAAAAGAGTACAATTATAGCTGATGGTCAAAAGAGTCAAATGCCACATGGAAGTTCAAAAGCAGCAGACAAATAAAATAATAACCCTGCTGTGTACAAGTCCACAAACACATTATCTAGATATCCTTCAGAGAAAGAGAAAAATAAACCCCAAAGTTATATCTATAGTTTATCTGCAGAGAAGTTTGCACTAACCTTTGACAGCAATGACAGTGTAAAGGAAAAGTTCTTGATTTTCAATGAATGTTACTTTTGCTGACATAATTGCCTCCTGCAGCAACCATCTTCCTTAAAAAACAAAATATCTTTTCCATGTTCATTTGAGTTAGGCAGTAGAATTAATGATCACATAGATAATTAGAAGACGAAAACCCCAAAGTGAAAAAAAACCCCAAATGGTGAAACAGACAAAACAAGATATTTTTTACAAACACAGTTATTTTGCTGGTTACTCCTCCACTTTCCCTATCCTTCATCTGTGCACTGTCTTCTTAGCTTATAAAATCTTTACCCAGTGAAATTTGTTTTCATGCTTGTCAAAAATGTCAGTACATATTCTGGACTGAGTAAAAGAGACAAATGTCAATTTTTATTGAATGTCTTGAAATGTACCAAAACATTAGAAATTTTCAAACAACTAGCTGGCAAACATAAAGACATTTACCATAAACCAGAAATGCAAAATTCAGGTCTAAATTAATTATAATATTAACATTTTATTGAGAGCTCTGAATATGAGGAGCAGTAGTGAAAATGGTAGTTCTGAAGCATAATTGCAGAAACCTTCAGCATTCTGTTAACCCCTGGTACAGAAATTATAGAAACTTGTACCATGTCATCAAATTCTCTTCATATTTTTGATTTTTGCCCAGCAGTGAAATAAACTAAGACCTTTCAAAGAATTTTAAGCAACAACACATCAGACAGAGAAATAAATCTGTGGAATATATAATTACCCAACAAACTGACTCATCACATGTGTTGACCAGAGCCTGAGACTGCATCCCGGCACCTTCCAGGTTAGGGAGGCCCACGTTTAAGAATCTGTTCCAAATTGTACAGCAAAAAGACAACTCTGAATATCTCACATCTTGGTGATGGCAGTGTCTCTCTGCCAGACAATTTGCCCAAAATATGAGAAATCCCTGCTGCTGAAATATTTGGGGGTGGTAGGTGGTGAGTGGGGAAGGAATGGTTCTAAGGAAAGTTTTATTTTTGGCAAGTAAGTATTTATATGAGAAGATGACCACTTAAAAATTAAACCCCAAAATTCAGAATAAAACTGCTCCATTGATATCATCTAATTAATATATGGCAAAAACTGATAAAATGTTAATAACAATGCTAGCACTGAACACAAAGTATTTAAACTTAGGACAGAAAGAAATAACAGATGGAACAGAGATATGTAAAGATCTCTTACACTCATATAACCATCTACTTATGAATATATTAGCATCTGACTCACAAATAAAGCATATTGAAATAGTCACAGCAACATTATCTATCAAAAAGCCTATAACGAAAATTTAACTTGCTACCATTTATAAATATAAACTCATTTAAAGACTGGATGTTTAGAGAATTATTGATTCTTTGTGTGCAATTAGGAAAAAGAAAATACTTTTCTGGTTAGCAGATTCAGTCCCTCACCACAGCCATCAACAGTGCTCTTGCCATCAGCTTCAATGGGAAAAGAATTACACCATGTGTTAGCTCTCAGCAATTACATTGACATTATCAGTGATTTACTGAGTGGTATTTCAAACATGATACCATATGTCAGCTGATACCAAGCAAGTTTGAGTGACAAAGTTCTGATCATAACCACTTGGTTAATAAATATCACAGCTATTGAGCCTCTAGAGCATTTAAACTCTGACAGTCAGGGCATCACCATTAAAAAAAAAAAAAAAGCTTGGAAAATCCTATGAGACTCAGCTCTGAGTTCAAATGACTTCCTCTTAAGGCTTCCACTTCTCAAGTTGATTAAGATTCAGTACATAGCTCTGATTTAAAATCGAGTGGTTCAGCTGAAGGAGGCTGGAAATTTTCTCCTGTTGATAGGTAGAAGTGGGAAAGAGTATTGCTAACACTTTGTGATGATTTTCAACCCTTTGCTGTGCCAACATCCTTAAGAATTTAGGCTGCTGGAATATGTTTGTTCTTTTGAGCTGCATTTCAGAGACTTTTTAGAATTACACTACGGATCCCAGAGGGTTTTTTAGGCCATCAGTTCAAAACCACTGCTCTCTAAACACTAGTTTAAAAATCCTATGGAAAGGTTTTTCTTCATCACAATTAAACTACATCTTTTAAAATATGTATGTCTTTTTACCTTATATTGGTCCAAGGATCGTCAGGGAATACTTTACTCTTGCTTTTACATCTGTTAAGTGACATTGATAGCAGGTATTTCTAATTTGAAGATATTTGATGTTTAAAGCACAAAGTTGTGCTAATGAGCTGATCAGTGTTGTAAGAGAGAGTTGTGTTTTCCCCATCTTCTCACATTAATTTCCCATAGATTTTAATTCTATGTTAATTCCAGAGAGTTCTCTTGCCTCTTGATTGGTTTTTTTTTTCAGTATACAGGGACACATTAACAGTTTATAAATCAGGAAAGCAACTCCAATTTTCTTGCCCCTTTTAAATTGAATTTTTCTTATCCAAATTCCTCAAAAACTAAAACCAAGATGAAGGTAAACTGAAAAAAAAAAGAAAAAAAAAAAAAAGAAGTAAAAAATATAAGAGCAAAACAATACCAAAGGAAAACTTAGTGTCATCATATTACTGGTATACACAAATAATACTGGCCATTTACTTTCATTTTTAAGCTGTTTTTCTGAGTTAAAGGTCATTCAAAACACAAAATTTCAAACATATTCTGTTAGAAAGGGCTATTGAGATAAGACCAACAACAAAATGAACAAACTACTCAACCTACAGCAGTAGTTTAAATCGTTATATTGTCTGTTTAGAATGATGTTCAGGGAGAAGGACATCATTAAGGAAAGGGCAAGGTAAATAATGAGGCACTGACTATTGGCTGCAGAGAAATAAAAAAAAAAGGATTGTACAAGCTAGGGAGCCTGCTGCTGCATCATGCAGTTAATGGGCTAAGAGAGTCTGAAGTTACATTAGAGCCCTGTACTGAGAGATCAGAAATGCAGGAAAAAAAGAGAAACTAGAACATCCAGGGTAAAATCAGCTGCTGTGTATACAGGCCAGAGGATGTTATTTGGCTGCAGGGGAACTGGTGTGGATCATCAGTTTGTACATCAGCTCATTAGCCTCATGCTGGTTAACTGTATTTTTTCAGCTGGGAAGTATTTAAGGCCACATGTTAGAGCTATTTTTCCCTCCCTACTAGATTTACAAGGAGGAACAGGAAAAAATTTAAAGTAAATTAAGAGTAATGGTGAAGTACTGACTTGCTAAACTAGCTTATTGAAGTCTTTTAGATCATGTGAGCCTCGAAATCAGAAGGGCAAGGAGAGGGAAATGACAGGCAATGTACTGAAAATGGTATACCAACTCGTAACATGAAAAGTTTGCATGCATTTTGATGTCAACAGTAAAACCTGCTAAGAGGAACAGGAGTTGCTTGGTGATTTAGCCATGGGCAATACCTGGAGTTAAGTAATGAAATCTTTATGTATTCACTTGTGTGATCAGAAGAGGGATTCAGTGCTTGAGAATGTGAGGGTGGAGATGAGCAATACAGCTGTGTTAGCCCTTGACAGCTGTTGCTGGAGAGAGGGGCGGCTCCCTCCCACTGCCCTCTCCTTGCTCTTCCACAGGCTCTGGCATCATCTAAATTGGCAGTGAGCTGGATTGAAGAACTTAGACTGGCAGAATATTAACACCCCCTTCCTCTGAAGTGCAAACTGTACCAAAGAGCTGGAGCAGCATCTTGGACGAATTTTGAAAGCTGCGTGTAGGCAGTAGTGCCATTTTTGAGACTTGCCTTCCCCCACCATTTGGAGTGCAGAGATGACCAGACTTCCTTACAAAACAGTTTGCCATCCCACATTTTGGGCCCAAACCCTCTGTGCTGTTGTAGCACAGATGTGCAGAGAACTGCAGACCAGTGCATGTGGATGGTGCTGTGCTTTAATGTCCTTCTGCTGGCTGGACACACTTTCTAACGCCACCCCCCAGTTGCTTAGCTGTGCTGTAATCTGGGTAGCATCTAGAAGTTGCTATTTTGTTCATGCACCACTTTTCTCATTTATGGCTGCTATAAAGGAAAAAGAATCTCTTGTTTCTGGAAAACTGAGATGCTGCAGCCAGAGTCTGTTTGGAGGAAGTCCAGCATCTCCTATAAACAGTTCACCATATTTAACACAAGTGCCTCCAAATAATAGTAATATTTTGCTTTCAATATTATTTTGGCCTTTGACCAATGTTCCATTTTATATCCAGTCTCTGTTACAATGCTTTTGACCTGTTATGTACTGATCTTTCTTTCAGAAGAGATAAACTTCTAAAAATAGGTCTTTATCTTCCCAAAACTCATTTATAACTTTACAACAGATTAAAATTTCACTGATGAATGGGGAACTGCTGATGGAGCTCAGCCAACACTAAAATACCCAATCTCACGCTGGTATCTTCCAAGTATTCTCTTCTTCAGCACAATACTCTCATATTATTTCTGCTCAATGACCTCCATGTCATGTTTCTACAGTTGAAGACTGAAATATTCAACAGTTGTATGCAACTGGGGTCAAAGATATGACTGTATATCTTCTGGAAGCAGAAGGTTAAATGTGGTGCCTAAAAAAAAGGAAAAGGAAAAAAACCTGAAAATTAATAAAAAGGCCCCCAAACACATCCCAGAACTTCTAGTTTGTAGGCAAATAGTCTAGCAATTCAAAGATAATTGAACTAATCACTGAATGGTCTTTAAACAGTATGAGAGAGAGATCATACTTTCCCCTAGGAATTCATAATAACTTTGGAGGGAAGGCTCTAGTTAATAATTATGTTTACACTAGTCTGTATTTGGAACAATTAGTATTTTGAGTACAGACACTTCCTTGCCCCACAGTCATCTTCACTGGCTCTGCATGTTTATGTCTACCTACACACACTTGTCTGCCACAAGATTTCTTGCTTAATGAGAGGTTAGTTTATATGTGCTTGATAACAATTGCCTAGAAAATCAGGAATTACTTACCACAAGGTAAGCAGGGTGTGAAAACAAAATATGTAGTATATTTTATGTAAGTCCATCTAAAGGTGGCTTAAAAGAAGGCTGGAGAAGGACTTTTCACAAGGTAGTGATATGAGAAGGGTGAATGGATAAAGCTGGTAGGTTTAGATTATATATTACAATGAAATTCTTTATACCAAGGTCATGGAGAACTAAAATAGATTGCCCAGAGAAGTTCTGGACTTCCCATCCCTGCAGGATCCAAGATGAGCCTCTGAGTAACCTGCTTTAGTGGAAGGTGTCCCTGTCCATGGCAGGGGTGTTTGAACTAGAGGTTCTTTAAGGACCCTTCCAACCCAAAGCATTCTGTGATTCTGTGATGCTGATTTTGATATAGTACAAACAATGCAATATAGGAGCATTGCTAGTTCATACCCTGATGACATGTCCTTTTGAGTAATTACAACAGTACAACTCACTTCTCTTACTCATTCTGTAAAAGTAACGTGGGTTTCCTCATCCTTTAAAACACAGGGAGATTTTTCTAACTCGCTTATCTTGGTTGTGCTGAGGCAGAAGCCAGTAATATCAACATCACAATCATCAGAGCTAGCTGGGAGGCTGCACATGGTGAGGAAATGGTGAGAAATAGAGAAGGGTAGGACTGTGTCTTCAGCCAGGCAAAAACTGATAAGGGATCTAAACCCTAAATTTATGTGAAAGTTTCAGGAGAAATTTATTTTGACATAGGAGAAAATTGTGTTCAATTTTCACTTTAGGTTTAGCATAGTCTTTTTCTAAAATTTCCACAGTCTATTGATCAATACACTACAGTGAAGATAAGGCTCCTCCTATTTTTGCCCCAATCCACTCTTGTTCATATGGCCCCCAAATCATGCTCTACACCATGACTCTGGAAGTACTTACCAGTCTGGCAACACATCTTAGCCTGTATGTCTAAAAATCTCTCCCTAAATGAGCATTCCATATTTCAGCAGGTCTTCAATGACACCATAAAAGACTTGCTTGAGACAGAATTCAGAATGGAATATGTATCTTTTAAATAAACTGAAAACCTCCATTAGCAGGTAAGCAGAGGTTATCAAATTCCTGCTGCCTCTAACCTGACCAGTCTCCAGCTAGACTCAGGACTCCATGAGTGAAATGTTTTTGTGTTTATGCACTGAAAGGTCTCTTTCCTAGAGACTGTGTGTCTAGATATGTCAAACATCTACAGACTGCATGTATTGGGTGGAGAGAAACTATTATGAACTGTTTTCTCATTTGACACGGACAAGCAAACATCTATTGACTCCAGTAGAACTAAATTGATGTAGTTCAAAATATTTTTATTTTATCTCTTAAGGGAGTTAAGGTCCTGTATGTGTCACCTGCATCACTGTGGAATAACCATTTCCTCTTCCTTCACTTAAATAGCAACTATTTTTTTCCACCTACCTAGACATCTTTGTTATGTTATTGATAGAAAAACTTCCAATGTAATCTGGCTCTCCTTCCAAACTGCAATATTTTGATTGGAATTTATTGCTTTTTCTCCCCCTCAGAAAATTATACACTCCTCCCTCACTCTATAAAAAACATGCATTTTATATGTAGTCATTTAAAGGAGAGATTTTCAAGAAATTGAATAAAGACAAGTCATTCAAATTGTTACTTTGGAGAATCTTTTCATTAAATTGTAAAATCTGTTGCCAAGAATATTGCTATGTTCCCTTCCCCCTGCCTGAATTGATGAACATGTCTGAAGATAATTGGTTTCTAAAAGGTAAGAAAGTACTTGAAACTCGATCTACTGCCAACAGAGGTAGGTCCTTCAGGTAGCTGGAGAGGCTTTGCTAATGAGAGCCTAGTTCAATCATTTACATTTCTTTGGTGGTTATTTCCTTATGCAAATGAACAGACTTTTCACCACATAGAAACGGGCAACAACCGACTGTTAAATGAATTGCCTCTCACTTAATGAAAACATCCAGCTCCTTCTTTCTTATGAGTTTACAGAAGGTTATTTGTTTGGATTATAATAATCCACAACACTTTGATGTTCACACCACACTGGGGTTTAGAGAACAACACTATTATCTGTAATTGAAACTGCAAATTCCCTCCCTTCAGAGACATACTACTATATTTTTATCAAAGGATGCAAAGGAAAATATATACAACATAATGAAGGCAGCCTAGGATATTCAAAGACTTTTTCCTTTTTTTTTTTCATTTAATAAGGAAACAAGACACCATTAATTTCTTCAGAGATATTCAAAGGAAGGAGGTAGGATGGGGATAATAAAATTTTAAAAGAAACCATTTGTGTGTTTTCGATCATCCAATTAACATACTAACAGGGTATAACCCTCAGAGTTGAGTGAAAGGGACAAGGTAACAGTATTTTAAGTTCTGTATTTCTTTTTCTTTAAGAGCAAACAGACCTTCAGCCTGCGGTGATGGTGATGAAGGGAGCAAACCAAAGTAGTTAGGTCAGTGGGGAGCTTTCATCATCTCTCCTGGGATAAACACAGGAAAGAAAATAATGTCCTTAACTCCCTTCTACATTTTACAAGAATGACAGAGGCAGTGAAGTTAGTGCCAGGTAACTACGGTGTGGTAAAAGCAAATGGCTAACTGCATGCAAATGTAGTGTTAAATTTTAATTTGCTTCTTTATTTCTGTTCTCACACTATCCCAAAGCTGCTGCTGCCTCTACCAGGTGTCAGGAACATGATCCTCTTTTGTTTGATGTCACAAAAGATCAATCTGAACTTTCCTTAGCCTCTAGCTATGTTGAATTCTATAATGAAGAGTTAATCTATGCGCAATTTGAAGGTTAAAATTATAATTCTGTTCTCAGTAAAAGTGTATATCCTTGCAGATATTTTGAACTCCCCTGAGAGGTCCTCCCTCATAACACATCACGGTCTGCTGAGGATTATTTTTAGACTTTTTCTTTTAAGCAAAGCTTCTTAGACCTCTGTAAATATTTATTGGTTAAAGCTCAAAGAAAGACATCGGATGTTTGAAGAGAGCAATTTTTTCCCCCTCAGTTATAAGGCACTCACATGCCTATAAAAATAATTTACTTCTTTTCTTCAAGTTTATTTATCATTTACTAATAGGTATTTTATTTTGTGTTTGTAATGGCATAAAATAGGACCTATTCCCACTGAACTATGCATTGCATATTAAAAGTTAGCCTCCAGTCACAAAGCCATTTCAAACACTGTACTAGAGTATCTCATGCATTTTCATCGGACACTGTTTGTACTTTCATAGCTCAACCATATTTTTAAATGTCTCTTCCACTTTGTCATCTCCCAACTTTTATTGCAGAGTGCTAAATATGCTCCTGATGCTGCTAAGCACGCGTTCTCATCAGCTGAAGAAACTAGTGAGTAACTAGTCACCATACTCTACTGACAGCATGGGTATTGTGCAATATGTCACACTGGACTCCATTTTCAGCTCTTTGCTTTACTTATTATTTACATCCTTAACTAAGATTTAAAAAAAAAAAAAAAAAGAAAAGAAAAACTTTTATAAATTTATAAACATTCTCTTCAAGAAAGAGTCTTTTTTTTTTAAAGCTCTGAAAGGACATAAACATAGGAAAAAAAAACCCTGAAAATACAATATCTAGGAAATATTATTTGAGAATAATTATAGGTTTTCTTCATCCAGGTCATGTCACTAAGATTTCATGAAAAGAAATAAAAGCATTTCATGAAAGTTTCCACCTCTGTTTGTCTTCACTACTAAGGGGACTTTTCCCAGTCAGGATAGAGTTCTCTTTTGGTTGTCTCTGTTTACAATGGACCACGACTAAGGGGAAAACAGACCTGCAATTATGTCTGTGTTGGCAAAACCTGTGAGTTTATATCATAATCATTAGTCTGAGTAGTCTTGTGAAGGATGTTAAGTCCTGTGTGTGAAGTATAATATTAACCTCAGGTAACAAGGAGCACAAAATCTTATTGTTGCTAAGATTTTAAACATAGGAAGACAAATTACTTAACATCATTTTAAAAGTGAAATGCAATGAAAACTTTATAAAATAATGCACAACAATAATGGGCAAATAGTAGAGCATTAATGGATAAGATTGGATTTGTGCACTGATAAGCACAAAGAAGCTCAAAACCACTGGGTTCCATCCAAATACCAGCATTAAATAAGAATACAGTAGTTTCACGAATACAAGCCGCACGGATTATAAGCCGCACTTCCGGTGCCTCGACAATGTTGCTGTCTTTGTCAATAGATAAGCCGCACCCCGAATATTAGCCGCACTTTCGTTCGTCGCAAGAATCCGTGCGCAGCTTTCACAAATTGGCCAATTAGTAACAGGATTGCGGCATAGCGGGCTTTACTGGCTCGGGGCGGGGCCAGGCAGGCTCGGCCCCCTCATGGTTGCCGACGGGGCCGGGTGGCCCAGCTCAGCGTCACGGCTCGGCAGGGCTGGCTGGGTGGTGCTGCCGCCGCTGCCGGGCTCGCTGGCCCCCCTCTCCCGTCAGCACCGCCCCGCGCCGCGTTCGCTCGCCCAGCCAGCAGGGCTGCCACCGCCGCCGCCGGGCTCGCCGGCCACGCCGCGTTCGCTCGCCCGGCCAGCAGGGCTGCCGCTGCCGCCAGGCTCGCCGGCCGCCCCCTCCCGTCTGCACCGCCGCCGCGTTTCCTCGCCCTGGCCGGCACTGCAGGCCCCCGCACTGCCGGGCTCCCCCACGCTGCTGGCCCCGATTCTGCTGGGCTTCCCCCACTGCCAGGCAGCCCCACCCGTCGGCCTTCCTGCTTCTGCCATGCTCCCCTGCACTGCTAGCCCCAGTTCTCCCGGGCTCCCCCGCCCTGCTGACCCGGGCTCTGCCGCCCCCCTGCCCCGCCCTGCTGGCTCAGGCTCTGCCGCCCGCCCCCCACACTGCTGGCCCTGCCTTTGCCAGGCTTTCCCACCTCTGCCGGGGCCGGCCGGGCTCCAGCTTGGCTTGGGGCTGCCGCGGGCTCTCACTTCCGTGTTGGCAGCTTTTAGAATTTTGTTAATGTATTAGCCGCCCCGGAATATTGGCCGCACTTCCGGGTTTCCACCAAAATTTTGGTCAAATTGGTGCGGCTTGTATTCGTGAAATTACTGTAATAATGACAAGATTCATCCAGTAAGATATATATTTATCTTTACCTAAAAATCTTGAACACAAAATCTAACCAAAATAACAGTAAGGATTGCCTTCATTTATTTCTTGCTTCTGGCTGAACCAAAGATCATATGAAAACTGCCATCCCACAGAACTTCAGACATAACTTTTTTCAGTAGTGCTCATAACTTGGAAGTGAAAAAATCTCTCTAAAATATTGAGAAAATTTTAAGCTAAAATAAATGATAAATTAAAAATTAAATTTAGGTTCAGCTGAAATTTGGAACAAATTTTTGAAAAATATTTTTTACCTTGACTGACTTTGATCTTCATGCAGATGACTGTCAGATGCCGAAATTTTTTTTGAACCCCTAAAACACAAAAATATATACATACAGCTGCTCAGGTTGGTTCCATTTAGTGGTGTTTAAACAAAGTGCATTTATAAAATAAATTTCATACTATTCAAAGTACCATTTTACTACTGATGTAAATGGAAACCCATTACCCAGGAAAAGGTTCCACTTTAATTAGTTTTCAGATCATATATTTACAGTGCAACACTTCTGTACAGGTGTACATTGTAGAAGATCATATTCATAAAATGGCATTTATGAAACAGCTCTTAAAATGCATGAAGCAACAAAAATTTGAGATTTTCTGCTCTACCATCAGGGCTACTAAGCTGACTATCCATAGCACAAGTCTTGTTGCTCCATTGCTTCTGGACAACTACTGGAGTAAATGATAAAACTACTCATAAAATAAGAAATTACTGAATATATTAGAGTCAAATTTCTGGTTCTAGAGGAATTCACTTGTTCAGGAAAGTTACTCAGATATCAGTCCCCCACTCTACTCATGGGTGAGTTACAGTCTGGTTTAGAACTGCATCCTCTGCTTTTCCCTGGAATGCTCGAACCTTCAGATGCTGATGCATCACTGCTGCTGACGGCCCTGTCTGCATCCAGGCACTTTGATGTCCTGCCAAAAAAGAGGGAGGCAGCCTAGTTTCATGTAACGGGCCATATGAATGCTTAGTGCTCTTTGAATCTTCTGAGGATTATCTTTTCTACCCAGGTGTGGGTCATGGACCCCTAACTGTCAGGGTCTGATAGGATCTTAAGGGAATTCAAACACAGCTGGAGAATGTGGGTGTCTGCATGCTGGTGCAAGGAATGTGAATTTCCAAGAAATAATGATCGTGGGAGGAAAATACCAGGCATATTGACTGCTGACAGAAGCCACATTGGTGCCAAAACTAAGAAATAGTCAAGAGCAGGCATTCTTCTGAAGCTGTTGCCCCTATAAAGCTGCCAGCTGAAAGGGCTTCCATGATATTTAGGACACTGTAAAGTAGTGTCTCTGTGGCACACAGCTCTCAGAAAACTAACCATCTCCAGTTTAGGCTATCTGTATGATAATATTGACCATGCATGTTTTTCCTCTGGTCCCTACCCTCTTTTAGAATTTGTACATTTTATCCTCCTCCCTCTCCACAACTTAGTAGCTTCATGTTGTGTTGATATATGTGACAGACAGAAACAAAATTTAAAAGAAGAATGCTCTGTTTTGTGTCCCAGGTGGGGGAAGGGGAAAATAAGCCCAAACAACAAAACAATTAATTCCCCTATAAAAGTAGGAAATTCTGGGTACACAATGATTCATCATGTTAACAAAACACGGGCAGATTTTCAGACCATGACTGGATTTAGACATGAAAAAATATAATATGTGAACAAAGAATCCAAAATTTCAAGATTTATATCTTCACAGACTCATTTCTTGCCTTATATCTTTCCAGTTCTGACATACTTTGCTCAAATTTTACTTTTTAAATCTGATATTACTGCTAAATGGAGAAGACATAGAGCTCTTATCCACGAACCAAGCAAAATCACAAGGTTTCACAAATGCAGATGACTGCTAAAAAAAAAGCAAACTGGGAGGGAAGAAGAAGAGATAAGGAGAAGGAAGGAATAGTTACCCAAACTAGGATATGCAAACGAAACATATGGTTGAGCCTTCTTATTCCACAAGCAATATACTCATTGAGGATGACTCATAAACACATGAAGTATAGTACTTAGTACAATCTAAAATACAAAAAACATCCCATAAAACTAGTTCAGATGTGAGATGTTTATACCAGAAAAATATAATCAACAGCTTCAAGTTCTTTGTCTTAAGTATGTGCTATATACAAATATTGAAGCTCTTTTTTTCATCTTCCTTCTATCATAAGGAAAAGAGGCAGTAGCAGTAGCCACTGTAATACATGATCTCATATCTGCAGAAATTCTGAGTTACTTTTCTGAATAAATACTAAATTTTAAAATGCAATGATGTGTGAGTTCATACACAAGTTCACAAAGTGGAAATCAGCATAACTGAGTTTGAAGAATATCAAAGATCTATGCAGGGTCCTTTAATCTGTCCAAGAACCAAAACACACAAAATTATTTGGTGAAATATTAAGGTTTGCAAACTTTTTCTGTTCCACAGAAAAACTCAAGCTATCAGCTGAGTCTGAAATCTCTGGTCTGTAACTGCCTATATAAAGTCAACAAGATGTTGGATATTTACTGCTGGATTTTCGCCAATAACTGTCATCTTAACAACATGGTCAGGCCCTAAAACCAAAACTTGACATCAGGATATTTTTCTAGGCCTGACAGTGCCGACATATGCTTACACTTAAGCCACCACAAAGGTCCCCAAACACAGAGCAGGAAGAAATACTTTCTCCATTACAAAAAAATCACTGGTTGTCCAGAAAGGGCAGGAGGTTACCCCTGATTTCTGAATGATGCCTGTGACTTTGGCCAAGTCCTTCCCTCTGTGGACCAAGTAAACAAGGTTCATCAGATGGGCCCTTTTTAGCATGGATGAGCTAAAATGGAGAACATCTGCCTCTCAGTCTTGATCTGCTCATCTCCCCCCTGCTGAAATGGATGGGGCTGGGCAGCAGCAGCATGCCACCCCTTGGCAGGCACAGAGAGAGTTCAGCTCCCTGGGCTACTTTTGCTGACCAGGTAGTCATTCCCCATTTCCTCCAGGTGGAAGTGTCCCCTGGGTTACATCTGGCCTATCAACTGTAATTGGACTATCTGCTGGTTTGCATAATCTAATTAGCCACTCTTTTCACCTTCCCTAGTAAGGAGAGCAAAGACCTTTGCTTAACCTTTCACTTTCACAATTTAACTCATTATTAAAATACAGCTCCAGAATGACTCTACCTTTTCCTCATTTATTTTCTCTTTCCTCAAATGTTCATTATATCCCATAATTCTTGCTATCTATCCTTACCCTGAAACCCAAAAAAATGCAATCTCATTGGCCATTTATTTTGTTATGAGGAAATGCACAGAGATTAAAGGAAAGAATAGTATAAAAATCCTTTAGGAGACAAACATAGACTATCCTGCCAGATTTAAAGCACTTAGGTGGGCAAAGTTTGTCACATAGTGTCCTTAGAATTGAGGTGAAATACAATTAATTCAAATTCTTAGAAAGCTCTCTTTGAGTATTATTGCATTCAAAGTAAGTACAATTATATCCATTCTGCAAACTGCTTATATTAAAAACCAATTCCAAGTATTTGAAATGTTTACCACAAGACAGTGATGGTCCTTTTGATGTTCCCTCAAATAACATAATTAGAGGACTGGGGACAGAGTGCAGCCTTTCAAAGAGAAAAGGCTTCAAAATTGCTATTTTGTTCTAACTGTGAAGAACTCTTAGACCAAATTTTCACCAAAAGACTGTAATAAAGAGAATAAGATTGCAGCATAGCTGTGTTGAAACTTTACTCTTATGACAAAGCTGTTTATGAAGAGGATAATGCTTGATTAAAATAATACAAATCCCCCATTCATGAAACAAGCTGCAGTGTAGGTACCACAGTGCAGTGCCTTAAGAGTGATTGAACCACATTACATATTATGATGCATTCTTTTAGAGGTTAATATAAATTTTTCTCTTACAAAACCATGCTGTGTACAGTGTGAATAATACAGGTATTACTACATTAATATAGCAAAACATTCCAGAGCTCAACACTAACAACTACTTTTGTGATTAGAAATGGGTTTCAAAATATATTTCATGAAAAGGTCATTGAAATGTCTTAAGCTACTAACAAACAAGGAAAGTCTATAGGGCCAAATTATCCATTCATTTGCAGTAGGTCATTATTAGGTCATTTGCTATAGGTCATTATTTTCTGCAAAACAGAGAGTTGGCCCCTCTAAAGTTTGATAACATTTTGTTATCTCATGTCAGTTTGGTCCTTGGTGCATGGAGAAGATATAATTAGTTTTTAATTCTAAGTTGGATGGCTGGCATCCTTAGAAGAACACAAATAAAAAATGCTTTTAATAAAAAGTGTTCTCATAGCCAATTCTATACATTGGGAGAATGCAGATGATAGAGAGAAACAAGTTTAATCAGGTTCCCTTAGAGGTTATCTGCTGTTTATTTTAGTCTATTTGATATTCCATAAGTTGCTGACCACTATCTTACTGCTTTTCCAAGTTATGGAAAGTTTACTTTAAGTATTGTTATTTGCATATCCTCTTGTGTACAAAAAACTTCACTCTTTCTCTTTTTTTCCTCCCTGTCTGCTATTTGTCTTATTATGAAGTGGAAAATGGAGTTTATCTCAGCATATGTCATAAACAGGACAGGAGAAAGTGAACATTGTTAGTATCGCTTAAGAGAGGTTGATAAATCTCTTGTGGCAATCTGTAGATGTATGGGACTTAATTCTTCTGTGTTGGCTCTTAAAAATACTCATGGCAGGTTGGCAGCTGCTTGATTTGGCCAATAACCAAACTCCCATAATCCATAACTTCAGAACAAACTGATGTTTGCAGTTCCTGCCAAGGTCATGGAAGCACTACAGGATTCATAGAAAGCACCACCCTCCATATATCTACCTTACTTTTAAACCTTACAATGTGTAAGGCTGCTCAGCTGCTTACAAAATGTACTAAGAAAGAGCAGAGTCCACAGTGAGATATACAGGGGTTAAAAATAAACCTCTATTATTCTTAACATATCTGTTTGCTATTGATGGTGCTTTAATTTTTAAAAACATTTCTTCTCTACCAGCTGTAGAACTTAGTTTAAAATTCATCTTGAGCCAGACCAGGAATGGTGGGAAGAATGGACCAAAGCATTATCTTTTCAGTTGGCCAGCTGAAAAGGAGAAGGGTACACATGCTGCCCTGGACACTAAGGAGCTCATGGATGTCTGGTGCATGGAGAAACACAACACATATCCAGGTACTTTCAGTCAGGAGACATGCCCTACAATTTTTTGTTGAAAGGCACAATCTCCCATCATTTTAAATTTCTGACATTTTCTCAAGAAATATTGTAAATTACAGGTATATCCAGAATGAAGCCAAAATGCGAGAAAGCCCCAAGCCTATCTCCTCTTGCTTACAAACCTGCACATATAATGAACATCTCTGTTGCTGCAAGACACTTATTTCTAACTACTGTACCCCTGTCAACAGACTTTTCCCTATATATTCTAAATAAATTACTTCTAAAATAAAAATAAGAGCTAATCTCTTTCCCCCTTCTTCCTCTTGAAGCAAGCTTAATTAGCAGCAACATATCTTACTGGATTGCTGCATATGTAAGTCAATATATACAGCCATAATACGTGGTTTAGGTATAAATACATATATAGAGATGGCATAATACCAGTACATACATCTTTGCATGTGTCTGTACAAAGTGATTTTTTTTTTTTAAAGTACTCTAAATTTATATGAATCAGTAACAGAAAATTGAAGCAGTTCTGCACTTAGAGCAGGTTTGCCTGGGACAAAGCAACATTAATATGCTTGTGTCTCAACAACAAGGCTGGAACATGGCATGGTGCTGTCAGTGAAACTGTGCAGGAGTGCTAGCCTGGGTTTGACAAACAGGGCAGCAACTTTCTTACAGAGATTTTCCAAGGCTGAGCTGACTGAATCACAGGAACTCCTACTCCAGAGGCAGCTCTCACGAGGCATCTGAATTTTTCTAACCCTGAACTGGGTTTGCATGGAATGCCTATGGAAGGATTAGAGCATGCATATGTTTTTATACAGGCTAAAAGCAAATTCAGCAGCTTAGCTCTCATAAGAGTTCTGGGTTTAGTGTTTAAATCAACACAGGTGATGCTTCAATAGTGACCCAAGTGGGGGAAAGTTATAGTGTTGCAAGGAGTGCTTTTTGCATGGGGCAAACTTGCAGGCAAGTCAGGACCTATGCCACACCTCTCTAGCTCAGTGTCTGATCTAGAGAAGTTTGAAAGAGACTAATTTGACTTTTTGTTTTCATTCTTAAGACAGGAGTTTTATGACCATGCTAGTTAAATGGAGTCTTAGGTGTCTGTGGAAATTATTGGCGCAACCTGAATACAAATAGACCTTTAAATTAGATTAAGGCTGTAAATGAGAGCAAAGTGTGGGTAAAACACCTGGAAAACCCTGCTTTTAAAAATGTGAATTTTTTTTTTTTTTTTTTGAGAACTCTTCCTAACTTAAAACTACTTCTGCATTTCTAATGAGGTAGTAGGCTAGATTGAATGGTAGTTTCTTGTTTAGATATAAATTATAGCAGTTTTTTTATTTGCAGAATTGAACATAAATGTATCTTGTCTCATTTGTCTTGCTTCTGGTAAGGGTCTAGTTAATCTGTCTTCTCAGTCCAAACATTAATAGAGGTCTGGCATTCCTGTTACTGCCAAGTGAACTCTAATTTCTCTGTCTCTTTTAAACTGATATTAACTGAAGTGTTAGCATCATTAAAAAAAAAAAATATTACCTGCCCTTCTGTGACCTGGGCACTGTTTGGTTTACATTTCTGAGAGAATTTATGCAATTACAGCAGGGTCTTAACAGCCTTGTCCCATCATATTCATTTAGTAAATCAGACTTGTATCTGATCCTGAATGAAGCACAGTTGCTCTGATTGCACATTGTGTGGTGTTTCTAACGCATGACTGAACGGTTGCTTTGTTCATCTTTTCCCTGCTAGCAGCCTGTTCTCTTGTTAACTCCTTCTCAATAAGGTATGTGTCAAGTCCTGTCCTGGAGGAAAAGATGAAGTCAACCAGATAGTTATTGCAGTTACAGTTCAGTCACATTTAGGCGCTCGGCACCTTGTTGACTCAGTTGCAGAACTACAGACTTTCCCACACTGTTTACTTGACACTTGCAAGTCCAGCCTGTACCAACTTCTATTGTATTAAGCAAACACTCCTCCTGCACTAAAATTCCACTCATTGTTAGTGCTAAAGCAACAGGATTTTGTCCAGTTCGCAGACAGCAGAACCTATTGTTATAAGAAAACTCTCCCAAGATGGAATCTGAAAAGAATCACATGACCCAGAAAAGGATAAGCCTTCAGGAAGTCTTTGGGCTTTACCATTTTGTGAAGGCATCCCCAGAGAGAGCAGAAAATAATAAAGTAAAACATATTTCTGGACTGAAGCCTGTTCCAAAATAGATTATAGGCACTTTCAGTTGTGTGAAAAAAGATCATGTAACGGTTACTAAATGAGACTATGACTTAGGGAAGGGAGATTGTGGTGATTTAACACAAGTGAGGTCAATAAACTTGAATAAAGGAACATTTTTACTAAAGGGAGGAAATAAAATCATCTTTTTGAAAGTAACTGCAGTTTTTAAAATATAAGGCAATTACATCACACACTGTTACACAGGCAAACCCTACTGCTCAAATAGTCATTGACAATTCCTTCTCAGAGATTTCTGTTTAAGTTAATTTCAGTCTTCTTCAGCACATAAAATGGATGTGTTGTCATTCAAATTTTTGTAGTCATGCTTATGAATTTAAAGTCTGCTTAGAGTATTTAGACATAGGCAGACTCTGGTAATAAGACAAGGCTGAAATTTCCTTTTACTGTAAGGAGACATGACTGCTTTTTTCTCACTGATTGAGATCAATACTGTAAGTTAAACAGTTTTACTGAGTAATGTATTATAAATATGAATTATAAATGTAAATAAACAAGGTTCTATCAGCAATTATGGAGAAAGAAAGAAAGAGATACCTTTATATATATATAAAAAAGCATATACTTTTTCTTGGATAGACAATTTCACATATATGTCTACAATACAGAACAGCTCTTATACCACCAAAATAATTAACTTTCCATTAATATCAGCCCTTTCTGGAAATAGCTATTGGCACCAAAGAGTGAGACTGTTTTAGGAAAGTAAAATAAAAGTAAAATGAAAGTAAAATCTGTGGCACCTAGTCATTTCCCTGGAGTTAGGGATGGAGCATACTGCCCTAAAAAGAAGGCCGGAGACAGGTCCTCAACCCCTCTCATGGCCATGCCAGCAGTCAGCATTACCCACCATGCAGATGTGGGCTGGGAGGGGGCCAGTAGCACCAGGTGTATGTAATAAAAATGTCATTGTCTAAAGATCTAGTGTGACTTTTCCTTCTCACTCAGCATTCATAGGTAGCTCTTCACCTGGGTTTGTGCCAGGCTCCCTCACTGGCCAGCCATCCCTGAGCAAGTGGCCTGGTGACAGAGCCTTGGCCATCCTTCTACTGAGTCCTGGAAGAAGGGACCATTCGATGTTACTGTTCTAGGGAAGCTGTAAAAAAACTTCAAAGAAACCAAGCCATGCTATATGGGAGCATGGGGCACTGAGGAGTGCAGCCCTTTCCATCCTCATGGTGTTAACTAAGGCAGTACCATCTGCAAACCACTCCTCAAGGAGCAACTCAAGCCAAGCAAGAGACAAGCAGAAGTATTTTTATGGCTCTTCGTCATGGTTCTATTAAGTTAATGCCAGCAGAGATAAAATTATCTGAGGGTGGAGACAAAGATGAGATCGCATTCTCTTTGCTCCCTCACTTCCCCAGTTTTAATGCTGATTTCTACCACTGTGCATATGCAGTATGATCACATGGTGGAAAAATGTTCCTTTCTCTTTGTTTTTGTTTTTTTGGGGTTTTTGGTCCCCTGAGAATCACCTTAGAGACACTATTAGCACAGGCCACACAGAAAGTTGTCACACCCTGATGTATGCTCCCACTCACCCTGTGGCTGGTGGCTCAGCACACCCCCAGCTTCTGGTCACCCCTTCAGGCAGATGAGGAGTGGGGTGTGCAGCCCCTAGGCTCCATCCGGCCCAGAAGTGCAGCTTCCCTTTTCTTCCACTGGCCGAGGAGGAGGACACACTTTGTACATACCACTTTGAACTACTTTGGTTGGTACTTAAACTTCTAGATATAATCTATACCTTTGTTATTATTCTTTGAAATCCTACCCAAAGCCTAAAGGCTCTCTTAGGGCAACTGTGCTCATTTTTAAGCCTATAAATAATTTTATATTACTCACCAAAAAGTAGGAATCCAATTTTCTTATGCCACTATTTTGAAGGTATTCAAAATGATTCCTATAATAAATCTTGTTGAAGGATACATGCCTGGGGTGTGGTGACGATATACAGGAGCCAGCAGGGTGAAAGGAAATGTAGCTAAAATAAGCAGATGGGTGGACAGATGGGCATGAGAAGAAGAAATAATATTAATCTGCAAAATGGAGAATAAAAGTCCCAGAAAGAAAAAGGGAAAATTAAAAAGTGATGGTCAAAATACAAAGAATGAGATGGTTTACTCAGTATCCTAGCAGGAATTTAAGGTTACTGCTGCAGAAATTTCCTTTCTTTTCAACTGTAGCTCAAACTTGTTAATCTAAAAAAAACCTGTTTCCAGGCACAGTACTCTGTTGCGAATGGGTACATTTGTGCTAATTAATGATAAGACAACTCTTCCTGAAATTAATGGAGTGCTTTGACTTCTCTAGGCTTGGGTTCTTGAAGGGATTGAAACATTGAACTTCAGTGGGGCGGTGTTCATATACTCAACAGCTGTAAAATCACATTATGTGTATAGTGCCCTAATGTAAAAAATAGGTCCCTATCCGTATGGCAGAGAGCTATATCCAACCAGGATTTGCAGCTCTCTCTAGGTGTGGACTTGCCTCTTTCTGTGGAAGCTCACATACCAGATTTGATGTCCCTGAAGGATCAGTTAAGTTTAGCTAAAGAATTTGAGAGTAGCTATGATTCTTTTATGAGACTACATTAAATATATACTAAGAATATATAATCTAAGTAAGTTTTTATGGACAAAGAAGTCCATTATTCATCCTTTTCAATACAGTACCAGTTAAAGAAAGAAATCTCCACAGAAGCATTGGGTTTTATGAAAAAAAAAAATAGTGGCTATATTTTGATTTATATTGAGTTAACTTTAAATGAAAAATACATTCATAACTCTTCTTTATCTAATTTTCAATTTTGCTGGTGAAAGGAATTCAAGGACTTTTCAAAATCACTGTATAAAATATATTTCAAAATATAATAGACTCATTTATGACAAATGGAAATAAATTTGGGAAGCTCTTGGGATCTCTGAAACAATGTAATAACTGTGTCTGTTTCTACCTGATTCTATTGTTCAGGTTTTGTGGTATGGTTAAACAAGACAATAATCTCAGTTCCCCAGCACTAATGAATGGTATGGTTAAATTAAGCCATCCTAAACCCTTACTCCACCCAAAACCATCTAAGAAACTTGGACATTGCACAACATTATTAGACTCATGCCTGTACAATTTTCTGTTTAAATCACAGGGGAAATGGGTGTTAGAGTCATGATATTATTTAGCAAGCTTGCATCTGTTATTAGCGCTCTGCTGAGCCACAGCTTAATAAGTATCCACTTTAGGTTTACTGGCCCTTTACCCTCAAATTAACTCTTCTCTCATTGAATAAAAAGAGGAGAAGCTCTTTTTCTTGACAGTACCATCCATACTGTTGCATTTTCTCTACTTTAGCTAATATTTTGGTGAATAAAACTGACCTAAATCATTATATTTTCTCCCTTCAGGCAGGACAAAGTATATGACTCAAGTTAAATAGGAGTATTGTAAATACAGTAAATGCACTAAAAATAATTTGAGAATATGGTGAATAAAGTGCTGTACCAAATAATGTGATTTTTTAAAGTTGTTTAGAACAGAAAGAGGGCTTTTGCCTGAAAATTTACCTAATTTTTCAATTACACAACGTTACTTAATAGAAGATATTATTACCTCTCTCCACAAACCTTTCCCAGGCAGTTTTCATGCCTACAATAAACTGCTCCTTTTTGATGCAAATATATTTTAAAAATCCAGCTAATTGGAACATATGTGTCAATTAAAATATATCATACCAAGAACTTCTTCAATTCTTTCAAGTGGCAAAATCTCTACTCCTCTACCTGGCATGAGAAATTCCTGATGATATAGGATGCAGTACTGAGCCCAGCTAAAACATCCCCAAGTCCTTTCTCTCAGAGCAAATAAAGGATATTTATCCTAATGCACTCCTGAAATTCTCAGACACAACAAAAATGTATTTAATTCTGGAGCTAAAAGTTCTTAATTCTACTAAATATGACCAGAAAAAAGTGACCTTATGAAAAGGATACCTAAGATCTGCTAGAATCAGAGGTGTAAAGAAAGACTCCTACAGTGTGAATTTACAATGCAGTTATGGGCTTATACTCATGTACATGACATTAAGTTCATATGGCTGTGATGCCTTTTGTATATATCCTTTGTGATAACAGAAATTATTCTGAGAAGGAAAAAAACAGCTTGAGAAGGAACTGAGCATAGACCCCAGCCATGAGCAGTGAAGTGTGCTGTGTGAGAGCTGACTAATTAACCTTCACAATCCTTGTGCAAGCAACTTTTGAAATACACCAATTCTGTGCTGAGAATACACTGTGCAGCACACAGGGCACTGTATTCTAAATAAAAGTCCTGCTGAACAAAATTAATTCGTGATAGGATTCATAAAACTGTAAAAGTAGCAAAGTTGAATTATCTATAACACCTCTCATATCTGGATGTTCTACTGAAATAAGAATATAATTGAACCATCTTGCAAAAAACCATGACCCTGAAAAAAAGAGGCTTGCATGCTTAGTATTGGTCCCATAGATGTCAAAGGGTTTATTTATGGTGTGCATAGATATGCAAATACCCAGTCCCTTTCAGGCCTATGGACTAAACTGGAAGCAATCCGTGTATCTCTGCTCATTTTTGTATTTTACTTACATTTTTTAAAACTCTTTTTTGTTTCTTTTCCTTTTTTTAAATTAATAATTCTGCATCAAATAATTTCCATCTGTCTCAGTAGATATATAAATCTTGAGGGAAATTTGCATAGAGGTGGAAGGAGATCAGGCAGAGATAGACTGGCGTTTTTTTGTTCCTCTATTTTATATTCCCCTACATTTTCGTCTTTTCCTTTTTCTGAATGACTTCCTTTCCCTTTCCATTCTTTCAGTCCTGCTAGTGGAACTTGATTTTCTCACTTTCCTAATCAATCCTGCCCTTCTATGCAATCATCAACAGTACTGTCTCTGTAGCATATGTTATAGACAGATACAGACAGTGATAAGTTATTCTGAAGGAAACAGTCATAAAATAAAGAACAATGTATTGCTCGGCTTCCATCTAGGCTAAATTGTATCAAAAGCAAAAGGAATGGACAAGTAGAAAATGACATAATGTCATCTGTTGAGATGTGTTATAAAAATAAGTCTGGGTTGGGGAAGATAAGTAGACTTCATGTAAGATGTGTATTAGTACTTCCTTTGAACAAAATGTGGATAGGTTTTGTTCTGTGGACCAAGGGAAAATAAGAAAGGTTAAACTCAGGATTGGTATCACCAGGTAAAAATATTCAATAATACAAAATGCATCTTGAGAAATATCACCGTTTACAAATGTTTTCTTCCTTCCACTTTCAAAAATGTCTACTAGTGTGGGAATCTTGAGGCTGATAAAAATGGCCTGTGTTACATTGTCTCATTTGACTTCTTCACGGCTACATTCCCCTTACATCTGAACCATTCCCAGGGAGCTACAAGACCCAACAGGTCTGCACTCCAGAAAAAAATCCTCACTGGAATGGAGAAGGGACAACATAATAAAAAGGTATACACATATGAATTATAATCATGGGCTTTAAAATTTTAGCTGTAGCAGTACAAAGCTGTATTTTCTCAGTAAAGATAGTGGTATAAAACTTGTGCATGCCATGCTGCTATTAAAACAATTTTCTTCTTGAAAAGGCTGTAAAATGAAAGATCAATTTGCTTATGTTATCAGAGAGCAACTTTTATCGCTTCATTTTACTATTTACTGTTGTACAACTATACAAATGTGTAGAATTTATGGACATATGTTTTACATGAAGATGGATATGTCCCCATTTCTTCCCAGGAATCACCTTGCTACACATACATACATACAGGTATATCAGTGAGCACCTCTGAAAATCCCTGTGTACATGACCCATTTCACTGTAAAATGGCATAATGGTGTGATGTTCATGTGACTTTACACTTCTGTACTAATTTGCAGATAATGAACATGTTGCTGCATAATTTTCATAACCAAGAGTAATCTCTGTGTGAATAATTTCTGCTACCCAAAATAGTGTGTCTTTATCTCATCTATTGAGAGACTGTTTACACTGTAGATGAGCTTTAAGTATTTCAAAGTAGCAATCCAGAGATTGGCACAGGCAGCAAGTCTTTTTTGTAAAACTAAAATAATTCAAATTTTCTGTTGTCGCAGTGACCATTGCATTCCTTTTTGTTACCAATTAGATGAGGGATGCCAAATCTTGCCCCTTTAAAGTCCATCACTGGATTGAGTAAGATGCCTGTCATGTTTATTTAGGATCTGCTATTTTTGTTTGCTATAGATTTGCAGGGAAGTAACTATTTAAAGGATCAGCAGTGCATGCTACAGACAAATGTCCACTGCCTGGATATAATGCATCCAGCAAGACAGATATACACAAAGAAAAACTCCCTGCTAATATCTGTCAAACTACTAAATGATGAGATCTAACAGAAATCTGGTCTTCAAGCTTTCATTGGTCTCATGAGACTGACTTGCTTCTTGGCTGGAAATACCTACACTTCTTCCTGAAAGATATTATTTTTCATCTGATCATAAGTGCAGTTAATGATGGTATAAAGACAACAGTAACTTTCGTTCTGGGGTCACTTTTCTGAGTAACGGAGAAGGAGAGAGGTGAAAGGCAAGAGGAATGTTAGAAAAGACCAAGTGTATTGTTTCTGTTACTTTTCATATGCAATTAATTAGGAAATTTACAAATTACTGACAAAACTACATCCAGATAGAAATACAGTTGAGGGAGAAAAGCAATCATCTTGTGAACAAACTTCATATTCATAGACAAATCCTGAACTGCTTAGAGGAGGTATCAGGTGGAAATTTTATAGATTTAATTTTCATTTAAGGAAACATCTCTGTCTTAAAAAACAACCTTCACTCAGAACTACATTGATATGAGCAATTTGGTCCATATTTTAATGAGATTAACGGAAAAACTGATAGGTACTTCTGCATGACTTTTAACTTTAGCAGCTATTACAGTTGATTTTTACATTTTTCCAAAGGATTTTCAATGGCATCAACAAGTTTTGCATTTAAAACAGGATTTTATGTGTTACAGGATTCAATGTGTTACTAATGTCGTTCCTCCTTGAGGAGATGTTGCAGTGGGAGCAGAGTAGTATCATGTCTCAGAGAAATGGAGGAAACTTCCAGAAGCACTGGTTCACTTGGGGTTGAACACACATTTCCTGCATGTTTTCATATCTTTTCTCCAAGTCACATGTATGTCACTCCAATTTTTACATTAACTGACTTAGTGATAGGAAACTTGTTTTCCAGAAACAGCCTTTATAGCCCTGTGGGACATTTTTGAATGTTGTTCCAGATGTATATTTTGGAATACTGAATTTCAGGTTGATATCAATACTTGGTGATGTCAGTAAGAAGCATAGGAATAATTCTATGTTTCAGACATCTGTTTTTGAAACCTTATTTACCAAACATACCATGGTAACTGGAAGACTAATCCAGTAAAATGGGTGCTTTCTGCCTCCTAATTCACCAAAATGCTTAATCATAACAACTTAACTTGACTTACAAACAAAGATTACCACAGCTGCTGGTCCAGCAAAATAAGTCTCTGCAGAGACTTCAGACCCTGAAAAACCTTGTTGTGTAAAAATAATGTAATTTGTACTTGCTGCAGTTTAAGCACAAATCAAAGTAGATAGGTCAAGAGTGCTGGACACATTGGAAAATTAATTTATTAATTGACTAGTAAATTTATCGGTGTTAATGTTTTAGTTGCATTTGGTCATTATACAAGCTTAGCAATCAATATGAGGAGCAAGACACTGTGGAACACAGTTCTATTACAAATTAGATTAAATCAATTTATATACTTCCTTAGGTGACCAAACCATTGAATGAATCATAGGTTGTATGAATCACAACATGTGTCTTCCACATTTTTGAGTAAGAAAATAAAAGCAGCAGAACTGGATTATATCAATGGATTAGTTAACATAGGTGCTTCGCCTCTACCAATTACCACCAGTAGATAACAGCTGTTTAGAATAATGCAATCCTTACCCTGAAATTCAACCCAAATTTCTAATAATCCAAGGGCACAAAATTTCTTGAGTTTCCGTAAAGTAGGGCCTAGCAGCCTTTGATGTTTGGGTGTTTTTTTGTTTGTTTTGGTTTCATATTCGCAAATGATTTTAATTCATTTTTATCATATTAACGTTTTTTGGGTTTTCTATTCCTAAATGCTTTTGTATTATTTTTTAACACAATAACTTTTGACAGCTGAATTGATATTGACATCAACACAGTTCAGGAAACCCCTATTATCAAGCTCATTAGCACAACAATTACAAAAAAAGCAAAGTACAGCAGTACTGTAATTTCAATATGGAGGTACAAGCTGCACTACAGACACAATCCTTTGAGGTAGCTCCATAAATTTGCATGGTTATTTAATTTCTTTGCCTTAACATGAAAGAGACAGGAGAGCTGATTGCCAAAAACAAATTCTTTCAAGGAAAGAGAGGATTTTCATATATTTTATTATGAGAATGTCACACCTGAAAGGATCACACGTGGCCTCCAAATCCAGCTATCCATCCTTTTTCTCAGCACCTCTACAATGCTTTCTTCCACCATGACATCTGCAGTTGAGCTACCATCACGCCACACCTTGATGTCAGCAGCACTCTCATCTTCCTAAGGCAGGTATTTCTCAAACTGAGACCAGCTTACCAGTGGAGCAGCACACCCATCTCCTTGGAAAGGTTACATTTTTTTATTTTTATCACTATGCCAGACTAACACTGTTACAATGAACTATTAAAAATGTACAATTTTACCTCCTCTTGCTGACCTATCTTTATCTTATTCTTCTCCACTGCTCCATCAGTGATAACTTCATCTCATCACAGTCTTGTTTTCTGGATGTGTCAAATGCGGCTTTCTTGCTACTCAGGAAACATGGTCTTTCCAGAGTTGAGGCAGAAATATGCTTCACATCCAGACTTATCCATCTTTAAACTCCTACTGACACTGCTAGGATCTCCTGAAATCCCTGAAAAGAACTGCTTGAGAGAGCGCACCACAGTGGAGGAGCAATCAAGATAGAAATCCCAAGTCTGGTAGAAAATATGTTTTGGTTTTTTTTCCCTGTTACCATGCCTTTTGTACATAAGGTGTGTTCACACATCTACCTTATCTCCTCACAGAGTGCCAGAGGTTTTGTAAAATAGTAAAAAAGAGCAATGACAGTATATAGAACTTGAAATTAAAAGTAGACATTACAACCTTGCTTTTTGGGCTTCAGAACATACTTCCTGATCTCTGGATTCTGTTTCTGAAGTCTGTTAATATACTCAATCTAAAACCAACCAATGGTTTAAAGAATATTGGCAAAATAATTTTTGTTGAAAACAGAGGTTTGAAACAATGGAAATTACAGACTCCTCACGCTTCCAAACATTTTATTTCCATTTCTAAAATCAAACAAACAGACAAACTAACAAAAAAAAAAAACATCCTTGAAAGCAAGAATAAAAGTTTCAAATTTTTCCTTTTTTTTTTTTAATTAAAAGATGGGAAAAAATAATGTAAAAGCAAAAAAATGCTAAATGAAGCCATTTTGAAATTGTCAGAAGAAACAAACTTCTCTTACAAGTGATTCTCCAAACTAATGGAGATGGGGATTGTCAGAAAGACTGTAAATACAGCCTCTCTCAGCCCAGCGTATAGGAGTGCCATCCAAAGGCTGCAGGAAACATTTGAAGGAACAGAGCTAATGCAAATCGGTTTAGAAACTTCTAATAAATGCCCTTTGAAAGCTGTGTCTCTTCTCTCAGTACTAAGTCTGCTTTCCTTGGAGGTGAAAGGCGAGGGGATAATCTGCTGTACTGTGCCCTGGTTTGAGTTTCTGAAAACATTTTAAAGTCTTGACAGGATTATCTCTGTTTAGCCCTAACCCTATCCCATGGAGAACACAGCTTTGTAGACACCTCAACAAAACTCATGTGATGAGGCCAGAGGGGCTTCCTTGAAACTTAACTCGTTTTTGGAAAAGTGCTGGCTTTGCTAATGTATTTTACCATCATATAATGATAAAAATATTGCAGTAAGTTCTTAGTTTCAAAGATCATTGCCAACTGAAGAGAGCTGTATTATCCCTCTCAAGATTGTGACCCTGTTACATTATTTCTGTTCCTGCGTTTCCTAGTAAGCAAGTAGTTAGGTAGGGACATAGATAATGCAATTTCCTTCCTTACTCTAGCACCCACTTTTAAACTGTTTTCATCAGGGCTTCTGTCTAGTTCATCTTGTCAGTTTTATCAGAATGACAGCAGTTTTTAAAAGCAACTTTTTAAAAGTTTTTAAAACTAATGAGAGATACTTTTTACATTTCCCAACAGTCACACTTTCACTGAAAACAACAATCTAATAGTAGGTCTATTCCAAGAACTATGTGCCTTGTGCATGGATGTGTTTTCAACCTGCACACAACAGTAGTAAAAATAAGGGACGATGGATTTGGGACTGGCACCTTGTCCTTGAAAAAGGATGCCTCTCCTGCTAACTATCTTCTCTTGTTTCAGGTTAGCAAATTCTATTGACAAGGTTCTCTATTTGGATGTGTTGTTTGCATTAAAAGGGGAAACAACTGTCAAAGAAGTCTTAACAAATATGCAAAACTGGAAAAAAAAAAAGAAAAGCTTATCACGGATTAAACTTTGTACCACTTTGTCCGATGTAAAAAGGAGATAGTAGGAGACATGGGGATATATGCAATGAAGAGAAACAATAGAGTTTCTTAGGGGTTAATCCAGGTCTGCAGCTGAATACAAAGAATTAATCTGACCAGAAGAGGCTTTAAGCTAAATTCTAGAGGAAAACTTGTCACTTTATGATCCAGTTGTACTTAACGAAAGGCTCTGTTTACAAAGAAGATTTTGGATCTGGGATCTATTGGGGCAGAAGTTACCTCTGTGATTTGTTCCTTGTTCAACACACCAGGGAACTTGTAGTCTGATAAATGATTTTTCAAAGATCTTCATTGTAACCTTCTTTCTTCTTTCTGAAAAAGAACAAGTGTTACAAAAAAACATACTTAAGAAAGCACACAACTTTGACCTAAGGGCAAAAAGTCTTTGATGATAAAGACTTTGCAGTTTGTCAAATCTTGCACTAAACCATCTTAATGATCTTACTTATTTCTACAGCTGAAACAAAGTAAAATGATACATTTTCATAATTTGTTAACTATTTATCTGTATTTAGCTGATTCAGGGGTTTTTTATTCTCCAAAATGAAAATGTGGTATCAAATATACTAGATTGCAGCAGATGTTGGCTACTGAGGAGACACATTCCAAAATAAGTTAAAGGCTAAAAAAAGTTATTCAATTTCCCCACAGTCTTGTCACTAGACACTTTAGTACTTTAAACTCAGCTGTATACGAAGAACTATCATAATTAACATATGTTCTCACTGATTAGGAACAAACGAAGAAATACAATGACATGGTATTTCTTATATTAAAAAATAAAATTTTGAGAAGTAGTAACCTCTTAATCTAACTTTACATAGATGGAAATACAAAACTACAGCTGTGTTACTTCAACTGAGAGAAAAATTTGAAGATATATTAGTCTTAAAGTTAATAGACTTTATAACATATTTTTATGCTTGCTGTCAATCAACAATTAGAATACTACTTTCCAAAAACAAATTTTTGCCTGCACATAACTAAAAAAACCAAAGAACTGAGATTTCATTGACTGGTAAAAAATTAATTCTGAAGATTAAATCTCTGACTTTGTAAAAAAGCTTGAGAAGTGTAGAGGACTTAAAAAGAGCAAATGGTTGATTATTCTTAAACTAAATATACATATTTGAGTAACACAGTCTTTCCAATTTGGGCAGTAGCTGTTGCATATGCAAACACTTCTATCTTTTGGCATCTCTTTGAATACACAAGTGTTAAAGTATCTTTGGCAATTACAAGACAAGATCTTGTCTTCCTCCTTTTTGAAGGAACTGAAAATCTGATAGAAAAGTTATGTAATATTTAGGACAAGACCAGCATTCAGGTACATACCAAAAACTAAAGAAACTAAAATCAAGCTTGGTCTTGCTTCTGTGTGAGTGAATGGGGTATTTTATCTTGTTGGACGTAAGAAACCATTTCTTCTTAATAAAGAACTATAGTTTATGCCTTTCTTCATTGAATTAAACATGCCACACTCACTGACTGGAGTGTCCCCTGGAAATTCTTAACTGCTCCTCAGCTCTAAGACAAAGTGAACTAAAAACAACATCAAGAGGGGTAAGCATGTAAAAATTATTAAGGCATTCAGAGGCCACAATATTGGAGACTGCAGCTTTATTTAGATTCACTACATAACTATAACATTTTACCACTTCTTCTTACTTCTTGCTCCTCTGTTATTGGCCTAGATACAGTAATGTAATGAACTGAAAGACAATCAACAAGAGCAAAAACCCCCCACAAAATACTTCTGTTTTGTTTATGCAAGAGATGCAACTGAGTTTTTCTATAACAACCGCAGGGAAAAACCCAGTTTGCTGTACAATCTGTTGTCTAATTTTTCTCTCTTTTATCTTCTACTTTTCCAAACCTCCTTCGTGACATCATCATTTGTTCAGTATCCCTTGCAACCTCTGTTCCTAAGGAATCTGAACAGGAAAAAAGACCGTGGGTACAGCCAGAGATGTGGTGGGTTGTCTTCCAGGATAGACTCAGTGGTGTTTAGAGGAGACATGATGTGAGTGACTTAGGGAGATGACAGAAGGCACAGGAGAGCTGCATGCACCAGCATCAGGTCTATTTGCACACTGACACTTCCACTGAGGGAGCTAAGATGCTCACCATGTTTGCTTTCCAGTCAAACACACACCGTCAGTTTGAGGCAGCTGCACATCAGATCACTCCTACAGCCAAGGAAAGGAAAAGAAGACTGTGTGAACTGGCTGCAGGCAAGAGAAACATTTTGAAAGACCCAGAACAGTCACATGCATAGAGGAATAAACTGGGTATGCAAAAGACAGCTTCTAAAGTGAATATAAGTTTCTGTGGCAACACAATCAATGCCAGACAAATCACTTACATTTAACAGATGCAATCACAAAGCTTATTTGAATAACGTGGAGTTCAAGCTACCTGGAGCCACTCTGCTCTCCACCATGTCCACACAATGTAGGGGCAGAAATTTTATCCAACTTATCCAAGATGTTCAGCAATGTATGACCTATGAGAAGGGATGCTGGCTCAGCATGCCATGTTATTTAAAGGGGTAAATAGCATCTGATATCTTGGCATTTGATGGATGACCCTTGGCTTGATTGCTCAATGCTTCATTTTTGGTGAAGCATCTGCAGATATGCATAAAATGAGAAGTGGATGGCAAATTGAAAAAAAAATGTTAAAGTATTGCATTCACTTCATTAACATGTAAACAATATTCTGGAATTTGAGGCAGAATAGAATTATGTCCCTAGAAATCTGGAAGAGATTTCTGGAAGAGGCTCTGAAAATAATGACCTTAAGAAATATATTTTTCTTAGGGCTTCTGGGATGTCACTGATAGGAACTACAAAAAAAAGAATAATGCTTTTCTACCTTTTGCCATATAGGGAGAGGTTTATCTGTCACAATTTAACAGGGTCCAGCATCTCTAAAAAGACTTCATTAGAAAGGGTTTTTCTTGTTGAGATGTAATACTGTTACACAAAAGACACAAAAGACTTCTCTTTTCTCTTCTAACCTTAGTGAATGGCAGCCAAAGAATTCTGATCCAACCAGGAATCGATCAGGAAGAAAACCACCATACAGAGAGAAAACACACAAACAAGCGTGCTGGTATAGACCAAAGTGTTGCATATCTCAAAACACATATAATTTCCATTTGGAGGTTTTTTTGTGCTTTGGGGTTTTCTTTTAGCAATGGATGAATGAACAAACCCAAAGCTTTGATGGGCAGATTAGAGTTGAAATGGAAAAAGACAGTAATGTTAAGATGAGTTAAAAGCTCTTTTTGACCCTATCCTTAACACCATCTCCCCAAATGCTTCCCCTGTGAACTTTTTGTGTTGTATTCAGTTTGCTGAAACAGGGGATAGAGAGGCCAAGCCAAGGATCTATCCCGCTTCATTGAGTAAAGCTAGCCTACCAGGGAAGGTGATGGGTTAGAAGTTAATACAAATGACAGTTCTAAGACAAAGTTAGCCAGCGCCTTCCTGTGGAGCCCAGTGCCAAGAAGGGGACCCCTGCTGATCCCACTTCTTTACATTTCCTTTTGCTCTCCTTCCCCTTATCTATGGGTCCTGTCGTGCCAGGCCAGGGGATCCTTATTAAAATACAATGCACTGTCACTAATAGAAGTGAGCAAAGCCTCATTAGCACTAGGGTTAGAAGAGGACTAGCTCTAATTACACCTTACTTGCAAGGGACAATCAAATGAATAGATAAACTCTTCAAGAGAGAAGTCAATTTTTTTTCTTGCGTTTGGCCAAGAGTGGTTTTCTTTTATATATTCCTTTAAAAGAAATTGAATGGTTCTTAATGACAGTTCTTTTCCTTCAGAGATTCTTTTAGCTTTTGGTGTCCACCAGAGGACATTTAAGTTGGCTGGGTGGGTGGCTAAGAGGCTGCATTCATTCCTGTGTTTGCCAGCAAAGACACACTCTACAGCATGTACCACCTCCCATGGAAGATACAGCTGGGGAGGGGTAAGCTGTTCATTCAGATCCATCACACAGGAACTCTTCTTTCCCTGAGCACACAGTTGGTGACCAAATTGTCCACTGCAATGTTTGGAGTGCAGTTGTCACAATGCAGGAAGATTACTGCTTCTCCTTTGGGCAGACATACCAGGGGAAAAAAACAGTAGAAAGGTAATGAGAAATGTGAGTCAGAGATGTGCCTTAAAAACAGGGACTGTAATTTTCATCTCTTTGATTTCACTTTCTAGCCTCCCTGACAGTCTGTACTTAGGAGTACAGGCATAAAATGGTTAGAAATTAATTTTTTGAGGTAAGATGATTTTTCATAATTTTGTGGGAAGTTCCTCAGATTTTATAGTCTCTTCAAAATTTTCCTGTTTTGCTATGCATTATAGTCCAATTCTTTAAAGTTATTTTTTAGCAATAAAATCCCCTACCAGTAGGTCCCAAGTGACCTGGCTCTGAGCTCCCAACCAAGATCCAAACTCTCATAAGTTATGCCTTTAAGGATTTTTTTTTTGTTGTGCTTGCAGGCTCTCTTATGCCTGCAGAAATATTTATCAATCATCTGCACTACACTTGCCGTAAGATATGCACATTAAAAGTATTTTCTAGACACATAGTTTTTTACATTGTTATGACTCAGGATAGTTATCAACCTTATGTAAAGTTTTTATAACAGAAGTAATTTGCCAGGATGTGCAGGTTTTATGACCTGCCATCAGTAGGTGAATTTACCAAAGCAGATGTTACAAAATTACTACATCAGAGTTGTGCTGCAAGTATTTTGGAAGTTTCTGGATCAAACCAGAGGTCCATCTAATCTATCTCTTTTTCTCTGACAGTGCACTTTACTGGTGGTAAACACAAAAGGCAAGACTTTTTCTGAGTCTTATCCGTCACTCCACTGTCGGTTTATGCTGCGCTATCACATCCTCTGTGCACAGGGTCAGACCACCTTCTTTCATCTAATTTAGGAAGCCTACAGATGGGTTTCCCTAAGTGCAGCTAAGAAAAACCACTGCAGCAAAAAGGGTGAAAATACAATAGCTACAACCCCCTTTCACTGATTTATAAACTGCTGGCTACATGAAAGGAAGAGGACTCTTTTCCTTTTGCAGCCCTGCTTTGACATATAAAGAGAGGAATCTCCTCTGTGTTCCCACCTTTCTTCTGCTCCACCACTGTGCCAGTACTAGCCAATTTTTCTGCTAAAACTCAACCTAGTCTTTAACCAGAATTATGAGAGGTGGGCTTTTGGTTTTCCTTTTTTTTTTTTTTTTCTTAGTCTAATGGGAAAAGTTATGAGACTTTCTTCTCAAGAGGAACAAACTTCTGCAGAATATTCAAATCTTTCAACTGCCCATGTAAGAAAAAATCTGAAATCTCATTAAAGGTGTTTTATAGAAAAGAGCTGGTTTGGGTTTTTTTAAGTAAATGCTATAAATTAGTTATACAATGCCAATTTTGGGTTTTTTTGTTTTTTTTTTTTTAATAATAACAAGTTTTTGCTTCCTAAAAGTTGTCTTTTGGACTAATCTCATCCTTAAAGGCGTTCAGTGGTTCCCAGGTTCGGTGGGCACAACACAAATAAATGTTTGAGTGGATCAGAGGCAAATACTTATTGGGCAACAACTTACCAATAAATATAATTTTCTGTATGAAAACATGATGGTACTAGGACTTTAATCTGCTGGTTTAATACTACTTCTAGATGGCAGCCATGAAAGCAGTTAGTACCCACTATAGAAAACATGTCATATATTCTTTAATGAAGTCCCCAGCATGTTCAGAATCTAGATCCATCTGCAGCTAATGCACAACAACACCTTGCAGTGTCATCTCCAATGATCCTTGCAATCCAGCTATCAATTATTTATTCAAAATACCCTTTCAAACTATATCAGAAATTATGGCCTCTTATTTCAGTAGCAAATTGTGATTTTTTTTTTTATAATATCTTTATAAATACATGATTTATAGGGTTTTTCCTCTTTTCTATTTTGTATGTTCATAGTGAATTCTTTCTTTGTGCTAATGCTTATAGAAAAAAGCCTAAAACCAAATCCATCGAAGTTAAACTTAATGCAACAAATAATCAAAAGTGTTTGAAAACCAAACCATAGATAACTGCATCAGCTGGAAGCTTTAGATGGCAAAATATTCATAATGAAAGAGCTCAACGTGAAATTATTTTTCTTTAATTATAGTTATAATAAATTCTGCTGAATGGTATACAATTAAATCAAATTAATTATGTCTGAAAAATAAAGTCTGAACACAACAAGTCTTGAAAAAAGGGGGAGATAAAGCAAAAAAGGATTCATTGTTGTTCATGTAATGAGAAGTTTCTTTTAAGCGTTTATCAATATGAAAGCTAATTTTCACAGTATATTTTCTAACAAAAGTCAGAATATGATTCAAACAAAGGGCTTGGTCTTTAAACAATAGTCTATTAAACATTGCTATGCAGAAAACTTAAATTTACAGTGTTAGGGTGGTTTTTTTCTTTCAGGAGAGATTCTCAGCTGTTGCACATTAGCCTCACACTGTTGATATGACAGGATCTAAGACAATTTTCACAGCTTTCGAGACTGATGCACATAGCTGAGAAAGTTGATATTTTTCATTATAATGCTCACATAAAATATATCCTCTACTTCATGTATTATTTTAAAATCTTTATTTTACATGCAAGGTTCCCTAAGTCTCTCTGATATTTTTGCTGCCATCAAGAATAAGGAACTGGAACAGAATGCTAGTACTTTTAATTCAGTATCAATCTTTATGGTACTTTAAAGGTATAAGGAAGAGCTAAAGTGTTTTAAATTCCATTAGATGCCAATTAGAATATAGAAGTTTTCTATAATTGCTAGGGAATCTCAGGACTGCAGAATCTGATCTGAAAAGCAGAAACTTTATCTTTCATATTTATTTTTTATCATTATTATTATTGTTAATATTATCTTTTAGTGATGCTAAAACTACCTCCACTCTTTCCAAAATGGGGAGGGTGTCTCACATTTGGATTTATAAGTCAAAAATTGTGAAGAGAGCAGAAAAACCTTCCCTTATTATTTTTATAAGAATCCTCAAAAATCTCAGTGAGGTTATAATGCTGCCATATCTTATTTCTTTTCTCTAGGCTGGCATCAAAATTGGTAACTGCAGGAATAGGTTGACCTTACCTTGCAAAAAAAGCCCTCTAAAACTGGCAGTGAAAAAAAAAAAGCAAAACTTTTTGTCACACAGTCTAAAACATCAGGTCTGAGTAACAGGAATCATGACACAGGAAGAAAGTAAACAGTTCAGAATCTAAAAATATCTTTTGTCTTCCACTTAGCTGTGGTCCTATTATAGCTGAAGCAACAGACACTGTATTTTTTCCTCTATAACCTTTAGCTTAATAACTGTCTGTAAAGACTTCCTTTAAATGCAAATGTACTCTTTACAGCAAAAGTCATGACCCTATACTGTATTACACACTGTAAATCCAGAAGAAAGCTATGATAATCTATGAAACATATTATTAAAAGGCACAGAAATAAAGGAAAAGTTGAGTAATATTTCAATAGTTTACATTTTCCACTGTAAATGAAGTGGTATACACAAAACCCAAAAGGTGTTTTTCTTTTTCAGTGAAGTCTTAGAAGATGTGTAAAATTATTGCATTTTCCCTGTGAAATGAAACCTATTCCTTTCTGGTTTGTCACTAGAAGTATGTGGCTGACCTTGAAAATTTTACACCTTGCCTCACTTTTTCAGGGGATCTAGCAGAACTGGTATAATTACTATTTCCTTTACTTACCAACTAAAAGGATGTGCTTTACTGTGCAAGTCCATGCTTGCAAATTGGTTTGCATGTAGAGATAATTTATGCCATAAAGAAAGTAAGCATGAAAGAGTCCACGGATGAATCCCCAGCTGGATGTAACTCGTGGGTGCCTTTGAAGGGGACACAGGACCAGGATGTAGGAGCATCCTAGCCCTCCCCACTTGTCAGCAGACCGTAGCTTTTGCTGACATGCAGCAAAAATGTAAATCCCTCTTCATGCCAGACACAGAGGTGGAACAGTGCAAAGGTTATAATTTCTTGTGCTACAAATGTCGTTCTCCAGTTACATTAAATCCTGCTCAGCTGTCATTAACTGTTTGTCCAGGACTGACTCACGCTGAGAAATAAGGCAGAACAAAGGAAAGCAGTACAGTTAAAATTAGATATAAGAAAGATGAGTGAAACTACTGTACTTCAGTAGTACTAGTGTGAAAAGCATTCTCCTTATTATAATGGTTTTCTGACAACCCCACATAAATGGAGCCCCTAATTTGGATTTTTCAATTCTTCAGTGCAGATAAAGGGAATAGGCCATAAATATTCCATTCAGTTGCTTTAAAAATTGGATGAAAAATCAGGTTACAGGCATGCAGAGACATGGAAAGGACAATTTTTCAGGCTTAGTAAGTCAACCAGGCTCACTGAAAACACAGTGGACTCAATCTGATTAATTGCTGCAGCCTCTTAGATCCCATAAACCTCCTGTAAGCCTTTTCTCACCCCTTCCCCACAGATTTCACTTGGTATTTGGATGCTGGAAGGGCACGTACCAGAGAACCCCAGGAACTGCATATTTGCTTGCAAAGACAAATACGATGGCTGTCTTGTGGGTTTTCTGCCACATGTATGAGATGCCTCATAAAAATCCACATTCTTCCCACCAAGTGCTACATTTGTTTTCCATGGTAGGTGCTGTTGTACAAGGACTTATGAAAGCTACAGGGAAAGGAAATATAAAAGAGAAAGCGTGATTTTTTTTTTTTTTTTTTTTTTTTTTTGTGATTCCAAGTAAATATTTGTCCTTACCAGATGACAGAAAGGAAAGACTGTATCAAAATACGATAGACTCAGAGTTCTACCTGGCCTCTGAATCAACTCAGTCATTATCTTTAACCTTATCAATATCCTGGATGTCAGCTGAGCAAAGCAGATAGAAAATTTCAGTAAACAGAGCTGGGAACAACAGAGAGGATGTGGTAATCCAAATCAGAAATCAATCATCCAAGAAGCTTTTTCAAATGGAAAAGAAAAAAAAAAAAGAGGCAATCAACTGCCAGCCATTCTCCCCCCAACAGAAAAAAAAGGGTTTTTTCCTCTGTGTCCTTTTCATGTGCACCACAGTGTTTCTGCAAACAAAAATAATAAGGGCTCTCAGGTCCTTCAAACAAAGTGAAACATAATCCCTTCATGGCGAGTGCATCGATAAATGAATGGAGTTCCTCGGTTTGTTTGGAAGGGTAGTATCAGCTATGCTTGGAGATCTTAATAATACTCTTATTAAGAACCAGAGGAGTTGAGTTGATTTGTTTTTCCTGTAACACCTGAAGCAACAAAGTCCAGTGAGACTGCAAGAAATGGTTTTACTTAGATCAGACTTTGAAAATCATTTTCCCTCCTTGGAGCAGCCTGTCAGTCAAGCTCCGCAGGAGAGGAAAGGGTCATCTTGCCAATGTAATTTCTGAGAGGAAAGAAGTAGAGCTGCAAGTTACAGGGAAATTAATACACCATTGAGAACAACCTGCAAGAAAAAAAAAATCTGATTTATTAGCTTTCTAAATTACCTTGAGAATTTCATTTTCTTATCATTGCCACAGCCTGTACTCTAATGGTTGAAAAATCCAGATGCCTGGTATTTGTATTTTTTTAAACTTTCTTGCTTATCTAGATGTACAGACTTTCAAGGCAGGAACATTGTATAACTAATTGTTTTGAGCTGTTCTCACACAACTGGAAGTTGCTTGTGCTGACAGACATTATTATAATACAAAAAAAACCACCACACAGCAGACATCTAGTTAGTTAAAGTAATACAGCTTCTTTTAAAAGAAATCATTCCTCTCTTCTATATAACAGCCAAACAGTAGAATCCTGATTTTCTGAAAATCATACTTCTATCAGTAATTTCTACTTCTTAATTTCATCATGGGTTAATTATAATACAAGTTTGTATGAACTTGCAGAAGTAGTTATTTAAACTCAGAGCCCAGTTAAAGTCTTTCATTACACAATGGAGTAAGTTAACGCATTAAACCAAATAAACTAGGGAAAGGTTACTGCTTGACATCACCTCCTGAAAAAAATACAAAATTTTGGAAACTGGTGTAATTTACAGGGGGAAAATGTTCATTAATCTAACTCCCAGAATCTCAAAAGAAAAATTTAGCAACAAGCCATTAATAGCTCAGATAATCTTCCCTCACTCTTCACATATGCTTTCAGTGACTCTACTACAGCAAATTTTAGCACTATAAATTTAATGTTTATTTAATGCTGATTAAAGGTATGCCTCTTAGTAAGCAATGCCTAGTAAGCATCACTGTGACAAATATCATTAAAGGATTAACAAAAAAAAGCGTTCATTGGTCTAAAATCCTATGCCCAATTGGAATTTGGACAACGCTGGTGGAGAACACAGACTGCTGTCTCTAGTTCAGTCTCTTTAAATATGTGCAATATGTGGACCACTATCAATTTTTTTGTCTTTCACTACACTGCAAAACCAACTGCTGTATTCTAATATCTGGAAATTGGTTATTTGTAAAGATACCTTGATTCAGTCACAAGTGCATGCTACACCTCTGCATTGAAAAGTGTACCCCATAAGATTTTTTCCCTCCAATAGATATATAGCCTCTGAGTCATCGCAGCTTGCTCTTAGTTCCTTTTTACACCATTGTTTCACCAGACTAGAGTGATCTGAATACTTCAATTCAAGAAGCAGCATTTCTGAAAGAGAAAAATTATCTGCAATTTAAGTAATATACATAAAGATTCAGTACATAACTGGGGACATTCCATCTGTTCCCTAGTAAATTATTTTCTGAGAAGTTCATTCTCAAAACTACTATTTTCTAAAGGAAAAAGATGGCTTTCTCTTTGTAAAGGGATCTCTTCCACAGTAATGGGTAACTCAAAATAATGCTATGCCTATGGCTGGTTTGAACATCTGCAAGGTAATGTGTTTCCATAAATAACCATTTGTCATTGTTGTTTCAACACTGATACATAGGTCATTATTAAGATTGAGGTGCTTTTGACTGTTCACCTTTACAGCATATGTCATTTTGTTTGAGATTGCAGCTAAGAGTAAAGAAGGAAAACAATGAAATTGGGATGATCAGTTCTTTGGAGTAGGTATTTTATGAGCTGCAGTTTATAAGATGAGTCACAGAATAAAATAAACAGTATATTTTGGGGCTTTGATTTGGATTTTTGTTCCTGGAAATTCCTAGAGAACTGGGCTTTGATTAATAACACATCACTCACATTATTTTAGCAGGTAACACTTGCATAATACCCCAAAAATGGAACTATCTTTTACACAAAAATTCTATAAACCCCTCCAAAACTTTTCTATTAAAATATGAAGATATATCATAGCCATTAACAATGAGCATTGACAAAACTGATTAGAGTACAACACATGCAGCCTTTTTCACCTGAGAAATCTCACTTAAATTAATCTAATTAAATTGGTCTTAATTACCCCCAAATTTATTCTGTATTTAATATCAGTAGTCCTAAATATTTTGGTCCTTAGATGCTTATTGCCACTTGAAAAAGTAACAGTCAAAAAGTTTGAATCTGAGAATATATGGGTCATGAACATGACAATATTTTATCTATGAAATCTTCCAAAAGAAATCATCACATGCTGTATCTTCAGTGAATACTTGAATACCTAAAAGTCTGTAATACCTATATTGCTAAAGGAAAAAGGTAGTACACTTGTTAATACCTGTCCTACTTTTATAACCCTATCATTCTGAGCTCTAACAATTGTATATACAAATTTAACAAGTGAAAAAATATGTACCACCCTTTGTGTAACTCTTTGGGATCCTTTTATATTTTAGTAACTATACATTATTTCCCACGCCATCTGGGTCAGCAATTCTATAGGCTTCTATAATTATATATATATATATATATATGTGTGTGTGTGTGTATGTATAATAGGCCATGTTCATAATTTCCAGTCCAGAGATACAGCATTTGATTGAGGCAGTCCTTCAGTTTGGCTACCATTTATGGATTAATCACATTGTTTTCTCATTTTGTGGTATGCACACAATGGACCATAATGTAGAATTAAAAGACAAGAAAAAAACTACTTATTCGGTAGAAAAATTTGTTCTTTTGTCAAGGGTTGATCTTGGCTGGAGATCAGGTTGCTATCAAACCCCTCTATCACTCCCTTCTTCCCAGGTTCAGTTTCACTCCTGATTTTCTCTACCTCTTTCCCTCCAGTAGCTCAGGGGGACAAAGAATGGTGACTTGGGTTAGCTCATCACATTTCATCTCTGCCACTCCTTTCTACTTGGGGGGAGGACTCTTCACACTCTTCCCCTGGTCCACCCCATAGAAGGCAACTCTTCTCCAACATGAGTTCTTCCCATGGACTGCAGTTCTTCATGAACTCCTGTGTGTGCCCATACCTCAGTGTGCAGTCCCTTAGGAACAGGCTGCTCCAGTGTGTCCATCCTGAGGGTCACAAGTCCTGATAGCAAACCTGCTCCAGTGCAGGCTCCTCTCTTCCTGCCTGGAATCTGCTGCATCACTGGGTTCCCATGGGGGTCACTTTGGGCTTCCACCTGCTCTGATACACTCCACAGGCTCCAGAGTATGTGCTCCACTGTGAACCTCCATGGGCTGCGGGGCCAGAGCTGCCTCTCCATGGTCTTCACCACGGGCTGCAGAGGAATCTCAGCTCCAACACCTGGAGCAGCTCCTCCCCCTCCTTTACTGGCCTCGGTGTCTGCAGAGCTGTGTCTCTCACACATTCTCACTTCTTTTTCCAGCTGTTGTTGCTGTTGCAGTTTTTCCCATTTTTAAACCTGTTTCTCCAGGGGAACTACAGCCACTGCTGATGGGCTCAGACTTGGCCAGAGGCAGGTCCCTCCTGGGTTTAGCTGGCGTTTTTTCCATTGGCCACAAGGAAACTTCTGGCAGCTCATCACAGTAGCCATCCCTGCAGCCCCCCCAATACCAAAACCTTGCCACACAAACCCAATAGGCCTTTGCACTGTCCACACACAGCCATATGGACACACAAAAGCCTGAAGCAAAAATGATCAACTGCTATTGAAGATCTAACACTGACTGCTAGCAATAAAAGTGCTCCCTGGACAGGCAGCAGTAATAAAAAGTGGTCACCATTCAGGGTCCATCCAGCTATTGCTTTTAAAGGTAATTGCTGCATCTGCTTCATGAAGTAGTTTAGAACCAATGCAAAGATTTTGTTTCTGTCCTACTGAATGACAAGCAGCTCTGAGTAAGGAGTGAAAGGGTGTTGAACACAGCTATAACTGGAGTGCACTACCAGGTCAGAAGTGAAGGCAGAAACAGCTGCTTTTTCAATAGACTCATCAGAGCTACTCCATGCTAGCTGCACTTGCCCACAAGACTCCAGCACAGACTATTGTGTTGTGGGGGTTTTTTTGCTGTGGGAACTTCACTCTTAAGAAACAAATGGACTGGCTTAACTATTAAGTGTCAATCAAACTGACTATAAGGGCGGGGGGTGGGGGGAACAATTTTTTTTTAATTTAATTAGCTTTCATCCTGTGCTTGTTCTGTGCATTTGTATGGTTTGTACTGCTTCATTTAAATCAACAAAATTCTGGTAAGAAGAGATGTATTTTTCCACCTTATTTATATGTTGTAGCTGCACTAACAACAAAATCTGTTTTTGCATGAAGTTTTACAGTCTTCTGATAATCTCTCCTATACAGAAGGCGATAACTGTTATAATCTTCAGTGCTATATCTATGTCCACTGATTTTGCATTAAATTACTTGTTCAGATTCTGGATGAAACAAAACAATTGTTTTGTTTGTTTGTTCAGCAGTACAGCTGTTCAGTAACACATTTTAGATGTAAATAAGAATATAGAACTGTGGGTAATCCTTCATTTTCCCTCTATTATTCAAACAGCAACATTGGTCTTAATAAATACTTTTTCCTCTCTGTTTATCCCCTTGCCCTAATGCCTTGGAAATAAGATTGCCTTACTCAGAGATAGAGGGAACATCCAGGATTGTCACCTAACCATGGAACCTATTTCACATTTCATTGGTTGTGTGAATGAGCTGTGAAAATTGCTTCCTGTTTCTCTAAAGCATCAGGACAGTGGTTTGCATGGGAAAGATTTCTTCTGTTTATGTGGAGCAAAACTCATCCACTGAGTTAATCTCACAGTCTTAAAACTGCCTTGCAGTTTTAACTCAATCTTGTTAAGTTTGACCAAATCTACTATGCCCTGTGAATACCTGTTCCCTATCAGAGGCATTACAAGTTACCTCTTGTTTACAGCAAGCTATTTGTAAGAATGAAATAAAAATTTAAAACAAACAAATAAATCACAAAACCCAACCAAATAAGAAAACACACAGCCTAACTCTTTTCTCCTAGGTGTTGTCTTGGCTTTCCCAAATTGAGAGGAAGCTACTTTCAGTGTATGAAGGAACACTGGAACAAGGACAGTCTATTTTTAAAAGAAGTCGGTTTTGTCTAACACGAAACACACAGGAGAAAAAAAAAAAAAAAAAAAGGCAGCTCAAATAACAGTGATGGGAGACTAATTTTGAAAGCTAAGTTAAGCACTTTTCATCCTTTTTTCTACTAACATCCTTCCACTTCCCTAAGATACTAATCAGATTTGAAAGTATCTAGCAAACCTGAGAATATTTAAATCCATGAAATGCAAAACCACAGATTGTATTGGAGTCCCTGAAACCATGTCTATTACCATAAAAACTATGGTATCTATGGACTGTGTATTCACCTGAGAGTTTAGGCCTTCCAAATTAACAAAAAAAAAAAAAAAAAAGGTTTAACAAAATGTACTGCTCCATGTTGTACAAGTGGTGGAGAGCAGGGAGATTTGGGAAAATATTTTTGTGGAGGCCTAGATTCCATTTAATCCCTTAAAAACCAAGGGAATTAAAAGCAACTATGAATCCAGTCCTACTTTGAGAAGTGTGTTGTAACCTTGAATGACCAAAACCATATCTGCAGTATGCCTGCAAATTGGCATATATTGTAACAGCCTTAAATTCCTCTATCCAGCTTTGATTCTGAGGACTTTACCTTTTTAGTTTCTTAGTTGGGTTTGTTTGTTGAGATTTTCTTTTTCTCGTTTAAAACTAATTGATTTTATTTTAGAACAAAATCCATAGCAGGCAGAAAAGTAACTGCTTTCCTGGTAATTTTGTAGTCTGAAATATGGCAAGATAGCTAAGTAATAACACTGGCACTACCCTTGCACAGAGGAATGACAGAAATTCTTTGAACTTACACACAACCCTGTAATTTACAATAAAAAAGAGGGAGTGGGGGGTAGAACAGGTCTTAATAATCTATGTAAAAAACATAGTTTCACCATATTTCCAAGATATGTCACATTGTCAGGAGAGACTTGAGCTAAAAAGGGAAAAGAAATTTTATTCTTTATCCTGAATAAAAGACAGTGTGAATAAAAACTCTGTATTTGAATATTTTAGCTAAATGCCGAGTAAATTAAGTTCTTAACTGATGGGTTAACCAGCAGTTGGCTAGAAAGATAGATCTATAAAATTAAATTATGAGATCAAATTATTTTTTTAATATTCTACCTATCCTTCACTGTCAGTGAGGCATGAAATCTGTATTATCCACATTTTACTGCTTCCTTTGAAAACACAGATTTAAAAAAAATCTCTTAAAATACCATAATCATACAGTAGGAATTCATATTTTTGTTAGCAGAAATTAAGGCAACCTGTGCATTATTCAGGACAAAATGTAGAGATTTCTCCTCATGCTGCCCAGACCAGCTTTCCCTTGGCAAAAAACCAGGTACTCATCACCTAAACAAGAGCATCGAGAACGAGACCTAATGTCTTCAGCTGATTTCCAAACAAAACACCTAGCATTATATGTAGCAAAGTTCAGTGACTCAAAAAAAAAAAAAAAAAATTGGCTTGAAGTTTAAAGATCCAGCTCTTCAAATGCCACTTCTGGAGGAGGAGCTTCCAAAGGAGGGTCTTCCCCAGATGGTTGCAGTAGTTGTCTGGCTCTGTGAGTGCACCTAATAATAGAAGCTGAGAGCAACGTGCTGCTGTTGTGCATCTGTAGGTGTCAGAGAGAGAGCTTGAGGTGCAAGTGTTAGGGAGTGGGAAGGTATTACTTGTTTCTTTGACCAAGGAGAGGAAATTCAACACTGCAGCTCTCCAGTGAACAGAGCTTATTTGATTCTATTGGAAACAAGTGAAATTTTAGTATTAGCAGAGCCACTATTTTTCTTTCAGAACTGCTGAGAATATCTAGCAGTGAATAACTCTTAATCAGACTTGTTTATTCACATTAAAAGTCAGAGCAGGTCACATTGTTTGCTTGGTGCCATTTGGTCTGCACTTAGTCCTTCCTGAACAGGAAGTCCTTAAGATTAAAGATTGTATTTTTATGGTCCCATGCCTGCCTACCCCTAGCTATTACCTGAAGAGCAATGTAACCAGGAATCAGTTTCTAGAAAGGATATTAACAACCATTAGTATGTGTGTATGTCACGATGAAAAATAGGAGGAAATCAAAGTAGAGCAATATGGTGAAAGGAAAATTGTAAGAAACAGCAAAGTGATTGTTCACAATATTGGGCATAAGGTATGCTCAGACAGAGGTATTTTCTATCCAGGGGTAAGCAGAGGGCTAGATCGCTAGAATGTATTTAAATTTAAGCAGCAAATATGATTTAAATATCCCAAAGCTATTTGCCACCAGACCTATATTTATGTTCATTTTATAATGCATGAGAGGTTTAAAGTTCTTCAGAAAAAAGCTAGGTCTTTTTTCTCAGCATTGCAGAAATCATGTAAGGACACAAGAATGAGAAAGAAAACTCTAAACAAAGTGAATGGTATGTCTAGGAATGTCAGGAAGACTGCTTGCTTTCATAAACCAATAATTCTGGCAGCTCTATTATTACATGGATATTTAGATTTAGATTTTATATTTCTTCTTTACTCATTGTAACTTGACAAGATCTTAAATAAAATAGAATTAGCATTTGAAATTAAGCCAGCTATATACTATCATAGTATAAAATAGTTTTGCTGTGATACTTTAGGGATTAAATCCAAATGTTCTTCCAAAGGAATGATTTGATATATGCATGAGAAAAACTGAACTTCAATATTTATGCTCTGTATTACATCTGTGTATCACTTAAGACATCAATGGATGAAAGGGGCTCTAGAGCAACAGCAGGGGATTCTAGACAAAACTGCATGCAAGATGCTCAGCTCACCCAATGCTCAGTGCATGCAGAGGGATAGAGACCACTGCCAATGTGTGGTTGAAACTCCTGATCTCTGAGGACAATGATTACAAAGACAGTCTGAGGCTGCAAAACCACCTGTATCAGCCCTGTGCATTGCCAGGTCACATATTGTTGTAGTTTTCCTAGATCAGGAGTGGATTTATGCACACACTCCTGTTAAATTAGCTAGCATATGTTGATACAGAGTTTTATTATACCAGATTTACAGTGATTGTGGGAGGACAGCCAATATTCAAACCAGAATAAAGCTACACTGTAATTCAGCTGTCATTTTCAGCCAGTATTTCCACAGAATAAAACAGTCCTCACCTCCCATCACCACAGTCACTGCTTTGCACTCTCCTGCTGTTTTGTTCCTTGTGGTACCCAGTAAGTTACAGGTTAAATCTATATTTTCTCTCTTTCTTTCTCTCTTTCTTTCTCTCTCTTTTTTCTCTCTTTCTCTCTTTTTCTTTCTTTCTTTCTTTCTCTTTCTTTCTTTCTTTCTTTCTTTCTTTCTTTCTTTCTTTCTTTCTTTCTTTCTTTCTTTCTCTTTCTTTTTCCTTCTTTCTCCCTATGTTTTTGGAAGAGTACAAACTATAAGAAATAAAATGCTTTAGTACTGTGCCATTTAATTTCACAAGCTTTTTTCAAAATAATTTCTATCATAGTTCCTATTTCAGCTGCAAAAATTTCCCTGCAGGCAAAACTTAATGCTTTTACTGGAGTCTTATATTTACATATTAAGTCAGTATGAAGTTAGAGTATGCACAGGGAAGTCCAGAGACAGGTCTAAAACCCCAACCTTGCCCAGAGAAGATAATATGCTAGAAGAAGTGAATCACCTTACATTCATTATGTACGAATAATCTCCACAACTAGTAGGTCTACAAAAATGTTATAGACAAGAAGGATCCTGTCTTCCTTTAAACATCTTGTAAAATAATAGTTCATTCTTGAGAAGATGCAGAGGTTTTCATGCTACGGATGTTTACTTGCCCTTAAGCATCTCAGGCTCCCTTTTCTATCAAACGTTTGCAAAGAAATGGTTTTATTAAGCAAACAGGTGAGATGAGACTTCAACAAATTAAACAAGTCTAAAATAAAGGCTTATTTAACTGCAGAAGTTGTTTGTGAGGAATAAAAGGTTTTAATCAAATTTACCATCAACACTTTCAAAAGGAAAATCCATTTTTCAGTTGTGGCTTGGTCAAATTCTTTGAAGTATTAATGTAACCCTGAGAAACTGACTATTAGTCTCAAGAAATTGCTGGACATTAGACACAACAAAAACAGGAAAAGTTCAAGAGTCTCTGTTGACTTTCCGCTGGATTGTAACAAACTACCACTTTCTGGGTTTTCTTTTTTGAAGTGGAATTTTATACAGCAAGGCCAGCCTTTGTTTTTTTCTTTTTTCTTTTTTTTTTAATTTCCTTGATACACAAAATTCCCACCAACCTGTGCTTTCTCTTTTAGTTCAAACATGAAGGACTGCTGTTTGAATTTAATGCACACACTGCTAACTTCATTTAATTCAAAGGCACAACTTCAGTATACCTGAAAGGAAAACCTGAGACATCAGTGCATGGGTCAGAAGAAAATCTGGCTGGTAATCACAGGTTCTTGTGAAATATCATGTCAATTAACCAGTGTCCACCTATCTAGAGACAGAAAAGTACCACATGTTCCTGTTGCAAATTTATTTATTGTGTAGTGCATTGCTGCATTGTGTCAGCTCTCAGATAGACTTAAATAAGGAACACTCAGGTAGTCTCTTCCATTATTTCCAGGGCAGAAACAGCTGAATAAAAATATTGTCCCATAGATCTACAAATGCTGGGGGATAATCCACTAATGTTAGTAAATTCGCATTGCAAAATGAAGAAAAGGACAGAGGTGCATTAGCCCCAGGATATTCCACACTGAGGCAGTCTGACTAAGAAATAACATCCCATAAAGTAGACACACACTTCACACAATATTCATATACTCAGAGGACTGTTCTTTTATGAGTGCTCTAATACTTTGGGATCATGTGTGTTGTTTTAGAGTTGCATTAGTCACACCCTGGGGAAATGTGAGCTTCCACGTCTGCCCATTTCAGTGCTGCCTTACCCCGACCCACAGAATTTACCACATTAAGAGAGGATTTAAATCTTGATTATTTTCACCTGTTGGCTTTCAATCTTTTTTTTTTTTTTTTTTTTTTTAACCTAAGAGGTCTGCCCTCTTAGGGTGATACAGTCCATAAAACTGGTGACCTTTGCCTGGCTTCTTGATTTAAGCAGAACAGAGGAGTAAAGGGACTTTCATGCACTGGTAGGAGAATAAAAATATAAAACAAAATTGTTTCAAGTCCCTATTCAGGTGAAAGGATTAAGAAAAGCTCTTTCATTTCCATTCTTGTTGAGAGGGTGAGCACAACTGCTTCCTATGTTTTCCTGCACCATCCAGTTCCCACTCCATCCCTGAGAGCTAGAGGGTAGGAGCACCCTGCTTGGACATGCCAGTCTCTTTCACATCCTGTTGGCTCATCCTGTGATTTCATACTGCCCCATGTATAGAAAAAATGTCAGTTGTTCCCCTGTTTCCTGTCCAGAGACAGAGAAATGGAAGCAGAAAAATAAAAAAAATCTGTATTTTTGTTCTGAAACAAATCATCCTTAACTTTTCAAGACTGCTTAAAACTTCAGATATCTGGACGAGAAAATTATCATTACATCCCATAGAGATGTCCCCAGACCCCTTTGCTGTAATTGCATGATAAGAAAATTTGTGTTGTTCACTTCTGGGAGTGGTTCAGTATACTTGCAACATGATAGGATCTGGATTCCCAACCTTATGACCTACTAAATGATGATACAACACTTCATTCAGACTTTCTGTGGCAGGGAAAAGAATGTGTGAGAAAAACTGAGAGAACATAGAACAAGCAAAGAGAGAAAACTAAAACTAAAAAAAAAAAAAGAGTCAAAAAAAAGTCAATTAAGTACAAGTCCTCCTGCTTTCACTTCTTTACATTAGAACTTTACTCTTATTTTCCTTTACTTTTCCCCTCTCAATATTTTTTATTTTAAATCGTATCAAAATAGTATAAAAAATAGAAAATTCCTCACGTTTTCTTACTCTTTCCAAGTCAAAACACAGTATAGAAGGACTCAAGAACTTTTAAAGATTCACTAACAGAAAATCTTCAGGTTCACCTGACACCTAGGAGAGGTTTAGTAAAATCCAATCAAAATTACATCAGGTAGCGATAAACAGGGAAGGAACTTTTGGCAGCAGAAGAGAGATCAGAGTCAGTGGAGGAGGTCAAGGTCAGTGGTCAGAGGAGAGGAGGGATGGTAATATGATAACACAGCAAAGGGCAACATAAATGGTCCTGCTGCGGTAAGGCTGATAATGATGTAGTGTGAATGGGGAAAGGATATTTAACAATCAGCATAAATGAATAGGGTTTGGAGGGTAATCAAGAAGGGAGGGAATTGAATTGGGAGGAGTATGGGAGGAACAGAGAAACCCTTAGAGGTTTTGGAGAAGATTTATATGAACTGAAACTTCAGTTGATTTACATCTCAAGAGAGAACTATAGCATAATAACTCAAAATATACCTCTTCTTTAATATTCAAGAATACAGTGACAAATGTTATTATACAAACATCTCCTTAAATGCCTATCCCAAGATATCCTTAATGCAGTTCACCATATTAGATTATCTACATTAAGCAATCACAATCCCAGCTCAGGGCTGTGGTAAAATACAGCGGTACTCTTCCATTTGAGTTCTATCAGACCTCTGTAACTCAGAACCTATAATGCAAAACAATAATGCAGAAGATTTATTTGGTTGTTGTTGTTATGTTTATTTACTTTAATTTTAACTGGAATAAAATGTCAGCTGTGAAATGCAGATATCTAAAAGTTTTCCTATCTTTTTAATTTCTAAAGGGGTGTCTTGACTAGATCTGTAACCCAGGTTTAATTAAACATTGTACAGGGGTTTTTTTCTATGCCCAACACTATCTTTTTCTTCTAATGATCTATTTGCCTCTTTTTATTACTGTTTCAAACTTCCTCTTGATGTCACCACCACTGATGTTATTCTCTCAAGCAAACTTAGTGTTTCATCTATCCCAGTTGCCCTTGCTATTGTTCTCCTCCCCTTTGTATTGCTGTCCTTATGTGTCTTATGACCTTATTACTGTGCGACTCTTAACCTTTTCTTTTGGCAACCATTTACAGGAAAGACATGAAGTTACTGAGATGACCATCAATGAGCTAAATATCTTAACTCTCATTACTGACAGCTGGTGCCTGAACTGTGGGATTTTTAAGGTACAAATGAGGAGCAGTCCATACAAAGTAAACAAAGTCTAATGCTACATGACGATGTGTTATCCTGCAGAGACCAGGACAGTGATTTACTGCAGGGATCACTGTTACTCAGAGATTTATTTAAGGTTTTGAATTATATCCTGGAAGATAACATGCTTAATTCAGCTCACAGGTGTAGAGTACAGGCAGCCAGGGAATTATTAGGCTAGGATGGGATAAAGGTATACCAAAGTCAGATAACATCAGTGCAGCTGAATGAAAATATGGAGATGAGTGGAGATAGAATGAAAAGACAAGTAGGAAGAAAACACAAGGAAAATAAAAAGCCAGGAGCACTTTTTCTCTAAAATGTACCCTCATAGAATTTCCTACAGGTGCTACATTTAGTACTGGTTAGAATGCAGAGAGAACTTGTGGCAAAGTACATGCCTATAGTGCAACACAGATATCATGTCACCATGAAGACTTACTTACCTGAAACCATTCTGCCAAGCTAGGCTGGCAACTGATAAAGGTGAGCCAACATCAGCATTGCTCCCAGTTTGGCACAGCATCCTGAGTGACTTTTGCAGATGGTGCCAAAACCCAAGATTAGTAGCTAAACAACTTAAGTTTTCATTGCAGGTTTCTACTCCTTGAAATCCTATATGAGTTTCAAGATGGGCATAGATGCTTGGGTACTTGTTTATTAGACAAGTGAAAAGTGAAGAAAAGTTATAAAAAGTCCAGAGTCTGGGCAAATAACAGAAGCTGAGTCTAGGGAAAACAGCATCTCTTCAGTTGAAACCTATGAGAACAGTAATTTCAGTAATTTTGTGGGTAATGAGGCTTTTTCTTCTTGCACTGTTGTCATGGTTGCATGCTTACACATTCATTAGTTTGTCCTTTGCTAAAAATCACTGATAAAAACCAGAAAATGTTCTCACATATCCAAAAGGCCGTGAGTCTTTCTCAGCTTGCTTCCTCCCCCAACAAAAAAAATTTCCCCTAGCTAACCTTGAAGACACTGAAGTCTATTAAGATGTAAATGGGGGAAAAAAAAATATTTTTTATTATGATATTACCCACTTTAACATTCTGATGTTGTTCTCTAACAAGTGAACAATTTTCTTTCAGTAGCTGGTTCATTTGACCTAAGAAAAACTAGAAAAAATCTTTTTGGCGACTATTACTTGGGCATCCTGCCAAGTCCATCTGCAGCAGCAAAGTTACTACATGAAGCTATGTTGTTTATTTTGCTTAATTTTAAAATTTGTTTTCTTTAGTGTTTTTCTCTCATGCCTACGCTACCATATGACTCCGTTGTTTCAGGACAATGAAAATCACCCTCTGAAAGCAATTCAGCACTTTTCAGTCCAGCCCAGCAGAGATCTATAACAATCCCAAGCAAGACACTGATAATTACATGGGATCTAATACAGAAGATCAAAAACTGTGCTATAATCAGGGATCTTTAAAGTACCCAGGAAGGCAGAGTAAAACACAGATGAAGGAGAAAGGCAGTTTTCACTAGGAAAAGAAGCTGTAGAAAAAAGTAAAAAGTAGAGGGAAGGAAGTGTGAAGGCTTTGAAGTTGAGCCACAACTCAGCTAACACTCTGATTTATACACACGATCTTTCTTACTCTTTCCCACAATAAATCACTATTGCATGAGAGGCTTTGCTATCTAATGGCTGCACAGGAGGAATTCTTGTGTCATTTTTCTCTTGTGCTGGGTAAACCTCCCTTCTAACTTCCATCCTCCCAGAACTTGGAACACTTTTGCAAAGTTTGTAGACACAAAATAGGTTAAACAAATCTGTTCAGAATATCTCTACAGAGTAATATCGTTCTGAGTATTACTTCCAGACTATGTTTTCTACTTTATTTGCTGAATCAGATCCTTAACTAGAGTGAAATTGGGATATTGCAATTGTATTTTCAGGTCTTGTTTATCATGTCAATATAGAATACATAGTCTAATATCTATTCTGATTGCAGGGATGTAGGAAAGAAAAATAAGTATACGTTGAAAAACTTGAAGTCTTACACAAATGTTTCATGTTTAGAGATGATAAGAGTCTCCTGCACTCAATGACAGCCCTGTAAATTTCTCCACTCTGCCCAAAATCAGGAAGCTAGAGCAGAGTTAATTCAGAAAATAAATTCCCACTCTTGAGAAAAAAATGCTGTAATTCAGAACTGAGGCCTGAGGTACACAGAAATATTGTAGTGTCCTACTGTTACGCTTGGAGTTTTGATTTTGCTAAATCTTATGTATCACCTGTTAGAATTATTCACTGTCTGTAGTGGATAAGTTTATTTACCTGAGAAGTACTGTGAGACATTGTGTTGCAATTATAAACTATTTAAAGCCCATGTTATTTTGAAGAATTTTGGGTGAGATTGTGAAGGAAATTATAACAATATCAAAATTTAAAGCTCATTGAGGTGACAGTCACATCATCTCTGCTTTTCATGTGGGGTATCCATATTGCTTAAAAGGCCATTCTGCTGGTTTGGGCTGAAATAGAGCTAAATTTCTTTATAGTAGTTGGCATAGGGCTGTGTTTGGATTTGTACTGAAAGCAGGTTGAAAACACAGGGGATGTTTTTGTTATTGCTGAGCAGGGTTTAGACAGAGTCAAGGGCTTTTCTGCTTCTTGTACTGCCACACTGGTGAGCAGGCTGGGGGGAGCAAGAAGCTGGGAGACAGCACAGTTGGGACAGTTGACCCCTGATCGCTAAAGCAATATCCCTTCTAACAGCAAGAAAACAGGGTGGGAAGGTTGGTGGACAGTGGGGGACACTGCTCAGGACCTGGCTGGGCATGTATCTGGTGGTGAAAAACTGGTTTTATTGTATAGCTTGTATTTCTTTGGTTTTATTTCTATCTTTGTTATTTTTCCTCTTTTCCTTATTACTTTTGTTATTGTTGATTGTAAGTTATCAAACTGGCCCACAAATTTTCTCACCCCATCCCACTGAGGGGGGACTAAGTGATGAGTTGTATGGTGCTTAGTAGCCAGCTGAGTTTAAGCCATGTTCAGAATCATGTTAGGAAACTCAGCTTGTGTCATTTAAACTGTCCCAGAAAGATGATGGAAATGCATAGGAGCCACTAGACGTAAGACAAGACATTAGACAATGAAATTCTAAATCAATAAATTTTTCAGGCCGTCAGGCAAGGATAGAAACAAGACAACATTTCCTAATATTAGAAAAATAGCCTAAGAAAGCAATATTTCATTAATCAAAAATTTGCAATGCCCTTGTCATTGTCAGTCTGTTTGATGTTAAAAACTGGAAAGTCTACTAGCACAAAACAAACCAATTTGCTTGTGATAGAAAAAACAATGGGAAAAGGTGGTTTCACTTACATCCTCAAGTGTAAGTCCTTCACTTACAATTGAAATAACTTTTATTTTATTGCTATTATGAAATAATAATTTTAATCTTATTATTATCATTATGAAAAAAAAAAAAATTAACCTGAGCAAATGAGATTCCAAAGGCAGATATTTATAATTTTTTATTTGTTTTCTAAGTGTACAACAGTACAAGAAAAAAAAAAAAAGCTCAGTTCAACATCTATAAGTATTTATAAATATTCATATTAGTGTAAATATTCACATTATACATTCATATACACATGTGCTTGAAGCCTATGCACACCCCAGCCAGTATCACTACACTTGTGCTATTTCTATCAAATGGTACAACCATTTCTGATGATGGAGTTTTCAAATCCTTCCCCAGTCTGGAACAGAAATGCCTGTACTTAATTTTGCTTCTAAGCCTTTCCTCCAGTGTTTCGACTTTCACGGGAGTGCCTTCACATTTGGGTGCCACCTTGTGTATTCCACTGTGCAGGCTCTAAGTGTAAGTGGTGTGACAAGTACAGGCATCAACAGCAGCCACAGTGAGCACACACAGAGACACTGGTGACCTCCCCAGGTGCACCCCAGGAGGGAACACACACTGCACTTTCCCCCTCACTTACACAGACAGGAGCCTTCTGCTCTGCTGACACCTATCTCAGTGAAAATCCTGCCATTATTTTTCCAGTGCTGCTGGTAGCTGCAGGCAGCAGTCATGGGGAAACAGAGAACTTGTGTCAGTTAACTTCTGTTAACTGAGTACAAGGATTGCTATAGATTATGTCTGAGTTCTATTTGAACCAAAAAAGCTCCAAATCTGCTCCACTGAAGAACTGATCCTAGATTGTAATAGTTCTTGCTAAGTGTACATAGAAGGTTAGTCCAGAATCACTGTCTTTTGCAGGTAGAGAGGGTAATCACTCCATATCCTGCTTCTGTTCACTAGAGGAGATGCTTTTACTTTGGTCCCAGAATGCAGAGACCACGTATTTTAATGTATTAAAACAGTGCAAATTTCATCAAAAAATCATACTATTATTGCAATGTAAGTTAGATGAATCTGCTGAATTGTGATAAATCATCACATATTCATATCTAAAAATCTGAAAAAACGTGATCATTTTTAAATCTGAACTTTAAGGAAATGTATTATTTTATTTTGCCTTAGAAGCCATGAAAATTTATTTATATGTCTAAGTCCTTAATATGTAATCACAGTAAGAATGCACAGTTTGCGAAAAACATGCATGTACATACTGTGAGTAGTATCTTAAAAATGCTATACACCTAACCAGCACTCATGCTCATTCAGGTCTGTGAATGATTTGATCACAATTCTCAAAAAAAAGCACTTACTTGGTTTTGGTGCAGCTGACAAAAATAAAAAGAAAGATTGTTTTTGTGGAGGCAGTTCAGCTCTGGGAAACCAGACCTGGTTTTAGTACCCTGGATCAACCACAGAGCTTCCCACAGTGTTTCCATTTGACTTCAGGCGAGATTATTCACCTACCCTGTGATTCAGTTCCCCAGGCACAAAATAAAGACATTTTCTTATCTCACTGGGGTGTTATAATGACAAAACTGAATAACTGTGATGTGCTCACATGCTAGAGCAGACAGCCACGGAAGTACTTAGACCAACAGTAAGACATACAACCCAAAAGTTTAACTCAAATTATCTGATACATTCTAAGGGCTCTTATCTTTAAAGGGAAGCCTTTCCATAAGCAAACCAAATGATCTAGTCTCAGGCTAACTAGGCTAAGTGGGATCTTTCTTCTTTCCTTTGAACAGGTTTCAAAGTAAAACAAGATAAGCAGAAGCTCCTTAGAGGACCTCTCTTCACAGAGAGCTGGGATGTGACAAGAAGCGCAAAGCATCTCTAATTTCAGGAGCAAAAGCTTTAGTTTGGTAGGGTGAAATGCAGTGTTTACATCCACAATAGATAAAAGAAAGAAATTCCCCAGTCCTCAGGGGAAGTGGCACAGGGAACTCTATTCCCTTTGTTTTCCCCTTTGTTTTAAGTGCAGACAGATGCCAATCAATGAAATATGTATGCTGCAGGAATTTAGAGAAGACTTTCCATACAGTACTAAAACATACACCTCTGCTTTCTCTTAATAGATGCACCCGTTTACGTGTCATTTATAGCTGCTAAATAAATAAATTAATCACCTTGAAAACTAGTTTTTATTAATTGATTAGTGCTAAAAATATACTGCTAGTAAGCTGTAACGGGAGTGTTTTGGCTGGAAATTGATACCTAATCTAATTTAAACGCCTGTCATGGTTGGGTTGCTTTTTGGTGTTTTTGACAAAATAATGACAATACTGAAGTGGGAAAACACATCTCTATAAAAAGTACGTTTAAAAATCAGGATTTCTATCATGTTCCTAAGTATGGCTTACATTTTGTTCAATCATAGCCCCATCCTACTATCCAAAAAGTTACGCATGGCTTAGCATTTGTGTATGCACATTTTCTTTAGAGACAGAAAAACTATTTTCTCAGTAAATTTTTCTGATCTGAGAATAACTGAAAATGGATCATTCTTTCCTAAAGCAAGGCACTTTAGAATGAGCTTTAATGCTTTGTTCTCAGTATTTAATACTTGATACTGAAGCAGTTCTCCAACACAAGTAATACTATATACACTGTCTTCACTACAGTGACACACACTAATTGTATGTGTGCTCAAACTCCTGTCTCAGTCAGTTAATCATTTTTGCATCAAGGCTCTCTGGAGAGACTTATAGCACCTGCCAGTAGTCCTTTCAATAAAAGTAGACTAATAGCTATCAGTGTTCTTTAGCACACACTGAAGAAAAGCAGCTATATCATAATGGGTCAGATGCGTTTATATGTTTTTCCACAAGTTCGTGTCCCACCCACACCAACCATGAATCAACCTCATCACCTGACATATTTACTGTTCTGCAGGTAATAAAAGATGGGTATGTCATCCTACTATTGCTTTGCCACTTGGGTGCATCTGAAGCATGTCATTTGAGGTCACAGACCTATTATCCCAGCACAATAGCATGAAGGAGATCACCCTGGTGTAGATGTGTTATTAAGCCAGGAAGAAATTTCAGCAAGTGTCAATACTATCAAATACAGGTAGAGATGCAGCTTTTTGTTGTTGATAAGTTGCTTGACATCTTTTCAATCTTTGGCTCGAGTGTCTATATCTGTGCAAAATTTCCAAAAATCAAGATAGTGGCTATAAAATAGAACATAATATCAACAAAACTCACATCATTTATGGAAATTAAGTGCCTAACCCTGACATACAAAAATGGGACTATTAGTCTAGATGAGAAGTAACATTTTGCTGAGAATTTTCCGAGGAAGTTGTGGCACTTCCTGCCCTCACAGGAAGAACATGGCATGCAGTACTTGGCTGGTCTAACAATGAGAAAGTTAAAGAAACAACAGTGTGGTTCGAGATCTTAGTAAAATAGTTCTCTGACTTAGCTTGTATCATTGAGCAACACACTGAATAGCATAAATAAAAAGGAAGAATATGCCCTTCCTTTGCCTGTTACTGAACCCTCAGATACCAACATATTAGGGTAACAAAACCACAAGGAAATCCCAAACAATATTTATTGCAACTGTAAACCTCCTAATTTTATCTCCTAGAATGACTGTACTACCTAGGAAAAAGTGAGAAAAGATTCTTTCCACTCATTCTTCTCTCTCCTGCTTATCCTAAACCAAAAAAATCTCTAATAAACAACATAGGTTTTCAGATAAATGACATACAGACATTTCTTCTAAAATATTTAAATTTAGAGTACCATAGGGAGCTTGATCCCAGCTATCTAATTGTTTTAAGACTCAGGGGGAAAGCTGTACTGCCTATTAAAACCCACTAAATTAATTCAAATGTAAGATTCCTGTAAATTAATTGCCCTTTTGAGACATTTCCTGCTCTGCCACACTGAGGGACCAGAGATGTGTGAGTTCAACCATCTCAGACTGAACCTACTGCAAAACCTCCTGTAAAAGTGGCTGCTGGTAGCAAAGGGGCTGACATCCAGGGGGAGAAATCAGCATCACCAAACTGACTTAGCCTAAGGAAACATGATGTGACAATCACTGGAACTACCTTTCTGAGACTGACAAAGTAATGCCCTGAGCTCCTGCACCTTCCCTCACCCCCTCATTTGGGGTGGGCAGTGCATGTACAAGTTAACCAGCCCCATTTTTCCTTTGGGTGTGATGGCAGCCCTGCACCCACCATTGTTCCAGGGAAGGGTGCAGGACACAGTCTGCAAGATTGTTATCCAGATGTTTCCAGCCACCCACAGAAAGGCATCAATGGGCTATAAATTCGTGAGGGGAGAGAAAGATTTGCAAAAGAATTGAAGGCAACCATAGGGAGAAGCTGGAATAAAAGGAGCTCTGCTGGTGGTAGGGTACTGGTAGATGGACAGGCTGGGGGCTTTCCTGTTGCAATCTGCTCCCTGCTAGCCATGAATTTTAACCACTTGTACACAGAGTGATTGCTTTGCTTGTTTAGACTTCTATTGACACAGCCACATAGTCAGACAAAGGTCAGAATTACCGAAATACCATAAATTGTCTACACACAACCTTTGAAAAGAGGAAGCATCTGGCTTATCAACATGGGGTCTTTTTCTTGTGCAACCACATTGGGGATTTTCTTTTTTTTTTAATTCCAAGCTGTGTTAACTTTCATGGGTGATTATATTACTATATATTATCTATTCTCTATTCTCTATTATCTATTATATATTGTATATTATATATTATATATTAATTATATATTATATATTATAAAGAATATGTTCTACATTTTTTTGTATTTGCTTTAAGTACAAATTACGAAGAAAGAGACAACTAATCCTAGACAATTTAGGAAATAAACCTAAAGTCCTGATTTCACCCTTTTTCTCTTTTTGACTACTGAAGAATAACATTTTTCTACTAAAGTTCAATCTGCAGGTTCACAAATGCAAGAAAGGATGAATCTTTTTATTTTGTCTCAAACACACCACAGTTATGCTGTACCATAGTGAGAGCCATGGTACAGCAGAGCTTGCACCAGCAGGACTTGGATGTCTTCCTTCTCCGGGGCCTCAGTTCTTCATGCTACCTAAACTGCCCCCAGTGCAGTCCAGTTTCTCAACTGGATTATGTTAAACAGAGCCACTAATTGTTCTGTGATCGCCTACATTTCTTGGCAGAGAAGATCGCTGCTGTCCTTTTCCATTGGAGCTGCTTGAAAAAAGTAAGGTGTGCTCCTGAGGTTATAGCCAGAGCAGGAATAGCCACACATGACTCCAATTTTCCTTAGGTTTTCCTCAGGGGGATGTATCAAATAAGGACAGAGGCTCCCTGGCTTTTACTCTGATGCGTAACATTTTTGCATATCTTATTGCAGAAAATAATTGCAAAGGAATTAGCCACCAGGTTTATCTTTCAGGGTTTTTTCATGCAAGAGATGAACCTTAGGTTTTAGCCTTTAACTCAAGAATCTTAAAAATTATCTGCAACTAAATTCAAGAAAAATCAGCATGGTAGTAAAGCTTAAGAATGTTCTATTATCTGAACTAAAATTTTAAATATGGGGCAATATATATTAAAGGAAATTACACTGAGAGACAAGCCCCTCCCAGTATAATGTTCTCCAGATGATCAATAAAAGCCATGTGTTGTATCACAGACGTTTGACCAGCATAGTTGCAGAGAAGGCCTGTGCAGTTCATTACAAAAGCCCTTTGGGGACAGACAACCCTGTTTCTAAACAGTGTTATTTATCATCAGAAAAGCAAAAACCTATTATGAATCATGGTGTCTGACATTAGGGCCTAAACATATGAACAAGACAGAAATACCTTAAAACACCTGATGTTGAACTAAGGAAGTGCATATTAGAGGTATTTGTTTAATTTAGAGCAAAGAACACAGATTGTTCACTTCATATGAGGTCTCACCCTGCAGCAGCCACACGAGACAACATGATTGCATGACAGACCACAAATGTCACGCAAACAACCAGCGCCCTTTGGCCATAATACTTATAATAGGATCAGAAGGTTCATAGCCAAGATGAACATACCAAAGATCCCGGTTGTATTGGATGAATACAGGCTCTTTGGATCTCATGGGGCATCAAGTTAGCTGATATTCTCAGTCAGAAAAGCAGAGTCAGCACTGGACATGTAAGGCTTACTTACCTTTTTCAGGGCTTAAAAAAATTTCAGCTGTCACCTATTATAAACAAACAGACAAACACACAAACCACTAGACTGGATCTTGAGGGCAAGTAATTTATATTATTTGTAGTCTTCAAGCCCAGGGTCAGTGCTTGATGTTCCCTATCCCATTATGTGCCTTCTACAGGAAAAGCCAGTGGCTAGCATTGAGTTTTCAAGTAATTTTTAAAGCCTGCATTATGCATTTAGGGTAAGATTTTTAAGGACAAGACATTTTGAAGTACATCACATCTGACTCAAACTAACAATGAATTTCTCTGTGGTCTTACTGGATGAAAAGGAAGTCTTGGGTGAACCTGTTCTCTTTAATCACAGTGAAATAATACTCTTTGATTTTCAGTGCATGTCATTCACAGTTATTTATAGGACAATGCTGGAAGTCAAAACAGTCATCAAGGGTTAGGAGATATTAGACTTAACATCATACGTTTTCATTAATGGGCTTAAATGAACAAGTAAAGAAATACTCCAGTGATTAAGGCTATTAGAAAACTAGTCACTCATATCAGCCACCAAACACGAGTCTCAAATTTCCATTAAAAAAGTATTTTCTGTCTTAATGAATGATTATTTGGTCACAATATGATTTTCTGAAAACAGCTAAATTATGATGCATCACTAAGTACTGATGGCTCAAAAATTTAATTGCCTGTGTCAGATTCTCTTCTTAAAAATCAGGCACTAGAATCCAAGCAGCTAAAACTATTATTTCTACAAATATATCTAGTTTTAAGCAACATCATAGTCTTTTAAAAGCCCATTGCCATCTGCTCTGTCAAAGTAATAAATGAAGAAGTTGGATTTACATGTGGCACTCTGTTAAATGAGGTAAAGTTCAGAGCAGACTTTTGCTTCCCAGCAGATGGGGATCTCCCAGCAGGGATGGAAGTCAACAAAGAGGGTAGCAGGGGGTTTCCATAAATTCATGTGATCCCTGGGCAGAACTAAATGGATTAAATAACAAGGACTCTAGGAGTTAAGCTGTATCTTGTTATACTAAGATGTCTCTGCATATTAGGTACACAACAGTTATTCATCCTTTCTTGATAAAGTAGAAAAAAATACTATGCTTTTTCTTTGAATTTTGAGTTTGTTTTTCCTTGTGTCATCTTGTGGAACTGCAGAGCATGAAGCAAACTATAAATGTCTTCTACATTATAAGAAGATATTCAGAAGTCTGTATTAACATAGAAGAATGCAAAAAGGGTCTGTGGATATCATTGAAGAGTTTCACTTCACTATCCTAAAACTCCTACCATTCATTGTTCATTAATATTTGGATCACAAGATTTATCGCTAGAGGTTTTTAAAAGGATTTTTAATATTATTTGTCTTTTGTGACTGCAAAAGTGGACAAATTTGCTAAAATTTCCCTTTTTTTGCAGACTTCTATTTATCACCCAGATTCTTCACATTTGAGGAGTTAGGAGTCAAATAATGACATTTAAAAATGAAAATATTCATGGGAAAGCGATTGAGTGAGCACAATATGAATCTTTAAAGTTGTTTGCATGTGTGTGGGCAAAGAAATCAGCATTGAGTTTAGGTTTTTATTTTAGGGCTTTGAGCTCGAAGAAAAAATTGAATAGCCAGTATTGTAATACATCACAGTGAACAGATATGTTTGCCTTTGAATAGTCTTTCATATTTGCTTTTGACAGCATATTCCAAAATTAGTCTCCTGAATTTTTTATGCTTTGTCTGACATGGTTTGACATTCCTTGAACAAGCACCTGTTTTGGAGTAAGGATTCTAAACTTGAGTTTGTTTGTTTGTTTGTTTGTTTGTTTGTTTGTTTGTTTAAATTTACTTTGGCTGAAATCATGCCATTATTTGCATGAGTGATCAAGATGACTGCTTCCTGTATTATTGAATGGTAAGGCTGATCTTTTTTCACAATTTCATGGCACTGGATTTTCAGTAGATGAAAACCAAAATTTGCCTGCTTATGGTTGCAGTAGGCTGTCTGAACTGATTACTTTCTATTTGAGATGCTGTATTTCACTTAATTCCAACTCAGACAAACACAAGGAAAAAAAAGTGCTTGCTCCTGTAGCAAAAGTAACAGACATTTTCTTAGTCTGAATGGTATTTTAATCAAAAAAATTATTTTAAATTATACTTGATGTTTATAGAGAGAGGTGTTTAATTTTAGGTGCCATACAGATATATGCCCATCTACGCCACTATATTTCCACACAGGAATTTTGGATGGTTTTAATTAAAGAAATGACAACAGGGCCTGTATCACCTGATTGCCTGACTGCTGAAAAATAATTTCTTCACTTAGGAATGAATATTGATCTAGAAATATAGAATAATTAATATGACTGTTGCAGTTCTTATAGTATTATTTACAGTCTTTTCTGTTTAAAAATCATTTGTACTTCATCTGACACTAAACCTCATGAAGGGTAATCCCTTTCCCAAGGAGGCAATACATTTCCAAAAGTCCTCTGTTTAAGTGACAGGCTAGTAATTGTACCCCCATCAGCCCTCTTTCCCCATATTGCCAACTCTTAGCATGTGAAATAAGTTTAGTGGGGGGGATCTCTTTGTCAAAATGTATTCATTCTGATCTCAACCAAAATTCTGGCACACATTTATTTTTATGTCCCCTCTAAAAAGCAATTTCAACAGCTGTTAACTTTGATCTAACTGGCTTTGGGTCTTCTGAGAAGAAAAATAAAAGCCCAACAGAAAAGTGTCATGTGATAGAAGTAGGCTGCCCAGTCTCTTCAGCAGTAGTAGGACCAATTTCCTATTGCAGAAACATTGTAGATATTCCATTCCCAAACAAATGCTGGGCTATTGAAGGTTGATTTGCTAGTGAGCATCTACAGACAAGATAATGTTGAGACAGGGGAGTATCAGGCTGCAAGCTCCAAGCCTCTCACACATTTTTGTTTTCATACTCAGCTGAGCTGTCTTTCTATCTTTGTAGCCAGTTTTTTAGTGTTAGCCTGGTTATGAGTGGATGGGATAGTTCAGGCATAGAAATATTCTTTCTGCTCCTATTTTGTTTGAAATATGTGTATTTCAAAGAAGATTTTCGTAAGCATTAACCTTTTCTTAAGAAAACTGCAGCAACAGAGATGAGTCTTCCATCTGCCTGCCCTGAATTAAGCATCCAGCTCCTATTGTTTTCAAAAATGAAGGATCATGTTCTTGACATGTTTACAAGACAACACAAAGGAAAAGCAGAAAACATAACCAAGGTTATATCTCCATACACTTACCTATATATAAAAGTAAAAACTTTTAAAGCAGTCTATTCCTATTTCAAGAAATACACAAACGGTCTGGTTAACTTCGGAATAAACTATGTCACATTGACTGAAAGGGAAGGGGGAAAAAAGCAACAGAAAGTTAGAGAACATGTGAAAACTGTGACGCAGAATTGTACTGTGCTAAAGAAGGAAGTATTGCAGGCAGGCTTGAATCCTGAAGCAATTTTATGGACTTCAGAGAGCACAGGGCTGTCTCAGAGCATCTTTTACTTCAGAGAGAATCTGAGCTGCAGATCTTCACAGCAACCACAGGTGCAAGCTCCCATAGCACCATAATTTCTGCATGCACTTAAGGGAACACACACACTGAGGTCTCTCCAGTTACTTCTTGGAATGACTTCCTAGTCTGATTGCATTTTGTGGCAATGCCCTGCTTTAATTAGTCTTAAAAGCCATGCTCAGGTATCACGTGGTATTGTTCACTAACATGGACTGGATAAAAGCACCCACCAATTTGTCAAATTCTTGGGAGAGCCTGTGGCTGCCAAAAGTGCCAGAAAGCTTAGCTCGTGACTGAGTGTCATGGCATTTACCTCTTCAGTCACCCTTCTTTCTTTTGTGGTTTCTTGGCCCTCATCATATATCTTCTAAAAGTGTATTACAGCTGGGAAAAAGGGCTGCCATGGGTTACAGCTGATAGTCCTGGTACTTTTATGCTGCAAAGCAAAAAAATTTTACCCTGTCATTTTCCCATTGAAATAACCATTGATATCATAAGTAAGGGTACTTCCAGAACTTCTGCAGTAATTTAGTCTCGTTTCTTCACTAAAAGAAAAACCTAATATTGTGCTGTAAAATGATTGAATATCAATAGTACAATCTAAGTAATTTTGTTCAGAAAATAAGGCATTTAAGTTTTAGCACTTCTTTTTCTGGAAGAGTCGCATCTTCAGGGAAAGATAGTTTTGTTCATATTTCCACCAAGTTACTTTTAGGTGCCTTAGGTTAGACTCACACACGGACTCAGGCAATGGTGAGAAATGCAGGTCACATTTCCTAAACACCTTGCCTTTTATTAAGCCCCACTGCCCTGAGTCAAATTAAATTTGGTGTCTTATACAGAAGACATGAACAGCACACACTTTCAAAAGAGCCTCCAGAAAAAGCTTAGTCATGAGGCTATAGGTTACTCTAAGGCAACAGAGTTTGGCCATTAAGGTAGTCCTTTACATGTCAGGCATCATCAAAGCTTAAGTAAATACACACACAGACAGGGGCAGAGCTTTAGGAACTATATCAGACAGACGCCTCTTTGGTCCCTCAAGCACCAAGGCATAGTGTTAGACCTCCAATCTGGTTGTCAAGGTCTATGATCTGTCCTAGTCTTTTGAAAGAATTAGCCTTAAATTGCTTCAAATGCCAATTGTTGCTTGAAGAGAGGTGAGCTGTTCAAACTTATCTAAATATTTCCATTCTAAGGAGGAAGTGTGCTGTTCCAATAGTATTGCCAGCAGAGATTGAAAGAGCGAAAGAAAAAGAATCCCTACATTTTAAAGAAGCAGCTACTAATCTTTGGTAGTTTAATTATACCTTATGATTTCCCTAGGGCCAAGTTTCCCTTTACATAGTACATATGCAACTAAAACTATTTTGCTGACAAATGCTGTATGCAGTGTTACAAAGATGCAAAACAAAGGAGTGAATTTGATTGTAAATGAGATCTTCATAGAAGACTTTTTACTTTTTAGTTGGCAGATTCCATTGCTTTGACGCAGTAAGAATCTGTAAAACACATTTCAGATGTAACCTCCATTATGGTGTCAGGTTAGAAGAAAAATATCTCATCCAAAAGTGTGCAAAAAATTAAAACAACATTTTCCCTTAGCTGGCTACTTATGAACGAGACGCTGAAAAGTAGAATTATCACTTCTTGGGAGAGGCTATTTTTAAATTAGTTTTTAAATCCATGGTGAAATAAAAGCTAGTTTTACTGTTCCAAAAGATAAATTTAATTTAGAAAAATAAAACCCATATTTTTCTTCTATTTTGAAGTGCTCCTAAGTTACTTTCTGAAACTATAAAGTACATACTTTAATCTTTGAATTTTTTAAACATGAATTAAAATTTATTTCACTCCATACATTGCAGATCAAGGATACCATTGATTCAACTGTCCTATATGCACTCATTAATTTTCATCCAAATATTGTTATTTATAGTTAATCTGAATTTTCACATGCATGATAAAATAGAAGAAAAACATATAAATATAAATATTTTCTTTAGCTGAGGTAAGCCTTTCATCATGAACTTTCCACTCAGCATGGGTGACCAGAACCTAGGAAATGTGATTGTTTCATCAACATTGATCAAAAATATCCTTTTACACAGATGTGAGTTCAGGACAAATCTAGTGAAGACCATGAGCATATTCTGCATTTTCAGCAGTCTAAATGACAGTAGAAGTGTACCCCAGGCTGCCTCTGACAGTGTTTCACTTAAGTGTTATTTAAAACAAATTTCCAGTGCAATAAAGCCTCTCCCCTCTGCAAACGTAAATTATATTTAATATGCCTGGGAACAAGGGAGGCTGCCAAAGTCTGAGGCAAGCCAGTCTTTATGACTTCAGTCCGTTCTCAGCCCTTGATTACAATTTGATTTCCTTTGGCATCAAAAGACAAACTATTTTAGTGAACAATGTTCTTCCTTTACCAAGAGTGAGCTCTAGTTTCTTGGCAGAGGGCCTATTTACTGGCAGACAACATGTCCAACCTCCCAGCAACAGCAGACCTGTGGACTTTGATTTAAAGCAGCACAAAGTAAGAAAAACAGAACAGAATGTATATTGCTCACTTGAGAGGCTTATTGTTTAACCGGCCTACTTATCATTAGCCTGTGCTCCAATCCTCAACACTTTCTTTTGTGTACTTTATGTCAGACATATGGCCACGTTGGGATGCTGACAGCAGTTTTAGCACTGCTGCACTATACATACTACTTGTAATTTGTTCTGTCTTATAGTTGGGGCTTTCTTCAAGGAAGAAAGTGAATTTTAAATGCTGCTGTTAATAAGTGTAACCGTCTGACAAGATATAAAAGTGATGTGCTTGGAACGATGGCAGCGTTCATTCATCTACACTGAGAACCTTGTAGATGTTAAAGCATTTAAAATGGAGCATCTATTATGTGAAGAAATTAAACCCACAAATGTTGCTGAATTCAGTATGAGAAAATAAAGCATTCCCATGCTCTTAACTCCCTGCCTCCTCCCCTTCCCCCCTCCCACGTCAAAAAGGAAAAAAAAAAAAAGGAAGAAACACATTTCAAAGAGAGACAAATTTCACCCAGGCTTTTTGTTTACCTCCACCTTTGGGTAACCATATATCTCCCTCAGGATTGTGATAGCATGCTTTTCCCCCTTCTCATCACTATCTGAGCTCCAAGAATGCCCTTTTACCTCTTTTTCTGTTTGTTTGTTTCTTTTACTTAAGTACCTTAAACCTGATACAGCGCTCAGGAGGGCAGGGCTGGTGAGATTCCACTTGGGTCCAGGCAGGAGCCTTCCTGCCTGCTGAGGAGCACCAAGATTTCCCTGCTTTTGCCCCCAGTCTTCCCGGGGGCCAAGGTTCTTCCTGAAAAGATTAGGATCATCTTTGATTTCAGATGAATTCTACACCTTACAAGACCTTAACAGCTCTATTGTAGAATAAGAAGCTTCCAATAATTATGTTCTTATATTAAAAAACATTACTTCTGTGGGGAAAAAAAAAAAGTGAGAAAATGCCCTGGTGAAGAGATGGTTTTGTTTTAAAAATTCTGATAGAAAATATTGATAATCTCAGAACTGTATTTAATTTCTAAAGTGTTTTAGTTAAAAGCAGAATAAAAAAAATACAGTCTGAATCAGAGCACAGTATTTCAATGATCTTTAGGCAGAGCATATCCATCTATCTCCAAATATTTGGTAAAAACTTTTTTGGAATTAATAATAAAATAAAATAAAATCTCAGTATTTGCCAAGGAGTAGACATTAAAAGTTTAATCAGCCTCACTCTAGACCAAAATATAGCCGAACAGAAGAATGGGAGATAGATACAGATATAAATACATAATGTAACCTACCTCACAACGATAGCAGAGGCTCTAAAGTGAAACAGAAATTAACATTGCATAATTATAATAACAGGTAAAACAATCAAGATAATTACCATTTTACATATCTTATTGAAAAATTAAAAAGCACCATAGTGAGGGCAGAGTGGAAGGAGGAGAGAATGTGTCTGATCTATTATTGATAGCAAAAATGAAATTACATAAGATTATTAAGGTCTTGAGCATTCTCTTATTGTCATGACGAATGAAGAATAAGGTCGAGCAAAAAAAAAAAGTCTCCTGTGCACTCTGAACATTGTCATAAGTAATAAAAGGAAAGTGCAGCTGGGTGTGCGTTCTGAGAACAAGCTCATTGTGAGACTGCTGGAGTAGAACAGGAAGGTAGGATGGAAGAAAATAATGTTATGATATCTCAGCTGGAAAATTCATGTAAATATTTAAGGGAAAATATTGGGGGTTGGGGGGAAAACCTGCAGGGATTTTAAGCCATTAAAAGATATACTGAGGAAAAAAAAGGACAAATGTAGAGTAATTTAAAAATAGTGAAGAATTATTACAGTGCAGGTTTTAGGATAAATTTCACAGAAGTGCAATTTATTTTATATGGAATCTTACTGAGCTCACCCCAAAGCTAGGTTTGATTTGCTGGCATAACTCTTAGAAATCTCTGGATTGCTTCTTGGTTCTGACAAACAGGAATAATCAGAGAATTGCTACACTGCAGCTATATTCTCTTTTTCCTTAAACATGCGGATAGTCAGATACCTCAAAAACTATCTAAGCAGGACTATGCACAATTTTACTGAGTAATAATGAAAATCAGTGCTGATGCTCCTGTCACACTGACATGATCCATGTGAAGCATGGAGTTGAAGTTCCTCTGCAGTGAGACAGATTTTCAGCCATGAATTTACTCTAAGGGCATTTTTGTCTACTTTTCTATGTCAGTGAGAAGCCACAGGAAGACAGAGAAACCATCAAGAAGGTGCTTTCTTAGGTCATTCACCTGTGCTTTAAGAGACTTGAATCTAATCTCATTTTTAACTTCAGAGAGGCAGTAATCTGAACTCACTTTAGAGAGATTACCCTTAGCAGTTTGTCACTGAATATTACATTACTGGTCCAAGTCATTTTCCCAGTTAGAGGAATTTGTTTTGCTCATCATTAGACCACAGATGGAAGGGGCTGCTGTCCCCAGTTCTTAGGACACATACCCTAGATACTTGTGCAAGTCTCAGCTCCAGCAACTGCTCCAACAATTGCTTCATCAATTATGTGAAATAAAAATCCAAGAGCTTAATGGCTGGAGCTCAAACAACATTCGGTTTGAAGTCAAAGAAAGGACTTGGATACAGCTTGTTACTGCTGAACATGGCATCGCCAAGGACAAAAACCAAGAATGAACAGAGGAAGGGAATTCTTTGTGTATTTTATGCATCACATTCATAGGAGACATAAGTAGATGAATGGTGCATTGGAGTAGCCATATTTTAGAGGATGGGAAGATTTGTTTCATTTAGGAAATTTGCTGTGGGATGGTCAGCAGTCACAGTAGCTACCTGAGGGACCATCCAAGCTGTGTGCATCTTACACACTGAAATGATGACAAGGTATTAGAGCTCAGTTAGGATGACTTTTAATATGTCCATGATGGATAAAGATGCCTTACATATTTAAGACTCTGGATTTCCAGTGGCAAGAGTTCCTTCACATACAGAAGTGCAGAGCTCAAAACTTTAAATGTTTGGACAAGGACAATGAGAGCTAAAAATCAATTAGCTCAATATTCTATTTTCCATCCTCTCTATCTCAGTGGTCTCTGTCACTCTTAAAAATTTCCTTTTCTCTCAGGCTTCCAATGCTCATTCACATTCTAAGCAGAGAAGAAAATTATGATACCACCACCATTTTAAAACTTCAAATACAAGAGCCAAATTTATCACTGGTGTGATCTCATTAGCTTAATGAGATTACACCAGGGATGTATTTGTCCCAAGGACTATATTAAATGAACAGTAATACATGTTTTTTAAAAATCCTGTAATATGCTTTCATTAACTTTGTTCCCCATACCACATATTTAACCTCTCTTCCTCCCTTTCTGCTCATTGTCAGTGCAAATGCTGCTCATCACGCAGGTAAAATGAAGCACATTAACTATATGAAGGAGTCAGTATGCTGAATTTATCTATTAATCTTTTCTCCCACCCTCTTAATGGACTGATTTCAACTCCATGAAGCAAAAAGAAAATATTGCTTTTCCCCATCATGAAAACTGTTTTTTAAAAAAATTAGGTACCAGGTGCATTTTTAAATTTTTTTTTTACATTGTCTCTTCCTCTCCATCTCCTTCAAACTGGCAAAAATCCAGTGACTGTTTTGCTGCATCATGTATGAAATGTTTCACTTCACTGCAATACCAAGGCTGCAATCCTTCTTTCAAACTGTGAGTATTAATATGTATTTCATCCTCTGGCTTTCCCGAGCCAAAGCAAATGAACTGTGGCCTCATCGAAATGATACGGTCTCTTGACCCTTTGTGCAGTTTAAAATGATGTAACCTGAACCATTTTAATCTGAAGGCTGGAACAAGTCAAAAGCTGTAATGAGTTCAGGACACTTCAAGACATTAGAAGAGCTATCTTGCCATAAAAGATGCATCTTTTGCATATAGAGGCTGTAATATAATAAATCTGAATGACACAGACATAAAAAAACCTGCCCACTATTAGATTTTTTCTCACTCTTCCCAGTGATGACTTCAGAGACCAGATCTTATATAAGGGACATAATAACTGATAGTATAAACCACACCAGAGTTAAATGCCTGTCAGTGTTTCAACCAGAATAAACATGATGGGGAGGGTTTAAACCTGTGCAATTTCCAAAGTGGCAGACTATTAAAAGCTTGGGGGAAATGCTGCCTTTCAGTGAGCTGAGTTTCTTACAGATTTTGAGAATAATATGCTTGTCCCTCCAGCCCACTCTGAGATGCCACTTCTGAAAATAACCTTCAGATGTGTTTTGAGTTCCTTCCCATTTCCATTGTGACCACCTCCGGATATCTCAGAGACAAACTTTGACTCTGCCGAGGTCAGGGAAAAATTAATACAAGGAAACTTCATATGTTAGTTTGGGGTTTTATAAGACCTCTCTAAACACTATAAAATGGGAGGAGTCCAGTCTTACAAGTGGGAAATCTTAAGAATAATGATCCCAGTCTGGAAAGCAATTAAAAAGGCACAAAAACTCTGTCCCAAGTGTCAAATCCAAAGGTTCATCCTATCTTTTTTAATAGTTTAGAAACACCTTCTGTTCATATTATGCAGTGGTGAGTTAGTTCTCTGTTCTCATCTTGAGAGCTAGCAATCTAATGGCAAAGGAAAAAAGGCAAATTAAGCAAGGCAGAATGAATTCAGACTGCAAAGCATCCAGCAGAGCTGAACCTAACAAGCTTGAATTAAATAATTAGAATACCAAGGAAAAATAACAAACCTTCAGAGAGCAAAGGGTGTTCTTGGTCACTGATTGCTATTTAAATTGGTTTGGCCTCTAACAATTTAGAGATGGTAAAAATGCATTAATTTCCCCAAGCTTTATGTGCTTGGCCATGATGACTGAAGAAGGGAAGAAGTCCAATTTACATAGTACATTTTTATAGACAGTTAAGCCTTTAAGTGGATTAGTAAAGTTTGGTACTTTCAAAGGCATAGGTTTTTGTCAAATGACAGTATTCAAGTTTAAAACAGAAACAACATAAGCACACACTGATTAGAAACATACAATACCTATTTACTTAGGTTAAGGCAAAAGAATCATTATAGTCAGATAATCAAAACATCTGCAGAGGAAAAGCTTTCGAATTTCATCAAATTATGTATCAAATAATTTTGAAAGTCTTATGGTACTGTTGAAATCCTTGAAGGTTGGTGTATGACGAAATAGCTTTCCAGCTTGGAACTCCAGCTAAATCCCTACTGATAACTATTTGCTCACGTTCCAAGTGCCATGCCATTCAAGCTCTTCATTTTAACTCTCCATCCCAATATCTTTACATTAAATTATGGAAAAAAGCTTTGTGATATTGTTTGACATCATAATGAGAGGGAGAAAGAAAAACACGACCTGCCTCAAGCCCACAAAATTAAATCAGAAAAGAAAAATTATTACCTAATTATAATTCATTTTTATGTGCTTGTGATTAAATGAAAAAAATAAGTTGCAACTGGATTGGGTTTTTTTTAATATGAAACAATGATTTCAACTAAAAAACCTCAAAGATAACCGTTTTGCTAAAAATTATTTGAAATTTCAAAAGCAAATATTCCAATTACATTATGTTAAAGTTATTTTATCCTGTAGAAAATTCTATTATTTTAGCAAAAAACAACTTAACTAATGTGAAAAAAGATTACAAGATGTGACCCAAAGCAACATTTTGTAAAATTTTTCAACTTTACAAAATAGAACTAAAGGTCATGCACTGCATTGGTAAACGTTACATTTGGCCATCCCTGTCAGCAGATCAAAATTGTGATGGCCTCCTTTTGGATATGAACTTCTGTGTAAATGCAGATTGCACTGGAAAACATTTCGTCAATGACTGAATGTGACTCTTCAAAACACAGGGAAAGACCTCTCAGAAAAAGAAATCATTCAAGAAAAATGCAAACCATGAGGTATAGAATGGGCAAGGCCTTCCCCACCCCTCAGAACTTGAGAAACTGTCTTAGGGCACATACAGCATCTTACTCCTTTTAAAAAATTAAACATCACATCTACATAGAAACAGCAATATTATAGAATTGGAATTAGTGATTAGTTCAGCTAGTAATACCTCAATGGGGCCTTTGAAACACAGTCATGTAACAAAGCTATTAATCAAAATTATTAATAGGTGGTGTACAAAGTCAATGATTAACAGTATTTTAGAGGACCTAGTAGCAGAAATTTCAGTACTAGTGTAGGCACTTGTCTAGCAAAATTAAAATCATGCCTAGGTCACTGTTGCCTGCAGAGCACGGCTGGTAATGGCCTTCAGGAAATCATTGTAGTGGATTTGCCTTGGCATCTCTGGAACCAGCACCCATGCTCCAGCTGTTTCCAGTTGTGCTCAGTGTGTACACAGTCAGGCTCTAACTTAGGACACCAAACTCTGTTTCCTAGCTTGCATTTGGAAGGAGTTTGCAAAGGGTTAGCCAAATGTTAGTCAGGTGGTGTCAGCTTTCGTTGCATAAGTTGCTGTGAAAATCTGGGAATCCCTGAAAAAGTCAGGAAACTGCTTTGTGGGTGTTGCTTCAAAGGGCTGGGATGGACAGTGTCCTAGATTCTTTTTCCCAACAGTACCTAAATTTATCTCCATTGTTCTCTTTTTTTCTTTTTTTTTCCAGTTTAGTACTAAACCTGGATGCCAGCCAGCGAGGAACAACAATATCTTGACAGGGAACCTCATGCATCCCACACGGGTCATCTACATTGTCTGGGATCCGTGTGTATCAGAGATTACAACAGTGCAAAACAAAAGAATTACGCAACACAAAGGTCTTGATGAGAGTAAACAAGAGAAACGTGACTTGCTGCTGAAGCACTTTCCTGCCTCTACTTGAAGCAGAGGGATAAGAGGAGGTCCACCCTTCAAATCTTCCCAGACAGTAAGATACAAATACAAGAAATAAGCAACAGGAGTCTCATGTACTGTTGTCTGGTGTTTCTGTTTAGTCAGTACTTTCCTTAGAGCAAAGATAAAGGACTAAACTGTATGCAATTTCATTTTAAAAAAAAAGCACTTTTTTTTTTTTTTTTTTTTTTTAGGATTTATGATAACATTGATAAAGTCTTAGGTAAATTAAAAGCATGTGACTGAAGTCAACCCTGGTTTATTCCAAAGGAAAATCAACCATACCCGTGAGAGAATTTGACTGAAAGCAAGGCTGTGGGACTGGTAAATTCCTGGTCTGGAAGAGTTTGTTTGACCTCACATTAAATGGCATAGCAATGTGGCTAGCCAAAGTAGCTCAGAGCCCTTGGCACAACTGCCCTCTAAGCACCTGCTCTGTGAATGGTTCAGCTTGCCAAGGCTCAGCAGGTTCCCCAGTCACAGTGACATGAGCCCACACCATTGCCATCAATTTAACCCTGCCTTGGGCTCTGCATGTGCTGGCAGCAGACCATCCCTGCTTTGAAGGAAGGGGATTGCAAAACTGGGTGTATTAAACTGGAAATTAGATTCTTTTTTTTTCTCCTGCAACTCATTGGCAACAGCACATTGCTTCAGTAGGCACAAGTACATCTGCTCCATGTGGAAAGGAGAGACCCAGTGAGAAACCAGCTGAGGGGGTTCAATATGTTAAAAATTTGATAGGGAGCTTACTATGAAGAAGCTCTTGGAAAGATGCTGTCTAGTGACCTAAGATGTTGGGAAGCCTCAAGGCACATCAAATATTGCATTTTTCTTGCCTGTCCTTGCACATGTATTGACTATTTGGTAGAGACTGTCTTGGTGTCTCGCCCTGCTTGGGAGAAAGCTTGTGCCCATGTATGAGCTGTGTTTTGAGATATACTTGAGGGTAGTGCAAGCTGTAAGCAATCAGAGGTAGCTCAAGAATAAAATTTAAGCAGAATTTAGGTAATCATGGCAAAGGTGTATTATTCTAAATAGACTTGCATGAGAATATCTGAATTATGGTCTCTAGAGCCAAATGTCAACTTATGTGTGTGTATATATACACACAGGCACATAGGGAGGTGTTGAAGCTCTGTTAAAACCAATAGTGCCAAATGAGCCATCTTTTTTAAAAATGCCACGTATTCCTGTCTCCCAGGCAGAGCTTGAATTCTGGGCTGCAAACTGCAGATGAAGAGGAGCATCTCTAGAAACTGTAAACTTGAAAAAAGTCAGTGGGATTTCGTACATATCCCAGCCTTCCAACTGGTTAGACGCAGTCAGAATTACACCCATTTTCTAACCCAGAAAGCTTCTTCCCTCTTTTCCAAGATGGCTGTTTTTCTCCATTCTTTCATACAAGATGCCTGTGTACTCCTTCCCACTCAAGTCTTTGGGTGCCTTAATTGCCCTGTACACCATAACTCCTTCAATTTCCAGCAAACATGCCAACAGTCTTGAAAAGTTTCTGCCTTCCGTGAACTAAATTCATAAGCTTTTGCCTGTTATATGGTTGACTTCAAATACACTTTTACAAAAAGGTGTTTTAACCTCTGGATCTTCAAGTTAGTAGATACTACAGTACTTAAAATATCAAAGTGGACACTGCCTTATTCAAGATAACTTGATCTTTATATATATCTGCCTTAATTGATAACTTGGCTTGCAGTCCACCCATAAATGTGTATTATCTGTTATCTCCTGCCTTACAATGTGTTCTCTTGAGAAACTACTAAAGGGAAAACTAATTTCTAGTTCTGTGCTTTCTTTTAAAGACCTCAACATATGAGGTCTTTGTTACAACCACGGGCCCCAGGTGCTATAGTTACATGGTATTATTTCATTTTAAACATTGCTATAGTTATATGGTATTATTCAATTTTAAACATTGAAATTATTATAGGCTTTGTAAGAAAGAGGAAGGCGTAATTATCAAATTATGCAGGAAGATGGTATGGTCAGTGAGGAAAGAGTTGTAAGAAAATAGCTTCAAGAAAGGGAAAACTGTTTTTATATCTTACTAAATATAGGCATCAGCATTTCAATTTCTTATATGCTCATACAAATAAAATAGACTTCACCTATGCAAAAGCCTGAAAAGGATCTCAGCATGAAAATAATATTCTGTGCATGCAAATCTCCTGTAAATATATTTTTTTAAGTATTTTCACTTTTGCTCCATGCAATTAATTATTGGAATAATGCTTCTCTTACCATTTTTACAATTTTCACTGAGTGTGGAGGTCCTGAACTATATATTGCTCATGAATGAGTACTGAATTGACACTAGTGATCTTAGGAAGCAGAGGTGGATGTCTAAGAGATTTCATGCAGGCAGGAAATGCTGATATGTTACAGAACAAAATAAATTTCCCACTGTGATACGTAGGTTGGAGTTTATTTCCAAACTATAGCTGAAGTCTCCATCTTAATGTCGCTAATCATATTAGCTAAATATCACAGCAAGTAAAATGAGTTTTCAATAACACTGCTGAGTAATTTTCCAGCTAGTTTCATGCTTCGGATAATCTTATTTTTTTCTTTGTAAGTTTTGCATGGATATACTGGGGCAATTATCTTCAGGCATTTGGAAACTTAGCTAGCACAGCAGCTTGCCAGTCTGCCTTAGTGTGACCCACTGTGGTGTTTATGTTCTGCATGCCAGTTGTTATTAGCTCACATGTGCGTGGAATACCATTTTCCTCTTTATTGGTTTAACATAATAGCATGCCATGGGGGAGTGTTTTACAGAGGGGACAGGATCTGAACGTAGACCTGAACAAAGCAGGTATTCATTATCTATACACAGGAAATTTTACTCATTGCTCCCATTTTTATTTTTAATCATGAACACCAAAACAGATAATCTGAATGAGCTTAAAGATTAACAGATAGTGAAGAAAATTATTGCAGCGCCCTTCTGATCAATCACAGATTGTTCACTTTTGTATAAAAATATTCCAAATCTCAGGCATTCGTACAATAAAGTTGACCACAGGAGAGGACAATTTCACAGTGATTTTCTTAATAAATTCAACAAGTATAGGCACACATTGCTCTGTGTCCTCCTCTACTATTGTGGCTACATCCCACCCAGAGATAAGGTAGACTTAAAACTCTCTTCACTTCCCTAACATAAAGCTGTCCCCAGCCTATCCCTTCAGCTTGGCACGCTGAATCAGGTCAGAGAACCATGCAGGTTTAGAAAAAAAAACTAGAAGAAAAAAGCAAAACCCTCAGAAAAGTTATTTTTCCTTTGTTCTGGTCTAGTGTATTGCCTCATAAATAATTGTAGCAGAGCAACACAGAGAACAATGTATGGAATGAATTAAAAGGCAGGGACAGTAAAGTAAGGAATGCTTAAATCCTCAAAACTGCAGAATAAGGTGTAGGGAAACAGGACTCAAAAACAGAGAAAAGAGATAGGTGTCTTTTCTACAGATTTGCCCAGAAATTGAAATTTTCATTAGAAAGAGAAAGAAAATCCTAATATGAGTGAGGAAATGGAAGCCAGACCATACAGCAAGGTTACATACACTCAAAGGGATGGAACCCCTTTAATTTTGAGCCGCATTTTTCTGCTGATCTAATGTGAGACTCCAAATCCCAAAATCCTAATTTCCAACAGATGTCATTCTTTTCTGTTTTAGCTGAATTTGAATAAATTAATTTTTATATATACTTGTTCTATACTGGGTAGTCCATGTAGCAAAAAGACATTTATATATTTGTATCTCCTAACTGTGGGGAAAACTTGAGCCAGTGCTTGTACCTTATTTGATGTCATAGGATCAGCCTGTCAGCTGTAAGTAACATCATTTGTAAGTCTCTTGATCTCTAAATAAATCTATAAACAATGACTAGGAAGATTTAGATTTACCTTGCTTTTTTTTCCCTCCTTCCAGTTGTGCCATTCATAACACAGTTGTCCCAAGTTCTCTGATCTTTGTCTGAATTCATGCACCATCACTTATCTTCACTGAGAGCATTAAGTACCTTCTCTACTTGGCTGCTATTTTCAAGAACCATGTGAGAAGTCTGTATCTTTCATACACCTATCTCTCTGGTTTGGAAGTTGGCCAGCGGTTTCCAAAGTTATTAAGAAGAGAAAAATGAGAGTGAACAGAGTGACAGGCTACACGGTGCCAGCATCTTCACTTCTTTTGGAAACCAGACAAAAATACATGCCTGCATATCCTAAATGACAAACTTAAGTGGAAGGCAACTTTTCGGGGCTTCCGGTCTAAACAGAAACCAGATGTTCTAGTGTTCTTTTCTCTGGTGCTTCAGAGAAGAGTTCTTTTGCCAATAAGTTGCTTCCTCCATCATGGCCTGAGACTTTTTCTGCTGATATTCAAGTGCACTAAAGGTTCGAGTAGGGGGAGCAGCCAACAAACCTTTTTCCAGTATTTTGGAAACTCATTATATAAACACATGTTCAGCACAAATATATGTGAGCTCATATTTTTAAGCTTTAAACCTGTTTTCTTCTTACAGATAAGGATAGCCAAATCCTCAGCATGCCTAAATCATCACAGAACCATTTAGAAGCATCATGCCAGCGTTAACCAATTGAGAGTCTTCATGTGCAAAATCAGATGATTTTCCACACACGTCAGGTTTGATAGTTGTGCTGGTAAAAGTGCAGAAGCCGCTTCTCCTTTCAGTGTTGATATAAAAATAAAGAAATTAATCTTAGTTCTCCAGCCTAGTGAGTTGCTCCTACACACAAACAGGTGCAATCCCCAAAGAGTGTTGGGAAGATACTGATGAAGAAAAGCTTGTGAAAGGCCTAACTGAAAAAAAACCAAAACAAAACAACAAGCAAACAAACCAACAAACAACTAGGTGATTTTTCAAAAGAAATATTATCTAGTTTTATTTTAAAAAAATAAATAAATAGAATCTAGGACAATAGGTATCCCAACACACTCTCTTCTGAAGACAAGAAATAAAATTTTATTGAGGAGGATAAACATCTATTAATTCAACAGATTGCTATTTTATGATGAAGATGGCTAGCTCTAATTTGGGGTTAAATCACTCCAGTTCAGAGAAGATCAATACAAAAGCTTAATTTTACATGCTGAAAATTATCAAAATACATTCTCCCTACCAAGAAATCAGTCTCCAGAGGTTTATACATGCATGCCACCAGATATGTTACAGTCATGAGACAAATCTGGATGTGTAAAAGTTGAGCTAAGGCCTCTGTTGCAGGAAAAGGACTGTAATTGTAAAACTGAGAACAAAAGTACTCCTCGAATACAGGTCTTAATGTCGGTTCCAAAGTCGGTAGAAGCAATCATAATTCCTTATTCCAATGTGGTAGGCCACATCAATGGGTTTTTTTCTGCCACTGTTATTTTTGTAGATCAAATATCACTATGAATTACATATGAAGGTTTGGGAGGTTAACGTATTGTCTTTGTTTTTGGGGCAGCAGTATTTGTTCATTTATTAAAAATATTTTCTTTATTAAGAAGCAATAGGTAAACTGAAAGGAGATAACAACATAAATTAGATTAAGTACTAAACTGCAGACTAGTCTGAAATGTCTACCAGGCTATTCAGGGTACTGGGATAAAAAAACAAAATACAGTAATTTCACGATTATAAGCGGCACTGAGTATAAGCCGCACTTCCAGGTGCCAGTAACTTTTCGTTCTTTGTCCATGTATAAGCCCCACCTGATTATAAGCCCCACGTTACAATACAGAGTGTGATAAAAGGTATCTATTCTATCACCATCTGTTGAGGGTGGGGGCAGTGATCCTTATCTCAACAGCAGATATTCTACTAATGGGCCATCTATTGAAACCATGCAGGGCATTGTTCTTTATCTTTTCACAACCCATCCTTCCTCCAGGGAGTCATTTTCTGCTAATGGCCCATTGAGTCCCACTGTGTGACTGATAAAATTACTTCATCCCATTGGAAGTTGCTCCAACCAGGGGGAAGAGCCCAACATTTCTCACCAAGATAAAAACAGAGGCTTTGGGACACTAAGGGAGCCCCTTTCTCCACTGGACTCCAGAAGAAAACTGGATTTCTCCACATCACCACTGGACCTCCAGAGGGAAACTGCACCTTGTACAGGAGCACTGCTCCAACTGAATCACATCTGTCACTGCAGGAGAATGCAGCCACCATTTAATGGGACTGCTACCAACACCCTGCCTGATGGGGTGTCAGGTTGTACTCTGACTTTGTCAGGGTTTGGAGTTTGTTTCTTTGTAGTACTGTATTTCTATTTTAATTTCCCCGGAAAAGAACTGTTATTCCTAATTCTCATATTTTTGCCTGAAAGCCCCGTGATTTCAAAATTATAATAATTTGGAGGGAGGGGGTTTACATTCAAAGAGAAGTTCCTGCCTTTCTCAGCAGACACCTGTCCTCCAAACTAAAACAGAAACTTTTTGTTCTTTGTCCATACATAAGCCACACCTGATTATAAACTGCACTTTGGGTTCGGACCAAAATTTTAGCCAAAATGGTGCGGTTTATAATTGTGAAATTACTGTACATCTGGTGAGATTTGACAATATTTAACAAGCAAGAGAGGAATTTACTCACACAGAGATAATAACAGATGCAAAAAAATAATTACTTTTCAATTTTTTGTTTATAAGAAAGTTAATTTCAGGTTTTCCAACAAATTTTTTACAAGGATCATCACAGATATGTATAAGCACAGTGAAAAACAAACAAAAGATGAATCCATCCTACTTTAAGAAGCAGAATGTGTGGGGTTTTTTTGGCTTTATTTTTTTTTTTCTTTTAAGTTCTGCAATGATAGCAGCCTTTTAATATACTTGCTGTGTGCTGAAGAATGTCACACTTGGGTTTCCTGCTTCAACACACAAGAGGCATGGATATCATAATGATAAGTATTCTAAAATGTCTTATTAATATGCTAGGTCTACTGGTTTATTAAGTCTTAAGATAGAAATGAAGACATTAATTTTCTTTTCATAAGGAAAAATTTTCATAATAGCCCCTACATAAAAATCAACATATCCAATTTTTACGGATCTTTCCTATGACTCTATATTTCATGTAAAGTTGGCACTTAGCTTGTTGACATCCTTATTTCTTGATTTAGGATTTGGCAATATAAACAAGCTTGTAGCCTGGTTTGGTTCTTTTTTGGTGATTTTTTTGCATCCTTCAGGAGAGTCATGGGAAAAAACTGCACATGGAGGTTGCTTTTTATGACCATGTGCATTCAGCCTGAGTCAGCTGAATTAGCTTTTTAAAAAATTTAGTCAATGCTATGCCCTATCTTGTAGTGACTCTGTGCAGCTGCATGCAAGCTAAGCTCATATTACTGTTAAAATGCAGTTTGACAAGTGCTATGAACAGAGCATTAAATGGGGAAATGGCAATACTTAAACTACATTTCCTCTTCTTATGCTTTAGTGACCAAATTAAGCAGTCTGTGAAAGGTATTCCTATATATGTACCCTCCTTATGAATTGTTCAAGTTCATTTTTTAGGTAAAATTAGCATTTCAGTAGCAAAATGTCAAAATAACAGGAAACTATACTGCATGGGGGTCATAAAAAGGTTTCAGTCTTCTAAAACTCCAACAAAATTTTGGGCTATCAGAGTTTCAGAAAGACCAGAAAAACGTTTCTGAAAAATGTTATCTGACAGGGAGAAATAGACCTGTCTGTGCCAATGTCCAAGATCAGACCTAGAAGTAATGGGTCTATTTAAAATTGAATGTGGAAAGCACAAGCACAGTAGGACATGGAAGGCATACAAGGAGAAGTACCACTCTAAATTTGATTAAATGCACACCTATTACATTATGCCTCCCCTGCTAGTTGTCATTGGAGACACTACTCAGGGCAGAAAGCTTGTTCTGCCTGTGTTATATCTATATGGATAAATGCATCTGTCGCAGAGAATGATTGTTCACCTCTGAGCAGGTGCTGCTGCTCCTTTCACATACATTACTTGCTGCTCTCATCTAGAGGAAAATGGCTTTGCTCACACTGCATAGCATTTCCTGTGTGTCTACCCTCATGCTGGTGGCCCTAGAGCACGGTATTTTTCGGTATGTTGGGTTTTATTCCAGTTCAAGGAGTTCAAACAATTGTGCGACCAACACTTCTGTACACCAGCACAGTAGTTATGTGTCACTTCCTAAGGAAGTAGTTGCAGATCCTGGGGCATGACATGGTTGTTTCAGAGTGAAAATCTTGCCAGGAACATCCAATTTATTGATATCGTTTACAACAATATTTTTCCAATAATAAGGGACCAACAAAGTGAACTATCCCCAACCTATAGCAAGTTTTTGTCTGATGAAGAGCTATTAGCATACTTCAATACAAAGACAGGGAATCAATAACTACATCCAGTCTATAAGACTTCAGCCACATCATTGTGTTCAGTTCCTTACATGAATGGACAAATCAATTATATTGAAGCTGTGAAAAGTAGCTGGAGTATGTGGGACAGTGTCCCAATCACACATCTGCAATCAGGATTCTACTTCTGTTCCTTTATCTCCACCCACATGGCCGTTGTTTGGTTCATACCTGAATGAAAAGCAGAGCAGCATCTAGATTAAAATGACTGCTAAAGGATGTGAATGGGTACCCTGTTCAAACACTCAAAATTCAGGATATCAGATAGTGGCAAGAAGAGAAATAACCTCATACCATTCCTTCAGGAGCTTGCCAGAGCAAGTCATAGGGAAGGCATGGATACCTATAAGCACAATACCACTGAACAGATTACGTAGATATCACTATGCAATGTGAATGGGCTGAACATGAACAGCAGTATTCCACATGAGATTGTACAAAGAAACCACAAATGTAAATATTAAACTTTGCCCAGACAAGCACATCACCGGTACAGGCAAGTTATTACTGCCCCAAATACTATTTACCAATGTCTAACTACAGCAACCAAATGTTTGGTTTGAACATATATTTTAAAGGTTGCCTTAGCTCAGCTATTCCAGCAACCTATCCTGAACAAAACAGCAGCCTAGACAAAACTCACAGCTGGGAACTTTTAGAGAGGGATTTCATGTACCTGAACAAAGCATTAAGGCTGAGGACCTGACTAGTTTTGCTGGTGTGTGACTGCAATTTAAGTGATTCATATAGTTCTGTTAAATTGTACTATTCATGTAAGGTTTAATTCTTTACTGGAAACCTCTGTTTGCACCAATTTGTTAAGCATAAAATAATAACAGTTATTTTTTAGAAATATTTTTCCAAGGTGTGGACTGCCTAAATTCTAATTAAGGAAAAGATCGGAATTAAAAAAAAAAAAAAAACGAACAAAAAAACCCCACCACAATCCACAATAAAATGGGGGTGGGGGGGAGGGAGAGTGTGAGTGATTGAAGTTTAGAAGTACATAAATCACTTCAGAAATATAATTTGCAAATTCATTGTGTAAAGTAATTAATCAAAGCATGGCTGAGTTACAGTACTTGAGAGACTTTGATCTGACAACTGGAAGAAATATAAAGAAACTACTGCGTATCAAGCTACAGTGTTAGGACGTAAAATGTTTCTCCATGCTAGTCACAAGTTTAATTACTTCTTTTTTTCTGCTGACAGATCCAAATTAAAATAAATGGGCCACATCGAGACAAATTTCAGATGCATGGAGTGCTTAAGAATATATTGTTCCCATAATACAGAAATACCATGGAATTTATTAATAAACCTGTTCTTTTTTTTTTTTAATTTCACTGGGAATTGTATTGGGAAAATAAAATGGAATATAACAAGTGCTTAACATTTTCCATTTAACATGTTTAATTTAGAGGTTTTAAGGGGCTATTTTTATTTTTACAAAAGCATATGTGTCTACCCAGATTTACAGCTGCATATAACAAGAAAAATAGTTACGGTAAAAAACCAGAGACAGTAGTCACATATTAACTGAACAGCCTTAATATAGTCAATCCTTACTCTCAATATAAAGAATTTTAGTTCAAGTAATACACAGTGATTACTCTGCTAAGCTGAATTGCTGAAAGTGATTTGAGATGCTTCTAAAGTAACTAAATGCACTTTTAGAGTGACTAATTGCAAGAATAAAAATGAAAATATAAAATATTTATTGGAAAAAGACATGCAAATCTGTGTGCCAAATTTAAAGGGTTTAGGAAACAAATGGCACCCTTGCTAAAGGAAAATATTAAATCAGTATGTTCTGCTGCCATGAAACCTGTGAAACACAGATGGGGCTGGTCCATCCTAGTGGAACCCACATTAGTAAACATGCAGTGAGAAACTGGAGTCAGGATCAACACAACCAAGGTCAGGTTTTCTAGTCATCTGCCTCAAATGAAAAAACCACAAAGTTGAAAAGAGTTGTCATTGTGACATCACCTGTGTTCTGGCTTTTAAAAACCACAGAAGTTTATTTCCTAGTCTGTATCCAATATTAGAGATGATTATGAAGTATCCAAAAGAAGCAGACAACACAGGAGCATTCCCTTTCCTATCCTAGTCCTGGCAGATAAGAAGAGGTCTTGAACAGCTCTTGAATCTCAAGGGTGATGATCTCACTCTTTCCCTTTTCAGTTTCTCATCCTCCCAAAGCTACCTTCCAGCATATTTCTCCTCCACTTTCACAGTCTCTTACTTTCTTCTCGTAGTTTTCTGCCCCAAGTTATCTGTAGCCTGTACATAGCAATCAGTAGATAAAATGCATAATTGCTTGTGTGAATGAAGCAATAGGCAAAAAAATCTTTCTTTTTTTTCTATTTGAATGGCCATCCAAATGTAGATGTTTCATTGGCTGCTGCTATTACACAGCCATAATTCCTCTGCATGTTCTACACACAAGGCAGTGAAGAAGGTTCATTCCTGTCCCCACTGACTAAATTGCATGAGTGATTATGCAATCTTGCAGCAGAGGCTTTCAGAAACACTCCTTTTTGTGTGTAAGCCAGTAGCGCCTGTGGGTAGGCTGGAGTTGTAGGGAAAAGGTGAACGATGTAAGAGAAAGAGAGTAGCATTTAACGTACTAGCACTTCCTCCGGGAAACATAGCTAAAAGCCAGGCAATTCAGGAGATGTGAACACCTTTTTTTCTGTGCAATTCACTAGTGAAATTATCCTTAAATAAGGTGATTTTAAAGCAAACCCTTCACTCTTAGGAGTCTGGCACTTTAAGGTCCCCTGCACCTGAGATCCACTGACATCTTCAGATTTAATTTACTTCACAGTATTGAAGGAGCCAGAAATTCACATGGACTCTCAAGACTGAAGTATCAGTCCTAAAGCAAAAACAGAATGAATAATCTTTTATTCTGCAGACAAAACCAAAACACAACCTTAAAGCAGTGAAATATCTTAATTGCAGCTATAGACACAATGTGCTTTGCAAGCCCTAGCCCCATTGTATCCTTCCTGAGGCCCTGCTTCCTTCCAGACATCAGTGCTGGTTTGCAGGCACCCAGTCCAGCTCTCAGACTGCAATCTACTGAGCTTTCACATCACTAAACCTTTGTATTGCATTCCACCTATTCCTCAGCTTTGCCAAGGCTGCCTCGATATCTTGCCAGGCTATGAAAGATGGTACAGCAGAGGTGAACAGGAAAAGCAGTGCCAGTTTGGAAATTTGGAAAAAAAAAAAAAAAAACAAACAACCAAAAAAACCCAAGAAAACAGAACAAAAAAAAACCAAAAACAAACAAAAAAATAAAAAACCACAAAACCCAAACCCCTTGTGACTATTTATTTTCTCTACATCCATCCATACAAGCAAGAAAGGCTAAGGAAGGCCATCCCAGAAATCGGATATACAGTAAATTCACGAATACAAGCCGCACTGACTATAAGCCGCATCTCTGGGTGTTGGCAAATATTTCGGTTTTTGTCCATAGATAAGCCGCACACGAATATAAGCCGCTTTGTCGTTCGCAGCGAGGACCCGCGTGCAATTAGTAACAGAACCGCGGGAGGGCGGGGTTTACTGGCTGAGCTAAGGCTGTGCAGGCTCGGCCCGCTAGGGGCCGCTGACGGGGCCAGGTGGGCCAGCACGGTGCTGCAGCTCGGGGCCGGCCGCCGCTGCCCCTGGGCTCGGTCACCCTGGGTCGGCGCTGCCCCGCGGTGGCAGGCAGGGACGGAGCTTCCCCTGCTCCTACGGCAGCGGCGGCGGGCGGGGACGGAGCTTTCCCACGCCCGTGGCGCCGGCGGCGGGCAGGGACGGAGTTTCCCCGCTCCTGCCGCGGCGGCGGCGGGCGGGGACAAAGCACCCCGTCGGCTCCCCGAGCCGCGGCAATGGCTGCGCAGGGCTCCCGTCGGCTCCCCGGGCCGCAGCAATGGCGGTGCGGGCTTCCCCCCCCCTCCCCGGGCTGCGGTAGGGGCGGCCCGGGTCCCCCCTCTCCTCCCCGGGCCGCGGTAGGGGCGGCGCCGGGCCCCCTCCCCGTCTCTCCCCTGGGCTGTGGCAGAGGAGGAAAGAGAGCTCTCCCGCCTCTCTCCCCGCCCCCCGTGCTGCCTACAGGGAGCCAGGCTCCACCCGCGGTGCAACAAAGTAGCGATTTGTAACAATCGCAAAATGCCGACTTTGCAGCTGCTCGGCTCAGCACTCTGGCAGGCACTTCTGAGGTTGTATTAGCCGCTCCTGATTATTAGCCGCATTTCCGGTTTAGGAGCAAAATCTTAGTCAAATTGGTGCGGCTTGTATTCGTGAAATTACTGTACTCTTGTTCACACAAGTTTCTTTAAAATGTGTATGTATGCCTAAAATCCTAAGACATGAATAATAATTATCTTTTTCAATATTATATTGTCTTACACAGAAGTTCACTGAGAGAAAAAAATCGTGAAAAAAAGGCTGTCTTCTCACTTAAAATGAGGAACTAATTCATTCATTTTCTAGAAGAATTTAATTAATGTAAAAAGGGTTGCAAGGATGTTGAATAACAACAGACAATCCATAACACATCACTAACCCTAGTTTTATACCTTGGAAATTCATTCTTATGCACTTTCTTCAGTATCTTGCACAGCAAGGCAGATTTTGTGATTGCAGTCTCCTTTCTCCTACCTCAATTCCATTTTCTTGCAATAAATGTGTTTACTGTGAGATTTGATTTGGAAAACAAACCTGGAGGGAGGATGTTGAGGAGCAGGAAAGCAGTGAAAAGCTGGCAGAATGGGGATCTTTGTGGATAAGAGTAAAAGGTAAAGGGACACTAGAAAGTAAAATGTAAAAGGGAAGGAAGCAGAAATTATGAAATGTCATATCAAATGGCAGAGAATTTTTTTTAATAACAACCCAACTTTTAGTTTTAAAGGAGAATGTCTAAATGTTGTATTAATCATTCAGAGCTTTATCCTATCTGTATAAATAAATCTGTCATAAGCACTCTGTACTTATGCACTATAGAAGCTCTGTAGCCATCATTATTTTTTTAATTGCTGATGTTTCTTTCTGTCACTAAGAGATGCAACATTCTACTCCATTGGATTAAGCACTTTGAATTTTTGTGAATTCTTATGTTCTCTTACTACAAGTAACACAAATGCTACATATGTTAATATTGATTTTTTTTCTATTGGCATTCAAACAGCATAACCCTCACTTCTTACTCAAAAGTGAACAATGTTCAACAAAATTATCGTCTTTCATCCCTTCACTTTATCAGCAGGTTATTTGCCGAATCTTCTGTTCATCCGGTTTTTTTTGCTTGAAGGAAATGAAAAAATTACTGATATGATTGCTAAGAATTATTCTCCTTTAGCAAACTTTGAGGTGCATTGGAGTTGATTTTCTGTGAAGTATCCAGTGAAATCAAGTCATTACAGAAGATGCACACTAAGATCCATTTTTCTCCACTGAATTAAGAGACTTTATAGTATCAACATAAAGGCTCAAGAAAAATATTATAGTTTATTCTTTAAATAAAGTCAGCAAAGCCCATCTTAGGCAGCTGTGGATATAATTAATTTGTTTCTTTTGTTTTCAGAATTGTGGATATAGTTGTTTCTTTTGTTTTCAGAATTAAACAGTTTTCTGCAAAATATGTGTCATTCTATATCAGTACCTTCATCTCAGAAGATATAATTCTGTTTCTATATTGTGGATATGGTAACAACTGCAAATTTCTGATAGCATGGATTCCATCCCTTTTGGTGTCCTTTCTCTCATAGTCACAGCTTGCTCCTCCTTGATACACTCTGATTACTTTCTCATGGGATTCTATGGTTCTTCTTCTTCTAATATTATTTGGGGAAGTCTCTTAAATCTAATTGCCTCAGAAACAGGGTGTTTGGGGTTTGTTTGTTTGTTTGTTTGTTTGTCTGTGGGTTTTTTAGTTTGGTTTTGCTTGTGGGTTTTCTTGCATAGGAAAATTAATGAGAAATTTTAACAATAAAATTGACTCATTTATTTTGGTCATATTCCCTACTAGAGGAAGATTTGTGATTCTCATCTTAGAGTTAGGAAAAAAAAAGAAAGGTAATGCCATAAACCCAAAGTCAAGGATGGGAAAACTGTGATTGTGTGTGGAATAAATAGAAGCTGAAAGTTTCGGGCAACATCTTCTCTTCCCTATCCCCCTTAGGTGAGGTTACAACTTAAACTTGCAGAAACTTAGCTGGCACTGAAAAGTGTCCTCTGCCACTCTGCCACCTCTGCTCGGCCATGTCATACTGCAGGAAAAAATGGAAGACGGCAGAAATGTGTGGGTTCGACATGGAGATCAGCCAGCCCTTGGCTGTAGAAGGAAACAGGAGGGGGAGCTCTCAGTACATCGGCCAGCGGCGGAGGGACGCTCCAGCGCAGCCGGGCAAGCAGGATTCGCTTTCCCACGGCTTCCAGCAGGGAAAAGCACGCAGTTTTCTCACCTGTAGAGTCCGACCTTCGGCATTTACTGGCCAAATAATTTTCTTTAAGTTGCATCTTCCCATTTTTTGATCATTGATACCTTTTTAGTTGGGTTACACAGGAAGAAAATTAATTTTCTCACCTTTTCTTTTTTGATAAAATACATCTAACTTGGGTCAGCAAGCAACTACAGTAAACAGCTGGAGAAAGAGCTGGAGCAGCATCAGTAACAAGCCAGAGATCCAAGATATGTTACACAGCAAGAGAACCACACACAACTGGGTTTTGCCTCATTTTCTGTCATCATTAGGTCTTTAGCTCATATGTTTGCAGATCAGCACTGCAATCTTCTCCTGTCCTGCAGCCCTATATGCCAAATGGAAACCATGTCTTGGTCTGCTACCTACCAACAACAAACTCACCACTAGAAATCACATTTCCTCTTTGCAGTTCTCCCCATTTATTACAAGGTGTTGCACTCAACCTGAAATCAAGTAGAGAGACCTGGGATGCCTGAAAATGAAACTGCTAATTACAGAGCAGCTGCACAAGCAAGTAACAGGGCAAAGAAGTTAATTTTATAAACAAAACCAAAATACTATTGTAATCAGTCAGGAATAATTCATTCATTTATTGCTGCCTAGCAATTTTATATCAGGTAACATAAATATGCAGGATTGAAACAAAGGTTTAATAGACATAGGACAGACTAGACACAGAAGGTAGACTGTAGATATTTTGAATCATCACCCATCATAAATTCATAGTAAACCAGAATGATTTCAACGGAAAAAACCCTAGGCAACACGGGTATGACACAGAAAAAATATCTGTAAATGGTTCTAAAATTATCTAATGTTACTCATCTGGTAATTCAGCAAGTAGTATTCTCTTCAAAAGAGAAAACAATTGGACATGTTCTATCCTTTCATTATGAGTTGGGTTCAGACCACTGGATACTGTAAAATCAATAGTTTTTAGGTAAGCTACAATAAGAAGAAAGAATTAGAGAAAGGTTATGAATAAAAACAATACTTGATACACATCAACAGTAATTGTTGATTATTAAGCACTTACCCACTGTTCATGATTAGCTTCTGAAGCTAGAAAAAAAGAGAGAAAACATCTGAATTAAGCTGAACAATAATAAAAATAAGAAATCTGAATAAATGAGGAAAAAAAATTTCTAGGATGTTCCAGGGCATAAAAAGAAGATTTAGATAAATCTTGATTAATCTAACAAAACAGATGCTGAGAAACAAGTACACACTAGAGAAGTCAAAGATCTAGTAAAGCTGAGAAACCAACATTCAAACACGGATGATTAAAAAAAAAAGTTTTCTTGATTAAGATGAGACTGGAAAATGAGAAGAATTGCTAAAGAAGTAAAATAGCAGCTTAGCTGCTACTAAGATCAAACTGGAAAAGAAATTATGGCTGCCAGCAATAGCAGAGAGCTGATAGCCAGGAGGTTGTAGCTGCTCCTCATTACCCAGGACGTCCTTTCACATCTCGTGTCCTTACCAGACAGAGAGGCCAGCCAGCACTAGTTTGTATTCCACAAACAGAAAAAGAGGCTAAATATGTCAAATACACTTTAGAAGTAAATTATCCACTGCAAATTATTCACAAGTTTTATTATTCTATAACTCATGCAGTGAATGAAGTTCATCTACTATTAATGAATTCTTTTAGTAGGGCTAATTTAAAGATTTGTGGTTAAGCACTCAAATGACACACATCAGACTCTCAATTCTGGCTACTATTTAGGTCCCTGACATCAAGATTTTTCAGTTTTGTTTGTCCTTTCTTTTTCTATGACACATATTTTCCATCAAGTATTTATGCAAAAATGTCTAAAGTTAAAATGTACTTTGAAAGTAAGAACTGCTGAGTCCAAAATCCATATGTGTTGATACATCCCCAAGTCACTCCATGGAAGTAGCACCCAGCCTCTCTGCTGAAAGTTATCTATATATGATGAAAGAGATATATATATACACACACACATACATACAGTTATAAGCAAATATCTAAATTGCAATCCCAAAGTTGTAGATAAACAAGCACAGTAGTCTTACTTATCAGTGGAGAGAGCATCAGTAATAGAAAACATAAAATGTGTGGCAAAAGCAGAGAACACAATAAATCAGCTTGGAAATGCCTGCACATAGATAGTAAAAATGAGAAACTCTATATTCTGACTTAAAGGAAGGATCCAGAAGGCTGCTTTAAAGATCTTAAGCATCACTTTGAGTGGAATTGATAGAAGAATGGAGAAGGATGAACTCTAATCAGAGAAAGATGCTGAAGCTTAATGAAGAGTCTTTTTGTCATCACACCTGGGGATTTGTCAGCTTCCTATAAATTTACTAAGTAAGGGATTGAGCTACAGATTTGGGACAGAAACACTGAAGTTCAATGTTTAGTTTTATTTAATTTATAGAAGAGCTTTTAAGGGAAAGTTCTATTTAATTTACTTGCAATTTTTCCTCATTTTCTCTCTGATTTGGATCTGGTTTACCCATTGTGGTTTATAGATAAGAAATTACTAGTTCAGGCATGCTGCTGATGGGAAAAGATACAGCTTCTTGTTTCATTTGCTCCTATCACCAGCAGCATGCTTCCTGCCTCCAATATTGCCACCTTTTGTTCAAGGATGTTTGGAGGTACTTAAAAGATATTAACAGCCCTACAGGCAGGAGCAGAGGCCATATATCAGGTACATGTCCCAAACCCTCATTCACTCTCCTCCCTCCTTTCTCAGGCAATGGTTGTTTCTATTTCTGCAAAGAAGAGGGAATTTGGAAGACCTCTTACTGAAACATTTTACAAAACGGCCTTTGAGCAGTAGCTGGAGAGTTCTGAATTCCTGGAAGCTGGATCTCACATTACCTGGGTACCACACACACGCTTTATGTGTTACCCAGGCTTTATGTGGTGTTCATGATCCAGAACAGTCTTCAGGAAGGCATGCAGGCGTGAATCACTGAAATGAGCCTGGGCTACAGTTCACCAGATTTTCTCCTTTACTAAATCTAAATCTGCACTGTCCAAAACCAGACAAGTGGAGGAAGTGGAAGGGCCTACCCTTAGACAGAGGTACTTAATTTACAATCACGTACCTGCAAAAATTAATTACCCATTTGCATATATAGGTCTTCATGCTCTATTGTTTATAGTTCTAAATTAAAATAATTCTTTATCCAGCAAGTTTCATTGATGCTATGGCTTTGAAAATTCAGTGACACAATCAGAAAGACATAGGAGGAAATAATACCTAAATAGCGAAATGAGCCCCTTCCTTTCTTGTAAGAGAAGAGAAAGGGAAGTGAAGGTGTGAGTCATTTCCAGATTTAGTTCTGGAGCTCTCTGGGAGGTACTCAACTACAGCTAAAATGGCTGCCATTATAAAGTCCTGGATAGATGAGATGCATGGAAGATAAAGTGGTAACCAGAGTCTCCCTTGGAGCACTTTAACAACTCGGTTTGAATTCGTAAGCGGCCTGATTGTACATGTGCAAATACTTCCATATAAAGGTTAGGCACCCATTGTTATTGCAGCGTCTGTTAAAAAAAGATAGCCATATCGGTTGCTAGGAGATGGCAGACTTCTCCTGGAGAAAAATCACTCCTGATAAAAAAAAAAAAAGAAATTATTTTACATAAAGACCCTCTTAAATATAAATATCTTTGACAGCAGCTATTACTATTCACTGAGTTTCTTCACAAATGAATAAATGGCAGAAAAATATATTATTTGAATACCATTATATCCTAAAGTGTTAAATAGATTTTTCTCTCACTTCTCCCCTCCCTTTTTTTGTTACACAGAAGCGATATTTACTTCCAGCTAAAATTGCTGCCTTCCTTTTTCTAAAGACCATTCAGAGAAAGAAACATTTGGAGAACTGAGCTCAAAAATTGAACTCACTTGTCTTTCCTTTCACTGTACAACCAGCTTTGATTAAAATGAACTGTACTGTAGGATAAACACTTTGTGGGGAAGGAACTTGATGCAAAAAGATGAAAAAAAAAGCTGCAGCAAGTCTTCACAAATGGATAGCTGGGAGAAAGCAGGTGGGAGGCTGTGCCACATGAAAGAAACTAACCATCCAATTTCATTTCAATAATGTTTGGAATTTTCTTCTTGCTGAGGTGGCTGGAAGTACAGCTGCCCTATAGCTGTGTCCATGTGCCCAGCTTTTGGTGAGAATGACCTTAACAAATAAAACATGAAACAAACTATATACTTGCTGTTTTAAACTTGTGTAGTCAATAAATGAAACAATAATCTTTCCTAATTTAGTGTGCTCAGATTGGCTATTGTGGACATGAGAACTCCCCAGCTGCAAAACACAAAGGCATGCTGCCTGCACAATATGGGGATTCAGCAGCTGTGCCTTCCATTGACCAGAGCTGGGAGAAATGTAGATCAAATACGGACAATAAGAGATCGATGTTGTAAATATTAGCATGAGAAAGAGTGCACCAAGCTCTGAGTGTGTGCTCTTCTGGTTTTTTTTTTTTTGTGCTTGTATTAAGGTTTCTCTAGAATTTTGCATGGAGTGGGGTGTGTGTGCGCGCGTGCATGTGTGTGAAATGCTTCCAAATCAGGGAGCAGCATGTTTCCTTGTACAAATATTGACAGGAATCCTTCAGTTTATTTGGAATTTTCCTGAGAAAGCTGCAACAATATGGTAATACCTCTTCACTACTTTTCACACAGTTGTTTCAACTGTAGGCACCAGGAAATCCTTATTGTTTTAATCAATACCACTTGGAGTGATGACATGCTTCTTTTTTACTTTAAGTGACTGAACACAGTGCATTTCCTTGCACAAAGTTCTCATGAGACACTTTTGTGCTGTGCTCAATATATCCAACAGAAAATATGTATTTGCCAGAAGGCTGAAAGAACAGGCTATTTTTTCCTCTTACATTTTTCATCCTGATACTTTATGCTTCATTGCTATACTTTCAAACTCACAAATGACCCCAAGAAAAGCAATGAGACTTCTGTCAATGGTTATAATGAAACATCTGAGTAATATCTGGAAGATCAGGATTTGTTCATTTAATGAAGCTTTGACTTTAACCTTGATTGTGCCTTCCTCCTCCATCTCCTTTCTTCTGCTTACACTTGAACGAAAAAAAACCCTATACAATAATGCTTTAAATGCATTCTTTAATGCTTTACATTGATTTCAGAATTGATTAAAATTATTAAGACAATTTGAATATAATATGCATATACCCAACTAAAAGATTATGATGCATGGAAGCAGCTCAGCAGCCTCTGTCCCTGTGCTAGTAACAGCAAGAAATACTCCCTTTTGAGTACTCAAGAACAGGCAGGACCCTCACTCCGTGTTGCCACAGATCCTGAGCAGTGAAGAAATTCAACACCCACAGCACTCATGTCAGTGTTTGGGATAAACAGAGAAAATGCACTTGTTTGCATAGCTATATATATGTTCATTGCCCAGCACAATGAATGAGTGTGCAAAATAAACATTTCTGACTCCAAACTTTTACAACTTAACACATGCCCCCTTAAAGAGCTTAATTGCCACAGCTGCACATCCACTGATCTGCTGAAGCTTACGTGCTATGATACCCTCTCCATTCTTTTTTTTCTGACTTGATCAAGCAAATTTGTAGCTTCCAAGCTTCATTCAGTTAAGTATTGCAAAGCAAACAGCATTTTGTGCTTTCTGAGTTTGTTTATTTGGGTTCTTTTTTCCCGTTTCTCCTCTCTTTCCTTGATTGGGACTTCCTGTTTACCTCTCAAGGACCTTCAAATCATCCTTCAGTTGCAAACTTCCTCTTTCTGCACCATCCTGTAACACTCCAGACAACAAAAAATCAGACATCTGCTTTATTGAAGGTGGGATTAAAGCCCAAATTTTATCTGTATCACAAGGCCCAAACTTCTGAAATGTTGAATTTTCCTCTCATGGATTCTTGAGTGTAAGTAACATGCATGATGGTCCATATTTCTATAGTTAAGGCACAAAAAGTGACAACCATCTCATCCTATTTCTCTGGTGCAAAACCAATGTGGGTAACTAAAGGAAGTGGCAGTAAAGCACATTCTGCTTTCTGAAAAGATGCAGGTATGAGATGGAGAATATAAATGGTTGGATTGCCATTTCTTTAAACTCTGAACTAATTTCTTTGTTTCAAACAGAGCCAGGCTTATGAGAAGATCTATACCAGATAGTTCAAGGAGTTAAAAAATAATTATCAACATTTAGACTTTGGAGCAATACAACACACAAGTATAATTTTTCCATTCTGCTAAGCTATAAATCAGTCTAGGTAAATTCCTGAAAATAGTTATGTTTTAGAACACTCATAATTAACCATCTTATCTGGGGCAAATGCAGGGTCTTATTCCTTAAAACAAAGTTTAAGAGCAAATAGAAATCATAGCTATTTTCCTGGGAATCCTTCCAAAAAAAGAGATCTATGTGAGTGTAAAGTTATTATTGCTATGTTGTAAGATTAAACAGGACATTCTGAAAAAAGTTTACACACTGAAAAAGAAAGTATGCATAGCACCTCTTATATTTGTAAGAATTAAATTCAACAATAGAAAGTGCAAAATAAAGGGGGTAAAATAAATGTATCAGGAAACATGTCTACAGCCCTAAAGATTACCTTTTTTTTTTCCTAAAGCACAAAAATTAATTGCTGTTTCAGATGCGGCAGCAACTTTGGACAATGGCATTCTGACTGTAAAATGCTCTTGAAAGAGAACTTGGTAAGACTTGCCCTTGTTAAGCTTGAACAATTTTTTTTTTCCTGAAACTCCTTGAAAAATAAAGTAAAGGTAAAACAGCTCTAGACATGCAAGAAAATACCTGTTTTTTTGTTGTAGTCAGTCATGAAAATTAGGAAATATATTTTGAAGTGTACTGAACTACAGACCATTTGATTATGCTAGACATTTGGCTCTTACATCACTGGCCTTTAATGCTGATTCTATGACTAATAAATGCACAAAGTTGGGAAGGACACAGCTGGGTGCATGGCTGAGTACAGCACAAAATTTTCGAAGTGTTAGGGATGGCAAAATTACCTTTGACTTCACCATAGTACGGCATACTTCACCTAAACAACTGACTTGCAACACTTTTGACATTTATCCCATCCACCTCTTAAAAAACATCTAATTAGTTTAACTTGATCCAGACAACTTTTAAAAATTACAATAAAAACAAATAAATCCCCTGATATCCCTATTTTACTAGCAATAAGTAGAGAAAAGTCTGAGTTTAAATGCTAGCTTTGACCCCTGCTCCTCACAGAAAGTTAATGTGCAAAAAATAGAAAAAAGGGAGAGAATCCAGTATGTCTTTTATCAAAAGTCAATTCAAATCTCAATCTAAAGTTCAAACCTTCTGCAGCATACATTATCATTAAGATGAAATATTTAGTAGCTCTGTATTCCGGTCATCTTTTGACAATAACCTACAATGTCTCAGAGGTGGCAGGTGCTGGAGAATTCAGTGAATTTTTAAAGAATATCTCATTTTTCAGGAAGGATGGTTGAAAACCACTAATTTGTATTAGCATGCCATTGATTAAATTGCACCTTCCATTTTAAAAGTTCTGAAAAACTCCTATTAAAAATTTTAGCTGCTTTGAATCTTTTACACGTGGTTTATAAAACCTTGAAACATTGCTATTTAATAGCCATCTCCATCTGTTGCCCCAGTGAATGGGTATAACTCTTTGTCCTATGGAAAATAAGAAGTCACATTTTTGGAGTTCATGCAATGCTCTTTAGAGATAAGCTTTTCACAAATCATAGCTACTAATAATGTTTCAGGCTTTCCTGATAGGTGCAAGGTGAACACAAGGTTAGAAGAAAATTAAAGCAGAAGTGCTTTAGAAATTTTTTCAGATTAAAACCTCACTAACATTTAATATTTGAATTCAAGCAAGAGGTAAATGTTTAAAAAGTAAAGCTTTTGTGATTATTAAATGAGCACTAACACAATAGGAAAATTGTATTGCTAAACATTCCATTGCATTCACGGTTATAAACACAGAAGATAGTTCACATTTTGGAAAGCATCTGTCAAGGAAAAAAGCTTTTAAGTACAGTAATTTCACGATTACAAGCCGCACCGGAATATAAGCCGCATTTTCGTTCACAGGGAGGACCCGCATGCAACAAAGTAATGAATTAGTAACGGAATCGCGGGATCGCTCACCCTGGCCCGGCGCTGCCCCGCAGTGCCAACTGGAGGGAGGCACGTAGCCCCCCACCTCCCCCCCGCCGCCACGGGGCTGGCAGCCCGGAGCCCCCCACCTCCGCCCCTGGCTGTGGGGCTGGCAGGAGGGAGCCCCCACCTTCCCCCTGGGCCACGGAGCCGGTGGCATGGAGTCCCCCCGCCTCCCCCCCCATGCTGCCAGCATGGAGCCCGTCTCCACCCGCCGTGCAACAGAGTAAGCAATTTGTAACAATCGCGCAATCCCGGGTTTTACTGGCAGGTGCTCGGCTCGGCACCTCGGCTGCACTTCTGGGTTTGGAAATTTCAGAACTTTTTTCAAATATTAGCCACTCCTGAGTGTAAGCCACATTTCAGGGTTGGGAGCAAAATTTTAATCAAAACAGTGCGACTTATAATTGTCTTGTGCAGAACTCTACTCACAGAATCAATTCATACCACACAAAGGGCAGAGGGAAAAGTACCTCTCTTGGGGGTTTAAGAACAGCACTCCAAGCTCTCTGAGACTTTCAATATCTTCATTCATAGATTGCATTACATTTCCATGAGTCTTTGCTAATCAAAGGAAATTAGGCTGATCTGGTACCAAGGGGTAAGGCCTCTGGGGGCTGGTACCACCCCTCCTGTCCACTGTTACCAGCCATACTTACAAAGAGTGCCTTCTCCATGAATAATCCCACTCCATCAGCAGGTTCAGCTGTGACAGCCAGACCTAACAGGAGCATGTGACAGTGCAGTCATAAATTATACAATCATGCGATCACACAATCATCCAATTCCAGCAAGGCTGGAAGAGACTTTTACGATCATCAACTCCAACCATCAACCCAGCATTACCAGTGCAGCCTCTAAACCACTAAACCATCCCCAGCACCAGACCCAGGCACCACTTAAACACCTCCAGGGATGGTGACTGCACCACCTGCCTGGGCAGCCTATTCCAATGCCTCACTACCCTGTGAAAAAGATTTTTCCAATATCTAATCTGAATCTTCCCTGTCTCAGCTTAAGGCCATTTCCTCTAGTCCCCTCACTGTAGGCATGGTAGAAGAGATTAGCACCCACCTCACCACAACCTCCCTTCAGGGAGCTGCAGAGCTGTGCCACTGCAGGACAAAGCAAAGGGGAAGCCTCTGCCTCCAAGAAGTACAGCACAGGCCTCCCTGGCCGTGAAGGAGAAGGTAACCTTGCACAGTTTTGTGAGATGTGATGAGCAGGAAGGGCTTGGGATGAGCATGACTCCATTGTCTCTTTCAGTCTTTCTTTTCTTTGATGGTACAGAGAACAAAAAAGCAGCTATTTTGCACTTTCCTGAATGAAAAGTCCTGGATAATACTTACACATGTGACATTTGAGAGGATACCTGTACATTTTAAGAAAAGATCATTTCTAGAAACATTTCTGCCTCAATATATGCAAAGGGGGGGAATGAAGCTGAAGTAACCTTACAAAACCAGCTATATTAACAATGGAAAGCTTCTTTTTTCTTTTCATTTCCTTTCCTCTGGCAATAGGATTCCAGAGAAACCAGCTTCATAGAAAATGAGCAAGTGAACAAGTGCCTAGTAACTAGACCTACACCGGAAATAAGGACTTTCCAGATGTAATCTAATGCCATTTTGAGACTGACTTCACAGAGGAAATGAACCCTTCAATTAATATTTGACTGATTTTGTTTCCTTGTCTTCAGTGATATTTTTTTAGTCTGAGAAAGTAAAATCCAGATTGTTGTGACAATTATGAGAACAAATTAGTCAGCATTTACAAATCACTTGAAAAAAGAAGAAAAATTGGTATTGCTGATAATTATGAAATTGGATGAAATCAGCAAAAAGTTGCATTGAAAACCAGTTGTTTTCTGCTTTTTTTCATCCTAAAGTTAGAAACACATAACTGTAGTAATCTATTATGACATGGTGGTGGAGGCTCCAGTACTCCATTTAAGGCTATTGGAATTCATACTCTTATCTCACTATTGACATAATTTTGCCTTTCCAGTTTTATAGGAATGCAAAGACAACTGACTCATTTGCACAAAACATCAGAAGTCTGAAAACTTTAACAAGTTTACCTCTAGCTTACAACCATCTAAACTGTGCAAGAAATAACTGTGTGCTTTGATCAGGTTTACAAATATAGCAGACGACTCCTGGATTCTTAAAAGTATAATTCACACTTCAGTTAACCCAGGTCTCCTAGGAAACACTGGCACTTGACCCTGTGGAATTGAAAGTAGAAAATTATTGGGAAGGTAAACCTCAGGGATATGCTTCCCCTGGAGCCAGGCAGCCACACCTGCACATACACATACATGTACACACATACAGCCCATGTGCATACTTGTATTTTGTCTGCCTTTTTTTTTTTTCCATTTTTTTACATTATTTAATTTTACAGTTAACCTGAGGCTTGCATAAACAAAATTACAATAGTTCTTTCTTAGCTCCATAATGAATAAAGGCCACTGTTTGTTCTTGAATTACAAAACATTGGTACTAAAATATGTAAGAATAAACACTAGAAAGAAGGGATAAGTTTTTGGTTTTAAACATCTGTTTTAAAGTGATATGAGAGAGTGAAATTAAATTTAATAATCTCTCTTCCTTCCTCTGCTTTTAAAATCATAAGACAATGTGGTAGGACATGTGTTTCAGATCTAGTGTGGTATTTTCAGATGTAGACAATTCATTATCCGTGGTTTTCCTTTTCTGCATAAACCATGATTTTTCTAAGTACAAAATTGTCTGCTAAATTGTCCCCAGGTTACACAACATAAAACAGCATTTATGTATAATAAGGCATTACCTCCACCTGCCATAGACAGTGTTTATTCTGCACATTTTGTTTTCTCTGTTGGATTGCAGCCAGTGAACTCAATAGTTTGTTGGAAAGCAACGGATCTTACATGTCAAATTGTCTGATTTATTTTACGTAAGTTTAATCATCTGTCAGCCTATTTTCAAAGGAATAGAAGGGAAGTTCTTCCATGCTTTTTAAGATATTTCTCCAGTGAGGATTTTCCATGCTTTTTAATGAATATTTCTCCAGTGAAAAACTAATTTTTAATATCTTTGTCATATTCTAACTCACATGTGAGTGTTTAAATCAGGCCACAGGGTGTGAGCTGATTTAGGCACTGAGCTACAGGACTTCTGCAACTCACATTAATCACACACTTGAAAATATTCATCAGTTGTGCCAACCACCTGCTCATTCTGATTTATACAATGTCTTGTAGACAACTCGGATTATACCTATGCCCATCTTTATGCCTACAGCCCTATGCCTCAGGGCATCACACTGCCTTGGACCAGTGAATCAGCCTAATCAAGAGAACTTTATCACACAGAAGCTAAATCTTTTGACTGACTGTCCATTTGGATCAGTCAGTTGAGAACAAAGCAGTAAGTGACATAACATTTTTTCTCTTCTGTGCAGGACAGAACTGTGCTTAATTAGGCATTTAAGAGCGACTTAACTTCTACAGTCCTTACCACACATGTTATTTTCAGGCAGCTCAATGATCTGAAACACCAATTAGTTTCAATCCACACCTATTATCCTCCTTTAGTGCACTGTTAATTCAAAGTCCAAATTCCCATCCTTGTCAAAAAGTGGTAATTTTCTCTTTCTGTAAGTGTTTCCTCTGAAGTTCTGAAACATACAGTGCCAAATGCCATTGCTTAAAACTTCATACAGAGGCCTTATACCACTTGCCAAGTTTCCAGTTTTCACGTTTTTAGGCCCAGCATATTCTCTTGCTGTCTCTCCATTGATGAACATATTGTTTCAACTCCCTAGAAACAGTCTCTCTTCAACATTTTTCTTTCTAAACCAGTTATAGATTTTTACAGGACAGCAATGGTATTGCCAAAGATGACTAAGATGAGTGCAGTCTCATAAAGCACTGCAAAAAAAACATGCAATATATGTTAGAAAGTTTGAAACATAAGGGCTTCACCCTTTTCACATATCACAACCCATTCTGCAGCAATATCAGAAAAACATTAAATACTAAGAATGCCTAAAAAAGAAAAATCTTCATCATTTACCAGTTAATTTTCAGATCACTCATTTTCACCAGGCCATAGTTCAAAGAGAGAGGAAAATTCTTAATTAGGTTTTTGCCATATATGATTACAAGTCTGTAAATCCATGATACCTACAGCTCTATGGGCATAGCTTGTAGCAGTCCCTTTTTTGTTCCAAATATGAATATTTACACAGTAGACGAAAGAAATGTGGAGGAATAATTTATTCCATAAACATAGTTTTTTGTTGAATGTCTTGAATGCAACTTAAATCAGGTCATGCTTAGCAGAAGAATAAAAACAAAAAGACCAAATATCAAAATAAGCACTTTAAAAATCCATTTGTTACTTTATCTTTTTATTTAGAAAACTAATGCTCAAAAATGCTGATGACTTATTTTTGATGACTTACATTAATTGCCCTTATTAATTGCTTAATAATAATCATAAAAGTTTTCATCTGTTCCTTAGTTTTTGAGTGTTTATTTTGAATTTTGGGAAAAATATAAGGGGTGGGATAACATTTCCAATCTCCTGATTATGAGTTGACAGTATAGGATTATTGCCTTATTGAGTTATTATTATTATTATTATTTTTGCATCAATATGCAATAAATTTCCTTCCATATAGAAAGTTACTTACCTGTGCACCTGCTGATGTTCTTTCATGCATGCTGTCTAAAAAAATTAGCATGTTTCACAAACTGCTTCCAGCTGCTACAAACCAAAATATCAGTTACACATTAATCTTTTTAGTTAAACTGACAATGCTGCTCAAAATCTGTTGGAGTGCTTTGTCAGTCCAGCCTACCATCAAATACCTGTACATTTCACATCCATCTGACAACTTTACATGTGATCCTCTTAATTATGGTGACAGATTGCATACAAATTTATTGTGTTTGTAGGTAAGAAGATAAAAACAGAAACATTTTTTCCCCAAAAACTGGATAGACAGACTGGATTTTCAGAAAAATATTATGTAAATCCATTGGTTTGGATGAAAATCTGGAATTACCTCTGATATGAACTATGGGCATGTCTTATTTCAGCACAAATGTAAGTCTCAGATTTTATATATGCATGGTATATGCTACTGCCAAACACAATATCTCCAAGATCAATTTTGTATGTCTCCTGCACACTTCCAGTCAAATGTACATGTGAAAATCACTCAATTAAAAAAACTCATTTTTCCCTCATATCAGCAGCTAAGAGATTTAGCATATGTACAAGGGTCAAAATTTGCCGCTGGTTGTATTAGAGACACAAGTAACCTCAATGCCAGACAAAATGTAAAAGCCAGACTAGAATGCATCCAAGAGGGACTATTCACTTGAGACCATTTTTATTTAGATTCATAGAACTACCTTCTCATGTTCCAAAATGAAAAGGTTACACAGCACAGAGCACCAGCAAAGCACTCAAGTCCCAGATAACTGTTAAACAAGTCCTTCTCTGTATGTAGATTTGCACAGACCCTCCACAGTGTTTGAACAAATCATAACAAAGTGAGGACAAATCTTATCCACAAATGTAATTACTAACCTTCATATTTGTCTAAAGATGGTGAACAAGGATTAACAAAAAAACAAGCAAAGCACAATTATGTGTCATAATTATTTCTCCAAACCAAAAAGGAATATAACTGCACTTTCTTTGCCAAGGGTTAATTCTGGGTAGCTCAACAGCACATTTCTAGAGATTTTTGTTCCAGATTGCAGTTAAATCTGGCCAGGGATTCAGACTCTCAAAATTGAGGATGTTCAACCTCTAAACAGTCACAAATGCTCAGCTTTTCATCTACAGTTCCTATCAAATATAGAAACATCTTTCATATGTTTAGTTTTTACACAGATTTCAGTACTCTTCAAACTTATTTTAAACCATTTCATTGCTATCCTTCCTGCCTGTTAAACACATCAAGTGCTTCAGTGCCAGCTGGTGTCAGAAAAGAAAGTCTAAAAACAAAAACCTTACTGCTGGCTGTCTTCTACCCTTGCTGGCACCCACTGCTTGAAGAGAGATTATAACACTACTTGTAGCTCTTCCAGCTTTCCACAGACACCAGAATTTTATAATGGAAGAGTCAATTAACAATACTGCTGTCCTACAAGGAACATTTTCTGAGTTCCTTTATTCAATTCCTTTATGACCTTCTATTTTGACCCCTTTTTTTTTGCAAAACAGCTTTCTAAACAGAAAAAAAACCGAAAACACAAAAAAAACCAAAAACCAACCCTCGCCCCGCCCCCCCCCCAAAAAAAAAATATCCAAACAAACAAAACCACATAACTGACAGAAATGCAAAGTAACTCCCACTTTTTAAATTCTATTCTGGTGTGACCAGTAAACAGAGGGGAAAAAAAGTCTTTTTATTGTGTGTATTCAAAACTATCACGAGATTCATGCATTCAATCCAGTAATGTCTCCACCTTCCCTTTCAGCTCACCACAGTGTTCCCTCACAAAAAAGAGGCTCCAACCACCTTACTTCCCTCTGTGCTCACCATCAACATTGGAAGAGGTGCTAAACTACACCACCACATCAGATGAGACAGAGCCATACAGCTCCATGCATTCAAGAGTACAATAACACTGTGGGGGGAAAAAAAAGGAGATTATATAAATCTTTTCCAACTAACATGCTTGAATTATGCCCTACTTTGGCATCTAGCTAAAAAGATAACTAGGAGATGCCTCATTTACTCCACACATTGATCCTGTTTTTTTTGGCAAAACCATAGTTTTTTTACAGTCAGTGTGACAATATTCCTAAAAAGCAGGAAGGTTTTGTACATACAAACATTTTGGAAACCCTCAGATTTGCAGTTCTTTTGGCTTTAATTGGATCCATTTTGTGAAGCACCTTTAAGTGAAGACTGCATTTTTAAATAAATTCCTACAAGACTAAACTGTTGTGCAGTAATTGTAGGAAGACTTAAATAAAGCAATTGTTTAATATTTTCAGTTATTATTTTTCTGAGACAATTTATTATCTAAAACCATATAAAAATTTGATGGCAAGTGCATACCAGCTGTCTCACCATTAGAAATTTTAAAAAGACCTGCAGTGCTAGTCTGATTAGAAGAACAAAGTCTCATTCAGTCAATGTTAATCAAGTTTGTGGACAAATTATCAACATATTAGAAGTTACAGTATGTGAGTCTCCTAATTTCACCTCCTAGTAGTAAAATTGAAAGTTGTACAGCTAATGTAGTATTTTTTTTTAATATAAGTCATGTGCGCTTTTCTTCAAATGAAATGTTTTCTATTACGATTGAATATTTTTGTCTCAATTGCTGTTACTTCACACAGACTATGGAATCATTAAGATCTCTCAGATAATTTGGTCCAATCTTTGACTGAACACCTCCATGACAATGAAACCATAGAATGATCTGCCATGGCCTGCTGTTTCTTGTAAAACAATACCTTACATTTTTTACCAAATGCACTGAAAATAAGTGTATAAATAAACTGGTAAAAGTAGCTGCAACTGAATAGAAACATCACATCATATAACTCTGGTTTTCATTAGTACTACTCTTATGAGACAATAAGGCCTTTTTTACCTATAAATAGATGTCTTAAATGAAAAAATCAACCCAAATCATTATTAAAAGTTTAAATCCAATGTCTTTGGTTATTATTCATTGCTAGAACAAGAAGAAACAATAGTAAAAACTTCCATTGACTATGCCCATTTTGGCAGACAGTTTATGAACCAAATTAATAACTACTTTGGAAGCATAACTTTTGAACTTCCAAAATAATAGAGATTTTGGCACTGTTCTAGATGTTCTGATAGAATTGCATTTGCTTCCAATCTCCAAATTTCTAGATAAAGCAGAATAAACTTTATGGCTGAGTTCCACCTAAAAACAACTAATTCTAAATAAACTATCCAAATCAGGAGAGAAAGTATAATTGTGTTATGGACATACTTCAGCCAGACTAATTTACCTCTCAGAGAAACCTGTTCCAGTATTTCAATAGTACAATTTACTGCACTTTGTAAACTAAGAGTGAGGACCATGGGAGGATGCAGGTGTCTAAGGCAAAATATAGGCCAATGCAAAGGCCTGTGTATAAAACACCAGTTTCATACTAGAGGTGCTTACCAACAGCCCAGCAGCAGGCAATAGAGAATAAAGGTTTTTAAATATATCACTTCACTCACTGTTTTTCAATTCACAGCCCTGCAAACCCCCTGCAAAGCCATGCATTCACTCAAAGGCTGTATTTAAACAACCAAACAGAATTCCCAAGCACCAAAGCCCACTTACATTCACCAATGTGAACTTTCATGCAGATGACGATTCTCCCTCTTCCATCCTTTTCCTTTTTCTCACTGCCAGTGATGGAAACCCTACTGCAAGACCACAGTTATCTTCCTGAGGAACTTGGATCTCCCTACACATTATAGGAATACAAGGTGTCCAATTCTGGCACCTAAAAAGGAAAGAGTTTCAATGCCTAAGTCTCAGCAGTGGACATATATCTGCAAGTGGTTATATTATATATATAATTACAGTAATTTCACAATTATAAGCCGCACTGAGTATAAGCCGCACTTCTGGTTGCCAGCAACTTTTCATTCTTTGTCCATATATAAGCTGCACCTGATTATAAGCCATACATTACAATACAGAGTGTGATAAAAGGTATCTATTCTATCACCATCTGTTGAGGGTGGGGGCAGTGATCCTTATCTCCAAGGGAGATATTCTGCTAATGGGCCATCCATTGAAACCAGATGGGGCATTGTTCTTTATCTTTTCACAACCCATCCTTCCTCCAGCGAGTCATTTTCTGCTAATGGCCCATTGAGTCCCACTGTGTGACTGATAAAATTACTTCATCCCATTGGAAGTTGCTCCAGCCAGGGGGAAGAATCCAACATTTTTTACCAAGATAAAAACAGAGGTTTTGGGACACTAAGGGAGTCCCTTTCTCCACTGGACTCCAGAGGAAAACTGGATTTCTCCACATCACCACTGGACCTCCGGAGGGAAACCGCACCTTCTACAGGAGCACTGCTTCAACTGAATCACATCTGTCACTGCAGGAGGATGCAGCCACCATTTAATGGGACTGCTACCAACACCCTGCTTGACTGGGTGTCAGGTTGTACTCTGACTTTGTCAGGGTTTGGAGTTTGTTTCTTTGAAGTACTGTATTTCTATTTTAATTTCCCTGGAAAAAACTGTTATTCCTAATTCCCATATTTTTGCCTGAAAGCCCCTTGATTTCAAAATTATAATGATTTGGAGGGAGGGGGTTTACATTCTCCATTTCAAAGAGAAGGTCCTGCCTTTCTCAGCAGACACCTGTCCTCCAAACTAAAACAGCAACTTTTCGTTCTTTGTCCATATATAAGCCGCACCTGATTATAAGTTGCACTTTGGGTTTGGACCAAAATTTTAGTCGAAATGGTGCAGCTTATAATCGTGAAATTACTGCATTTGCAGCCAACTCCACAATCTTATTGCGTCTAAAAGAAACACTAATAATGTGCCACACTCTGTAAAAATAATCAGCCTGAATGTCAATCTCAATCTGGTTTTGTAAACAAAGATTAGAGTGCCTATTTCTAAGCCAGTTAAAATAAAGCAAAGGGGTACTCTACAGTTACAGAATATAATAACACCAGTCCTGCAAATGCAATTCAAGAGTTTAAACTTAAATTGTTGTGATTTAGTTTCCAAAAACCATTATTAGTAAGAGTAAAAATTTAAAAATAAATATTTCAAATTAAGAGGTCAAGAATGCTCAAGAACATCTCAATTGAAGCGACGCTGTCAAAATTTGTGTGGTCTCAGAGTACAAAGCAAAGATATTCCAAACCAGGAATGATGGACTGATTCCCACTCCCTCCTCCCCTTTTCATGTAACCCTTTCAACATTTTAAAAATAAAAACACATATTACTGCAAGAGTTGGTGATAGTTACCCATATTAGCTCTTTCTAAAAATATCCAACTTTGACAGAATAACTTGGACAGAATGTCAGATGCTCATGTATCTTGAACTAATCTTAAGGAAAACAAAGATATTTCACCTCAAAATATTCAAGCAATTTACAAATATGATTCATAGGTGATTAATTATGGCCTTGATATTACTTGCTATACCAATAAAAACAGTAACTCAAGACTTCAAGCCTTTTTGAAACTGGTCCAAAAACACTTATAAAACTTTTTGAAAGAGATGTCCAAAACCAAAAGCATTAATCTTTAAAAGTATCTTATGAATTTAATTTAAAATGCATACATTTACTCAAATTCAGGTTGATACTTAGCACTTTTATAACAGTAAATACTTGCAATAGTTCCAAGTCTACTATTTCTTACAACTATCACTTAGAAATCATACTTCTCTGGGATTTGCAATTGTTGTTTTGTGAGGACTGAGAAAATTTCTCTCTTCTATACGGTTTATTATTTTTTCACTGGTTTTAAATGTTAAGATTCCTCTTTTGCAAAGGATATTAGGTAAGGTTCTAGAAAATGATATTTCATTTTATGATTAACTCTACAGTTCCAGCTTTTCAGAGGCTGTTCATGTATAGATTATATGTAAAAATAACATAACCCAGACAGATTTAAAAACAAAACAAAGCCACTCAACTTCTGTGAACCAGACTAATGACAGAGGTCTGTGATGTTTTTGTCCCTGTTTCTAGGCACTCTGTGGTGCCAAAAAGAATATAGTTTATGCCAGTCTTCATCTGACCATGGGAAAGAAACAGCCAAAGATATATAGCCAGAACTGTTTACGAGATAAACAAAAAGTTTACTGCTTCCCACATACTAGGGAAACAGTTGGATTACACATCAGCATCTGGTTGCTCCAGACAATACTACCAGGAAGTTAATGAAATTGGAACAAGGAAATTACTATGACTCGGCACTCCATAAAAAAGTGTAATTTATCATCAGTAAAAAAACAATGGGAGCTTTGCTGATAAATTAACAAAAGAAAATAAAAAGACGGTATTGCTGTAAAACAATAAATCAATTTTTTTTCTGGATATGTTAGTTCTGTTCCAAAAGCTGATGTCACCTAATATTAGAAAAACGGCAGTCTCGTTCTGATGAGAATTGGTGACCTTTTTGGGTTACAAGTAAGATGTTTATCTGAAGTTTCAAGATATTCATGACATGATATTCAAATGAAAACTCTCTTTGTTCTAATCTAAAGGGGTTTGATTCCAGCAAGATGAGGAAATCAGAATACATTCAGCATTTAGGAGTTTCTTCCTCTCACTATAGGCAAAATAAGTTTTTCAATTAAAAGACTCATTTCCCAGGAATCAAACTTGAGCTGTTAGTTTAGTCACCAGACAGGAGAAATATTCTCAAACTCTGGTATTGCACTGCCTGAAACTTCTAAACTTTAGTATTTTAACCTTTACTCAATCCACACTGTCTGTGGAGCACTACATAATGTCTTGTATGAAAGTCCCTAAGAAATAATTTCCTTCAAAGCCAGAAAATTTCTCTTGGGAATGTACTTTTCATTCTTTGGTGTTTCCACAGCAGATTTATTCCTGAATAAGGTCTCAGTTATGGCACTACAGTGGAGTAGACTATTTCCACTTCAGGCTCTTAAGAGTGTCTTCAGATCACAGTGGGCAGAGCACACCTAGGTCAGTACACCCTGAGGAACAGCACTTATCCACTAGCCCTGGCCCAGCAAGATTTCCTCAGGCTGGTCCATCCCCTCTCCTGCATCTGCGTGCCAGCAACCTGGCATACCCATGGCCTACACAAAACTCCCTGTCTGACTCATATCAGCAACTAACTGGCAGCACTTCTCAACAAAAGGAGAAAACTTTGTCCCTGGTCTGGGTTCCTTACTCATAAGGCAAATTTGTCCCCTTGCCAACACAGGAGCAGGCAGCAAGAAGTCACCCTACAGGCTCAGTCCTCTCCCATTAGCAAATTAATCTTTTCTAAAGACAGCTTGATGAGGATAGTATGCCTTCTCTACTAATTCCTCATGCATGGACCTACGAACACAAGTGCCCCACACCAGGTCAAAAGCCTCCTTTGGATCAGTATGAACAGATAACAGCAGCAGGCAGAAACACAGCTCCTTAGTCTGGAGGGAATAAGGGATGGCACCACGTGCATGCATGCTGGGGGCAGAAAATTAAGTTAGTGGTGGAGAATCCCAGTTCTTTAGGAGTTTATATTAGAAGACAAGTATAAAATGAAATGTTACTCCCTTCAACTTCATAATAACAATTTAAAATCCTATTGTCTTTGGGTTTTTTTTTTCTTTTTTTAGAACAAATATATTGCTCTCCCTATTCTTGTAACTGCTGAGGAATAAACATTCACTGCCAGCCCCCAAATTACATCTTCATGTCCTTAAACATCTTGAAAATCTGTAACAGTAGACAGGATAGTCTCTACCTCTAAGCAACCTCTACTCTAAAATAATGCCCACCTAGGATCAGGCCCATGTTCTTTAGCACTATACCAGATTAGGAAAGTCTGGCAATGTTACAAAAAACCTCTTCTACAAAGACCCTCCAAAGATATTCTTTAAATTAAAGGTGTTGTAGCACCTAGAGTCCTTTGTTCCAAACAGTACAGAACTGCACTAAAGACTCAGCACGTGTCCCTTGGGGCTGACCCTCAAATCAAGATGAATGAGGCCTCTTTTTCTGATTATCCAATTGCCCAAAGTAAGTGATTTCACTCCACAAGGGAAATTCCAGTGGGAAAATGGTACACTCAAAGCTGCAGTGGTTGGCCTCTACTTACCTCCAAAATTGAGCCCAGGGGCTCTTGGGAGAAGGTGGGCTGTGGAGAAGCTTGCTTCAGAGATGGCATCGTTTGTCACAGCTCTTTCTTCAGACAGCTGTCAATATGGAAAGTAAGCTGTCATCAGATCCTTTTGCAAGCCAATGCATTTTACTAATCTGGCAGAAAAAAACAGCAGAAGAAAACCTGACTAGCTTCCTGCCAGACTAGTAAGACGAATTTGTCTTACTGCTAAAGCTGACACAGGGGAAGGGGTGTAACCATATGGCTAGAAATTGGAGTAGGGGTAGAAATGAATATGGGGAAAAGATTCCCTGGTTTTCTTGGCAACAACTACATTGGCCACTTCCCCACAGTCTGGGTACTCAGCTTTAGAGAATGTGCAGTTGGTAAATGGCAAAGGGCAGGAAGATGCAGCAGCACTTCAATGAGACACTAAAGTTCAGGGACTTGGCCCTGGCCCCCCTCAAGTCAGTGGAACAGCTACTACAGTCTTCTCCATCTGGCTAGTCTTACTATCTGTCTGCCTCATCAAAAACCCACTGCAGTTCTTCCAAAACAATAGCCACTCAGAGGAGTACTCACATACTCGATAAAATACATGCGACTGAAGATAAAGGAGAAAAAAACAATGTAGCATAGAAGTGCCTCCAATACTTGAAGCTACAGTGCTCAAGAAATATATTGCCTCGTTATGAAAAATACTGCTTATTGGCAAACTTCTACCAACATTTTGTCACTCCATAAAATTAGTACACTGTGTCTGTTCCCACTGAAACTGCAAAAATTTCCACTGTATAAAAGGCATGCATAAGTCATTACACGATTTAAGCCACAGATATGAAACTCTGCAGCCTGGAAAATACAAACAGTAGCATTGTAACAACCCAGGAACTGTACTAAAAGTTAAACAATGCCTTTGGACATTAAAGATAAGACATAGAATAGGCTAACAAACTACCCAGCTGATGAAAACAGTAATGAATTGAAGACTTGAACAAAAAGCATGAAAAGGAAGAACATCTGCAATACTTAACTACTGGAAGAAACAAAGGACAAATATTCCTGTTTCTTTAGCTGCAATCTATATCCTCACAACAGTTAAAATTGAATGCGTCTAGAGGTAGTACCGCCCAGCAGGAGAAGTGTACAGAAGCCAAGGATAACCAGATGCAATTTTATAACCCCACGGGCAAAACACTAATTCCATAGTTATGTGAAAGAGAGCAGAGCAGTTGGAGATTCATGATTTTTCAGAGAGAAATATAAAGTATCCTTATTGAGAATTCTTTGCTGACAACTCAGTTGTTACACATATGCACATGCACACTCTAAGTAGGAAGGACCACACCGTTTATTTGACTGATTTCATGCATATATTATTAAGTTTCTGAACATCTATATTTTCAGCAAATTCCTAATTTCAGGAATCCATCATCCATATTGTAAACCTTTCAAGGGATGGAAGTACACCATTAAATAAAGGTGAGCTAGGAGGAGGCCAGGCTTTAGACTTAACTTGTTGCTTAATTGTTATTCCAGTTCCTGGCTCTGTTAAGGGATGCTGTAACTAGTCATGTCCAGTACCATATTCCAAAACCCATAAAAAATGCCAGCTTATTACAATGACCACTCCCAAAAGCAAAATAGGGATAGAAAAGTTGAGAAAAGCCTGTCAAAATTCAAGTAAATTCTTTTTGGCAGCAAAAACAAAGAAATATTAATGCAGCAAATATTATTCAAAAATTACGATTTTGTACAGTAGCATTTAGTCAAATGTGAAGATCCTGACCCAAAATAACATGAGGAGTAAAAATTTCTGATTTGAAGACAATTTCATAAAGGGCGATTAGGTAATGAAGGTAAGTAGAAAGTTAGTAGGTACTAAAGATTTCCTAAAGAAAGTGCTGCTGAATGTTGCACACCACATAAAATCATCTTAAATTCTGATGAAAACCACAGGACATATATTCTCTCTATTAATGCAAAAGAAATGGACTAAAATTAAAAGAAGCACCAAGCCTTACAATGATATTATTAAATTCTTTTTGTGAGACATTTAAAAAGGACATAGAGAAATGTAGGGCTGTGATCAAATGAATTATTAATGGTGGGCAGAGCCCAAATACTAGAGAGACTGAAACAGGTATTAGACACATTAAAATAAAGCCAGTCTACTCTTGTAATATATATAAATATATATATATATGGATGATGTTAAAGTGATGTGAAACTTAGAGAAGGATGTTTCAAGTCCAACATCTCAATCTTGAATATTGCACACGCTAAAGCCTAAGATAAAGGTTGGAAAGTCTAAGACTCCAATTCCTGAGTTAGTTCATTTGGCTAACACAGGATTAATACAGGGCACTGTTTGCTGATCACCGTAATGAAATTGCTCCAGATGGAACGTTGAGCCAAGGTAATTAATAAACTTAAGAATTCCTGGACCATGAATGCTAGCGAGACATTTGACTCATGAGCATTTTTTTTCAGAAAAGGTTTTAGAGCAATGCAGATTTCGATGTGTCTACATACTGTATAAAAGACCAGTGCACTCAGGTGGATAATTAATCTATAATTAGATCAATAAGGCTAAACAGACAGATAAACCAGGAATGCTGTTATATGCCCTGTATTACTTAACCAAGCTATTGCATTTTTATCTTTATTAAATTAAAGGATTACTGCTATAGAAGGCATACAGATATTGGAACAGGGAAAAAAGATCACTTTCCCTGATAATGATGTGAAAGTCTTTGTTAAGGATTTGCAAAAGGTCGGGCTATGTTTCTGAAAGCTTAAGGAATTTTTCAGGATTGTTGTAGTACTACACGAAGTACGCTAAATCTGAAAAAACAAAGACAAGCAGCAGCCTAATTTGTCCAGTGCCATTAGAAAGGAATGAAATAAAGAAAAAAAAATCAAACAACAACAACAAAACACTTAGAGATTTGTCATTCTCATTCTAACACATTATTAATGCTGAACTTTTGACCGATAAAATATTTTGTGATCTGATAAAACAATATTCAATCTCATATAAAAATGTGAGCTGTTTTAGGTAGACATATGGATACATGAGGGTGAAGAATAAATATTTATATCTATTTACCAAATTTCACTCAGACTTTTGCTTATCTGAACATACATAGACTTACAAGTCTTTCAAATGGCACATCACCATAAAATATTTAAGTTAGGAAAAGGATGCAAAAAATTGCAGCATCACCAAACCTAGATCAGATGGAGAAAACAACAACAAAAAAGCTTAAAGGGTTTAGATTAATAATATTTTACAGTTTGCTCTGTCTCCCACTCTGTGCACAACAAGCAGAATTTCTTGTGAAACCTCTGATAATACTCTCACATATTTATCATGCAGACTGAATCTTTTTCCACAGTCAGCAACCATTCCATACAATCTGCAATTAATTGGGAAGCATTTTCCCTCAATGGGAAAAGATAATTAATTGAGAAGAATTTTCCCTCCAAATTTAGGACCTCAGAGGCACAGTAGCTTCCCTGTTTACTTGTACAGAATGGAAAAATGGCCTGACAGCACTTCTCCCCAAGAAAACGAGGCTGTAACTAAAATTTGGAAGAACAAAACGTCACACCACATAATTGCTCTTTGTTGTTAATTGCACTAAAAGATTTTATTTGTAATGTGGCCTACAAGAAAAGTGTTAGAAGTGGCATGTCTGAAACACAGCATATACTCCAGTGATGAGAACTGCATCTCCAGGGTGCAGGTAACAGTAACCTGCTTTGTACCAAAGGCACAGCAGACTACAAGGAGTCACAAATTAAATATTATAACATAACTAAATGCAAATGAATAACACAATTACTTTCAAATTTTTAGTAAGATAGATTTCATCTTCAGAACTCAATGTGCTTGTTAATGTAACAAATCTCAAAGTTCTCTGCAATAAATGATTTTATGTATAGTAAGAAAGAAATATGAGATACTTCAAACGACAGCCTGAATGCTGATTTAGTACCAAGGATAATTTAGTGATATCCTTCTGATTAAGTTGTTGTTTAGGTCAGCGGAAGTTGTGAATCCTTTAAATGAGAACTGTGATCAAATGAAATAAAATTCTCTAATAAAAGCTAAGTTGTTGCAAAGCTGTATTTTATATACTAATTCCATCCAGCAGTTAAAACTCAGGTCCCTGAACAATAAAAAGGGTTTTGCTGAGCACAGTCGTTCCAGCTCCTAAGCTGCTCCTTCCCCCACTGTCTCCTATGTAACCAGGAGAATACAAAAGAGACCAATCAAACAAGATTTTTGTTTACCTTTCACTGGGAGATAGAAAGTGGTGAGCCTGCATATACTCCTTTGTCCACAGAGGACATACACGAGATTTTGTTTGATACACATTTTTAAAGTTCCTTTTAAGTTTTCACTTCTTAGAGAATGGTTGTGTTGCTATAGCTTTTGGCCCCTTGCTAACAGCAGCTTTTCCCCCCTCACTAGAATTTGAAGCTTTTGATCTCTTTTATCTGCTGCTTGCTCAGAGCCTAAGAATTGCATCTGTGGCAAAGCTTGTTCTCTTAAGAGTCCATTGACTTATTGCTAGAAAACAAGGAAATAGCTTTCTTTTCACTCAAGTCCCTGTTGAGATAATACATTCTGAAGAAACACAGTCTGTGTGGAGTAATCAGAGCTATTGTTCATCACTGTTTGAAATGCTGCTGGAGAGATGTGGGGGGAAGGTGGAAATCCAAGAGGGCTTCTACCTAAGAAAAATATTGAGATGGCAACCCAAAAACTTTTCTTAAATATCACACATCAGGCTATGCTACATAAACAGAGAGAAAAAGCTAATAAATACATATATTTTATTTAATTTCTGTGCCACAGGGAAGGCAAGGGATTAGCAGCACTCATCTTTCCAATTCAGAACAAAACACAGTTCAGAAGACCATCTCATGGTAAGACTGGACCATGTTTCCAGGCTGATTTTCTAACTGGTGACTTTCCATAGCATCCTTATCAAGTAAAGAAAAAGCAGTGCTGGCCTCCACTGTACTACTATGCCCAGAGTTCACTATCAGAGCACATTCCACAGCAGCTTGGCCAGAGTTCTGACATTTCCCAGCTTCAGCTGGAAAAGGAGTTCTTCACTTCCATCTTGCATTGTTGTACATTGCAAACAAAGCAGTTGGACAGCTGTCACCAATGAAGCAATGGTAGTGCTCCAAATGGTCAAGACCGAACACCTTCCTACAAAAATCCAGGTGCAAAGATGCTCTAAATGTGACCTACTGGCTCCCAATCAGGTCCTCACTGCACAGGATCTCTGATGGTATGAAATGGTTCTGATACTGCCAGCCTATTGCACCACGATAGTGGAACTATGGTCATGCAGCTCCTTATTTCTGCAGCTTTCTCTAAAGAAAGGGTTTTCCCAGAACAATTTCTTTATTTCCACTCAATAAGAGAGAAAATGTGGGTTGAAGGTATATTTATATAGCTTCTCAGTTGTGATGTTAACTCCTTGTAATTGCAAATTTTATTTAAAAAAATCTTTTAGTAGAATTACACTCCACAAAAGTAGGCTATCATTATTTTAAGAGTGCTTTTTTTTTTTTTAACTTCCTTTTCACTTGTTTACAATGCTGTAGAGAGTGTACAAACACCTAATGGGAAGAAATTTTTATATATCACAGCCAAATTCTTAGTTTAATCCATTACCATGTAAAGGAGCCCACACACTCATGTCAAAGAGTGAATTATTAAGAGTGCAAATTGTATGAGTGTGCATATGTTTATATTTAACGCCTCATTCTTTTTTTAAATTTTCTGCAAATGATTTCATTTTCATTCAGGGGAACAGCAAATTTCAACCCTGGAAGTTGAGAAACCCTCTGCAAAATTCTGATAATGCAACTTCTATATTCTAGAAAATGAAATATTACAGGATAAAAATCATTAATTTTATTTGTTTCTGAGTTTGGCAAAAAGAGGATACGAAAGCATATTAAGTCATTAATTTCATGTTCTATATATAGTGCCATAAGGGAATAAAGATTTAAAGGTTAGCAGAGCAAGAAAGACAACCACAGCAGTACTAAACAAAAAAAAAATCAGCAGTCTTGCTGTCTTCAGAAAAAAAAAAATACTGTAGCATGACGATCACCAAATGTGTTCCTCACAGTTTACATAAAGAACTGTAAAAAAGGATAACAAAAGGTCTTCTGCTCTTCTATTCCCTCCCAATTTCTTGTCAAAACCATTTTTCTGCCTAAGGAAAGGGAAATTACACAAAAATAGTAATTTGGCCCAATTTGGGTTTTTTTGTTGTTGTTTCTTTGTTTGTTTGCTTGTTTGTATTTTGGGTTTTCTTTTATTTTTTTTTTTTCAGACAGGTGAAGGACATTATTTGACTTTATTTTCACTTGCCAGATTTTCATAGTTGAAGTCATCAAGCACTAAGGTGATTGGTGAAAAAAAATTGAGAAAAAAATGGCAGAGTGATACATTTGGACTCAGATTGCCCTTTCCCCTTGTAATTTCTACAGGACAAAATTTATTAGGCCTTGCTTGAAAATTTTCTTACAAAGATTTGCCTCTGGAGATACATAATTTTTGAGGAAAATTCCTCAGAGCAGTCCCGTATCTGCTTGAACTTTGGTGGCTTCTTCAAGTGAAGCCATGTGGCATGCATTCCTGCCCTGGAGGGTTGTTACTCCAGTACACAACATCCACCAAAGAAATCAATGACAAATTCAGTGTTGCCTGAAATTGCATCGATCCAGAACAGGAACACTAAACATTTCCTCTATCAACTCCCATCATAACTGAGAGTCAAAACTGACACAGCCAGATAGTTTGTGTCACAGCTTTCCACAAGAATAGAGAAAATGGGGAAAACGCATTATGGCAAGGAGGTTGAGATAAAGCCCTGTGTCCTGCAGGTTGTTTCTTAGGAGTAGAAGGTAACCTAGACTAGACCTACAACTCCAGTGACAACACCAAATTATAGTTTCACTGCTTTTTCTTTTGTTTTTGCTTTGTTATTAAAGAATTAGCTTTTCTAAGATATACACTTAAAATAATGTCATAAATTACAAATTAATTCTGTAAAATACAGTTCAGCAAGAGCAATATAAGTTGTCAGCAGTTACTAGTACTGAATATCTCCTCACAATACTTTAAAAGTCCAAAAACACTCTCCGTAATTTTTTCAGCCAGGCCTTCAGGCTGCATATCAGTTGCTTTAACAGTTTTGAATACTACATGGCAAATGCATTTTTTCCTTTGGAATTATTGCCTAATTCCCCTTAGATTCAGTTATGTATGGGCAATATTTTTATACAGCAATTCTGATAAAAGCTTTAAATAAACTTAATTTATACCATTACAGCTCTACTAAGGTTTTCAAGGTTGCAAGACAAATAGTTTCCAGGTTTAACACACAGTTTAATCAAGAAAAAAAAAAAAACAAAAGAAAACAAAACAAAAGAAAACAAAACAAAAGAAAACAAAACAAAAAAACCCCAAACAAAACCCAATTAAACCTGGAAACAAATCCCAATTAAACCTGGAAACAAATAAAAATCTTATTATATAAAGGCCATTTCTGTTTTCACAAGAGATCTTTTCTTGCATAGTCAGACACCAAAAAAAAAAAAAAAAAGTCCACCTGCCCCTGAACTTAATAAGGTCTGCAATGATGCATTACTACTAGCCATGAGACCACCAGAATCAGTAAGAATGATAGAAATAAGGAAAAAAAACCAGATCACAGTTACATGGTCAATCAAAAAAGCTGTCTCTGCCTACCAGTATAGACAGACTTCAAAATTTCATCATAGCTCATAGGATATTTAATATATTTTTCTTGAAAATGTAGTCCCAAGGTTTGTGATGACACTGCATCCCTCAAGTTTCATTTTTAGAAGTTTCTACCCCATAAGACTTATAAGAAACATTTAAAAACTAAACTCCATGCATTTGGAGGAAAACAAACAAATAAACAAAAAACCAAACCAAAAAAAACCACCACAAAACAAAAAACCACAAAACAAAACAAAAACAAACACCCAAAACTATTTAAAAACAGCACAACCAAATTCCAGAGGCAATTTTTTTTTCCTCAAATCTTCACTTTTTAAGCTTGTCCCCATATTCTGTACATTTGGAAAGGGATTCAAACCTCAGCTTAAGATCCTGCTCAAGGCAGTTGTGTAGACGCAAGTTCTAGATATAGATATAAAAGTTCAGGAATATTTGAATTCTAAGGGACATTTTTCATTCTATTATAATCTATTACTCATGTAGGATACAAATATTACAATATATCCCAATAAAACAAAACCAATTAATTAATCTTTGACACTAAATCAGGGCTATGAAATCAATATAATTTTCTATTACTATAAAACCAAAACTATTTCAAGAAAAATGCTGCATCATCTTTTCACCACTAGTGGTCCAAGGGTAGCTACAACAGCCAAACCACAGAATGGTTTCATTTCTTATGCAGGTTATCGTATGGCAATAAACATTTCTGAAATGGCAGCCTCAGAAACAACAAATTCCCTAAACTGAGACAACTGCCAAGAACCATGCTCTGTGTAATGGACTTGCCCACTCTCTGATGTTTCGTATGTTCCTGTTTTTACATACCATGAGAAGTCAGTATGAATTTAATAAAGGCTTTTTTAAAAGTTACATGCTTTATGTTATGATTGTTATTAAAGGAAATCAGTACATAAAATATTTAGTATCTCCAGTCACATTGTATTATTCTAACTTTTGTTTTTACAAACGAGGGAGACGTTTCACTGGAATAATTCTTCTCCACTAGGGCTTGCCCTAGATACATTGCCAAAGATAACTACTGTAAGGTTACCCAAGAAGATCTTAAATCCCCGTGGCTTGACACAAGTAAGACACCGCCAGAAAGTCTCACCCCTCACAGAGCTCTATTATTATACATGCTTGTAGTCCAGCAGGGAAGGATGACAGTGAGTCAGCCACTGTCACTGCCCCAGGGAGATGATCCCCTCTTGATGTCAATCACAGAAAAGATTCTCTCCTTCTTTCACTTGTAGAAAGGCTGTGACAGTCAAGAGAGGGCTCAGGAATGCAGCTACCACTGAGTAACAATAGGTCCTGCTCAAGCGTGGTCATTTAGGGCTTAAACGCTATTAGAATGATGCTACTGGGACAATGTATCACAAACCCAAACACTTCACTTTAAGGAAAATTTTACTAAGCTTTATAAAAGATCAAGTTCTAGGGTACTAGGACAAGCAGATTCCCCTTCTGCTGCTACACAAAATATATTCTTAGGGTCTGAATCAGTGAAAACAGTCTCTGCCTTTCCTAAACTCACGATAGTCGGCTTCATCTTCTACTAGGTAGCTTAAACTAATTACTTATACAAGAACAAAAAGGATGATTGGAGGAGCATAAGAGGACACATTGATGCCTTCAGCCATGGAATAAGACATTCATCTGCAACATCTTCCCTGGAACTGTACAGGATTACTCAGTCTGAGGCCTGATTTTGAACTCTTTATAATGATGCTGATCCTAATGGTAATAATGTGTTTGGAACAGGCAAATGCATCTTAAGTAGTAATGCTAGAGTCATCATTAAACTTAGTGTGTGTTCCTGACTTTAGACCACAGCAGGATTACCATGGATTGCTGGTACACTCCGGTTTCCGCAAGAATCTGCTCAGTAGGGGCATTCAAAATGCTGCTCCCATAGGTATTTGTACCCATTAATATCAGCTACAAACACAGGCACACAGTAAACCATCTCACCTGCCTTCTTCAGACCCATCTTTTATTGAACTTCCCAAATTTCACAAGGATTCAGGCGCATTATAAACATGTGATATAAAACAGAGTGTCAGACTGCATTTGTTCACTAAATACATTTGTTTTCCAAAGTTCTTCTGAAGTGAGACATTGTATTTTTATTAAGATCCATTATTATTAACATCGTCATTGCTGTTACCATTATGACTCATTAGTAAAATGAAGCACAGAAATTGGATGGGCAAAGAAAACACTCTGATCAGGAAAGAAGTGCAAATTTTAAATATGCTGTTTTATCTACAGACTTACTTGACATTACAAATACACTTTGTTTCTATAAATTGACAACTGCTTTAAACCAGTCATGAAGTTATTTCTTCATCAAGGAAGTTAAGCTTTTCAGAGAACTGTGGATTATAATGTGTGGACAATGAAGGGAAAAGTACTTATTTCTGTGAATTGTTAACTTGGTGGTGGTTCTGCTCTAACATTAGTGCTCCGCAGGTGTTGCTTACAAGGAGGCTTATGGTACAAAGAATATGTATTAAAATATATAATATATATTGAAAACTTTGCTTTTAATGCAAAACCTCTTTTTAACTAATTCCTGCACTGTTATAGTAATATATAGTAAGGTACCTGAAACCATAAAAACATTTATGATCTCCCATAGAAGTTAATAATGGACAAATTGATGTGTCTCGAAATATTAAAAAAAAACTGGACTGAGAAGTTACATGCCAGGTTTCCACATGGAAAAAATAAAAAGTGATTCCTACTACTACAAAATACTAAAAATGAGGGTTCATGATGGAAACGCTGACCAACTATTTACTTCACCCATGCTAGCTAGACATATAAATGCTTTCAGACACTGTAAAAATCTGCAGCTTTCTTTGATAAACTCTGCTTCCATAACAAAAAATGAAAAACCACCTTACCCAACTTTTCAGATCAGTACAAAAATTCCTATCTTGCAAATTTCCTGACTTCCCAAAATAGTCTGGAAGCAGGAATTACTGTAAGACATTAGTGAAGATGTATTATAAGAAGTGCTACAAAAGCATGAATTACACTATTTATCTTTTTTTTTTTTTTTTTCCCTCAAGAGCCCATCTTATGAAGAGGTCATCAAAGCCAAAATATAATTGCAAAGTTGATATTCTCTTCTCAGGGCAAATTGAAGGAATTTGTTTCAGATTATCTATCCAACACAAGCTGGGGAAATAAAGGTCTAATCAAATCAAGCATGGTTTATATTACGGTTTAGCTAAAGACACTGTATCTGACACTTTTAGAAATGAATCAGATATCTGGGTACTGTAATTTCTGTACAGCAGGAGGCCAAGGCCAGACATGAAATGAAACTCATCATTAATATAAAATCCTTTAGCCTATGATGCTCTTGAGTCTTTTTCACTAGATCCTTTCAACAGGGAATCAAACAGCTTATTTGTGATTCATGTTTTTGCCTTTTCTGGGAGCAGTTCCCAGTATAATAATCTTTGCCAACGGGACCAAATCACAGTCTTCAGGAGCATGTTCCAGATTTAGCCCCGTGATTCAAGCTCCCACCTGCTTTTAAAGGGGAAAACCCTTCTCTGTGGAACTATTAACCTGACATGTTCTCCAGTCTAGACTAATAATTATGTTAAGAATTAAGTGAGTCCATTATCCACACAGAATGGGTGGAGGTTTTGATAAACCTGTAATAATAGGCATCAGACTAGTCACTAAGGATTGTTGTTACTTGCCTTCTTATAAAAGAGAACTTTAGGCTCATTCAAGAATTCTGCTTCCATTGGGACTGACAAACAGTGTGTTTATTTCCATCAAAGGCAAGGGACTGCCCTGTAGTGCCTATAAAATGGGAAATGGAATATTGTTCAACAAAGGTTGACCTGCTCCTGTAGATTTTTGTCAAGGTTGCTTTTGTTCAAAATGGGAAGCCGTGTTCCTCTGATTGTAGCATTCCGATTCTTCTCATTGCAGTGTTCTACTGGATGCATTCATTTAATATATTCTATGCTTTGGGGGAAAAAAACAAACAAAAAAAAACCCACACACAAAAAAAACTCAAACACACATGCCAAACAACTGTTGAGAACTGGAAAGAAACTGGTGACCCTCAGTAGAAAAAAAGTAATGTACAATTCATAGGGGGGCAGCTGGGAAAAGCAAGTTGCCCAGGCCACGTTTCAGGAGTGGGAGCAGCATGGAGGGGGATCCATCCCCGGCAGGACCCGGCCCCGGCACGGCCCCGGCCCCCACCCGGCCCCCACCCGGCCCCGGCAAGACCCGGCCCCGGCAAGACCCGGCCCCGGCAAGACCCGGCCCCGGCAAGACCCGGCCCCGGCCCCCACACGGACCCGGCAGGACCCGGCCCCGGCTCCCACCCGGACCCGCCGCTCCGTGCGCACCCGCGGGAGCGGGGCCGGGCCCTCGGGTGCCCTCTACCGGCGCCCGGAGCACGCACGATCCACCAACCGCTTTGGCACCCTGATATCATGAACGCACGCACTGAGCCCCCGGCCAGCTCCGCAAGCAGGAGGGCAAATCCTTTTGCCAACCTCCCTGAGTCTATCCGGAGCTCTTAAAATGTTTGGTTTTGGGGATTTTTTCCAATTCAAGAGTGTTAACCAAAGTATCTATCTGTACAGAAAAACTCTTTATCCCATTTTGAAACAGGCAAGAAGAAAATAGATGTTCAAGCACTCTTCAGACAAATGAAAATAAGCTACATAGAGCACTATTATAAAATATCTGAATTATTCGCTTGCATTTTCCTTTCAAATATCTCAAAAAATTGAAAAGAGATTGAGAAGTATTGTCATCACCATTTGTCACAGAGGGAAAATAAATGAGGAACGTAAAATGCAGCTGTTTTATTTTTTACAAGCAATTCTCTTACTGAAAAGGTAAATAAAATATTTCAGGAATTCTCACTTCTACATGCTGTTTTTCATATCACTCTTAAGAATAGAATATTTGAACTGATTGCTTTCATATTAATTCAGGAGTTTGACATTTTTAAATAGCTGCACACAAATGTCTAATGAAAGATAAATGTATGACTTCTTTGAAAAAATATCTAACTTTACAGAGTTATGCCAGAAGTAAGAACAGTTACCTTCACTTATAAATTGCTGCCATAAATTAACACTACAAAATAAAGCACAGTCAGTTTCATACACAAACATATACAAAAGTTCCACACTCAACAACTATTAGCTTTCAGCTATCAGCATAGTTTCACGTTTGGTTTTCTTTCAATAACAAAAATATATATTTAACAAGGAAAGGGAAAGGGAAATTTTTTCTTTCTCTTCTGTTTTTTGAAGTAATGAACAGGAAATAGCAATCCTAAGAAACTGAACCCTTTTGGGGGACAGAGATGCCAAACACAGATACAAAGAAGATAGAATAAAAAAAGTAAGATTCAGTTTAAAAAAGCAAAGATCACCCCAAAGCTCTTGTAGATACCCTAATGTAGTAACATTAAAAATGGACATCACTGAAACAAAGAAGGAAAAAAACAATCAGGAAAGAAGATCTAGCCACAGATGAGATGTTTTCCTGCAGATGAGAAGCAGTGTGCTACAGTCCCTATAGAAGCACAGTAACTGGTGTATTGGGAACATCCAACCCATCCATTCTACAACCCAGAGAACTGAGTTTATGTTACACAATCTGACCCATCCCAGCAGCATTAGCCTGGACTCTTTCTGGAGTACTGCCTCAGTTGCTTTCAGCATTGCTCTCAGGTTTGAGAAAGTGATGCTTGCCACAGCATGCTGTTTGTGTGTAAGCCCCGGTGATGGAGGAACAAACCTTCACACAAATCACTACGTGCTGCTAGTAAAGATAAGATCACTGAGAATGCAGCACAACTGCTTGCAGCCTGACAAAGCTAAACTAGATGGTGCCATCCAGTGACATTACCTCTGAGTAAGGGCAGAGTAAGGGCTGCGGCCATGCTGCCAGGCGGAAACATAACCAGAGCACTGCACCACATCCTTTTGTCAAGCTCATCATACACCTATCTGTTAATAAATAACAATGGTTGTTATGATTTGGCCTTAATAGGTTTCGCCAGTTTTAACTTAAAAGTGAAATTGCACTCCTTTTAAATAGGGTCTTGCTGCAACTCAAAGAGGTATTTCATTATTAATGTATTTTTCAAAGCTATATGGATCTACTATTGAAATTGTTGAAGTTATGATGTGAGGATTTTTTTATTATTATTTTGTTTTTCAATAGCAAGTTATTTTCATTCAGTTCCTGGTAGGTGAATTTGACTGCTCAAGAAAAAACATTTTGCTTGCCCTCCCAGTACTAAAATTAAACTACTGATTTTGTCACCTCAGAAAGTGAGCAAAGAAAGCTACTGGTCTGCGATTTGAGAAGTCCCTTGCCTGCCATAAGCTGTGCAGCTGTAAGCACTGCTCTCCTGCAGGCTCTGTCCCTCATTTGTGAAGCAGAGATAATCGCTACTCCTTGCTTTCTGCACAATAGCTATGAGAAGTCAAACACAATAAACCCTCAAGAACACTCTGGTCATAAGAAGAGTAAAGCAGTAAAGGTGAAAAGTCAGGACATACTTATTTTCCTGGTAGAGCCCTGCTCTCAGAAAAGTAAGGCAAACAGGCAAACCACCCTGGTATAACAACAGGTAGGGCTGGTTGCAAGTAACACGCATTTGGCCTGTTGCTTTTAACTGGTATTGTTTCTGTTGCTAGCTTTGTAGAACAAAGACTGTGATAAAATAATTATTGTTTCCTTGGTTGCCAACTATTTTTCTTTTATTAGTAATACCGACCTTTGTTTATTCTTCTTCCTCCCATGGGAAATTTCAACACATCTCCAGAAGGGACGTCGTATGACTCTCATTAATAATGGGATCCCTTCCCTTCTTCCCAGGCAAGGCTCTCTCTTTCTTTCCCCCGCCTCCTCTATATTTGTAGAGAGGAACACCAAGTCAAATCTCTCCTGTGTTCACATTCATGTGATCTGAACAAGATGAACAGATCAGCAGTTCTCACACATTTGCCTAGGAGACGTGCAGCTGAAGAGAATTCAACTCAGACACCATTCAATTTGAACCGTTTAACATTCATTCTGACAACATTAGCAATAGAACATAAAGAAAAGCACTGTACATGTATGTGTATAGTATATATACATTCTTGTAGGTTTTTTTCTTCCATTAAAGCAGTGAGCGTTTTCAGGGATTTTGTATCACTCATTTCTCTGTTCTTTTGCTCTTAATTTCCTACTTGTTCTCCCATGCTCATTCCTTTCCCACCAATGCATGCATTTTACTATCTGCCCCCAGCATTGCTCACTCACAGCCCGTATCTTAGTGTGGTTTTGTCTGCTTTAGTTACCTCTCCACCCCCCACCACACACCTGATCATCCTCTATGTGGTTGATTTTGCCTTTTTTATTATGAACTACTACCCTTTGTCCTAGAAAATCCTTTTCTTTTGCTAGGTCATCATGTACTTCTGTCATTCTCATTTGTAGCCCCAAGCTCCACTACTGGCAGCTCCTGCTGATGACAGATGTCTCACAATCAGCTGCAAGCCTGCTCTTGGCTCCAAGCCTGAGGGAAGCTCCAGACTTTTGCTCACATTTTCTCTTTGCAGCAGCACTTTTGTACAGATGCAGCAAAGTCACCTTTTCCTGAAGTACAGCTTCTTAGAGAATTCCAGGTCTCTCTGCATCACGAAGACTAAATACCTGTAGAAACAGTCTGACAAAAATTGCAGACAATGCTGTCCAGCAGGGTGAGTAAGCATGGATGGCATTTTGCCCTGGAAGTCCTGTTTTGAGCAGTCAGAGCATGTTGGTGCATTATTTCATTGCCTAATATACACAGCAGGAGCTCCAGAATTGAGTGTGCAGGTGAACCTTCAACATACCAACCCCAGGCTGCATACATTCTCTCCCACCATCTAGTGCAATACTTTAATCTCTTCCCATGACTCCTATGCCATTCAACCTCAGTATTATCTTCCCCTACTAATTTCTTCTACTTACCTTTGGCAAGTCATAAAGAATACATAATTGTCCAACATGGAGCTAAATGAAGAGAGTCTAGGATGTGCTAAGTCATCAAGCAACTAGCAGGAAAGCTATATATTCAGATTAACTAGATATTCCAATGCTATACACATTTAGATTGGCCTGGTGCCTATCTATCAGGTGCTGGCAACCAAACATCACACTCTTGTAGCCTGCAAGAAAATGTCTTAAGGGGCTATGTCTGTACAGATGCAATATATAAAGTAATTGTATCAACCTCTGGCCTTTTTGCCCTATGTGCTCTGGAGCAAAGAAACCAACACCAAAGGACTTGCTAACTCAGCTCTACGTGATGTTACCGCATTGGCAAGTAGCAATTTCCAATAAAAAGTCTGTGAACTAAGACAGTGGCTGCTGAAAACTGGATGCCCATATGAACTGCTTTTGGCAGGAGCTTTACTTTCCAGTAGCTCTAGACTAGTCCTGCAAACTGCAGCCCCAATAGCAGAGAGAGTTCTAGAACACATCATCAGACATCACAGAGACACAGAACAGTTCAGTCTGAAAGGGACTTTTGGAGGTCAGCTTGTCCAATCTGCCCTGTTCAAGCGGGGGGCTAACTAGAGCATGTTGCCCAGGACCATGCCCAGAATATCTCCAGGTATGAGTATTCTAAAACCTTCCAGAAAAAACTGTGCTGGGTCATCCTCACAGTAAAAAAAAGTATTTAAGTTCAAACAGAACATACCATATTTCAGTTTTTATTTTAGACTTAAGCCTTATCCAAAAATAACCCAGTTCACCCTGTCTGAGAACGCTCCAAATGGAATCAAATTGATGTTTGAGAGATTTGCCTCAACCAAGATTTTATTCTAGCTAAAATGTTATTGTATATTTGTTAACTGTTTCATTTATACAACAATGTTCTGCCATTTGTATTCCCAATCAGCAGTACCTGCCTTTAAAAAGTGGTGTTTAACATAGTATAAAAGTGGTGTTTAACATAGTATGTCTTCAAATGTTTTAACATTGTATGGACAACTTTTTCGTCTCCCCTTAGCTGCTTCCCCATATCCAAAAACTAGACACAAAGCAAAATACAGAGAGCGGTCCAAATGCAAATATACCACCACACTACACATTGCAGTAATTTAAACAATACAAGCACGTTTCATCCATTCAAAAAGGTTGTTAATAATGCAGGTAAGACAAAGAAGAAATGTGCTTTCCATTCCATATTTACTTTGTTTCCCACATTACTGAGATTATATTCCGAGACTTCTTAAAGCCACAATTAGCATCTGAGATAGAAACGTGAAAACAACTTTACCAAACTTGCACGTCAACACAAAACACTGTCAATGACCAGAAACCACATAGAAATTGATGCCAGGTATATCTCTGGAACAGTACATCTAAGCAGTAGATAGTCCATGCATTCAGAAACCAGTTTTGTTCTAACAAAGTGCCATCTTAGACCCAAAAGAACCAAACCCGTTGTGGAATCAGTGCCCAGCTGTTCCAGCACTGCTGAGGTCACAGTTAAGGTTACAGCTGTGCAGTAGATCATCAGCAGGGACAAGTCAGCCAGATCCTTCATGACAATACTATTCAGTTTGACCTGCAGAATAGCTATAATTTCAGTTTAAAAAATATCAAATATCAAATAATCTCCAGACAACAACTACTAATATAATTTAGGAATAAAACATACTAGAGGAAAATAACATATGCCACAGTATTTTTGGATTTCCAAAAAGAGTGAAGAGACACTCAAATGAAAATTCCCAGAAGAATAGACTTCAAAATGTCTATTTTCTCCTTAGTATTTTATTACTTTTCAGATCATTAAGAAAAACATCTACAAGTACAAGCTCTCAGCTTTTGTCATTGTAGTGAGATTTTTCTCAAATAGTTTCATAAGTAAAATTTCTGTTAAAACGAAACTGTACAACAAAATTGCATCATGCCCCAAAACTTTATTCCTTCAACCTTTAACCTAACAAGTCAGGAAAATTAATTAACAAATCAACTTGCAAAACAAACCACTACTTTTGTGAATACAGGAGGCAGAAACTGGCACTCAGAAGACTTCCTGCTAAACTGGCTTGCTCATGTCTTATATTTTTTAACTAAACATAACTGCTATTTTCTGCCCACTCTAATGTATACAAGTTTTAAAGTTCATCAATTTGCATAGTGATTAGAAAAAAAAAAAAAAGAAAAAGGCTTCATCTAACCTTTTTTTGATAACATTTTAACAGAATAGCTGTAAACATTAAATAATGCTTCAGGGTCAATTCCCATTAATTGTGGCAGCATTGATTTAATTTTGAAGAGTAGATAGGCTGCTTTTCCCATACCTGCAACCCTATTTTTATCATAAACAAGTTGCTTCTTGACTACTTTAAAAAAAAAAAAAAAAAAAAAAAGTAATCACTCCCAGTCATTTTAATACAAAAAAAAATTAGTACTACTAGAGAAGAGATATTAGTGTGTTTAAAGAAATAAGCAGGAGAAAAAAACCCAGGAAAAATCATGGTTACAGAAAAAATATGCAAAACATTCTGGATATAAAATTTCCACAGCCAGTATTCAATCCAAATACTTTTTTCAGAATTAAACACAATTTAGGAACTCATCAAACACACATACTAACTAGGAGTCACCAAGCCAAGAGGAAGTGTTGTACAAGGAGGCGTGGCTGTCGCCCTGTTAAAGCCAAGGTGTCTGAGTCAGCACCGCAAAGGTGGCATCTTCATCTATTCACGAGCCAAAAACCGGGAGTCCTCTGCCGAGGGCAGTGCCTACAGTAGCCTTTGAAGAACAGAACACGGCTCAGTCCTTTTGAAACGCAGCTGCTGTGGGAGGGGAAATGTTATACAACACCCAAGCAGTCACAGCACCAGCCAAGTTTTGTGATCCAGCTCTCAGGGTTAGCCCTGTCTCTTTTCTCATGATTATGTAACAAAATTCAAAACTAGTCTGTTGAATAGACTTAAATCCAGAGCAACTTGCTCCCCCACTTCCAGAATACCACTGACATTAGGTTACAACATGTTGCCTCCTGCCTCTGAACATTCATTTTCTATTTTGTGAAATCTGTGGGGACACAGAGGGGAACTTTGCCCCTAGCTCCCTTCTCACCTTTCTCCAGCCTAGACATTGGCCTAGTGATTAACATACGGTCATGGGAAGGAAAAGACATTGATATGAATGAGGACACACCTGAATCCCATTTTCCTGCTTGCCCAACTAGTCTAACCACTATGTTAACCACTGAATCATTAGCAACCTGGTTTTGAATAACAGTGTTCATTGCTACTCTGGTTTGTTTTGTTCGAGGTTTTGGGGTTTTTTTTAAAGGCATTGTCCCAGTATTCACATTGGATCAGCCCCTCATGAGGTTTAGATGACACCTCAACTCATTGCTGATTGGCTTAAATCCCTAGTCACACATGGCATCACTATAATTGCTATGAAATCCTTCAGGTAAATAAGAGCATGCCTACAGAGTTAAAGTAGCTCTTGATTATGTAGCTGCTCAGGAAGCTTTGTTGAACTTTTTTTATTGCCAAACTTTGATGGATCAAGTCGTAGGTCCATATATAAATAATTCTATGTGATCATAAATGTGTATACACCACATGGTACCAATTATATAGAAAAAAAATAGTGAGAGAAAGGTGCATTACTATGAATTGCTATGGCCGCAGATCAGTGTCTCAAGTTGTGATCAGAACTTATATTCACCACTTCTAATAGAATTCAAGAGCTTCTGTAAAGGACCTAAATAGACTAGCCACTGCAAACAAAGCATATAAATGAATATTCCTGTCCCTTCTTTCATGTAGACAGAAAAAAAAAGCAGTCCAAATGTTAAAAAACGTGGTTAGTGGGCTTACATAAAGCAAAAATAATAAAATGTCCTCTGACAGTGAGAATTAATGTAATTTTTTAATTCCCATGTTGATCATAATTTAGCAATTTTATTTATTTTATAAAACTAAATCCACATGGGAAAGAAACCAGATATTGTTTTAAATTAATTTGAATCTTGTATATACACACACTAGTCCTGATTACTCAAGCTGTGCCTTTTTGCATATTCAAATTACAAAACACTTTCAACAGCATTCTGTACAGTATTGCTCATTTCCAAGGACATGATTATCATCTGAACATATGGAAAAGAGGAAAATAGTTATTTTACCTAATAACTATACTTATGTATACAATCCACTCAACTTTCCTTTATAGGTACAATATGAAAACTCCTTCCATTTATTTAATTTCTCACTTTACAGCACTTCCTCTACATTCTTTCAATTAAAGTGTTTTCCCCTTTTTAACAGTCCTTTGAAGCAGAGCTTTAGTCACTTATTCTCTCAAGTTTTATAAAGGAATATTTCTATTTCTGCCAACTGTTCCATGCTCTTGCCATGCCTTCCTCACAGCTGTTCTGCCAGTCACCAGGGTGCTTCATCTCCCTATTTCTGCAGCTTAGCAGCTCAGGACTCCACAGAGCTGCTCAAAGGGAAACAAAGCACCTGACAGAAAATGCATAAGCACAAGCAACTCCAGCATTGGGTATAAAAAAATTATTTAAAAATGACTAAGTGATACAACTTCTACTCCTGTACAGCTTCTGTGATCTACGTGACCTGAATCACAGCAGACACAGAATAAAAAATAAAAATTAACTCCCCCCACCTGTATTCATAGTTTCTGACCTTGTAATAAACTCTGGCTGAAACAACTACTTTGAAAGAACCAATACATGGTTAAACCACCTTTTTTTTTCCTTAGCTCTTCTGTGCTACTTCTGCCCTCTTACTATTGTGAGGCAGACTATATCAGATGACAGCAAACTACATACCAAACCCCTTATCCTATTATGGTTTTGCTGTCTTCCCCTGCTTGCCCTCCAGAGTTCCTCTATTTTAGACCTATTGCCAAGATCTCACATCCAGCTGTGCCACACTAGCACAACCCATTATAATCCACCTTTAATCTCCCAAGATCCCTCTTGACCCAGCTACTGACAGAAGTGGTGGTGCAAGTGAGAGCAGGTACAATCTGGAGATTATAAGAACACAGTATCTCCATGGAGCTACCTCCAAATGCCTATGGGTTGAGAGATTTCATGTGATGACAGTACCCGAGGTAAAGAAGGGTGAGGTGCTTTAATTATGCCACCATTTGGCTGTCAAATAAGATATTTTCCAACTCCAAGGCAACTGTCTTAAGAAACAAATTATGCATTTTAATATACTGAAATACATTAAAATGGAAAAAAAATGCAAAAATACGAGAGTGCATGGAAATTCAGTATGTCTTGCAAACTGGGAATAAAACACGTACTTACATGGGATTAAAAACTCAAAAATTCTAATATTATTTAATAAAAAAATTTGCATTACTTTAATCAAATATTGAAAATTTCAAACGAAAACTGACAAGGAAAATTACCATCTTCTCTTTTAATTAACTGAAAACAAGAAATTAAGTAATTAAACAAAGTTTTAAATTTATTTACTAAAATGCTCCTTTTGGTACTGTTAATTCCATATCAATTGTAATTATATCCGAGTGAGAAAAAAACCCTAAATACTAATATTCTACTACTATTAAGCTAGGAAATATATAAGGTGATAGAATTAAAAAAACAAACAAACAAAAAAAAAAACCAAAACCAAAAACTAGCAATCAAACAACTATCAAACTGTAAAGTAAAAAGAAATCATAAATAGATATGTTCTTCTATTAATTTTTCATCTATTAGGAATATCACAAATGTATTTTTAAGAGGACAAGGAGCTTTTTCCAGAAGTACTAGAATTTAGTCCTCATAAATAACAAAGTAAATAGACTAATGACTTTAAGCTATTACAGGTATTAAAAATCTTGTGTTTTTATTAATTTAGAAACTTTAAAAAATTGAGGTGGAACAATACAGTAATGGATTGGGGAAAATTATTGCATTAATCTATATAATTCCTTAATTCTACACAGTATACAATAATTAATTGTTCTCACAAAATATCACATATTAGATTTTATAGCTCTGACGAGTCAATATTACTAAATAGGAATAAAATAACAATAAATACAGGTCCGGATCATAGTGACTTACTAAGGAGAAAACTGGGTTTATGATAAATATTTTTAAAACTCATTTATAGTTACAAGTGACTGTAAAATAATCAATTCTGCTCCTCCCTCCCTGCTGCATTTCAGGTCAAGTTTGGTACACCCACTATGATATATAGTCCTAAAAACAATATGATCTGTTTTTTATCCAGATAAAAAATGTACTGTGTGAATTTAAAAGCTCCACTACACACTTGTAGACAAGTTGCTGCAGGAAAAGTGCCAGCTAGAAACTCACCTACCCGGTCAGGAGCTAAAAGGTCTGATTATCAACTTCCTTAGTTACCTGCTGCAAGAGCTTCCCCAGGGCTAGGGACAAAAAGGAGTGCCCAGGGCCTGTGGCACTGGAATTCCTGCCGTGCAGGTTTCACCGTGTCCATTACTCTGCTGTTACTTGCACAGTGACCTGTCAGAATTTTATTTATTTTTGGTACTACATAGACTGAACTTCAAAATAAAAAAGTCTTCCTCCGAGAAAGAGAAGGCAAGTCAATCAAATGAATTAGAAGAAAAGACCTTTTAGTGAGATTGGATTTTGTCCAGTGGCTAAAGGAATGTTTTGCAAGCTTAGTGAAAGTACTTAGAAAAAGTGCAGACCTATTTAAAAAAAAAAAAAAAAAAAAAAAAGCACACAAGTGGTGAAAGATATCAAGGAGCTAAAATCGCAGCTCAAAGTAAAGAATGAGGTTAACTATCTATAGATTGCACCAGTTTACTGAAATAAAGAATAACACTAGTTCCAAATTTTGTCATAGCAGAGACGGCCAACGATTGCATGGCAGAACTGGGATAAAAAAATCCTACACAGATGCCCACAGAACCCGTGAGTTCATACTCTCTGCCTGACCCGGACACCACTGAGTTCATACTCTCCTATGCCTACACACCTGCAGCTAACAACGGATCATAAATCTTCAGATAAATACATTTAAATACGACCAAGACACCCTTCCCTGTGCTGGAGACAGACCCCATGGCATCTCCTCGGCCAGACCCACACAGCTGGACTGACATCCCCTCAGCTGGAACCAGGACTCATGATCTCTTTTTCATCTTTCTTTCTTTAATTCCGCTCTTCCCTTTCGCTCTGCCCCTTTAACCAAAACCCACTGCCACGTGTCTATACAGTGGGGCTAACACACTAATTTCTTTGCCAAGTGTGTAATTCACTGATAAAACTTTCTGGCTGTTTGCGACCCCTGTGACTTCTGTCGCTCTGTCCGACCAATGAGCATTTACGAGTCTCAGGCGATTGATTCCCTTTAAGGGTGGGTCCTCACAGTGGTCCAACAGAGGATTCAAAAATTCATTTTCACAATTTAATGGGGGCTCTAAGTGTTTTTCGCAACTTCCGTAATTTGCACTGATAATCACTCTGTTCCCCATATCAAAACAAAATAAAAAGAAAATAATCAATGTTTGAGAGCACTTTCAATTAAAGCAACTCTCTCTCAGGCGACCCCTCGGCCGGCGCGCGCTCCACCACCGCTGCCGAAGGGCCCGCTCCGAGCGGCGCTCGCCATTGGCTGCCGAATATTGCCGAGCGCTCTCGGGCTCCTCCGGCGCGGCGCCGGAGGCGGCGGGGAGGGGAGCGAGCGGCTCGAGCACGGCGCGGTGCATTGTGGGGCGGGAGAGGAGAGTCACTGCTCAGCCTGGGCCGCCATCTTGGCTGCGTTCGGACTCGCTCCTGCTCCCGGGGCCTGTTCCTTCTCCTCGCAGCGCAAAGCGGTGGAAAGGGAGAAGACGAAGGGCCCGCCCGGGCGGTGCTAATGCGCGCAGAGCCTCCTCGCACCTCTCCGGAGCGCCGCTAGTAAAAGGAGCGGGGGTGGTCGAGTAGTCGCCGGAGCGGCCTCTCCTCTCCTCTGCCGGGATGGGTCGGTCCCGCAGCCGGAGCTCGTCCCGCTCCAAGCACACCAAGAGCTCCAAGCACAACAAGAAGAACCGGAGCCGATCGCGGTCCCGCTCCCGAGAAAAGGAGCGGGCAAGGAAGCGCTCCAAGTCCCGGGAGAGCAAGCGGAACCGGCGCCGGGAGTCCCGCTCCCGCTCGCGCTCTAACACGGCCCCCTCCTCCCGGCGCGACCGGGACAGGGACCGGGACCGCGCCTCCTCCCCCCCCGACCGCATCGACATTTTCGGCCGCACGGTGAGCAAGCGCAGCAGCCTGGACGAGAAACAGAAGCGGGAGGAGGAGGAGAAAAAAGCGGAGTTCGAGCGCCAGCGGAAAATGTGAGCCCCGGGCCTGCGCTGGGGACGAGGGGGGTGGTGAGGGATGGGGGAGGAAGGGAAGTGCTCGGTGCCTCTTTCTCCGCGCCTTCTTCCTGTGGGCTAGGGCCGCCTGCGGCCGGGTGCGGGCGTTTGGGCCCTGGCTGAGGCCTGACCTATGCTTGTTTTCCCGCCATCCGCCCCGTTCTCAAAGCCCGGCTCCCTCAGGTGCGTTAGGAGCCGCCCACTCGCAGTGCGAGCCCCCCGCACGCCTCCTCCCTCTCGGCCGGCTCTGCCCGCTCCCCATCCGCCGTCGCTGGGCTATCCCTCCTGCGCTGCTCCTAAACTTCCCTGTGCAGCGGAGGCCCCTGAGGCTTTGTGCTGCGCTGCCACACGCCCGCCCCTCCCCTCCGTGGCGTGGAGGTTGTTACGCATCGAGCGGAGGCATCTGGAGTTGCTCGAGTGAAGGTTTCAGGAAACGCTATGCAGCTGCTATATGGGGGATTACTTTCTTGCCAGATGGGACGGTGAGATCCGGTGACTTGTTTCATTTGAAACCTTGCCCTTTTTTCAGTTTATGTTATGGGAAGTACGATTATTTATTAAGTCTGCAGATATAAATACTATTTTAATAAACGATCGAGTGCGTTAATATGTTTCGCAGCATCTAAAGTTATAAAACAGACCTTTATGCAGCAGAGAGAAGATGGGTTCATAATCAGGTGATTCTTTTTCTTTTAACACTGCCCTTGCTCGTTGGACCACCTAATCCAGAAAAAGCACTTGTTTGTACATATGAAGCCAAGGGGTGCTGTTAATTCTCAGGTGGAGCTTTACTTAAGCCATATCATTCTCAGGAAATACTAGTTATCATTATCGGGCTTGGTGAATCCAAGCTGTCACTTTCATTTCCGTTTGAAGATGATCATCTTTGCTAAGTTCAGAGTTTTAACAGTCAAAAACTTCCACAGTAACACAAACATGGGAAAATTTATGTATTTTGATATACTGATCTTAGTTTTGTGATTCAGAATTTTATTCAGTACCTAAATTAAGAAAAATATTTTGTGCATATCTACAATGAAGAACTGGAATGTACTTGAAAATTTGAGAATAGAATGAATCATTTATTCTAGTACTTAGGAGCTGGTTTAGTTCAAGTGTAAGTAAATTTTCTATGTAAATTAACTTTGAAATTTTAAAAAGCTCATGAAGTCTGTATAGAAGGAATATTATATTTCAGCAATACTTGCTACAGAATATTAGACATTTGAAGAAGAATCAATACTGGAAAAGATTTGGTATGGAATTTTGATACTTCTACAATACACTTTAAATTTTAAAAAGAAAAAGCAATAAAACAGAGTGGAAAAGTATGGTGTTGTAGTAAGTCATCTGTAAATTCTGTTGTGTGTGTTAGTATAGATTAATGTCAGATAAGGAAAGAAGTACTTCCTTTCTGACTGAATAAATTACTGGACAGTCCATAGATTGGAACTTACTTTCTCTTATGTCTTGTTCAAATCTCAATACCCAGACTAACTTCAGCCCTTTCCTATAGTGCTCATTTCCTTACCTTGCAAGTATGACTTTTTTCCCCTCAGAAATGTGGTAAAATGTAAATGGTTTCTTTTCTGCAGACATCATACAATTAGTCTTTAAGAAGCAAACGGATCATATGAAAAATAGGTTTTTTGCATTAGTGACTTATCTGTTGCTGTGGAATCATAACTCAGCAGGCCAGGAAAATAAAATTCTAAAATACACAGTTCATGTAATTTAAAAAAAAATTAAAATTGGTATACTACAGAATAAATCACTGAGATTTATATCTGTGTTTATAATTTTATTTTCTTAATAAGGTCTAAGCCATTGTAATATTGCCTATAAGTCTAAAAATACATTTGATTGGTTTAATTAAATTTTAATGGAGTTTGTTGGAGCAAAAGGAATGAAACTGTACAGGCACAGTGCTTGATTCGAGTGCATCGTCAGTTGCTAAGGAAATTTGAAAATCTGTTTCAGACACAAGTGTCATGGTATTTTTGTTACTGTGCACTGTCTTTATTCAGTTAGCTAACTTTTTTCCTGGATTTCCTGATGTTAAATATAGAACTATGATGGTTTAATAAAACACAAGAATATGAACTTAATTCACTAGAACTCTAGCCTCTTATGCAGTATTGGTTCAGGATGGTGAGAATGCTTCTCTAAATAAGAGAGAAGGGAAACCTTTTAAAATAAAATCATATTTAGTATATAAAGGGTGTTTAAACATTTGTCCACAAAGGGTTGTAGCTTGGCAGAGATGTACTGACAGAGTGGGGTTGATGCATTTTTCTGGGAGTGGTATAGGTTTTTGCTTTGCCTTATGTTGCTTTGCAGTCTTTTTCTCTGGAAAAAATCACCTCAAGATATTTTGTGTCCATTTTGGAAAAGTGAATTCTGATCTAATGTGCCCCCAGCTAAATTTGCTATCTCTTAAGGATTGTAAGACTAAAATTGGTCTTCTCTGGCCGGATGATTGAGTTGAGGATTCCAAAATTTTCTACTACTACTGAAGGAGATGCACTTAGTTCAGTACACTTTTGAAAAGATGACACATGACCCGAGGAAATTGGGAGCCTTCATCTTTGTATTTCCCATTGATATCTAGATAAGTAATAAATACTTCACATCTCCTATTGCATGTATGCGAGTTGTTCTTTAGATCATCTAAAAGCTGGCAAATTATGTAACTTTTTTTATTAGTTGTTTTTCAGATAAGATAGATTAGGAAAGATTTTCCAAATGAGATAAGAAAATGCAAACATTCTAAAAATGACAGGATATTAAGATATTAGAACGGTAGTTGATCTTCTAAATCCTGGATTTGTGTTGATGACAGGACAGAAGAAAAGTTCCATAAGATTATTCTGTACTTCATGGAATATTTAAAACAGAAGTTCAATATCAAGTTTAAAACCAAGGGTATTATCCCCAAAGCCTATAATAATGAAATATACATGAAATACAGAGTATTCACTGTTGTTCATCCTTGGATATCTAATTGCCATGTTGTGATTACTACCTGGATTGATTTTTTTCTGTATTTGGTAATTAACCTGCAAATCTGCATAGTATTTTTGTATCCTTTTTTATGAAAAGTTAAAACAGTGCTCAGGCTAAGTGATAATACTGCTGCTAAATAAAAACAATAACATATTTGAAAATATTTCCAAAATTCAGAGCAGGGAAATCTGCAGTTTGCAAGGATTTGTTTAGTGCTTGGTATTGATATAATTTATTTTGTATTATTATGGTAGAAACACAGTCCTGCAGTAAAAAAATTTTAGAGCTGAAGTTACTAAATTTGTTAAAGGTAAATTATTGTATGACTAGGTTACAGGTGTAACACCTGACATTCTAGGTAAAATATTGAAATCACAAATTTTATTGCTTCTATTTTAAGGTACTGGAGATAGTTTGGTGCCTCTAAGGTGGTGGCTTTAAGGCAAGATTTTACAGGATATTATTGCTGTACGTGGCTTAGAATTAGACTGTATAAACTCCTGAAGGCTGAATGATGCTCAACGTTGGATGGGCTTTGGATTTTTTGGAGTAGGGGGGCATGGTGGTGTAGTTGTTTGGGTTGGGTTGGATTTTTTTCTTTTTTCCCCCCTAACTGTGATTGAGAAGTAGTATGATAAGTTGTCTTCAATTTAATCTGTTGGTATATAGAAAGATGTTAAATATGGAATGGTCTGAATGGATTCCCTGTGATAGAAACACTGAATATTCGCTGAATATTGCCTGAATATTCACTTTCTTTGAAAGTAGGGCAAAATATTCTTTAAATATATAATCTACGTGTAAAAGTTCTTCAGTAGCATAGCTGATGCTGCGTGTTGAAGGAGTTTGTTTCAGTGCCAGCATTATTGATTAAAGATGTCATCCTCATGTTTGCATTTTGCAGTCGTCAACAAGAAATTGAAGAGAAACTCATAGAGGAAGAAACTGCTCGAAGGGTAGAAGAACTTGTAGCTAAACGCGTAGAAGAAGAGTTGGAGAAAAGAAAGGATGAGATTGAGCGAGAGGTTCTCCGCAGGGTGGAGGAGGCTAAGCGCATCATGGAAAAACAGTTGCTCGAAGAACTCGAGCGACAGCGACAAGCTGAACTTGCAGCACAAAAAGCCAGAGAGGTAACGCTCGGTCGTTTGGAAAGTAGAGACAGTCCATGGCAAAACTTTCAGTGTCGGTTTGTGCCTCCTGTTGGGTTCAGAAAGAGATGGAATACAGCAAATCTAATTCCCTTCTCATGTAAACTTGCATTGCTGCGAAACTTAATTTCTAGCCTATTCAGAGGAGCTCACTGATATTTAAACAGTTACTCTCCTAAAACCTGAACAAGGATACTTGATTCTTAATGGAACTGACCTACATATTTCAGAATTGTTTGAAACTTTTGCCATGGCTGCAGGATTTAACAGCAGTCCTTTCATTTTGGGGAAGGGTATTAAAAAATATGTAATTATGTATCCTTCATTTGTGTCATTTGTTTACCTAGACTGTAAGAGGCTTTTGCCTTCAGCCAGGCAAAAAGCAGGGTCCAGCAGTGCGCTGCAGTACCTGTCTTTAACAAATAGGTTCTTATTCTTCATTTAAAATGAACATTTTCCTTGAGCATACATTGGACTAATTGTGGGACTTCGAGCATAAGCCCATCCACGTCTTCACGAAGGATCTCTGTCCAAATCATTATATCCATTTTTAATAACTACTAACAACTCCTTTTTTTCTCCCTAGAAGTTATAAAAGAGCAGGTTGCCCTTGTCTGAAGTCAAGCTGAACGTGTGACTTGGGTTTTTGGGGCCTTTTTTGTTGTTTTGTTTTGTTTTTTAATCAGCAGCTGGAGCAGAAGCTGAAAATGTCTTTCTGTGAGACAGTAATTTGCTACTAAAGGCTTTGATGCCTGCCTGCACCAATCATTCCAGGATCCAGAAATTTCAAGACAAACTTCAAACTGTAGAGGAAATTTGTGCTAAATAGTCCTAAGTGTCAAATGTTTTTTTCACTCTCTACGTCCTACACAGTTTATTTTAAATTAGTATTTTGATTGGCTTATGAAAGGAGAGTCAGTAGCAATGCAGCTTTCCCCTTCATACTAGATGTGACTTGTCAGTCACATAGTATCAAATTACATGGAAACAAATGGAATGCTGAGTTATGATAAATATTAAAAAGAATAAATAAATTATACTTTTTTTGCAAATTCAAACAGTTTAAGTTGAATTTACATGTTCATAGTCAGCAAATTCTTCATATTTAGAGGTTTTCATTTGATCAGATGGATGACTTGTTTTTTAAAAAAAAATATTTTTGGTTTCGTCGTCATGTGGAGAAGTCCCACCAGTTCCTTGTAATGCAGAATGAACCTCCGTGCCTGGAGTGAAGTGTGCTAGCTAGTAGCTGGTTACTAGTCATAGTAAGAAGTTTTCATATGCTTGCTTTGTTCATATTAACTTTTTTTTCTTACACAGACACAAACCTCTGGCTAACTTTAAATCCTCCAAATATAAAAATAATTTGGATATATATTATGTGAACTGAAACAATTCAAAATTTTTCACGCAGTCTTCATATTTGAGTTGCATAACAGAGTTCCATAAAATTCACCAAGAAAACAACAATTACAAGGCTTTATTTCCTGATCTGCCTTCCCTGGACTCCTGAATTCCAAGTTCATACTGCAGACAGTTTCAGCTGTCTTAAAATTGTCAAAATACTGAATGTTAAGTCCATTCTCCCCATGAAAGAAGCCCATAGCTCCATGAAGTATGGATTACCATTTGTATTTTTCACTAACAGTAAATGTATTTTTCTTATTAATTGTTTGCCTTAGGAATGATTTACATATTTTTGTTCCTTCTTACCATAAACATCTGCATTCCTCAGCTCAGCCTTCCTTGTATGTTGTTTCTTTATAAATGGTTGAGCTGCTGATGCAGGTATTGCCAAGCTAACAGTACAAATCATTTTAAAGAGGAAGCTGGCGCGTATGGCAGCCGAGGAGCACACTCTGCAGGACACTGGACAAGACAGTAAATATTCAACTTTTAATGCTGATTAAAGGAGTATAGGTAAAGAATACGTAGGTATACTTAATTGGTGAGACAAACTATTCACTTTATTTATATTTTCTATATTACTTTTTAATTTGGTAAATACTATCCAGTTTTTGTAGTTGTCCTTGTTGATTTGTGTGATATTAAAATTCTAGTAATAAATTGTCAGGATTTTGTGATTAGGGAGGGTTTAGTTGGTTGCTGTTTGGACTGGGCGGGATGATTTAAATTGAGTGCTAGAAACCAGTTTTAGTGGCTGCACAGTTTACCGTTGTGAGGCAAAATAGGTGGCTGTAAAGCTGCCACTTTAAGTCAGTTCACAAAAGAATTCTGAGAAAGATTAGTGAACATGCAGAAATGAGTGTTTTACTTTACTAACATCTTACCCTGTCCTCCCCTTTAGGAAGAAGAGCGTGCAAAGCGTGAGGAACTAGAGCGAATACTAGAAGAGAATAATCGAAAAATTGCAGAAGCACAAGCTAAACTGGTATGTGACAGTGTAGCTAACTGTTCTGTAGGGAAATGCAGGTGTCTCTGCCAGATTTGCAACACAATTAAAATAAACAAATCGACTTTTTCTAGAGTTTACCTTGCGTATTTCTGGTTTCATCAATAAAGTTGCTCTCCTTTCCCTGAGCAGTAACACTAGGCTGGTAAAATAGTTCGGATGCAGTTAATTTAGAGGGGAGATGGCTGCCTTCACTGTATCTCGTGTGGAGGGTTGAAGTAAGTTTGCAAACATGTTCAGCTTTGAGTGACTAATTCTGTTTTGTTGAGTGGGACAAGTACAAACTAGATTTGATTCTAGTATAATGTTGATGGAGAAGTGCTGAAAGGGACTTTTCAACATAAACTTAAGATGTGTAAACTAGGAAAGCCTAACTTACGTTGGTCTCCAAGCCTTTTTAAATCAGGTGCTTGCCACATGAAAACATTCAGTATGATTTAGCTGATTCTAATCCATTGATGATAAGACAAGCTAAGCTGCCTCTAAATCCTGATTGAACTCTGTCAGTTTCAATTGCCCAAGTAATTACACCTCTTTCATATAAAAATGAAACTTCTTAAATCTTTTTGTTTGAACTACATCTGCTGTAGATTTCTTTGTTTTACTGTTTTCTCTACGTCTTATGGTGGAAACAGGACAAATGGAAAATTTAAAGTATTGACTGATGTACTGAACTAAATAAGCACCTTAAAAAGACCACTGGGAGAGCTGTAAGAACCATAGGTCAATGTAAGGATTGACTAGTTGCAAATCAAGTGAAGATGGTTTTGGATTAGGAGGGGTTTTTGATGGGTTTTGGAGCAGGGAGACCTCGGCCTGAAGGTATGTGACTTCATTGTGTGTGTATGTTACTTCAACTTACATATGACAAGTGTAAGTGACAATTTCTGTATGTATCTAATGTCTGTGTTGTAATGTAATCAAAATGTAATGTGTTGTTTGCAAAGAAATGCTGAAAAATATTGCATGTAAGCACTCCAGATTTCGATACATTAGCTGTAGAAAGTTCTCAGTGTTTGTTCCGAACTTAATTCAAATAGCCATTTTATAAACGGTTTCACTGAAACCAACTATGGCACCTAGCTCAGGCGGAACTGCTTACATACTTATGCAGGATTCAACCTGTTTGGAAGTTAATATGGACTTGTAAATTGCTTTTATGACTACAAAATATGCTGGCCTAAATTTTACCGTTTTCCTACATAGGCTGAAGAACAATTGAAAATTGTTGAAGAACAAAGAAAGATTCATGAGGAGAGGATGAAACTAGAACAAGAGAGACAGCGTCAGCAAAAGGAAGAGCAAAAAATTATCCTGGGCAAAGGAAAGTCTAGGCCAAAACTGTCCTTCTCCCTAAAAAGCCAGGATTAAATTTCAACTCTGAACTCCTAAAAGAAAAAAAGAAATAAACAAAAAACAACAAAAAAAAGGAAAACAAACAAAAACTTTGTATGGTAGCTTCATGTTGAAGTGTTTTTTGTTTTTTTTTTTCTTTCTCTCAGATTTTTTTTGTCTTTTTTGAAAGTTGGAAAGTTAGCTTGTTCTAATAGGGGCTGTGCTCTGCAATTCTTATTTTTTTTAAACCTCCATTAAGTTAAACCCTTATCAGATCATCATTGCCTTTTAGAGGGTAATTTGTTTTCATCAATTTTGTTTCTGTATTGGTGGTTGGAAGCAACACATGTCACTTTATGAACTGTGGATGATCTGATAAGGTTTTAGTGACCTATTAATCAGAGTTTCACTCTGATAATTGACAGAACTTTTTACTGGGTATTGCTGACTTTTAATGTTTTTATTTTAAAGTCAGTAAATACATGAGTAAATTGCCATAGTATTACTGGACCTCTGTGGTTTATTGTTAAATCAGTGTCCTATGATACTGTCCCGTTGTTGCGCTTGATGTTCCTGATACAGGTAAGGAAATAGTTTGTCATTTCTGCTATGAATACATAGAGAGAGTTCAGTATTGTCTCTGTTAGATTTGTTTTTATTACATTGACAGCATTCAACCAGCGTTCCCCGTTGTGTAAATAAACCAATTTGCTGAATAAAGTAAAAGTCTTAAATTCATATGTTTAAGTAAATTTTTTTAGTACACTTCTATAAACAGCTATAAGAGTGACAATTCACATTATTAAATTCAAGACTATAGTGATATTTTTTTAAATTTTGCTTTAAACTATTGTGGCTTCTACTTATAATGCAAAATCACACACAGGAAAAAATCCCTGCAGTTGTGAATGTTATTGATGGCTGCTGCTGTTTTTATGAATGTTGGTTTTTATTCTGACAGAGACTTATTTCAGCTATAGTATCATGTTTAAATGGATGTTTGGCTTACTGCACCCGGACCGATACTTCCGATATCTAAACCCCTTCAGTTCACCTCATAATATAATATATTGTATAAGTTAAGGTCATTACCATATAATGAATCTAATGGATCCTAAAGGATTTAAAAGTGGAAGTTTATTCTCCCAAAGGACTGGACTGGCTAGTATATTTGAAAAACAGAAAGTGAGATTCTGTCTAAATATATTATTTTAGCCAGAAAGCAACTGTTATACAGATCTTGAATATTATCCATTTATATATACAGGTTTTATTTTGGAAAAATGAAACTACGGATTGAAAACTATATATATATTAAGTCCCCCTTTTTTTGTACTTAATTCCTCTACCAAAACCTAGATTACTACCGCTTGTCCAGTTCTAAAACTTTCTTTTTCCTGTCAGCGTGCAACATCTGTAGTAACCATAAAATGAAAGTTACCAGTAGTTGCCTGAGCATTTGAATGTCACTGGACAAAGTTGGAAGTAATTCCCGATACTCCCAAAAGGTCTCTTTCTGTAGATGCAGCAAACTAAATGTGGGAGCAAGTTGGATGTGCCACTGAAAGCAGTATTCAATGAGCTTTGTATGAAATGGGGGCTCGGGGGCAGACTGATGTGTATCGCTTTGTCCAGTATGTCAAGAAAATGTGAAGATGGTAAAATACCTACACTATTACTGTACTTAAATTTGTCTATATATTGTGTGACAAAAGAAGGTTGAAAGTTGCTTAATACATAAAAACAAAAGCTGAAGCCAAATAAATCATGTACATGACCTGTTGGCAGGAGCAGGCTGTATTTAAAGATCAACTGATACCTGTATTTCTAAAACAGAAAACATGCCCTGTTCCCTTATGAGAAACAAGCTATTAAAAGTCGATACTCAAAACAGACCTATGCAGTTTTGTTTCCTCTTCTAGAAGCAAGAAGCTAAGTAATCATACATGCAGCTGTGGTATCAAGCATTTTGTTCTGCATCACATAATTTGCTGCTAAATAGCAACATTTGTTCTCTGCGTTTAACATTGTGTAGGCTTAGATGTTACCAGGTTACTTTCAGTCCCACCACTAGGACTATCTTGTGGACAAAATGACATTCCTAATGAGATTGCCCCTGCTGCCATTACACATTTCACTACCTGTCTCTTTCCCCTGCCCTCCAAAAAAAAAGTAGCTAGGTCTTTGGTTTGATTTGCTCTGTTAGGGTAGGAGTTCAGTTGGTGGAATCTGCTGTCTCTTTGCTGTCCTAAGGCATTCTTCTCTATGTCTTAGATCTTTGTAGACCTGGTGTGGTGAATGTTACAGTTGCATTGCTGTAGGGTTTTCTTTCTAAAATTACTATAGAACTTCAGAGACACTGTTGATTTCTAGAAAAATATATATAGTTTGGAAAGGGGGCAAGCTGACATTTGATGGTAAGAACTTGGGATATTCTTGTATTCCCATAGGACTTCATGCCCATTTAATACTAAGTATGCAGGATCATAGACTGACATGTAGTGTTTAAACCATGAGCTCCCTGCATGTCTGCATAGAGAAAAGGCTGTTGGTGATTGTGCTTGGTGTTTAATTTTTATTTCATTACAGTTTGAAGCTTGAACTTCAAATTTTGGTTAGACAAGTTTTGGATTCTGGGGTTTTGTGTGTTGTTGACCACCCCGGGGAGGCACGTAGACATTTTTGTTGCCACCTACCTTGAGCAGTATTCATTTCCCTTATATAGTAACAGAAGAGGTCTTAGTTTTCCCAAACTTGTTCATAAATGTCCCGGATAATTATTTTAATATGAAACAGTGCATCTGTCTGGCAAAGGTAGGAGCATGGAAGGCCTTAGAACAGCATGCTAAGCATGCGCTCTTACTTTGATGATTTACTTGAACTGCCCTTTGAACTTCACATGTTCATTTATCATTGTTTTTCCAAGCCCAAGTGGAAAGCTGACTCCTAAGAAAGGTATAGCAAAGCAGAGACAGTTACGTTAGTGAGATGTCTAAACTGCCAAGCAACTGCATGCATATGTATAATCTCACTAAAGTATCAATAGTTCATCCATTCCTCTCTTGTCTTGAAAAAGAGGGATTTACCTTTGATGTCTCCTTCTCTCTAAAGCTATGTGCTACCTCATACACCTTGCCCTATCTATTGTCCTTCCTGACCTCAAGCTGATATCCCCCTCTTTGCGATGCTATTGACATGCTCTCGGGATTGAGTTTCTGCCATTTTTTGCATGTACACCAAATGTGGAGATGTTGGTTATTCACTTTTAACTGCCTGCAGTATTTCATTAAACATTTTCAGAGCATTTGGGTTCTCGGCTCTGTCATTGTAAGGTCTCAGCTTGGTGCAAGTGCAGGCAAAATTCAAGTCAATAAACACCTTCCAGGTTGCATTACAGAGGGGATTTATTTCAGAAAAGAATTGCAGAGCTGCCTGTGTGCCTAAGGCTCATTCCAAGGCAGGAGGATAGGGTTGAAGTGCCCATGTTGGTGTGATTTTGGACTGACGGGCTAGTCTAGCAGGAGCTGAACCATAAATTCCATGCACCCCTGTTTATTCTTGTGCTGGTACTGCCACGTGTACATTTCAGGGTTTTATCCTCTTTCCATCCCACCCTTTTGTTAGCCTGCTGAAGAGTGCTGAGTTTCTGTTGATATTTCTGTACTAAACAGCCTGGTGCTTACAATCATCTTCCATGGACTGACACTAAGAATCGGGTTTTGCTAGCTCAGCATCAGCTCTGCTCTAAAGGACATAGATCCGCTTTGACAATAAAAGGCCAGTTCTGTAGCAGAAGCTTGAGCCCAGGTCATTTTTCCTACCCCTCATACCACAGACCATAAAATAATGTAAATATTTTTGTTTTCACAGTGGTACAGAGAATCAGCATAGGTCAAGTCAAACAGAGTTAAAATGCATGGTTGGGATGTATGAACGTCTTCTCCGATTTTTATTACAAGGCTGTTTGGACTCTATGGCTGCATCTGGGAGAAGCCAAGCTCATTTTCTAAGAAGCTGTGGTTGACAGAAACTACAGTTACAAAACAGACCTGGAGAAGGGAAATCAACATCTAGACATGTACTTACTCTACCGTAAGTGTTTAAAATGCACTGTTGCAGTGTGAATGATGTATTAAGACCTGTTTCAGGTATCTGGCACACTTGGCCTTTTGTACAAATAACAATCCGTTTAAGTCAATAAGCATCAGTCGTGATCATTTATCTTTATTGAATTTATCAGTAATTGTATCCATAGAGTTACATCTTTTCAACTTTCAAAACTGGTACATTTTCATGTAATGATGGTAAGCTTTTCCACTTCAAAAATTTCATGTTTAGGCTGATGTTTAAAAGAGAATCACGGACTGTGGGCCCAATCCTGATCCCATTTAGATTAGCTGCCCTTCATTATAGGCTTTGTAGTAACAGAGCCATAAGTACAATACTTGTATTTTTGTATACAAAATCTTGTATACCAAGTAGAATAATTGTATCTACACAATTATTGCCGACATCACTGTTGGAAAGAAGGTTAAAGAGGTTATTCAGCGATAAACAGGATTTTTTTTTTTTTTTTAAAGCCAGCTTGAGGTACAGGAAATACAGATTTAAGCGGTACGAACAGCAAAGTCCCAGTTTTTCAATGAAGGCAAGGGATAGGCAGGTCTCACCTGCTCGCTGGCAGCGCCCATCCGTCCATGAGCGCGTCCCTCCCCGTCCGCCGAGCCGGGCCGCCCGGGCGCTGGGGGAGCGCGGCGCCGCTCCCAAGGCCGCCGCAGGATTTCCCCCAGAAGCCTGTTCCCCGTGTGCTCCTCTGTCAGGAAACCGCGTTCCTTGCGAAACTCGAAATGTCTGCCGGGACCTCCTCCTGAAATAGCCCCCAGAGAAGCGGCGGCCGAAGCCGATTTCTAACTTCCGAACACTCGTCGGCTTTTTGCCTTTGAAACCCCCGTCCCCAACCTTTACTCTCACGTTTCTCCCGTCTCCGAGGCGCTTCTCGGAGGCGAGGCGGGAAGGTTGGAGGCCGATGCAGCGGGCGCAGGGGTCGGGACGGGGGAAGGATCGCGGTGGCAGCGCGGCTGCCCGGGGGTTCCGCGCCGCCGCAGCCCCTCCGAGCGCCGCCCGGCCCCGCCCGGCCGGCCCGCGCCTCCCGGCCCGGCCCGGCCCTGCTCGGAACCGCAACTCCGCGGCTCTGCAAGCGCCCTGCGGCTCGACCCAACCGCAGAGACCGGTTCCTCGGCCAAAAAGGGTGACCTGAGCAGAGTAGCCACCGAGCCCCCGTTTCTTTGGATATCTTAATCTTTGTTGATTAGGTTATCTCGGAAACAAGCGCCCGGTTTTGTCTTGGTTTTTACTGAAAATGATTTTATTAACGTTGATTTTTATACACTTACGGAGTGCATCTGTAGAATGCTGGACAGTAAAACAGCTGTATTTGCGTAAAAATGATTAGGCACTGGACAATAGGAGCCGAGTGATATATTTAGCTACAGGAGGATATTTTCAGACAATACCAGGGCTCTTCATTTCCTCTGGTTTACTTAAAGCAAGGATACGAAGAGTTAGAGGTCACAGTTTACTCGCCACTTTTACAAAACATCACTCTTAACCTTTTGCTTCTAAACAAACAGAAGCAGCAGCATCACTAAATTGAGGTAGACCTATTTTACACGTCTCTGTTGCTGGAAGCATTTATCAGGCTTCGTGTTTACATTGCCTCACGACCGGCTACACACCACACATTTGTTTAAAAGTTTAATAATTAAGTACTTTCCTCCCTTCACCGGTGAAGTTCTCCTTTGATGCCCCTCGATGTGCATAGATACCTAAGCTCCCACTTGAGTGCTAAGTTTCCGTCCTGGGAATCAGATCCTTTTCCACCAAATTGCGTCGCCGGATCTGCAATTCCTTCCTCACTGCAAATTAAATTTAATTAAACAGTTTACTTAAAAGGTATTCGATGTTTTGTGTGAAAAGCAAACTGATTTCCTTGTTTTCTTGAGTGGTAGATTTCATTAGAGAACTACCGAACACAATTAACTCAAAATCTATGGGGCTTCGAGCGCGCTTCCAATTTCTTTCTCTCTGCTGCGAGCGGGAGGAGCAGGCTCTGCCAGGCTCAAACACCCGTTTAGTTGAAAAGGAGTCGAAAGAGAACACTGGGTTCCAAAATTGATCCAGGAAATAAATTACAATGCCAGTTGTTTTCCTTATAAGAGCTTCTTGGCGTTCGTCTTAAAGCCGAACGAGTACCACCACGAAGCCGATTTTTAAGCGAATACGCATATTTCTTCAGGAATAAAATTATGCGAAATTGGCTCTTTATTAGGGTTTTTGGTAGGATGTTCTTTGCATGCCTCGACTAAAAGGTAGGGAAATGGCAGAAAAGAGCGCGGTAATTTCCTGGGATTTAACTTTTAATCCTTTCTGCAGATACTAGTTTGGCAAGAAATCCCTACTGGAAGAAATTCGGTAAGCCCCTTAATTTCACGGGAGCGACTGCCGTTTACACCACCCGTGCTTAGCCTCGGTACAGCTCTTGTCGCGGACCCCTCGCGTGTGCCGCCTCCCTAGCCCGGTACCAGCTCCCCGGACAGCGGTACCGCCGCCCCATTCAGCTGCTGCCGGCGATTTTTGCGGAGCCGTGCGGGCGCCGGACGGGCAGGACGCGGGGGAGCGGCGCAGGGGCGGCCGAGGGGAGCGCTCCCCCTGCGGACGGCAGCCGCTGGCCGCTAGTGGGAGCTGTGGCCCCGTGCAAATGCGGCGGGAGCCGCGCCGTGCCGGGCGGGCTCCGAGCGCGGCATCCTCGGCAGCGCCGCGACCCCCCGGCGCCCTCCGCCCCCCGCTCCGCGGGACCTGCGAAGATGGGGAAAGCATCTCCAGCGCTGCCCGCAGGTAGCTCCTTCTGCCCAGAAATTAATGATAGAATGAAGTAAAAGGACCAGGTGCCGTGCCGTTGGGATAGGCGGCGTCTGAAAACGAGCTGCGTCCGAACCCCCTTCCCCACGAAAATCTGGAGGGGAAGAAAGAGTCTCTGAGCAATCGCCAGAGAAAGGCAAGGGAATCCGCAGCCGGCACCAGAGCCCCGCATTGCCCGCGGTACTGCATCCCTCCGAGGGGCTCCGCATGTCCGATTCCTCTTTATTCAGTGACGGCCCTTGGCTAATTGTCGCGCAACCAGATCAAACTTCGCAAACTCACAGAACCCGTGGGAAGGACAAGTGGGAACGTAGCGCGGAAGCACCCCCAGGCCTCCTTCCCGGGAGGGAACGCGCAGAAAGTTGTGCGCGGAGCTCCGCGCCGCTGGGAGCAGGCGCGGCACTTTCCCGCACCACGGCAGAGGTGCCCGCTCCGCGCAGCGCCTGCAGCAGCGGCGGGCAGGGTGCTGCCCTGCTACCGGGAGAGCCCCGTGCCTCCCGGCCCCGCTGCTGCTCCCCGCTCTTTTCAACGGCAGTGTACTCGGGAAACACTTTTACCACAGGCTGGGGTTTAATGCTTATTTAATTTCATTTCTCCCCCCTTTAATTTCCCCCATCTGTGCCCGCCGCGCCTCCCGCACAGCCGCGGTGTGAGTCAGAGCGAGCGGACCCTCCGCGCACGCCGGGCAGCGGCCGCCCGCGGCGAGGCGCGGCGGGGCCGGGGGTGTTACCTGCCGGCCCGCTCGGCCGGGCTCGGCGCGGCCCCGCCCGCCGCTCGGCGGTAAGTGACAGGCGCGGCGCCCAACCAGCGCGGCGGCCCGCCGGCGGCCCTATGAGCGGCGGCGGCGGGGCAGCGGGGCCGCGCTTATATGGCTACGGCAGCGCGCTGCCGCCGGCCGCGCTCCTGCGCCGGGGACTCGCAGCGGCGGCATCGGGGCTTGGGAGCGCCGCGGTGGGAACGACAGTGGCTGGCGCCGCTTCTCTTCCCTCGCTCCATTCCTTCTCCCCCGCGGTGGGTTGCGCGTCGGCGCAAGTCCCGCGCCCGGCGTTCCTCCTTCTCAGTCGGCCGCCGCGGCGCGTACTGCAGATCGCGCAACGAGAGGGACGATTTGGCGCTGCGACCTGCCGCCCCCCCGTTTTGATTCATTTTATTTTTTATTTTTGTGATCGTTGTTGTCCGCCCCTGTTTCTTTCCTTGCTCCGCTCCGTGGTCTTTGCCGGCGACAAGGACAGCAGTGCCCCTCGGGGAAGCCGGAGCCCTGCGGATGCGCCTCCCTGGGACTGGGGGAGCTGACTCGGAGTGGATTTATTGACTCGCGGTTGCTTCCGAGCTGCCCGAAACAGCCCGGGCTGGTGCCCGTGCGGATTGCAAACTGCGGGGAGCAGTGAGAGACATACAGGAGGAGCCGCCCGCCGAAGCTGTGTGCTTTTCCCCCCGACCCTTTTATTTCTCCCGCCACCCTTTATTTTACCTTCGTTTTTTAATTTATTTTTTGTTTTACTCCTTTTCCCGCGGGCCTTAGACACTGTGAACGCGTATGGCGCTCTGGATCCAAATGGGAGTTGGCAGTTTGAGTGGCATCTTCCAAGGCAGCCGGGAGACCCCCACTAAGAGGAAGGACTGAGGCGTTTGCGTTTCTTTTGCTATTGCTGTTACTTCGGAGGTAGCTTGGATCTGACCTCACAGGAGATATTCCTACATGCGAGTGGCATACATGACTCAGTAGATCTGCTTGCAGCTCTCGCCAAGTGCATCGTCGACTCTTACTGTGTGATTTTTTTTAAATTTTTTTTATTATTCTTTTTTTCCCTATCAATCATCCCGGCTGTTGGGATACCGGGCACCCACCCTGCTGTTGCTGCTCAGGTGCGTGGGAAGGCGCACGGCGGAGTTGGCGAGGCTCCGGGGAGGGACTCGGTGCCGCCTGCGACCATGGCAGCGCGGAGGCGAGATGCCTCCGCCTGGAAGTACTGCTGGGGAGCCGTGATGGTTTTATGCAGAACTGCGCTGGCGCGCTCCATCGTTTTAGACCCCATATATTGGAATTCCTCTAACCCCAAGTAAGTTTCCATCCCGCTCCCGCCGCCGTCTCCCCGGGGACCGGCGCTCTCCTCCGTGCGCGGGGGAGGGACGGGACGGTGCCGCAGCTCGGCCGCGGCCGCCGGGGGATACGGGCACGGGGCGGAGAGCGCCGGCGGCTCCGGCCGTGCTGGCAGCGAGACCCGGCCCTTCCCGGGTGTTCCGTGTGACGGCGGAGCTGCCCCGTCGCCCCTTGCCCCCGGCGGGAGGGTCTCCGGAGGGAGGAGGAAGGGGAGGCCGGGCCGGACCGGAGCGGGCTGGGGAGTGGTGCGGTAGTAGCAGGATAAAACCTGCCGGCAAGGTCCGGGCTCGCCCGGGCTGGAGCAGCGCAGGAGCCGTGCTGCGCTGAGTTGCCAGGAAAGGGTGATAGTCTCCAACTTCTCCGTCTGCAGATGCAAACTCATCTCATTGACTCCAGCGAAGTTACATCTGCTTGTAACAGGGCTAAATTTGGTTGTGGAGTTGATGGTATCAAGACACATGGCAGTGAGTAATGAACTAAGCATTGCCCATCACACAACCATATAGTGTCATTCTTCATTAACAAATCCAAGCAAAAATGTACAGGCGTTCCCAGGACCTCACTTTTAAAGCTCACTCTTACAAGAGATGCCTTATCTTTAAAAAAAAAAAAAAAGGCAGCCAAAACAGCAACGTCTTTGCATAAACTTACAAAATTTTTGCTGTTAGAAAGAGGAACTTTTTTAAAAAGTAGTCTGTGCTTCTAAAGAAAAGTGAAGCAGTGATGTGAAGCTACTTACAACTTCTCTTTTGTCTCCTTCGATTTTTGACATACAAAATGGAAGTTGGCTTTGTTCGTTTGTGAGAGCCTCTGAACTTTTATGATTAGAATCACTAGTTTAGAGAACAAAAATCACGATAGGAAAAAGTAGACTAATGAATTAAGGGAACTTTAAAGCAGAAATGGGTTAAAACATTTTTTATATGCATGCTCCATCTTCAGTTATATATATTTAAAATTAAATCATGTGCAATGTGTTAATTGAATTTAGCGTTTCCCATTAACTCTAGTAAGTACATGTCTTGTTTTCCCGGGGGAGTTTGTAGAGGAAATGTTAGGTAGCGATGAGACAAGTATGAATGGAGTATTTCCTGGATCAGGATTAATCCTGCGCAGGTGGCAGGATCTCTAGGAGTTTGGTGAAGATTTCAAAGTTTGAATTAGGAGTAGCATTTCAAGTTTTCCTTTAGTGAAAGCAACAGTAGATGATGACTGTAAGGCAAGGTTACTTGGTAAATATCACTGTAGATTTCTGCCTGTATTATGTCTTAATACTTGCTCTGTTTTGCTTTACTGAGAAATTTTTTGATTTTTCTTAAAGAAAAAGAACTTAAAAAGAAGAAACTGCAGGAGCGCAGTGGGCTGCTCAGTTCAGACTCTCTATTTATAGTATTGATTGACAAATGCTTATTTTGTATATGCACCAGGTGGGAAGCCTGTTAAAATTTACCTCTAGTCACTTCGATGATGCTGCAGAGCTGAAGCCTTTCTTTGGCGTAGGAAAGGCACGGCATCACATCAGAGGGCACAGCGGCCTGGCCGGCTATGAAGCGGGCTTTATAAGGCTGTGCAGGCTCTCGAAAGGCTCAGGCTGAGAGCCGGGGTTGCATTGCAGGAGTGGGCCTGCTGTGCTGGTGGAAAACAGCCTTGGCTCGGCCTAGGAGGAAGGGAAATGCTTTTGCATCCCAGCCCTCACTGGGTTTATGCCTACAGAGGTCACTCTTCCAAAGCAGAAGAGCCGGCTTCTCGGGGCTCTCCTCTGCCAGCCCCAACCTGCTTTGTTTTTTTTTTTTTTTTTTAAACTTACCTTGATCGCTATTATTAGCCATCAGTGAAACGAAAGCATCTGAGCAGCTGAATTCAGCCCATCTCACAGAGCCTGGGGATATGCTTCTTTTGTCAAACACGATTTGTGTTTCCATTTAGTTAATTCTAAACTGTTTGATTACAAAAAAGGTTTGAATGTTGTTAATGGTAGATCTAATGATAATATCTAATTACTTTTTCAACTTAAATGCACGCTTAAAAATAGGTTGTGTTGCTGATGTAATTGAATTTTCTTGAGTGATTCATTGAGGCTTAATCACCACAGTGAAGAAGTACACTATTAAAATTAGTCTTTTCAATTGCTGGGGCTAGTGATTTATAGGCCTCTTGGAGGCCCGGAGTTTAAGGAGGCTTGCAAATGCTTCCTGATACTGCTGCTGGTGAGGCAGCTCTATTTCTCCAAGCAGAATTTCTCACTAATTCTTCTCACACTTGTTTGCCTGAAGGATCCTGAATAATTTCTCCCTCGATAAAGTTGTCCTCACTCTGGATTCAAGCTGATTGTTAGCTTGGGAAGTAAAGCTGTTGAATAGATCTTGGCATGGTATAATAATAATGCTTCTTTCTAGGTTTGAAATAATAACTATCTTTGGTGCTGGTTAATTTATTCAGGGAAGCTGTTCATTTAACTCTATTGAAAGTCTCAAGACATAAATCTGCTGAACCAGGTAGGCAATTAAAATGGGAGAAGTTGTTATGTTAATATAAAGTATGAAATAATAAATTTTAGGTTAAGGTGAATGTATAAACTGAATTAGTTTTGCACTGAAGTCTAAAGGTTATAATTTCTAGCAGGTGGCTGGGATAGAGAGCATGCAGTAGCTATTTGAACACAGAGCTCCACTCTCTGTTGCCCCCTTACCTTTTTAGGGATCTGCTTTTATTGCCTTGACCAAATAATGAGATTGAAGTGACCTCCATAAAATAATTATACCTGCGACTTTATTGCTTGGAGGTTAAACTTCATTGTTGTAGATGGTCTTGGCAGACTTTGTAGACTTATCATCTGAAGAACTTTAGATCACCTGATCTTGAAAACACAGAGAAAAAATTACTCTAGATTTCATTCCTGTTGACACTTTTTAACGGGAGATTTTCTGCCTGTGTTGTTTCTGCCAAGACAAGCAATGTATGCAGATAGCCTGGATTACCTCAGTTTCACCTCACCTGGGATCAGTGCTGTCTTTGACACACAGGACCACACGTAATGTTGTGGGGTGCCTTTTAGTGAAGCAGTAAAGGAATCTCATTCAAAAAAGCATGGCTGATGTCTAAGCGTCACTCTTTCCCTGCGTGCTATAGGCCAGCGAGTAAGGCAGTTCTCCTCAGTGACATGTGGAAGGTTATCCTCATAAGTGGTGCCTTTGACACTGATTAAGTTAGATTATATAGCTGTTTTTCTCTCCCTCTGATAGCCAGTTATATATGGGATATTTCACAGCCTGCCTCTTAATGAATGCTAACATGTCAGAAACTGATAAAATAAACTACAATTGATGACCCTGTTAAATGTTCTATTCAGTAGCATATAGACTAGTCTACTTCTCATTGTATCTGAAATTCTTATTTTTGTAGGTAAACAAATGCACATTCACTACCGATTGAATAGCCCCTTGAACTATGCTCTGCAGTTTGCATTTGGGTTAATCTTGTCGGTTTTAATACAGAGAGAAAAAAAGGAGAAAGCACCAGGGGTGGAATTGTTAGTGCTTTCACATCCACATTCCTCACATTTTGTCAGGATGATAAACTGTAGGTAATGGACAGCCCTTGTTTCACAGGACAGGCAAGCCAGCCAGAGCACAAAGAGCTTGCTAAAACGATATCTCACAACATGTTTGGGAGGCTCTCAGCTAGACAAGAATTTATTTGAGAGTCCTGTGCTGTGAGACTACACTTTCTAACCTATGCAATTACAGCTTCAAGCTGAAGAAACAGGAGTGGAAGGTTAAAATGGTTTAAACACATGCTCCTAAATTGTACCCAAAACATAGCTGTTGACACTTGGCGTGCTAATGGATGGAGAGAGTGGTGGCTTCCAGTCAGTCCATTTGATACTTCTAGCATTTGTAGCCAGGTCTCCGAAGCACAAGTGAATTCACAAAATGAATTCAGAATAAAGTGAAGGCCAATTTCTTTCTATTTTTCCCAGCCTTTTATATGTAGAGTATAATTGCTATATTATTTATAGTAATTATCTTAAAGTATGTTATCTGTAAGCTGTGCTACGTTATTTCACTTTGTTTAATGAAGTAATTGCCTTTAGAAAGGTGGTGACTAAAAGTCATGCTAAAATCACTTAAGTTCTCCCTCTTCCCACACATGAAAATGCCTTCCTCTCTTTTTTTTTTTTTTTTTCTTTTTTTTCCTCTTCCCTGTTTTATTGTAAGGGGATCACATTGCTTGAGGTGTGATACTCTGGATCCTCTCAAATTCAGCCAAGGTTCCTGGCATGGGGAATCAGGAGCTAAGGTGACTGCTCCAACATGCTGGCAAAGACAGGCCTCCTTTGGGGACCTTTTTTTTTCTTTATGGTCTGGTCTTCATGCATCGTGCAAACCTGCAGTACTTGAAATTGCTTGTTGCAAATGAGTAGAAAGTGTTCTTCTGAGAAAAAAATAGTGATTAAAATGTTATTCATGTGTGCCTAATGTCTGTCTGCCTTGACTGCTGACATAAAGAAACCTGTTTTTCTGGTCATTTATCATACATCTACATGGATTTGCTTATGAGCTCATTCTTTGTGAGGCGTTGTGGAAACTTACATAGGAATGTTAAACTGCGTGAAATATTTTGATTAAAATACTGTGTGCCACAGTTTGTAGACTCTAACACACTGTTGTCTTGAGGGAGGGGAAGATTTTTTTTGGGGGGGTGATGAAGGCAGCAATAAGGGAGAAGAGTTTGTGGGGGAGTTGCATGAAAAATCAGAGTAAGGGAGGATGGCAAATGGACAGTGTTAGAAGAGCTTGGAAAAAACTCCTGTGGCTTCATTGTCTCCTTAAAGCCAGAGAACACAAAGACAAATGCAGTCCAGCCTTTCTCCCATGATGGAAAATGTAAACCGTTGACACAGCTCCCATGTTTAACTTGTTTAATTCTCATTTTAAATTCAGTACTATACCAGCCGTGTGAACTCTGAAGATTTCTTTAGTAATCCATTTTGTAGTTCCGAATCAAAAACAAAGTGAAAAGGTCTGACACAATTTGCTTTTATTTTTAGGCAAATCAACCCTGGTCATAGTTAATAAGGGGATTACAACCCAGACTAGGTCTTTACAGATGTAATGTAAATCAAGGGCAGAGTATAAAGAAACTGATCCCTTTTGATTGAAGTATGGTAAAAAGGCATAGAGAAACTAGCAGCAGTAATCTGATTGTATGGCAATAAAACCACCATTTTCTGTCTTTCAGATAAAAATAATGTGGTAAATCCATGCAGTTCATAAGATGTAAAGGCAGATAAAGGGTGATGCCATGGCAACATATAGATTAGCTTGATGTTAGAAATGACACGTCTCTGAAAGGGGTGTTATAAACTAAGGGCCTTGCTCCGGGCTGTAAGGTATTATGTGAGAACCGCACAAAACTTGGGGGCCGGGATTAGGAACTATGAAAGGCCTACTTGTGGCTTGGGGTGGTTGGAGCGGTGAAGAAAAGCTGCTCAGTTCTTGCTCATTGGTGGTGTATAATATGGTAAAGATAGATTTCATTTACTGCTTTTTGCCGAGATGAAGGCCGATTAAAACTCTAGGTGGCTGCAGTTGTGAGGTGTGGAAGATTCTCGTTTTTAACTCCTGCCCTAGCAGCAGCCTTTCTGAAGAATTGGCTGCACTTGGGATTTGTTGCCTTAATCTGTTTGGGCTTTGGGCAGGAGCATGCTGGCAAGGCACAGAAAACAGAGGGGTGAGGTAGTGTTGGGGTTATCTGGAAGGAAAACAGAGAGCTTTTGATTTCAGCTGTGTTTTAGTTTGTGGTCTCCATCTCACACTCCATGGGAGCAGCAAAGATAAACATGCTGCATTGTCTGTGCCTAGGCCAGGTGATACTTCAGCATCTCTTGTGTTTCCCATCCTGCAAAAATATAAAAGAGAGAAAACAAAAACCCAGAAACCGAACAACCACAAACAAACTAGCATCCATTCCTATTTACCAGTCAAGCTGCAGATAACCAGATGTCTCTGGCTCAGTCTCTAGGTGGTGTTTATTTCCGAAAGGCTGGCTGAAATCTAGAAATGAATGAGATAAGCATCTGCCTCCCCCCATTCCCCTCCTCCCCGGCCAACTTACAATCACTGGGATGAGTTTGCTGTCAGCCCCTTGAGTTTAGCCGGCAGACAATATAGCTATTGTTTCATCATTTATTTTAAGTGATCTGCAGCTGTAAAGGTAGTAAAATACCTCTCCTAGTGCAGCTACGTGTATGTGTTTTTTTCTTGCTTTTTCTCTTAAAGAACGCTTAAATAGTTAATACTTGCTTTTCTACCCAACTGACAGCTCTGAACGCCCCCAACTTAAAGTCAACATTACATTGCAAATCAGGGGTACAATTCAAATGAGAAATATCTACTTTATTGCCTGTTCATTTGTCTGCGAAGGGGGGAGAAGAAAGCACTGCATTTGTTAAGCGCAGTCTAGACACAAGGGGAAAAAACACTGAAGCCTACAATAACAGTTGTGTCTTTCTTTGCTGGGAATGAGCCTGGGATGAGCTCGGCAAAATGGAATTCATGCTATTTGTTTGGCAGTGGCTCGGACACTTTTAAAAGTGGATTTTTTTTTTGTTTGATTATTCCGGGGTTTTTTATATAAAGATGTTAATTACATGCTTGAATTTATCATTCTTACCCTATCCCATAGTATGCTGGAAATCTTCGCAGTTCTGGCTGAAAAAGGAACTCCAGACCCCAAACTGTCAAGCTGCTGATGCTGATGTGATTTTACAAATGAAAAATAAACAAATTCATACAGAGAGCTGGATGGATTGGCAGAGTATACAGGACCTGAAGTGCTCAGATGGGTTTCCTGTCTTGAAACTTAACCTTCACAAATCTATAGCAAAAGATCCAATTCATTTGCTGAAATTCTCCAAAGCGTAGGGGCAACCTCATCTAATTTACAGGCCGGTCACATTCAAGCACCTTGCATTCTGCATTTGACAATGATTGCTAATGGCCCATTCAACTAAAGTATTTGCTTGTTAACAGGGAACAGAGCATGATAAATGTCCAGCAAGCTTGCAGCCTCCTTCAGCTTTTCAAATGCAGACTGGTGCATATTTATGGCAGGCAAATGACAAAGGGGGAAGCTGAATTACTCTGGCCTTATGCTTTCTGTTCGAACAAGGGTTAAAGTAATTAAAGAAATAATGCAAAAACCGATGTCCTTTGTTTGCTCACCATTATCCTACGTTTAGCTTTCGAACCTGCCTTGTCATGTCACATTTCAGAAATGTCCCAGACAAGGCTGGACAGGTTTGACATGGAGAATTGGGGAGTGATCTGCAGAGAGCATCCTGGACAGTGGACCCCAGTTCTCCCTGCATCCAGCTTCTTTCCTCTCCAGGTTCCCCTCACCTTAAGGAGTTTTAACTGATGGAAACTCAAAGGTGTATTTAAAACAGAGATTTTGCAATTTTCACTTCTGTTCTCTAAACGGGGGGAAAAGTCCCAGCACTGAAGAGTGGACAGGCTTTGAGAAAACATGTACCTTGCACTCTGTGTGTTTCTTGAAGGCAAGTATGAAAACAAAATGGCAGAACAAAAAAACAACCCTGCATTGCTCCTCTACCCCCAGACAGATCTTAAGACCCAAAATGATTAAACATTAAAAAATTCCCAAACTTAAAGTGTCCTCAATGTCATTTTGAATTATCTGGATTAGGGTTTCTTTTTGTCATTATCACTTTTGTCCTTGTAAATTCAGGCTTAATCTTAGCCTGTCTAGCTCCTGTTCAACGTCAGGAAAATACCTCCAGTGATTTCAGCGAGTACTACAAGTCCTGCAAGCCTGAAAGGGCTTTACATTTGTAATTATTTTTCATTGTAGGCAAAATTTAAACTTTCTTGTTATGAAAAAAAAATCTATCATTTTACTCTAGGAAAGTGAACATACAGATTATTTTTTTCTGTTAGCTGTGATGCAGAGAACTTTCCTTTGATGTGATTATATACATTGTCAAAGACAGCAAATAAGGGCAGGACCTCTATCTTTTTTGGCAATCCTGGCCAGCCAACACCCAGTGTTTATTGAGGTATCAGCATGATAATTATAATGCAACTGATTTAAACTTTGATGTAATGATCTATGCTTTCTTCTGGTTTTAAACATAAGTTCCAAGCCAAAAAAGATAAAAGTTGGTGGAGGATTGTGTTGCTAGGTGAATCATTCCTGATGTATGACATATACATAAGACAAGTTTCCTACCTGTAGTGTTCTTTTAAAATATCTCATGGGTGATGGCTAAAATAGGATTTTCAGAACTTTATTTGGTAGGATAAGAGCTTCGTACGCTCTAAAGGAAAGTCAAGTTTTACACATGTCAAGGAAAACAAGAAATTATTTGGCTTATTTTACACAGCAGGGTAGATTAGATGGTGAAATGATGTTAGGCTGAAAAATTTGTGATGCTGCAAATTGCTTCTCACTGCTTTCTTAGCTTTTGTTTGAATAGGGCATTTATTTATATACCCTAACCAGAGAACAGTAGTGGGGAAGGTGAACACTGCACTGTAAAGAGAAATGCATTTTAAAGCTAATAAGAGTGATTTGAAATTTTATTATTTTTAGTTAAAGCCCAGTCTCACTTGAATGCTGTTTTATTTTGGATTGGGAGTTCTGCCAGACTCCAGCCTGTCAGAGCTAAGAAGACTCAAATCAAGTCCAGGCCTATTTCTGCAGCAAACGGGAATCCTGGCTCCTTGCCTGCAGATTCATTCAGGAAGACCCATCTGGCTTTTGATGTTCTTCAAGTTTGAAGCAGTTTGTTTAAGGAACCTATGCAGCAAGCACTGGTGGAGGCACATATAACTGCGCTTCTTCTGACTTCTCGTCAGTGGTGCATCGTTTCACAGTTTCGTTTTTGCTTGGTGCTTGCCATCTGCTTACCTACTGCCTGAGCAGCAGTTGGCTTCTATACCTGACTGGATGAAAGTGTAAATTTGGAGTTGGGAACATCTTGACTCCTTTTGAGGATTTGCAGTCCCATAGCATTCTCTGTCCACACTTCAGTTGCTTTCTTCATGTTTAATTAATTTCAGTTTAGTTTGGAAGCAGTCTAGCTTAATCACTGCACAACACTTTTCCTTCAGGTTTTTGTGGGATTTGTTTTTCCAGGATATTTCTGGCCTATACAGATTAGCTGAACAGGGAAAGTCACACTGGTGGACAGATTACTTCACTGTCTGAAAAAAATATTTAAAAGGTGGCTTTTAATGGTAATCGGTTCTTTGTGTCAGACAGTTCTCAGGCACTTTTTGAAGAAAACCAAAAGCCACATCTTAGATTTATAGCGTATTGTAGGCTTCCGTTCTGTGGCTCAGTGTGTGACACCAAGGCTAGCAGGACTGCGCTGTGTTCCTACAGCCTGACTTGGGACACTGTCCTTATTCAGAAAAGCTCATGTCGAGCATGTGCTGAATGCTGAATATTTTTGCTGAAGCAGGACGAATTAAGCATGAGCTGTCTTGAACCAAGGCCAGTGTGAAGAGGTTTTCTGGGGTTGGACAAATACAGATCTCTCCAAAGCTTTGCTGGTTTTTTTTGTTGTTGTTATTGTTGTGGTTTGTTTTTTTTTTTTATTTAATCAGAAAGTGATGTCAGAACTGCATCCCTGTCTGCATTTGGAAAGAGATACATAGCTTGCCGGTAGTCAGTGTGTCCCTTGTGTCAGCTGGGAGCTCAGGCAGGTCTATCAGCTGTGCCTCTGGCGTCTGGCTGCACAGGTAGCTCTGCTTCAAGTGAATTTTCTGTGCTTTTTTTAGCTCACTGTTTGGTGTAATGCCAGCAGCACATTTCTGCTACAGCTCATCAGTGAGAGTCACCTGAGAGCCCAGGTTTCCCCCTGCAAGAAAGGGTCTGGTCTGTGAAGGGTGTACTGTCTGGCCCTCCCTGCAGTGGAGGCTGAAGCAAATGTCAGTGGCTCATGAGTGCAGGGCAGTGGGTTAAAACTGAGTGGCTGGATCTCCTGTTGTGCCCAGCTTTCTGCTGAACCCCTCCGGTGGACTCTTCCATCTGGAGCAGGGATGCCAGTTGTGTCAAATGCACATTTTGGATCTTTACAGAAGTTTTTAAACTACTCGGGTACCAGTTTAGCTTCTTTTCAGAGGCTCAGACATTGTAGTGGGTCAAAATTTGTTTCTTCATAGGTCAGCTAATACTACTGCCTTGAAGGTGGCAGTGGCCACCTGGTTTTATTCTGCTTTTGCGTGTCAGTCAAAACTTGAAAAAGTTGGTACTTCATGTAAGAGCATAGGATCTTTGTTCTCGCACAGCTGAACCATGAATTTAGCAAGTGCACATTGATTATAGGTCTCCTATTTGGGTTTTTCCTCAAGGTCATTTTCTCCTTGGCATAAAAACGATTTGCCAGAATAGTTTTGTTTGTTACACAATTCTGTTACTGATTTGGCATAACTTTTTCTGAAAGTTGTGAGTTAACAATTTGTTCTACCTCCAGTGTTTACTTATTCAGGCAAATGGTATGTAATAATACATTTTCTAACAACTGCAAAGTAGATGAAATTTTGTCTTTGAATTGGAGATATAATCACCAATTATTAATGTCTCATCAACTGACAAGACAGTCCCCGCCCTCTTTTATAGACTTTGCTTGGAGCATGTCTTGAAACATGACTGTACAGGTGTAAGCAAACTAGTTAAGAGAAGGAAACTTTGGTTGGCATCCTTATATTGTGGCTGACATAAGAAGTTTGTTTTTCTAACAGGAATGGTAGAGAAGAGCACAGAATAGCACAGCAATAGAACAATCTGGTTTGCACTTTAAAAAAAATAGTTCTTTGGCAAATGCCAGCTACTCTCTGTTAGCTTTCTAAAAGCAAAGGCTTTAGTGTAAGAACCACACGTGGTTTGGTTTGACTTTTCTGTTCCATGCTAACTACTGCTCTGCATCTTTTCAATAAAGTGCCATCTCTTGGGTTTGGCACACCCTGTGTCTGTGAGCACAAGTAGAGCAAAATGGTTTTGTGTTACGCTGAATTTATGGCACAGATTTCTTTTATTTTACTTTCTTTTTTATTTTTTTCCCCAAATTCAAACCATATAAATACCTGATTATCTTTGCCATGAGAGCAAAGAACTACTTTAATATTCCCAGTAGCATATTTGGAACAACAATTCTTTAATTAAAACAACATTGGTCTCTTCCTGTATTTCATGGCTAGCAAATGAGAGAAAACACCAGTGTTAATATCAAAGAGAGTCAGTTTTCATTACAGTAATGGTTCAATTGTGCAATGCTGTAGGCACTGAAATTTAATATTATTGTGACTTGTATTGTAATTGCAGGATGACAGAGGAAAATGGATTAAGTTTAAATGTAAGTGTACACAGCAGCACATGGACTTTGTCAAATGGAAGCCGAGGGTTGGTACAGGATGGGTACCCCTCTGGCTCTGTCATAATGAATTAGTATTTTGTAAATAACTGGCCACTAGACTATAGATTTATTACCTTTTGCATATCTATGTGGACACACACAGGCATACATCGATTCTGTACTGACTGTAATTGCAGTGCAGAGTTGCAGAAAGGGAGTTGCAGAACAGGTTTATTGCCTGTAGGCTTGCAGGGTATTTGAATGTCTAGGCTTCTTGTCTTCACCTTTCATGAAAATATTCTTGCCTGCCAGTTTGTGAAGTTCTGTTCTGAAGGATACACCCATCCTTTTAGTTCAGGCATTGCTAACATATGCATGGCCTCAGACTGGAAAGCCCTTTGTCATCCTGATGAATAAACCGAATTCAAGTTGCAGATGATCTTTGCTTTAGAAAATTATGCTAGAGACAACTAGTGTTAATGAGCAATATCCCCCTCTTTTCCAGATACCCATAAACATTCAGATTGCTATGGAAGACAGCAATTTAAACCATCCATTACTGATCTCTTCCATGGAAGATTAAGGACAATGAAAGCTAGGTGTTTCATTTGTTTGCAGTGTAGGCAAGTGGAAGATGTCCCTAAAGCAGTGCCTGATAGTGTATTAGTAACTAAACATGATGTCCTGTCATTTTATCCCATATCTTCGCACTGTTCCTCAGATGTATGCTCACACTGAAACCTGTTCTAATGTTAAAGTGCAAAAGGGGGCAGTAAAGTGCTATCCAAAAAAAATATTTATTTTTATGGGTACTTTTTGTGGCAAAAGTTGCATTTCTGAATAGACTTATAATCACCTGTATTTCAGTAATGATCACAAGAATATCTTCTGTTTGAAAGGCTTACAAAAGTTGCCGAAGTGTATAATTAAGTGTTCGGGAAGTAATATTTGTCCTGTGTATTTCCATGTACTTCTGTCCTTGAATGGAGCCGTGAAACATGCTACATATTTGGAAGGAATCAAAGGCAGGAAACTTTCCTCAGATATATTTAGAATGTAGCTATATGAAGCACTTCTGAAAGAATTCCAACTTTGCTAATCATCTCTGATTCTCATGTTGTGCATTACTTAGCACCACGTTTCTGGAAAAAGCAAAATGAAAAGAATGCTGAGGCTAGGGGTTTCTGCTTGAAGTACTAAAGTGTGTAGTGGTGGCATGGGTCAAGAGTTGGGCTCTCATCCAGACGCACATGCATCATTTGTCAAGAGGTAACTAGAAAGAGCAACTAATTACAATGCACCTACTGAGTGTTTTTTCTTTCAGAAATTTCTCAGAGTAAGCCATTTGTACAGACTGGCTGCTACTTTCCACTGCAGCCACTTGCAGTTTTTAAACTCTACACAGAAAGCACATTTCTGCTGAACTGAAATGAAATTAAATAAAAAGGAGAATGTGCCTGTGTGTTTCCGTGCTTGTGCATGAGAGCAAGTAAGGAATGATTCCATTTACTGAAGCTGAGTAAGTCCAGCACTGTTGTGAGGTTCATATTTCTGTAAATGCTGATGAAATGTTAATATAATACACTTTAAAATAGAACATTGGTCATACTCATCCTTTTTTTTAACTTTTTTTTTTTTTGCTCCTTACTTAAAAGACTGTCATGAAGCACATTAGTGGTTCTTTTGTGGTAACAGGAATTGATTTAGTAAATGGATCAGAATTCTCTAGTGCTTTAAGTACTTTAAGTAGAGCAGTAATGGCTTTCTGCATATAATACAAAAAGTTAATTGCTATTAATAGTGCCCTATGTGGAGGTCATATATGAAAACAGAATTTTAAATCTATATATTTTTTAATCCTTAGATTTAGTAAAATATTGGATTGTGTATCTTTTCAACATTTTAGACCTTACCCTTGTGGTAACTGTTCTGAGCCAGGTTTCACATTCTCGTGCAAAAAACCCATTGATGGGAAAAGACAGGTAAGTGTGCACTCTCAGAAGTTTTTTAAGACAGGGGAAAACATAACTGACTTTTACATGAGGGAAAACAAGCATTCGTTTTTGCACTCTGCATTTAATGGGTATGGTGGGGTAAAACACACGTTAGTTTGAAGGTTTTAGTTATATAAGTGGTATTTTTGTTTTTTTCTGTGAGTGAGAGCCAAAGCGGCAAGGAAAAGGGCAACTTTCCTGCAAAACTGAACCACCTCTCACAGGCAGTGGTGACATCCCATTGAAACAGATACACTACCTAACAGCAAACCTCTTCTGGCAGCTGCACCAGGCAGCTGAAGGCAGGATACTGCCATGGCTCCACATGATGGGCTGGGGAAAGGGGGCTCTTGGTGCTCCTGTGTTTCTGGTCACTCCAAGATGCTGTGATCCCAACCTGAGATGATTCCCTGGAGAGGGGTTGCAAAGTGACCTACCTCTACTCGAATCTAGGCTTGGGGTAGCCTTGAAGGGGAATCTACAGCGTTTACTTTGGCTTATTTACTTTTTGAGAAGAATGAGATCACATCTGTAACTTCAGACATCACAGCTTTTAAGGAAACAGATTTTCTCTTTTAGTGTCTCCAGTAAGACGTGCTTGGTACTGGGTTGCAGGTGACCTTCAATATGTGTGAAGGGGGAAAGGGGTACAGTTTTGCCAAATATCACATCTTGGCTGTAGGGTTTGTGTTCTCTCAAGTGCAAGGTACCTTTGGGCTGGTGACAATGCTGAGTGGAATGAAAAAGTGTCTGCATTTCTGCAACAGCACTAGTCATAAGGGTTATTTGTTGAAGGACACTCATAGGAAACCAGCTAGGGCATTTTCTGATGTTTTTGGAGATGAATGGTGTCTCTGTACAGTAGAAGCTCTCTGCCTTTAGAACTGGACAAATTTGACTGTCGAATCCAGCAAGTCCATGCAAAAGAGTATTTCCTTTGGGGAGAAGCATATGCGCTCTAAGCCCATCCTTGGTTTACACATATTAGAAATCCCTTGTTGTATTTTAAATGCTTTCCTCTAGTATTTTGCTAAAGGTAGTGCAAAGAATGGATAAATGAAATGGCTAAAATGTCATATATTTTCCTATAATTCCCTGTCCACTAAAAATTTGGAGAAAAAGCAATAACACTACAGAATCGTTCTTGTGTAGGTTATTAAGATTTCAGTTGCAAACATACTGCCTTGTTTTGCCCCGCTGAAGTCACTGGAAATCTTGAAACCGATGTCAGTAAGAACAGGTCCAGGAAAAGGCACCAAGAACAGTGCCCATTTTTATGGCTACTTGCAGCACATGAAATGGTGGCACCACTGACGTGTCCAGCACTGTGATTTAAACAACATAAACCTTTACCATTCCATTTTTTGGTGTACTGTAAGCATTTGCCCCAAGTAGTCTGAAGGAAGATGAGCTCCTTTAGAGGTGAGGAAGAATGGGGAGAATGAGGTACTCCAAATCCTGGAATGGAGATCGGCTATGGTTTCAGGGGACTGCTTCAAAGCACTTATGAGCTTGCTGCAGGTTTATTTCAGGGGAACCTGAACATGGATTTTTTCCTTACAGTAGAAGAGAAATACAGGATTTGCAGCTTTACCAACTTGTGTTACAATATTTTATAATTTGGCTTTGTATAATGTGGTATTTGCCATTAAAGATCTTAAGGGATGAGCGTGAATATATTTGTTTATTTATTTGTTTGAATTCCATTTAGTTTCTAGCCTGCAAGTCCCATTAATGCTAGTAACCATTCCATACATAAATCGTTTTATTAACTGTGTGGAAAAATGTTACATATAAATAAAGGTTAGCAGATTAAACTTCTTAAATTTTATTTAAATTCAAAAACATCCCTGTTTAGCATGCTGTGTAAAACTTTCCTGTAGTATTAAAATGATTTAATAAGACTTCACTGGTAAAGAAAAGTAGCTTCCAAAACTCACTTAAAATAATTTTAATAATATGAAATGCTATACTTTTCTTTGCTCTCAAAGTTTCATTTGCTAGTCTGTGTATAAAGCCAGTCTGTCATCTTGCTGTGTCACACTCTGGCATTTTTTCTTACATAGTACCTTTTTTTTTTCCTCATAAAATTATGTACCAATTTTGAGGTAGACTACAGATTATCTTTTTTATCATGCTTGTTTTTCTGTCTGTCCACAGCAGTTACTGATCCTGTTTTCACTGAATTCATGTTGACTTAATCTATTTAAACTGGGGTGAGATGAGTACTATCAAATCACTCTTCTGCGCAAAAAGCATTTACAGCTGGGTGCGTATACCTTATATGCACATGGCATATTTTTATACATGGTATTGAATATGACAAAAACTGAAAGTTTTGTGCAGAGCTTTTGCAGAGAGCAAAAGTTTTTGGTTTTTATGCAGTGCAGTTTTTGGGAATCAGGAAACTGATTTTCTGCTACTTCACTGAATCACTAGCCTTTTCCTGAAACTTCTATTTACTTTACTTCAAGCTGGTAGGACTTTTGCCTTGATTAAATATTTCTCCTTTGGACAAAGTGATATTTGAAATATGAATGTTGTTATTTTCTCAAAAGTCAGATGATTAATACATACACTATTTAATAACCATTCTTTTTAGACAGTAAGGACTTGTACATGAAATGTAATTCTGTATTCTGTTTCGGTTTGCAGTTTTATAAGTAACGGACTAACATACTGTGTTATTAGTATTCATGATATTTCCTTAATAAAACTTTTCAATGAATAACTTTATAGTCAGGCTCATAGTTAAAACTTCATAAAGTTAAGTGGGTAGGATTCCCCAGCAGTGGGTTTCAGGCTACATTTTAAGAAGTGTCTTGATTGTTCACATTTTTAGGATTATTTTTGTGACATTAATTTAAAGCTAACTGCCTACACCAATTAGTTTGGGTAAGTTATTAAAGCACAGAAATTTGGCACTGCCTCCCCAGTTAAATATACAAGCCTTGCATCAAGTACTAACACGCTTTCTAAAATCATATTTATTTTATAATGACTAGAATATAGTTAAAGCTAAGTGTGCATATATATTCATAGTATGTGTAAATATATGTATGTATATAGTTTTGCAAGTTGGAAAAATCCTGACAAAACACTTGATTACATCACTCAATACTAATTAACAAAATCTCTTAAGAATTTATTTCTCTAAGGATTTTTTCTGCTGATAATTTTACAGTTTCAGAAATTTCTGCATACCAAGAAATGGTAGAATATTCTCAATGAATGAGTGTGGACAGGTTAAGTTCTTTTTTTTTTTTTTTTTTTTTTTGCAAATTTGCTATTATGACGTTAGGCAGATTTGAGTGGTTATCATTAAGCAAAATTCCTTTGGAATTTAATATGGTTGAATGTACTAAGTGCTTCTAAACAATAAGTAGATTCTTATTAAATTCATTGGAAACATTTTATTTTTTATAGAATTTTACAGTCAAATTTAATTTCTTGAGGACTTTGACAAGTGAGGTTGCATTAGTGCCAGGAACTGCTGCTGAGACTAAAATACGTGTGGTAGATAAAATCGTGGAAGCTTTGGTGTGAACGGGAGTGAGCTACTCTGTTCCTAATTTCTGTTTGTCATGTGACTTTTTTGGTCAAGTACAGTAATTATTTTTAAAAAGATTTGGGAACTCTGCAAGTTGTTGTTATTTGATGAGCTGCATGACTAGTTGGACATGTGGGAGGGATTCACATCCATGGGCTTTTGCACAGATGTCAAATGTCGCCCACAATACACCAGTTTTGGGCTGACAGTAAAAATGCCATCTGTATTGAAAAGTGCCAGACAGAAAGTGCATTAATTTCATCGTACAGCTTATATGGTACTTAATATACTTTTCTGTGCTTTCTCACAGCAGGCACCAGGATTATTTATTGTGAGCAGGATTTTTGAAATGCTCCAAGAGTCCCTTTGTATCTGACTGCTGACAGAAATGAGTTGGGAAGCTCGCTAAGCTTTTCTCTTAAGTTTCTGTTGGGGTGCAGGGGACTGTGTGGGTATTTAAGTTTTGCAGTAAATCATACTTAGAGCTGATATGCAGAAAAGTTAGAAGGCTTTTTATAGAACGCAATGGTTCCAGTACTGTTGCTTCCCTGACTACTTGGAGAGTATATCACTGTCCTAAGCCACCACTGGAGTAACAGCCTTCACAAGATCAGTCACAGGATTCTGGAAGCACCTTGCTTCATCTTTATTATATCTCTGTTTTGATGGGGAAAAAATGCTTTCTAATTAGTTGAAGGCGCATTTTGATCAGACTTTTAAAGCCACTTTATTAACTTTTTTTTATAGACACCTTTGCAATATATTTCATTAGTCTTGATGCTACTTTGGAATACGTAAGGCAGCTTCAACACTTGCAGAAGTGAAGACTCAGGATTAATCCTGAAGGTTTTTTAACCTCCACCAAGGCTGAATGTACATTGTCCTTTCTTTTTTTTTTTTTCTTTTTTTTCTTTTTTCAAATAGAAGATCTTCAAAAATAGGATCATAAAACAGTAGTCTTAATCCTCTTGACATTTCATAAATAGCTTCAGAAAATGCTTAGTACCCAGCAAATTATTTATTTAAAGTCTTTATAAAAAATACAGTAGCAAAAGTATTGCACAAATGCAGGGATAATAATCATGCCTACGACTAATCAGCCGCTGTAAGTTTTGTGGTTGAACTGAAGTGCATGAGGTGAAACTTTTTTATTATCTCCATCCATATTTGGGCTTTGTTGTTGTAAGAAAATAAGGAAAGTAAATTGGAAAAATATCTCTCCTAGCAAAGGTCATGATCAAAACTGCAAAGTGTGGAAAAAATTTCAATACAATCAAGTTCTCAGATTAATCCTTGCATTTTAAGCCTTTTTTCTTCCCTAATCCCATCAGTGTTAGATCCTACAAGTTCAGACACTCAAGTGGAAGGAGATTTACTGAATTTAGTTCTAAAACTGTACAGACTTCAGAGTCATAGCAAGAATATTCCCTGCCATAAAGTCTAACAAGTGTGTTGGTTTAAAGCTCTTGTAAAATACAGTTTTAACTGTCTGTCGGGGACAGTTCTGTCCTCTACCTTTTATGGGACAATTCCTGGCTGAAACTAAGGCTCACAAGTGCCTTCTCTGCTGCAGCTGTTTCTGAGGATTGCCTGGCATACCATGTCTCAACCCATCCTGTTTGTGCTCAGAGTTTGCATGGAGAACATATATTGTGGCTGTTTCATTTATGTACGTGGAGTCTAAAATTAGAATCAGTGCCTTTTGTTTCTAAGGGCAGCTTTTAAGTTATATTATTGATAATAATGGACAGGTACATTTATCTAACCTTAAGAATTTCATATTTGGTATGTATGGGAATCTAGATTGATTAACGTACAAGCAAAGATTCAGTTTTTTGAAATCTCCTGTGTTTCCTATTACACAGTCCTGTTACGTGAAGAAGAGTTGCTGGCAAGAAGAGTTATTTGCAGTAGTGAGATCAAACAGTGACCAGTCTTTGTCCTGGCATGTAGATGGGGCAATATGAGTGATTGTCATCTTCCTGAGACAGCAGTGCTGCACAGGAGCAAAGTTAAAATGGGGCTGTGGTCAGACGAGGTAGTAAAGTCAGTCACAGGTGACGCAGGTTGGCTTGGAAACTCTGTCCCTTTGCTTTTGCCTGGTCAGAGTTGGTCCCCAAGGAGTGCTAAAATCAGAATATATGCTACTCCCTTGGCAATGTTTTCTGGCTGGGATCCTCCTCTCTACCTTTTCTTCATAGCCTTGCAGAACTGGCCTCTCCCTCAGTCATAGGATCATAGAATTGTTCAGGTTGGAGCAGACCTGTAAGGTTAGCAAGTGCAGCTGTTAACCCAGCACTGCTACATTCACCACATCCCTAGGTGCCATATCTGCACACACATGTGGTTGTCCTTCTCCAGACTGGTAACTCCGAGGATGCATTCCCACCTTTCCATTTGTTAGACCATTTCAGCTTTCAGGAGCTGGTAGCCACTGCATTCCTTTGGCATGTCTGAAAACTGGAGGAGGAGGTGCAGCTTTGCTCCGTCTCCACTTCAATCTCAGTTTGAACAGCCGTGGCCAAGCCCAGTTTCTGCAGTCTGGAAATTACACTGCACAGCACAAAAGAACGCAGTGATTTATACATCAACAGTCGCTTTTCTTGCCATAACATTTCATTGTTCTAGTTCCCTAAATCTGTAATTACATGTCTTTGTCCTGCTATGTGCTGCTTCATAACAAATATAATACTTACACTGGCTTTGTGAGTGAAAATAATCCTGCTCAATTAGCACAGATCATAAACTTGAATTGTGTGGAGCAAGCAGTTGTAAATGATGGATTTGAAATTTGGGGCGTTGCATCATCCTTTAATTTAGTGGGTTCTCCCCCACCAGTACTTCATGCTGGTGGCTCCTTTCTCCAAGCCAGAGGTTGGAGGTCACTGACGCCTACAGCTTTGTTCTGCGTGGGCCTTGATACTCTAATTTAAAGTTTCCAGGAAGGCTGCCTGTGAATAAGCTAGATTTACTACGTGTGCTGTTTAAATATTAGCACTTGGAGAAGGGTGTTCATTAGGCAGCAATTGTTTCACTTGGTTTTTCAGGCTGATTCTCCATTAAGGAAGATCTTTGGCAAATGCTGGCAGGCAGGAAAAAGAGGAAAGAAAGTCAGTCTTTTAGGTCTGTGCATTCAAGTACATTGGTTGTGTTTCTGGCTGTTGTTCTAAAACATGCACTTCTTGGCCTTTATTGAAACAAATATGTCTTAATGGAGAGAGAAACAAACAAACCTGCTGTAGCTTTTGTCCGTGTGAGAACACGACTCCTCATTTTGTGGATGAATCAATACCATAAGTAATTATTTATATTTTTCTTCCATGAAGAAGTGATCATGTTTGCCTGTTAATTAATTTGTGTAGGAAAAATAAAATACTTTGTCTGACTGCAAATACTAAAGCTCAATGCCAGTTTGTGTAAGAAGTTTTCCTGTACTAAGTAAAAAAGCACACCTATTTTTAACTACTAGCACCAAAAAAAAAAAAAAAAGAAAGAGCTAAAATAATTACAGTAATGGTGAAATTTGTGAAGAGAAATCATGGTGATGGAATGGTCACAGTGTCTTGGATATAAGTGTTTTTCCCAGAAGCATGTGTGGTCCATGGATCAGGTAGATCTCTGTCCATCCCAGATCTGTAAGCATGGTCCTGGTTGAATAACTGATGTTCTTTTGTGTTACAGTAGTGATATCAATCAGCATGTTAATATATTATTAAAAGTTTTTTCCTGTCCCACACTGCAGTTCAAGGGGGTTGAAAGATTATTTTTGTCACTCTCTCATGTCCAAAATTAGCAAAATATGTGCAAGAATAGTAGAAATATTAGCAAAACAGAAAAAATTAATCATAGCTCTCCAGGTATTGTATTAGCTGCTCTGCATGACTAAATGCAGTGCAAGAAACAGTAGTGCCTGCCAGAGAGAGATGTAAAATCTGCTGGAGTGCCCAAAACTGGGATAAGGACTAAAAGTCTGTAATTTCCAAGATCTAAATAAACATGTTGTTGATATTGAATCAAGCCCAAGCTATTAAGATTTGGTTTGCTCAGTCTGTCATTTTGGTTTTGCAAACTGTGTTTATTCCTGTCTGTTCACTGCACTTGCTGCTTTTCTGTATGAGATTGTATTAAGTGTCTCAAATTTTACCTCTTCTTCTCTTCCCCATTCCCTCCTTTTTTTTTTTCCTTCCTTTTAGATTCCTTCCTGGACAAGGATTGGTACTATATCCACAGATAGGAGACAAACTGGATATTATATGCCCAAAGGTGGACTCTAAAACTATTGGCCAGTATGAATATTATAAGGTCTACATGGTTGATAAAGACCAAGCAGATAGCTGTGCTATTAAAAAGGACAATACACCTCTACTTAACTGTGCCAAGCCAGATCAAGATGTTAAATTTACCATCAAGTTTCAAGAGTTCAGTCCTAATCTCTGGGGCCTGGAATTTCAGAAGAACAAAGATTATTACGTCATATGTAAGTTCAAACTTTCAGTTGTTCATTCTTTTAAATATAATTGTTCATTATTTTGAATTCTGTCCTGTACATTATAAACAAAGAGGAGTATGAATGGGTTTGTATGTTTTTACCTGGAAAGGATTTCTTGCTGGCATATTTTCAATATTGTTCCTAATTTCCAAAGGGTCTCTGTCTCTTTTTTTCCTTGAGGTTTACACAAACCACATTCAATTGTACTTCTATGCCTGTAAAAGGCTTTTTTTTTTTTTTTTTAAATGTGCACAGTATTGTGTCCTGTATTTGCATTGGAAATTGTGTGCAGCTAAACTGTGACACGTTTCCTGCTCACAGCCCTGGTGATGTGCTGTGCTGTTGGCCTTGCCCTTGGGTTCTCTTACACCAGGAGGGGCATCCTGTGTGACGTGGCTACTCGCTGCAGCAGGTGGTCTGGGGTTCCCACAGAAAGCTTCTTCTGGCCAGTTTGGTGCCAATTTTGTCACTGTAGGTTCCTCACAAGCGTTACTGCTAAGGGCCTGTAATTGAACATGCCTTTCCTCAAAACATAACTACTATGTCCATACAGAGCTAGGAGAGTTCTTGGGTAAAACCTAGTCTAGCATGGTCTTGAATTTTATCCTTTTTCATGGTCCTGGCTTGCAAAACAAGTGTGCATGGCACAGGTCTCTGTGCAGCAGTACAAACTTTGTGTGAGTTTCTGGGATTTATGGCTGAAAGCAAGTCTGGAGGTAGCCACTCTGTTCAGTGATTCAAATTACTTATGATGTGTAAAGTTAATGATGTGAATCAGGAGTTAGCATAAGCTGAGACCTCAGCAGTGTAACAACAATTTACATTAGTTTAGGTTTTGTAATTGTAATATTATGCCCTGTGAATCTCGTTTAACCCCATGGGTACTTTTGAAGTCTTGGGCAAGCATCTGCAGTTATTAGTGATAGAACAAATTCTGCAAGTACCTGGCTTTTCTGCAGTTACAAGGAAGTTAGATATTTGTGTGTCTTATCTCACAGAATTGTAGAATAATTTGGGTTGGAAGGGACCTTTAAAGCTCATCTAGTCCAAGCCAAATTCAGTGTGCTGGGACATCTACAACTAGATCAGGTTGCTCAGAGCTCTGTTCCCAGGTATGGAGCATCTACCACCCCTCTAGGCATCGTGCTCCAGTGTTTCACAGCACTCATTGTAAAACATTTATTCACTATACCTGGTCTAAATCTGTGTTCTGCTAGTTTAAGACCATTGACCCATGTCCTGTGTCAACAGGTCATGTTTAAAGATTAGTCCCCAAACACATTTCTGCCACCTCCTTGAAAACCAGAGGATTGATAACTGTTTCATGTAATGTCTGCCAGTGTAATTATTTCTTAATTTCTGATTTCAAAATATTGGCAGTTTTAAAAGTGCTCTTATCATGTACTTTTAAAATGGAAATGGAAATTCATTCAATATAAATTAATGCTCCCTTCCCAGTTATATCCATAATGGTACATAGTAATGTATGAAACAGGTTGTAGGTCACAGAAGCTTAAGTAAGAATTCACTGCATTATTTATACTAATTACAAATTTTAGAAAGTACTAAGTAAGAGTTACAGGAGATACAAACCACGTTTTTTCTTGTTTAAAAATTGCTTAATATGGGCACTTTCTCTGTTTAGCTGGGGAATATATAAAAACGTGATCCCACTTAAACAATATTAACTTCCCACTGAAATACAGTGAGATATTTACCAGGGTGAAAGCAACAAAATTACATGTTGAAAGATAGTTATCTGTAACTTGAGTGAAAATGTGCAGCATAAAAATGACCATGCTCAAATATTTGGCTTAAATGAGGAAATGTGCTCATTATTTAGTGCTGCTTTTAAAAACATCCACAGAAGACCAACTGTAGTGGAACAAATGGCAGTGTTACAATTATTACCTGAAAATTATGGGCATAAATGGAGCTTTCTGATACACTGTCAGTTCTGTCATATCTATGTCATGGATTTACCCAGAGAATTATTAAGTACGTCTCATTTTCATTAGTTTTGTATAATTATTTCATTATAGCAATAAGACATAATAGACATTGCATTTCCTGGAAGATTACAGCATAACTTGGTTGAAAGAACTTACTCAACCTTCAGTCTAATGCCTCAAAAATCACACTGGCCTAGCAGTAATACTAGAGTGCCTCAGGGTATTACTTTTCCTACTCATTGTGGCATAAACAAATGGCTAACTTATCACTCTGCTAGCATACTCACTGAGCTTCAGCAAGGGTACCCATACATTTTAATAGGTTGGACAAAAAAGCACCCCACCCTTGAAAACCCAGCCATCCTGAAGCTAAAACACTCACTTTCCTGTCATTCAAGGAGAAAACAATAAACTCAGTGATGTTGGTCTCAGAAACACTAAGAGGCGTAGAAAACTAGGGCACTGCTCAGCTAGGATACCATTTTAGAGAGTGCTGGAGCTAGACAGGGTTTGTATTGAAAAGCTCATGACACAGCCTTGTCAGGGCAAGTTCTGCTAGTCGGGACATTTGCTCTCATTTTTATCAGTAATAAAATGCATCTTAGTCATGTATACAAATCAGGCTTTAAATTGTTTGCATACGTTCCTATTCACAGACCTGTAATTCTTTCTTTTCCTTCCTTCCTTCCTTCCTTCCTTCCTTCCTTCCTTCCTTCCTTCCTTCCTTCCTTCCTTCCTTCCTTCCTTCCTTCCTTCCTTCCTTCCTTCCTTCCTTCCTTCCTTCCTTCCTTCCTTCCTTCCTTCCTTCCTTCCTTCCTTCCTCCCTTCCTCCCTTCCTCCCTTCCTCCCTTCCTCCCTTCCTTCCTTCCTCCCTTCCCTCCCTCCCTCCTTCCTTCCCTTCCATCTGTTTTCCTTGCTTGTTTTGTTGGGTTTTTTCAAGGGGTGGAAAGGCTGTGAAATGAAGGCAATGATGCATTTTATGTGCCAGCTTTTGATTTTGAAGTATTTTAGGATCTTGCATTCCCTCAACTAAGTGGCATCAAACAAACCTAACACTAGAGCTCACTGAGCTCAGCATCTTTACAGTGCTTGCTGTGGCTGCGCCTGCAGCCTTAATCTCACGCTGTTTATGCTGGCAGGCTGTTGTCAGCCCTTTAAATGTTTTGTGCATCATCATGTACCTTTATTATCTTGCAATTATTTGAAAACAGAGTTTGTTTTTCTGAGGTAATAGTATGTTTCATGAAACTGTATTAAACAGTAAAATCTCTATTCGTATTAGGGGGTTAGTCATTTTGGGATGAGGAATTGCAATACAGGATAAAGCAGCTTCCTGAGCCCTTTAGAGACATGTGACTGCACAGGAATTTTTCAAGTCATAATTTTTTATATCATCCAGATGTATTCATGATAGGTATAGCAGAAGGAGATCTTTTCTATTCAGTGCTTCCCTAAAGCCTAAGCATATAAAATGTTCTCATTTCACAGTTCCCAATTTTTTAAAAAGTAAAAGTGTGGGTAAGTTTCTCATATCTGTTTTCATATTTAGTAGTACTCTAATAAATAAATAATAAAAAAGTAACCCATTTCTTGGCAAGATACTCCTCAATATGACTATCATTATCCAAAGAGTTAATTCTATGAACAGCAGTAATTGGAAATACGATACTGAATGGTATTGTGAAAGTGAATAAATGATGTAACAGAATGTCCTTGCTTTTCTCTTCTTTGCTATCATCAATTTTTCATTCCTGGGAAGTTAATAGATTCATTTTCCTACAGTTACCTGATTTCTTTTCAGTAGAACTGGAGAAGGTCAAATGTACTTGATGTTAATAAGTATTAATGTTTGATTATCCTAAAATATGTGACCATTTAGCTAACATATCGTAAGTCTCTAAGAAGATCCTTAATCAAATGCATGAAGGAAGATACATCATGCCCAGCAACATAAATATCTATGTGAAGGGGAGATTTGGGCAGAAGGGTGTGAAGATTCGCAACTCTGATGTTTGCGTTAAAAAGTCTTTTTATGTCTTTGCATGGTTAGGGAATAAAGTATAATTTTCTGCTGTTGTGAGTTGCTCAGAGCAAGCAATGAGTATATTCTGAATACTGAGGAGGTACTCGGTACTTGATCTGCAAATACTTGGGTCATGGTGTCACTGCTTCAGTACCTCTCTTGGATGCAGATTCTTCTTGTTTGTGGGAGAGACGCATTAGCATAGTTCAAGTGCATTTCATATACCAGAGATGTTTACTCTTGATGTACAGGAATCATCCTGAACCCTTCCCAGTAAACTTGGCCTTTAGTCAGAGGGCCTAGAGAGCCTGGTGATAACACTGGGTTGGTGCAGAGGGAGCTCTGGGGGAAGCCTGTGGGCAGCTGTGCCAGAGGGAAGGGAGCAGTGCCATAGGGAAAGGAGCAGTGCCGCCTGCCTCCAAGCCACCGTCAAGCTCCTTAGGTAGTTTGGCCAAGCAAGCACATATTTCACGCCATCTCTTCCTTTGCATAAGTGAAGTTTATGAGCTGACATCCTCAACATTAAAAAATAAGTCACCTGCAATGAAATCTTCACCTGTTCCAAATTTGTACTTGAGTGACTTGAGAGTTGGGAAGGGGCTATGGAATGGTTCTCTGAAAGATTCCTCTATAAGGTTTGCTCTGCCTGGACCTCATTAGCCGAACTTGCTGAGCTAATGATGCTCATTGGCTTTGACATTGGCAAAATTGAATATGCAGCTTTCCTTAAATGTTTTTTTGTCAACTTTTTTTCAAGTGACCCACTTACATAATTGGCTTCTGGCTTAAATTAAAAAACATATATTTATATATATTTGATCCCTGACTGATTTAAAGGTTTATACTGGCTAGTAGCACTATATTTTGGGTAACTGCTTTAATAGTACTGTGGGTTTTAAAATCAAAACAGTCATTCTGAAATTTTAGCATTAGCTGTGTTTGAAAAGAATCACAAGGCTTTTTATGTTTTCACTTTGTCATTCTGTTACAATTAAAGGGCAATAACTGTCTGAGGAAGAACATATTAAAGGACAATATAGATTGTGCCCTGAAATATGGCCCAGCTGGGAAGAATAAATCTCTTTGCATGGCCAAATAGATTTACATTAAAATGTTATTTTAGTATTCTGACCAGTTTAAGCACTGGCTAATCTGTCTGGCTGGGCATTCTGAAAGTGTTCTGAGGCAGATTTCAGCCTGCAGCCCCCTGTAACCTCTGAATCACCTAGTGAAAGCTGCCCAAAAGGAAACAGTAAACAGGTTTTCCTTTGTTAATGCCAAACTAGCCAAAATGGAGACAAATACTGTATCAGACATTCAATTCCTCTGCTTTTGCAACAAAGACATTTTTCGTGGCTTCTGTTAAAGACTCTGTGGTCCAGAAATCTACTGCTTTCGATTTTTTTTTTTTTGTGGTGGTGGTGGTGGTGATGGTGTTAATAAAAGCCAGTGCAATAATAGTCACTCTGATTCCATTTGTACAAAGATCACTTTTTTCCTTCCCTTTCTCCTCCTCCTTCCTTAGAAAATTAGATAAATAATTTCTCCTTGGTGTAAAATGATATCCAGAGGTCAGTCTTTGACTTTGCTGAAGAGTCTTTTAAGGGATGTATCAGCAATACCACTTAGCTCTTGTTGAATGAAATATAAATACAGCTTATACAAATAATATTATTAGAGAGAAAAATCACTGTCTGTGCTGCAGCTTCAGATTTCTAACAGAGTCTAAGACCTGCAGGATTAATGGAGTCATGGTCCTTTGGGGTTTTGTCCCAGACCACACAGGTCTTGTAAGAGAATAAGGCTATTTTATATTGATGGACTTTGTTCATATTCGGTGCCATTACCTAGGCAATACCAATCGTTTATCTCCTTTAAAGTAGACAGAGATAGTTCAGCAGGAAATCTGTTATTATGTCTCTATTCCTAAGGGAAGGAAATGAAAGATAGGAATGCTCAGTTTGTTAATTGATGGCATGTTGTGAAAAAATACAGTTATCTTCCCTCACACCCCCGCAAGTATTCCAGATAGATACAGAATCAGATGAAAATGAAGAATAATTGTTCAGACTGGAAGAAAAAATTATTCAGGAAATACTCATAAATTGAACAGGTTTTAAAATTTCATAGGAAGCTGTTTAATAATTTTAGTCACTATTTTCATATCTTGCTTTCATAGTACCTCAGAAGCAGTTTATAAATACAGGAAATAGAATACATTCGTAAAGAAAGATACAGTATTCTCCCTTAGAAGTCTTTTTGTATCTAGAATTCATAGTGCTTTGCAGGAAAAAAAAAAAAGCTTAAACCCTGATCTTCTCCAAAATGTGTGTGTTCTTAGATTTGCATAAACATCCTTAACAGGACTACATGCAGAAGAAGAATGCACTGAGTGTGTATTTTATCCTTTATATTCAGGATATGAATAACTGTTTAAATCAAGGGGGTTGTGTATTGGAAAGACATGCCATGCTATGAGGAAAGCATGAAGAAAGTATCTGCCTCAACAGAAACTTGAGAGTGCACTACCACACTGAAACACATTTAACTTCTATTTTCTACATAAGTTCGGTGATGATCATTTAGCTCATCAAGTGGGATGATTTGTCTTTACTTTATACAGTTACTTATATCATATGCGTTACATATTGCAGTATTTTAAGTCCTAAAATAAAAGATGAGGAGCTGCATAAGGATTTAGAAAGACTTTAATAAAACTCATTTTAAAGACTTGAAATTGTTTACCTCATTAAAATCTTTACATAGCTGGAATGGAAAGAAATATACTTTTGTCTGAGAACTACATTAGCTAAAATGAAATGCTGGAATGGTTGGAAACCAGGGTTAAATGTCTGTTAGGATTTTCTTTCCTGACTTCGGTCAATCCTGGAAACTTTGGATGAAGAATATTTCAGGATTTATTTCTGATAAATCAGACTATAAAACTAAGCCCTAATGGCAGTCTTCCAGTTTCTTTTTTTTTTAGTCCCAAGGAAATCATGCAAATATTTCTGGAAGTAAAAGCAGGATTAGGCTTAAGGTAGTCTTAGCTGTTCTTGGAGAGAAGTCTGTATTAAGCTGATGAGGCTGGGTTTTAAAAGCATGTTCGGATCTTTGTTAGCATTATTTATCTGTTTTCTGTTTGGTAGATGAAGACAGCAAAAAATCACTAAACCACAGCAGCAGAATAGTCCTTATGTGCTCACTGGGCTGCTGTGAGAGAAAAACAAAGTTCTGAATCCAAATCCTGCCAGGAAAACTTAAAATTACTTGCTTTTCTTCATGTATTTCATGTTAGGACATAAATGCGTTAGACCAGAACAGCCCAGCTGACTGCAGAATCCCAGAATGAGTGGGTTTGGATCACACCTCTGCAGCTCACCTAGTCCCCTGCTCAAACCTTTGCTCAGGCAAGCCCACCTGCAGCCAGTCACCCAGAACCGTATCCAGCTGAGTTTTGAGTATCCCTAAGGATACCGCCCCTCCTCCTATGCAGTGCTGCAGTTCCTTCATCGTATCCATGAGCGTTTACTGCACTTGCCTCTGTAAATCCACGTCTGTTTTGTGTTGAAGAGCCTGTGACTGCACCCAGCAGTGCAGGTGTGGCTGCCCCAGTTCAGAGTGGTGTGGAAGGATTACCTCCCCAAACCGGCTGCCACTGCTCTGGCAGATGGAGCCCAAGCTGTCTCATGGTCAACTTGGTGTCCACCGTGACCCTCAGGCCTTTTTTGCAGAGTTCCTTTCCATGTGTTTTGCCCCAGCCTGTGCTGAAAGTTGATTCCATCAGCTTTGATCTGATGCCATCCAGAGGCTGCCACAGCAAGTTCAGTAGCAGAATGAAGACATTACCAAAATAATTTTCATTGCAACAGGAAAAAAACCCAAAAAAACCAGCTAAATAATGTTGTGCTGTTAAAACCCCAGTGAATTTTTTGAAACTCTATGAACATAAGTATTAAAAGTATCAGTGCACCTGTTTAGTTGTGACTTTTCAAAATTCCAAACACTGGAATTAAAATTAACATATCCCACTGGAGTTTCTTAAAATGAACCAAGACGTGCCTACATGATAATTTGTAAAGAAGCTAAACCTCTTAATTTCTTAATGGCGAGTATTTGAACAGGAGGTCCTGTAGAACCGTGGAAATTCAGATTGCTTTATTTCTGCAATGTTCCCTCATTAAGGTTTACTCTGTGGGTATTTTACAGCTCTAAACACAAACATAAGCATACTGCAGTCAAAACAGTTCTTAACTTCTGATCATCTTTGCCAAGTGTACAGTCATCCAATAGTATCATAATTGATCTCAGTACTAAGGTGCCAAACTCTGTGTTGCTGAAGGATAGTTAGATGATGTAAATAGCTTTTTGTGTTTTGCAATAAAGCACACTTTTGTTGTGCTACATGTAAAAGCAGGAGATGAAGGTATTCTTTTATTGAAGCAAACATGTGGAAAATTGCTCTAGATTGTTATAGTACAGAGCATCTCCCCTGAAAGGAATGAGGTTCATCTACAGGGCAAAGTCTGACTGTGGCACTTTATTGGGGTTACTCCTAGGCTCTGTGTGGTCAAAGCAAATAACATCATGTCCATCTAAACTGTTATAACCATGAGACTGGCACATTTTCTCATCTATAGTGTTATATTCTAAACTGTCACTAGGCATTAACTCAGTCACTGGTGAAGTCCTACCACCTAGAGATGAACTCTGCCTCAAAATGATGTTTTCCACTTCAGTGCTACTCGTATAGCAATTACTGGGTCATTAATATCATTGCATGCAATTAGTGACAGTAGAATGAGCAAGAGGTTTGTTATTTATTTAATATGAACTTTCACTATAACCCTTTCTTATCCAAGTGCTGCAGACAAAAAAACAGATTTTCAAGGCAGGTGAACATCCTTGTAGAGTGAAGTTGGATTTGTATGATAGAGAAAGTGGGTCCTCATTTAATGGTAAAGCTTCAGCTTTTGTTTCCAGCAAGCCCTCTTGTCATTAGCAACAATCAGTGTAACTTGAATGCTAACTAATTCTATTAGTTCTGTTCAGCTGAACTGTTAAGCAAAGCTTGCTGTGGTAGAGGGAGACACTTCTACCCATTCATGAGAGGTTTTTGTCAGTAGCGTGCTGGGAGAGAGGATGAATTTGCGTAAAATACCTGTTTGAGAATGGTGAAGTCAACTAACTAGTAATCTGTTTTAGATGCATACTTTTGGGTATACACTAAATACATCATAATTAGTGGGCTTACATCTGCCACAGTTACTTCAGCACTCACAAATATATAATTTGTTTATGTAAACTAGAAGCAACCATGTGTGCAGTGGATCATTATCTGACAACATTTCTCAGAGTATGTGAAATATAGAACTGAAATTCTTGTAGAAATGCTTAATTGTAATGAAAGACTCCTCATTCAGTGTTACAGTGTTGAGATGCTTTTCTGGTTTGTTTTTATGTAATCTCTAAATCATTCCCCAGGAATTTTGTAAAGGGGCACTGCACTTGACAGCAGTGAAGCAAGTAGGATTTTGTTGTGGGTGAGTGGAACCTGTGACCTTCAGTAATGGATAATAATTCAGCAAATAGTTTACTGTTCAGTACACTTCAGCCGTGGTATTCCTTAACCCAGTGAGAAAGTGGTGGTGTTTTAAAAATGATAGGCAGCAATAACCAGTCAGAATTCACAGGGGTTTTTTTATATTTTCAAGCTCTCTCACTGTTTCTTTTTTCCTTTATGGAAAGACTTTGTTGACATAAACGGCTTTTTTTTTTTTTTTACCATGTATTTTTTTTCTTACTTGGTGCCATGCCTCCCTGGAATTAATAAAATCATTCTGAATGGAGGAAACTTTACAACTCTTTCCCTATTTTGTGCTGCTGGATGACATGAGATGTGGGAAGAGGAGTCTGTGGATTTTCAGAGGTGTCCCTGGAATTATACAGCTAGTATATACCAAAGTATATTATAGTACAAAACCGACAGGCTCTGTCTTGATTGCATCCTCCACATTGCACCCTCAGAAAAACACTGAAACAGTAATAGAATCTGCCCCTCTCTTTAACATATGAATACAAGTGGAGACTTTTATGGGGAATTATATAAATATCCTTGTATCATGAGTCCCATCTAAGTACCACAAGTGACGCTATTCACGGTTGGACAAAATACATTTTAGAGCAGTAGTTAGAAAAGTGAATTACAAAATTTCACTGCAGAGCCTTTGCTTCTTCCTGGTAAAAAGAGGCCTGTTCTTTATTTTACTTTATTTTGTTCTGGTTTTAGCTTGAGTGGAAAGGGCATTGCTGCTTACTTGCTATAGAGAATATAATTTGTGGATCCTGTTTATATATAATTCCTGAGACATGCAGTATAGGACTTAATCAAGAATACAAAACAGAAAAAAAAGAATAGAGAATTCTTGTCCTTTCCCTCTCATTGAAGTTCTGCCTCGCATGTGGATAGAGTGGGGAAAAAAAGCTGGCATCAGGAGTATTTACAAACACTCTGTGCACCCTAGTTTAGGGAAAAAAATCTATTTTAATTTGAAACAATGTGTAGAATAAGGTAGAATGAGAGTTTCTTTAATGGTTTTCAGGCTGAGAAACTCCTCAAAATTCTACTTCCACCTTGACTTTGCTAGTAGGGCAAATAAAAAAGCAGACGTTAGAAAAAAGCAAAATTATTGGTAAACTGCTTTTGCACATTTTTTGTTATGGTCTTGGTGTCCTAAATTATATTGAACAAATTCAGCAGTGTTTTGTTTTGTTGTCTTTTGATTTTTTAGGATCATTTCTTTGTCTCCAGAAGATCAGTAGAAAGTTTTGATTTTATTGTCTGTTGATTAAAAACACAGTCAACACATAACAGCACTCCATTCCACTATTCATAATGCATTTACATTTTGGTACTTGTGGTCCAGGTTTGGGACTGCCGATGGTTAAATTTCAGACGACAATTTAAGTTTTTTTAAAAAGTGAAGATTTCAGTATCAATCTTATTTTCTGTCACTGCAAGAAAAGGGAAACCATTAGTTGCTAGCATTTGAAACTAGTGCATTTCTGTTCTCTCTAGACATTCCTCAGCTCACCCAGAGTAATGTGTGCCAAATTACCTGTTCTTTGGTGAGAGACCTGAACATTTTTTTTTGTTATTGTTTCAGATTTCCATGCAGATCTGGCATTGTTATTGAGGGGCAGACTAATTTCATTTAATTAGAACACTCTTTCTATTATCTCAGCTATCCATGGCTAGTTTAGAAACAACCTCCCTTGTTGTGATCAGTGATTTATGGTTTTTCACTGTATGATTTCTGGTATTCTTAAACCTCTCCCATAAATTATCTAAGTTTATGGAAAAGAAGAATTATTTATTCAGTGCTTTACTAAGAGGATCATTAAAATTACCGAAAGCAGATGAAAGCAGTCAGAGCACGAACAATGATGTCTGACCAAAATAATGTTCTATTACTTGATAAGTTAAAAAACTCTCAAAAAATTTACATGTATGTAGTAATCCTGAGAGTGCATGTGAGATTGAGTGCAGCTTTGCTTTAAGAATAACTTCTTACTAATGTTGGAGCTAAAGCTTTGTGGATTTTTGCTGCTGTTTTTTCATTCTTTTTCTAAGCACAGCAGGGGAAAAGTGGAAATGGGTAGTGTTATTTGATTTTATTTTATTCTTATTTTGAGAAATCTATTTTCTTATGTAGTATTCAAGCAATATTTAATGAACAAAAACTGAAAATCACTGCTATTGGATAGTACTGATCTGCCCCTAAAAAACATGTAATTCTCAATTTGCTATTAACAGATTAACTTCAGCAGCAATTAATTCTTCATGACCTCATCAATGATGTGTCTTTAATATATTGCCAAATGACTTTTATTGTCCAGCACACTAAGGAGGGACAAAATCAATTTTGCCCTTGCCCATCAGTTGACATTATTCTTTCCTGCAGTCTGTGGTTTAAGATTCATTTAGTTTTCACAGGAAAATTAAATATGATAATCATCGTTTCTCTCATCAGCTATGTAGTCCATTTCATGTTCAAGCTCTAGAAATGTGTTTTAAAGTTGTGTTGGTTCAAAGCATATGTCATTTAATTTGCAAATAGGTAATGTTTTTCATAATCCTAAAACATGAAACTGTGGGTAATAAGTGTAGCAGAATTAAATTAGCTGAGATTTTTGTCTGCTGGTGTTTTAAGTCATTATGATGGCATTTTTTTCATTTTGTTACGTGTGTTTTAAGAGTGAAGGAAGTTGAATTTTTGTGACTGTGCCTTCATTTCTAATCTCTTTGTGAATGAAAAGCTATATACAGGCACAAATCCAGGAGCTTAATTCTCTGTCTGATTAGAGCAATGTTACCAACCTGGTAGGTTGAAAACAGCCATGATCCATGCAGTGGCGTAGCCTCCTGGGAGGCAGAGTAATAACAATCAAATGAAGACATATTAAAATGTAATATTACTTCCTCTCCATGGGGACTGTATAAGAATCATAGCCAGGAACTATTCTTGTCAGCTGACTCTGCTATGCTCACCGACTGCCTGCCTCTGCATTTATGACTAATGCACTTTGTACAATAAACAGCACTTGTGGAGTTTTAAAAGCAAATAAATGTAAAACATTATACATTGATTTACATGAGTTCCAGCCTTTTTTGTTTGTTTGTTTGTTTTGTTAGGGGTTTTGGTTTTTTTTTATATACAATTCATATATTTCAAAGAGGGGGAGGCAGATCAGAATGGAGTTCTTTGGTCTGAATAATTTAATTTCTCCCTTGTGTATGGAGGAGGATATGTTAAAGTAGTGTGTTATGAACCTGCAAATGTATACTAGCTTCTCTAAAGTACGTATGGATCAGCAAGACTCTTAACCATAATTTCATAACAGATAAGTGTTTTCTGAATGTTGAAAAGCTAAACTTGCATTCCTTATAAAATGGCAGCTGCTGTTGTATTCAAGGAATGCAGACAGACAGTGTCTGATAAACACTACAAAAACGACCTAGAAGTTATTACAATTTTGTTAGAAAGTCTTTAAAATATTTCAGCACAATGATATGTGTTTATTTTTAGGTGTGGACAAACTGTTGAATAATTTAATGTGGTTTGACTGTAATTATTAGTTTTGCAATTGACACCAGTGGAGCAGGACAGGTCTCAAAATCAGAGGTATTTAACCATCAAAAGATTTTAAAATATTTTTCTACCTGTTTAGCAACATTTTACTTACTTCTAGGTTCCTGTGTATTGCTAAATTAATACAAAGTGAAGTGTGGGATCCTGAGAACATACTAATACTAACAAGAAATTTCATATTAATCATTAGTTATGTTTATTAATGTTAATATTTAAGTATTTAGTCTTCTTAGCAGAGGGCTTTGTATAGTAGCTCATCTAAATAATTGACTTTAAAATATATCCATATTTTGACCTAAATGTAAAAAAAAACCTGCTCTTTTTTAATATATATGTATATAAGAATGACTTGAATGGATACCAGAAGTTTGTGTTACATTTGTGTTTAAATCCAAAACTCCTATCAGGACGCTTTTGTTTTTTTTAAATATCCTTTCAGTGTGAGCAGAGCTGCAGGTGCTGGGTCACTTTCCTACAGAGGTGTGAGTGCAGTGGAGGAGCTAAAATGACAGTGGGTGTAATTTGCATTTGGAGATCAATATAGAAGGGCTGCAGGAAGTGTTTGAGGAATATTTTGCACTCGCTCCCTTGTTTGACTTCTGCACAATGCACTGTCAAGGGGCATTAGCAGTATGAAACTGTTTTCTCTGCTGTCCCAGATTACTTATTTTTCTCAGTGCAGCTTTTCAAAGCTTAAAACGATGTGTTTAAAGCTACCCACTTTCTTCCTAGTACACTAGGGATATGCAAGGTTGTATTTCGATAGTCTTAATGAATTTCAAAAAATAATTTCCTCCAGTGGCCTTGGGTAATTGTCAGTTTAATTACAGGAAAAGCTGAGAAGGAAACTTTGCTTTGTCACTGAAATGCTTCTCTTTGAAAATTCCCTATTCCTCAGGACGTAGTAGTCTGTACTCTGAGCTACAACATAGGCTTTCCTAAAATCCCTTGAAGAACTGTGGAAAAAGTGAATACTTCTGCAAATTCATTCATCTTACATCAAAGCTATGAAAGCATTCTTTTAGCAAGCGAGGCAGATTGCGCTGGCGTAGGCACACAACCAGACTCATTGTACATCTGGGTCTTCCCGTTTGGAGACTGTATTTGAAGTAATTTTGCATTCTTTTTGCCATCTTACTTTCTTAGTCTGTACTGAGGTCAGACTGCGTCTTCTGCATCCTGTTGAGGTCACCTGCTCCATGGGTTAAGTGGATAGGCCTTTAAAGAATAAAAAGGCATTGATGTTCAGAAGAAGCAGCATTCTGTTCAATTAAAATCAAGTTGAAGGTGTTTAAGGAGATGTGATTCCCTTCGGCTCGATTAAAAAAAGAATGAAATAACAAAGCCACAAGACAAAGTCAGTGTTTATTATTTCTATGTTCAATTGGTGCTCAGCTTTGGTATTTCTATTTACTGCATTTTTTCTCCGTGTCCTTGTGCTGGTACATTGGCAAATAGATCATAAAAAACACTTTCAGCGAAGACACATTTGATTTATGTCCAGGATGGGTTCTTGGTATTGATTTTTTTTTTCCCTCTGGAAAAAAAACAACAAAAGAAAACAAAACTATATGTCTCCATTATTTTCCAAGCCTGGCAATGCAGTGACACATTTCAGATCAGCTTTTATCTTAAATTACTCAACGTGCTCTTTTGTATTTTGAAAAGTCTTTTTGCCATACAGCTATTGTCATGTTTTTACAGGGGGGAGGGAACAAGAGGAGGAACTGGGAGGGACCACTTATGAGGAGAAGGGACTTTTAGGAAAAGAAAGCACAGTTTGGGAAGTTTGTATGGTAGCTGTAATTCGAGTTGGTCACAAAAGAGTCAGAAGTGGAACAAAAACAAGACGCAGATCAAAGGCTAGGAAGCAGGGTTCAGCAGTATGGGGTTTATATCTTTACGGCTAGAGAGAAGATTAGAGCAAGAAAAATACTGCCATGGGGGTAGGAGGACATTGTGAAGGGAAAAGGAAATATACATAGGCTGCATTTGAAAGAAAATCCCCAAGGAAGGTGAAAGAGAAGGAGCGAGAATTAAAAATAAAGACCTGAAGGGTGTAAAGCCCACAGGCTGAAAGGAGAGGGGCAGAGGGAGGCATGTGCTGCTTAAACAGTTCAGCACTGCCACGGCGAGCAGTGAGCTCCCTGACATCCCATTCTCCATTTGTTATCTCCAGTTTGGTGGCCCAGTGCTGGTGCCTGTGCACCCTCTCATAGGTTCCTTTTGGGCCTCAGATAAATGGCTCCAAGAAAAGAGTAAAATTTCCATTCCTCAGGACAAGCAGGGTAGGAAAACCCCCAGTGCGTTGCCTGCATAGTGAGTGCAGAGCCCACCGTTTGCAGTTGTGTCCTGCTTGCGGTGGCTGGTGGCCAGTGCAGTGCAGTGGCTGCAATACCCACAGCTGAGGAGTTCCCAAATCATTCTCCAGCAGCTGTTTTGCAACCAACAGCTGGCTGGGGCGTCAGCGGCGCACCCATGCACTGTGATTCAGTGTTGTGGATTCTCCAAGGGAGTGGTGCTTGGCTTTCACATCGCACGGCAGTGTCAGCCTGCGCCCGGATCGCGTGGCTCCAGCTGGCACCTAGATAAGCAAGAACAATATCAACACAAGGAAAGCACCCTGTTGTTTGTGTGAGCTGAAAGGTTTCCCTGGGAATAGAGCGTATTCCCCTTTGCCACCCACCCCCGCAGAGGCTCAATGCTGAGAAAAGTGAGATTGTACTTTAAAATATTAAATGGTTTTCCAATCAGTTCGGAATCTTAGCTTTCACCTGAGTCTTTTGTATGCGTTCACTTCTTCCAGCAGGAGATTTGTAATAGAGGAAGCAGGTGTAGCATGGTGATTATAAAGATACTGTTGGGAGGGGAAAAAAAAGGGTGATTTTTCAGTGCTTCCTTTTCAGCTGACTCCATCACCTTTTTAGCAAGATGGTGTGTTTTTATCCAAGTCAGTCAGTCAGTCAATTGTGCATAGGAAAATAAAAGGCTGCTGGGTAAATTTGAAACCTTGATAACACATTCCTCCATTTGTATATATGGTACAGCTTACCAGTGTATTCATTCCTTTGGCTTTCAACATTTCACGACTTTCCATAGGTCAGCCTGAGCAACAAGAACAGGTCCTGGTAGATTGAAAGATCCCTGCTTTCAGACACTCATGTTCACATCACTTTGCCTGTTGTTTTCCTGATTTTTATTTATTTTTATTTTTATTTATTTTTCTTTTATTTTTAATCAGCAACATCAAATGGGTCTTTGGAGGGCCTGGATAACCAGGAGGGAGGGGTGTGCCAGACAAAAACCATGAAGATCCTCATGAAAGTTGGACAAGGTAAAGACCATCTGCTGTTTCATGAAATCACTTTGATCGGTCTCAATGTCCTTTTTAGTTTTCAGGCTTCTTTTAGCAGTGTAGAGCAGAGAACCAGTCAAGTCTAATGTGGTCATTCCTCCCTTATAGTCTGAAAGCAAAGCCTATTTTCTCTTCCTCGGCTACTGACAGATTTCTACAGGAGGGTTTGTGTAATAAGATCTCTTCATTGGAGAGATCCCTAGAAGGAAAGGTCACCTGGGAGTAGTGTGTTTCAGTCATTTTTATTTTTATTTTAAAAACAAAAGCCACAACTCTGCTGCTCAGAATTATTTAAAATACATGAAAAGAGGGAAGCTAATATTTCTATAGTTTGCTTGTTATGAATTCTGATTACAGAGAGGTTTTTGTTCATTGTCTCTTTTCACATATAGATAACCTATTGTGCAGGAAGAAAGAATTATTCTTCTAAGTAGCAGTTGGTTTAGTAGTCAATCAACTTCCTCAGTTAAACTGAAATGTCATCTGCAAAGCTTTTCTTGCCAATTACAGGAGACCCTATAGTTTCTGCAGATGGCCTCATAATTTAAACCTGAAATAACTAATATAACCATTTTGCTTTAAAAGGAAAATTACGTTCTTATATCTCCCAGTCCTTTCCATAAAGGTTCTTCTGTTAAACCATTTGTGTCTCACAAGGTACCTAGAGCCAGCTTGTAAGGCTCCATACCGTCAAGTGCCAAAGCTGCATGAGTTGTCTTTCTCTCCCCCAGATCCCAACTCAGCAGGGCAGCCCCGGCACACGGATCCCACCAAGCGCCCCGAGCAGGAAGCTGGCACCAACGGGAAGAGTTCCACCACCAGCCCCTTTGTGAAGGACCACTCAGGTAGGTGTGGTGGGACTTTGCCCTGGAACGTCTTCTCCTCCTTTGTCCCCAAATGTGTTTTATTTTACCATTAACATGCCAGAAAAGCAAATGTTTTCATCATGAGATGAAGCAAAAGCCAGTTCTGATTTCTCCGGTGGATAGTGTGTGGGAGCCCCAAGTTTTGGCAGCAGCTGCTCTCTCCCCTCTTCCACTCTGCTGTAGAAGTTAATGACGTCTTGTGACAGTGTCTCTCATTTACAGGAAAATTTTTGGATAGGATATTTGCTAAGCAGCTTTACAGTGGTCAGTGCTGCCTTACATTTAGTACTCTGGCAGATGAACAAGTCTCTTTCTTTTCCCGCATAATACATTATCAAGTGGTTCTCGACAGCCATTTATAAAGTTTATATCAAGGCATCTATAATTAATGTCCTGATCTTTTAGCTGACCATATAAAGTCTAGACATGTGTGCCTGGTCGTTTACTAAATGTAAAGTTTTGAAGTTTTGTTTTTGGGTTTTTTAAAATAATTATAGAAACAAAATAAATAGATAATTTGAAACAAATATTTTCAGGATGCATTTCATTCATAGGGTGAGCAAGAGAAAACCTAACTCTTAAGACTCAAGCTGTGCAGAAGAAAATATAGTAATTAGTAATGCTACAAAGCAAAAATTTAGCTGACTGGTGATTCTGGGTTTCCCAAAAATGGCCACAAGTTTTCCTTGCCAGCTCTTTCTTCAGTTACTGGTCTAATGAATCTTGGATATAGTGAGTGGCTTTAACTGACCCCTGCAGAGGCTTTGGTAGGAAGAGCTAACAATTATGTGAATGTAGCATCTGTATCATTTTTCCATTGTGAGTGAGCATCAAGAGAGGGAGTTGGGTTCAATTTTAGAAGTGAAAAAGTGTCAATGAGCATTCATGGAATTTTTGTCACAAATAATATGGTGGTGTGATGAGCAGCAAATATTCAACAGACTGTTCACCACGTGAGCCTTTCCTGACTACCCAAATGCATGGTATTGTTTCTTTTTAAGTAAAAGCAGGTAAATACTAAAAGACATGCCATAGCCATTCTGTCTGTCTCACATGCTGCCTCAAGCTCCTTAGTTTCATTTCCAAGCAAGAGGAGTCCATGTAAGAGGCACTAAGAATGGTTTAAGTTAAATCAATATGCGAAAGATAAAATAGCAGAGGGAGCAGTGTGGCACTGAACAGTACCAGTTGCTCTGAGAATTGTCATTTCCCTGTGTTGTATTCCCTTCCAGTCCTATCCCGCCCCTCTCTTGTGCCTGGGGCTGGCCTGCATCTGTTAAAAGATGCTGTGTGCATCAAAGGCTGCCTTGTCAGTGACAGTTCTCGCCACTGATGGATGATGATGTATGAAACAGGGTGGTTTGGGAGCAACACAAAAGTGAGACCAACAGGCACAAAGTCTTGCTTTATATTGATTGCTGACTTCGGCTGTTTGCATTTAGCTATCTAACAGGGTAATTGGTTTGTCAAAGTTTAGCTGTCAGTTAATTCTTCCAGTCTTGCTTACTCTACACATTTTTAAGCAACGTAAATGGGTCACAGGATGGCAATAACTTTTGTCTATTGTATTTCCGTTCTTTCCAGGATCTAGCACAGATGGCAGTAAGGCTGGGCATTCCAGTATACTGGGTTCAGAGGTGGCCTTATTTGCAGGGATTGCATCAGGGTGCATCATTTTCATCGTCATCATCATCACTTTGGTGGTTCTTTTGTTGAAGTACCGGAGAAGACACAGGAAGCATTCCCCGCAACACACGACAACTCTATCACTTAGTACATTAGCCACCCCAAAACGCAGTGGCAACAACAATGGTTCTGAGCCCAGTGACATTATCATTCCTCTAAGGACTGCAGACAGTGTCTTTTGCCCCCACTATGAAAAGGTCAGCGGCGACTATGGACATCCAGTGTACATAGTTCAAGAGATGCCTCCTCAGAGTCCAGCAAACATTTATTACAAGGTCTGAGAAACACAACCAGCTCTGTGGTACAGTTGAGTCGTAGAGGAAACTCACTGGTCAAATGCTTTCTGTTGGGGTTTGTGATGACGCCTTGTGCGCTAGCATTGACTTAAGCACAGGGGGGAGAAGGCAACAGCTCTTTCTCCAGGAACCGACGCGAGCTGGACAGCTTACCTAGTCTGTAGAATTCCTATCTCGGTGAATAAGTATTCACTAAAAGCTGGAAGACTTTTGTGTAGAAGATGCCCATTCCGATTGCTGTACTCTTGTTACATTCATCATCCTCAAAGCCATGTGCCGTGGGCATTCAGGCATGTACAAAAGCCAAGGGAAGATGGAGCAATCCATGGATGTTAATAGCTCTAGGCATCCTGGGAAGGTGCTCTAGGATATATCAAGCTTGAAATGCAATCTGCTGACTTTTGTGTGTCCCTCTCAGTGCATACTGGATTTGTCACACAGACCTTGGTGTCTAAGTAAGACTTGTTAAAGTTCTCTTGCTTTTAGTCCATCACTGTTCCATTTGTTTCTGTTATCCGGGGCTCTGCCATCCTTCACATAAGATTTCCTTTCACTCCACCTCCTGAATCACTAATGGAACATTAATGTTTGGAGATCCGCACTCCATCCATCTGCTACAGCAGCCTCACTCGAATGGGTAATGCATTTATAAAAATTGTGTTTGATAGTAAGGAGCCTTCCAGCCAAAAAGTTAGGTTGTCAACAAAGTCAAGAGCAGGACTGGGTGGTAGAGGGAAGGGCTGATTGAAGTTGCAATTGAATATTGCTGCCTCAAAAATAGAAGCTGGGAAGAAAAAAAAAATGCATTTAGGTAGCACAGCACTTTGGTATGCTAAGTTTTAAGAGGCAAGTAGGAAACACAATAACATGCGCAGTGGATTAAGGCTGCATTTGAAGGAATTCATGGTTATCAAATACCAGTGTGCAGAAAAAAAGTACCTTCAATACAGTAGAACAAAGGGGTATTGTTAGTAAGTGAACAAGCCTGGAGAAGACAAGACAATAGCAGGCCGCTGAGGATATATTAGGGCAGGGCTGTTGTGGTACTGGCAATAAAATACACAGCTTTGAAGCTGTAGCAAAAATGTAGTCTGCTTTGGATGACTTTTAAGCAGACTCAGCTGCTATACTATCACATTATACTAAACACAGGGAAAGCATTTAAGAAAACAACTGAGAGCCAAGTGACCAAGATAATTATAAGCCAGTGGGTCAAGTGAGCTATAATTCGATCACTGATAAAGTTGTGGGAAAAAAAACAACAAACAAACAAAACAACAAACCACAAAACCTTGCTCATCTCTAAAGTAAGAGTAAGGCAGAATTTCTTTGTGACTGACCCTACTGGCACTTTGGCTTATTGTAGTGCTGTCCCTGCACAGTGAGCGTAGGTACTGACTGACACAGCAGTTCATTGGTGCTCTGTTGCAAAGTTAAAGCACATATGGCAAACCTCTGGCAGTCCATAAGAGTAAAATAAATTATGACACTGAGATGGGGAAGGAAAATATGTCTTATTTATAATAGGTGTATAGAACACAAGGGATATAAAGTGAGAGTTTTTCTTTTGTTCATTTTTTCTTACTTTTGGTTTGGATTTTTTTACTAATATATATTTTGAGATTGCACAGAATCTACACCAGAAGATGTGAAATTCATTTGCGGCAATTGCATAGTCTTAACTTGTCATCATTGTACACATATGTGTGTGTGTGTCTATGTATATACACACACATATAAGTCTATATATGCATATGTATGTATGTATATGTATGCATATGCACACTTTTTTTAAAAATAAAATACTTCTGGAAAACAAAAATCAGCTGTCCAAAACCACCAGTGGGAGCATAATTTTAAAAAAAATTCCAAAGCATCTTGTAAGAGAAAAGTAGAAAATATAAGGTCCGAAATATCAGGAATTCAGTGCTACTGCATCAAATATTTAACAGCAACAAGATGTGCCGGCATTTATTTTCCATGTTGTGTTTTCCCTTGCCTTACAGGCTGATGTGTTCTGTAGATTTTGTTGAGGTTCGTAGAGAGGGGTTTCAGGTTAAAGTTTTCTCTTTAGCATGGCTATTCCCCTAAAGCTCCCACCCTAGGGAGGAAAAAAAAAAAAAAACTCTACTTTTATATGTGCTATGCAAATAGACATTTCTAACATAGTCATGTTACTATGGTAACACTTTGCTTTCTGATTTGGAAAGAAAATGTAGCAACAGCATTTTAGGGTTCTCAGACCTCCAGTGAGCACCTGCAAGGAAAAAAAAAAGGAAAAATAAAAAAAAAAAAAAAAGAAAAGAAAAATATCTGTCATAGAAATGATCACTCTCTTTGTTTTCTGAACCTGAAGATAATGTTGGGATGTTGGTCCAAAAGAGAGAAACAAAAAACAAAAAAAATTCCAACCAATGGTTCTGTGGAAGGTTACCATGGTGACTAACTACAGTACATATGTAATTCTTTTCAACAACCCTTCTTTTCTATGAATCCATCCATACAAGGTTCTCTTGTAAGTCATTAAGATTTTATTTTGGGGGAGGGGGAGGAAGGGAAAAGATAGGTTTACTGATCCTTATTTTTATTAAATCATATCTATGCTTCATCAGTTGGCCACATTCTAGTTACATACTAAACCATGAAAAAAAAATCAGACAAATTGCTTAAGAGCAACCTGCAACCGATTGAAAAAAAAAAAAGTACTGTGCGTCTGTTTTGTGTCTGGTGCAGAATTATGACAATCTACCAACTGTTCCTTTCTTTGACGTTGGTCCAGCTTTGAAAAGTTACTGTAAATGCCTTGCTTGTATGATCATCCCTAGTCACCCGAATTGGAATTTGCACCATCATGTTTAAGTGAAGATGCTGTAAATAGGTTCAGATTTACTGTATATGGATTTGGGGTGTTACAGTAGCCTTATTCACATTTTTAAATAATTAAAAAACCCACATGAAAACAAGATAAAAAAGGCTTTTCTTAACCAGATTGTGTATATAGAGCAATGTTGGTTTTTTATAAAGTCTGAGCAAGATGTTTTGTATAAAATTTGAATTTTGCAATGTATTTAGCTACAGCTTGTTTAAAGGCAGTGTCATTCCCCTTTGCACTGTATTGAGGAAAAAATTATATAAAAGGTTGCCAAATTGCCGCATATTTGTGCTGAAATTGTGTACCATGAATATTTATTTAAGAATTTCTTTGTCCAGTTTGTAAGTAACACAGTATTATGCTTGAGTTATAAATAATTTCTTCTTTCTTTTTCTTTTTTTAATTTTATTTTTTTGTTTTGTTTGTTTGTTTGTTTCATTCTGTATTAAAACTAGCCGGTCATAATTTTGAAATCTGCTTTAGTTCCACATTGCGATTAGTTCCCAGAAAATGAAAATTATGAAAATCACATTCCACGTCTGTTTCAAACTGAATTTGTTCTTAAAAAAATAAAATATTTTTTTCCTATGGAAACCTTGCCTTCTAAGTATTTTCTTCTTTAGTTTTGCAATTTTTTTTTCTTTAAAAAAATATGGAAATAAATAGGAAAGTCACCAAGCCTGCCTACCTGCTTGCCTGCCTCCCTCCCATCTCTCCCTTCCTCCTCTCCTCTCTCTCTCTCCAGACTGATTGGTAGTGGTTTATGGGAAATCTCCTTAGGGTACACTGACTCCTGTTAACCTACTTCTTTCAAATTCTCTCTTGCATATATCAGCAGATTTTAGAAAACACCTGGACATCTTATGCCCTTGGAAGTCAATGAACTGCACTCAGATGCAATAGCCAGATTGCTTGGATGATCTTGGAGTTGAGAGTATAACCACATAGGTAATTCCAAGACATCTCTTCATGGTTCTTCTGCTGCAGCCTAGGGGAGATGAGGGCCCCAATGTGCAGGTAGCACAAGCCTTAATACATTATTTGTGGTTCTGCTGCCCTAATTTTCACTAGGGTAACAAATTCATTTAATAAACAATACCTTCATTTTCTGACAAATCACCAATCACCCTGAAAGTGAAGCACCTTTCCATTTGTTAGCAGCGCATAAATGGTATGATGGTCCTTGGAGTAACAGGTGAGGAGGTCTACAGAGGGCAAATATACATTTGTCACTTCAACAACAGATGCCAATTAGCCATAGAAATTTCACTGAAGAAAAGCAGTTGTACTACTATTTGTAGTATGGGTCATGCAATTCCCATTTGTTGAATTATTTATTATTTTCGGAATAATCAGAGAAAAATTACTATGCCAAAGACACTTAGGGTGTCGCAGTGGCACAAGTACTCTGAAATGGGACATACAGAAACCCCTGGACTGGGAGATGGCTGAACAAGTGGGACTTCTTGCAGTTGGAGCTCATTTTAGAGATCCAGTTGGCAGAATGTGTGCTGGAAGTCGACCTTAAAGGGAAAGTCACACGGTGGCATTTAGGTTCACCTCCTGGCTCTGGTACAGGTGACCTTGGGAGATTTGGTCCAGCAGAAGGCATAAGAGTGAAACGTGAGCATCCTCTGGCATCTCAGTACATCTTGGGCCTAACCCTGTATGTCTGTAAATCACTTGTGTTGTCTGAGCACGCAGATACTCTGTGGCTGGATTGTGTTCTCTGCTTCATGGTTGCACACAGGCAATTCTTGCCGATCTCGGTGGGCTGTCATGAGGGCTCCCACGTCGTCATCTGCTGTGAGGTGCTCAGGTCTGCTCTGTGCTGAAAGCCTGTCTGGCACAACCATCTGTTAGAGATGTGCCTCTAGCTTAGTTAAGGCCAAGGCTATTGTTTTTATTTTAATCCTTGTTAAATACTGGAAGATGTTGATAAACAAATACTTGAATAGTGTCAAGTTTACATGGCATTTTCATTACTGTGCCTCTTTTTTCCAAGTATAATAAACATTTATTATTATATGTATTTATAACTAGCATATATACTGACACCTGTGGACACCTAGTTTTGCCACTATCTTAGCAATAATTGGTGTTACTAAAAAACTGTGTCTCCACTGGGAGGGAAAAAATCATTGCCAGTGTAATAACTATGTGTATATTTATGCCTGGGGCCAAGGATGCTTGGTTAACAGGAGTGCCTTGCACGCATACCTTCCCAAACAGAGCAGAACCTCCACTGAGCTGCTGAACTCATTTTAGTAAAAGATGCCTTAGATAATCAGCAAAAAGTCATTGTCTTACAACCCATCTTTTATAACTTGCAGAGGAAAAAAGATACTTTCATTTTTTCCTGCTGCTGACGCCTCACTATTAATTATCAAACAAGCACAAAATCAGAATTTACTGCCTTTATTACAAAACTGGTTCTCTGGCAAGAGCTAGTCCAAGTCAATAGGCTCCACTAAGTGGAAAATAAAATTATAATTCACAGTAGTTATCTATCTAGAGTGGAATTAGGATCTGGTACATAAAATAGTGCCTCACAAAGTAAGCATAACAATGTTACTGCCTTGGTTTAAAACGTTGTACCTTTTGTTCAGCCTGTCTCTTTAGCTCTCCTGTGATGCATTGATCAAATGCTCACTCAGTCAGCAGCACACTCGTTTTGATTCTATGGGCACCATAAATTTTCTTTTTGCAGAAAAGCTTAAAATTTTTGTAGTGGTTAGCAAAATAAAGGACAATGAAAATTCAGCCTTTCTAACTGCCATTCTCTATCTTCACAGCCACAATACAAATTTTGGTGGGGAAAATGCCCAGGGTTTAAAAACACCAAACAAACCCCTTATACAATTGGTATGTCATTACATGATGCATCAGACCAGAAATCAAGTAATATTTGTTTTGGAAAAAGATGAATGTTGGAGCGTATACCACAGTGAATTAATGATTGTGCTATTCATAATCCAAATGGTGCTGGATTCAGCCGACTGAGCTATCGTCTATGAAACAAAATAATACCCGTCTTTCACACGATTCATGCAAATACTTGGATGTGTAATTAAGGCATAATGGGATCCATAGGAAACCCTTTTGAGCAGGAGGGGCAAGAGCCTGCCCATACACAGTGAGGATGAGGAGGTGGAGCTGCTGGTGGCTGATTCTGGAGGAATGCCTGTGGAACATAGGGAGGAGGCAAGAGAGGGAGAGTGTGTGAAGTGACCTTCTGAGGAGGAGGCTCAGGGAGATCTACATTGACAAAATCCAGGGAGAAATCAGAGCAAGGCGGTAGCTGTGGAGGTAGAGAAACAGAGTCTTCACAGCTCTGGGAAAGGCTTTGGTGAGAAACACGTAACAGCAAGCAGAAGAAAAGTGTCGACAGATGAAAGGCAAGTGTAGTGTTTGATAAGTATTGGTGGTTGTTTCAGGTAGGTGAGGAGATCAAACCAGGTTGTTCTGCTAGACACTGAGAGGAAACTGAGCCTAAATGGGATGGAGAGCCCAGGCCAGAACTCTATGCTTTCTGTAACATGGGATCCTGTGAAAAAGCATCAAGGATCTGCAAGAATTGAATAACTGTAGGACTATTCAAACTCCAAAAAGCAAATAACTTGTGCACAGCTTTCACAGCCCCTGGAATAGGAATTGTGTTTTCATAAGTGCATTGAAAGACCCTCATGTGCTTAGACTGCTGAAGAAGTGCAATTATTAAATAATTAATATGGGGAATTTATTGAGGGTGGGAGGGTAGTTACTTCTAGATCAGACCTTCAGTGGATATAAATTAGCATAGTTCAGTTTGATATCTGATCCTACTTATCGCAGTTCAGAATTGCACACGCATAAGCAATACTCATACAGATTATAGCCCTCAGCTATGAGAAAATGCTTTATAAGAGTGTTGTTCTGAATATTATGAAGATTGTACTCAAAAACATACCAACAGTGACTTGCTTTTATAAAAGACTGCTTTCAATGCCATAAAAATTGTATTTTGTATTTTATTGAATATTGTCAGCAATTTGCTGTATCTGTGCATTAAAAGTAGGTTGGATTACTAGCAAATGTGTAATAAAAATTGTTCATGTTTTAATGAGTCTTTCGCCTCTCTTTAATATTTAAACTCATTCCTTCCTACTCCTGGATTCAGTTCTATTCCTTATGCATAACAGGCAGGTCAGCTGTGCAATGTTACTACATTATCTGTTCATGCCCATATGCTATGTTTCTAGTCTTTCCAAATCTCTTAATTCGTTCAACATACCTAATTTTGACTGTCTTTAAACTCAGCTGTTGGAAGTGTATGACCACATGAATAATTCAGTAATTATTCAGAATCAATGGCATTTCAGCCTTCGTTGCCATGAGAAATATGGGAGGATGTGAGGCCAGGAGAGCCCTTTGTTTGTCAGGCTAAAAGATCTTGAGATTAGAGGAAATCCAAATGATGATGAAAGAGTTAAAAATCATGCATGTGCTGCCTTTGCTTCACACTTTCCCTTCATTATGTGTTATGTTTTCTTTTCGTACATAACCAACAAAGCGTATCTGAATTTTTCAGGCCTCCAAACAGTGTCCAAGCTGCAGAGATTCATATGGCTGGGTCTGTAGGCCTTTTCTCAAATTCCCACTGTTGAGTAAATGCTGGCTGCTTTCCTTCAGCCTGTTCATTGCACACCCAGATGCCATGCCCTGATCAACTGCTCATCACACCAACCCTCACTGGGGCTTCATGTATTCCCAAATAACATGTAATTTCTAGGCAAAGCTTTTGTTACTCACCCCGAAAGTTTCTTTTCAAATGTTGCCCTAGGCTTTCTTCCCTTTATATGCCTGTTTCTGGATTTCAGCTGGTGATGACATTTCCTGAAAAAAATAAGGTTCTGATGGAACATAGGAACTGTCCCTGTACCAAGAGTGTGTTTTCCTATAAGCCCCTTATTTTTCAATCAGCTTTAGTTTGAATTTTTATATGGTTTTATCTCTTCCTTTTGTACTTATTCAGTTGCATCTGAAGGAAAATAGCATGCAGTAAAGTTCCTAAATACAATTTAAATATAGCTCATTTCAATCCACTTGGTTTTACATTTCCATTCATCAATATGTTAAGCTAAAAATATCTCAGATTGCTTTGTCTTGCTTCTTGTAATTTAAGAAAAATTATTGAATATGTTATCATTTCTTCTCAGAAAAGTGTAAGCAGTTCACTTTGGAAAGCATCATTTGAGCAGAATTAAGGAGCAGTTATTGATGTGCAGTGCAAAAGCAAGTGAGTATATTTGAAAAAGACAGAACAACTTTTGGCAATAACCAATATTTGGTTTTGGTTTGTTTCCTTAAGCCAGCTCAAAACTGGAGAGAAGAAAGTGCTGTTGGTTTTACTGTCAGTGCACAGTCTGCTGGCAGCCAGCTTCTTTATGTAGCTTTGTCCTTTCAGTCTCTTATGACAGGCAGTGATAAAACTGAATTCTGGATGCTTTGGCCACCGAAAGGTGTAACCTATGTGATTACACACAATACAAGGGATTTACGCTAAGACATTGTTCCTGCAGAAGAGACATAAATCCCTTTTGCCAGCTCCCCTCCACTCTGTTCTAGTGCTGCATTTTAAAACAACAGACGTTTTTGCTTTGGATTTTTTACTCAGCCTAAATATTTCAAAGATAGCATCAGAACTAAATTTATCAAGTTATACAACACTTTTGTCTCCCTGTGTAGCTGGCTGCTTGCAATGTTTCCACAGCATCCTCTTTACACAAGACACCATTAATAGACTGGTGCCCACGAGCATCCAGATGAGACTTGGGAGACTCATTTTTGCGCCAGTTCTTTGAGAGGTATTTTACCACTGCATTTTAGCTGTGCCACATTACTGATGGGTTGAAAAACCAGAAAGGTTTGCTCCAGAAAGGCGCCATCACTGCTGACGATAGTTGGATGGACTGTTTTTGTTTTCTCTTTCAGTCACCACCAGGGAGGGATTGCTGTGGGTTTTCAGGCTTTGGCAGGGAGGCTCCTGGAGCTGTGGCTGACCCAAACGCGCTTTCTTAAGCATGAAATGAAGTTTCTTCTTGATGCAGCCAGCTGATTTCAGTGCCCTGAAGAATTTGGCCCCTGATTCCCAACTGACTGACAGACATGAATCAGGTGGCAATTTAATCCCTATAAAGTATAAAACCCATTCAGTAGCATTTCCAAGTCCCTTAGAAATACTGGTTCTTGGAAATATCCCATCCATTGCCAGCTATTCTATGGTAAACATAATTATTAAGTGTACTAAGTAACTTCACGATTATAAGCCGCACCATTTTGACTAAAATTTTGGTCCGAACCCAAAGTGCGGCTTATAATCAGGTGCGGCTTATATATGGACAAAGAACAAAAAGTTGCTGACACCCGGAAGTGCGGCTTATAATCGTGAAATTATTTTTGGGGGCAGTGAAAAATCAGAACTCTGAGCACTCTTAATGGGTGTTGAAATTCTGATTTTTTAAAATCTCCCTGAATTCCAGGCCTGTGTGGCTTTCTGTAGAGGTGAGTTTTACAGTTCAGTCACACACACCATATGAAAGAGTATTTTCTTTGATCAATTTTTAGCTTTCCACTTTTGAATGTCTTTATTCCTTTCTTCTGAGACAGGAAAATCAACTCCTAAATTCTATCACTTCTTAGCATATTTCTACCTTAAAGAAAAGTTAAAATACATTCATCTCATTCTCTTTCTTGTGGTACCCATGCTTCCCTGTCTGTTTCCATTTAGTGAATTTTCCATGCTCCAAACACTTTTTTTTCTGTACTTTGAACTCTTCCTTAATTCTGCTTTGTCCCTTAAAAAGTAAGAGACAGGGAATATATAATTTACTAGTCAAAATTGCATGGCTCTTTCCTATTTTATAACCTTAGAAAAGCTGAGGAAGAATTGCATGAGAAACAGTTATTGTGCCCACAGGATTTTAGGAAACTGCTACTGTAAAACATCCTGGATAGTGATAAAGCACTTTAAGCCTGCATTAATAGTAGCAGAATTTGAAACTGCTCAGCACCTCTTAGCTATCCTATCCAGACAGAGAGGATTATATTTCTGGCTGCAGTTGCAAAGCTTAAGAGGCTTCTACCTATGTTTCTCTATAGCAAAATCAGAATATTTCCTTTATAATACATTAACAGGAAACATTTATCTGAATCCTCTGTTGTTGTATCTTCCAACCAGATGCATAAAGCTCCTTTCTCAAATAGGCTTCTTAATCCATTTTTTTCTCACAAACCACATGAATCACCACCCATGTACTAACAATTGGCCTCATTTCTCAATCCATCTTTTTAGACAAACCACACCCTGAGCTAAGTCTGCGTCCTTTCCCACATACTGAAAGTCCCTGCTAACAACCAGACTGTCACCATCTCCATGACCTCTGAAAATATGCAGTTTAGGTCATTCACCAGGGATGTAGGAGTCCTGGGTTGAAATACACTGCTAGCATGACTCAGAGCAGAGGTATGGTTATGTGATTTCAGGTTAGTGCCCTGTCAGCTATTTTCTGTTGGAGTTTTATCTCTTTTGGGAGATGAAACAGCTATTGCTCAAAAAAGCCTCTCAAATTCGGGAGCCAGCAGTCTAGGGAGTCACTGCTCACCAGTCACGAGCAGAGTCATTATCCTATTCTTGTTCAGTGAGAGAGGTGGATCAAGGTTACCCCCAAACCTGACATTTAGGGACTTCCCCTTTAATATGGAGGGCATGGTTCATGTCTCAGAAGAGACTGCAAGCTCATTTGCACACCTTAAATCTTGCTTGAGGACTCCTCACATTATCCCTATTTGCGGCAGCCTAAAGTGGGAGATTGGGTCTTACTGGCAATGCACGCTTCTCTGAGATTTTGTCTTGGGCTGAGATCCCTAACACCTTCCTAAAAGTAGACAGTGGACTCCTTCAGGAGGTTTCTTATTTCAGAAATCAAGTCACCCTATGGAGCCAATGTCAGGGAGAGGTGTCAGCAGCACCAATCAGACAGACTTAGATGTGAAGATGCACAACAAAGAGCCTGACTGCTTCTGAAGATCCAAAAAAGATGAATCTGTCAATTTTTGCTCTAAATGGGAAGCTGAACTTTAAGTCATGGCTTAACCAAAGGGCAGCATATGGCAGCACTACAGCTGTTTGAAATCCACATGCACTTCACACTGGCACTTTGACAAACGCTATTGTGTTACAAATACTGGATGACACAGTAAATCTGGGGCTGCATTCAGCTCTGCCCTACGCAGGCATAATTCCCACTGACTTTGTACACGTCTATACCAAAAAATGTATGGAAGTGCGTAGGACCGAAACAAATACACAGTGCTTGTACAGAACCCTTCTGGCAGGCTGAGCCACATTCGATACGGTTCGACCCCTGTAGCAGGAAGCGTGAATGCTATAATATGGAACTGGAGGAAAAATTAGGGAATCCATGAGGTCTAGAAGACGCCTGGTGATTTTAAAGACAAAACTTGAATTTCTGCACCGGAGCAACAGACGTGCTGGCTGGTCATTATGAGGGGAACAGGGCTCCTCCTGCTGAGATCCATTTACTGTCTTTCATACTCTGCTTTTTGTCTCTCTGCCAGTTTCTACAAGGAAAGAAAGAATTCAGAGGGCTAGGGGTTTTTTTTTTTGTTTTGTTTTTTTTTTTTTTGTTTTTTTTTTTTCCTGGAACGAAAGCCTACAGGAGGCCTAAAAAGAGCACTACACAAATATATCAGAGAAGAGATCATGTTGCAGGGAAGCTGTGGCTGCCAATGATGAGATGTTCAGTTTCTTGGCCACTTTAGGTCAGAAACCAGGTGCTATGTTGTTGATCCCATGGCTGCTTGCCATCCCCTGCCTCCTCCTGTAACAAACAGTCTCAGCTGAACAGCTTTCACAGCTCCAGATGTTTAAAAATACACTTTTAGAGTACTTGAACAAGAAAGTGCTCTTTGCAAAGTACTGCTTTCTATGTTCACTGGCAGAGCTGGTGCTGACTCCTCTACACTGATTTTTAGATGGCATTTTAAAAGCTTCAACAAGTCTGGACACATATTTTCTTTGCTTAAAACCTGCTTAACTCTTTCAGCACTGTGGTTTTGGATTTCCCTGATGTTCATATAACTGCAAAGGGCTTAAAATCTCAACAGTGGAAAATAAATGGGAAACCAATGGCCACCTTTTTTTTTTTTTTTTAGAAAGACTAAAGGCAGAAAGGAGCAATGTTGTAAACAAATCTGTGAAGTCAACTTATTTGTGTATTTTCTACCACTAAGAGCCAGAATAAACTGGCTTATACCAAATGGTCAGGCAGTAGCAACAATTTTTGCAAAGGATACAATAACTGCAGAAAATACCTTCCCACTGGAGCATTTGGGGCACTTTATAGCAGTCACAGCCCAAAATTTATTAAGCCAAATTACATTTCAAACTGAGGGATGAACAGAACAAGAGTTAAAAATAATTTAAGATTTAGGTGAAAATCTATCCTTATGTTAAAGACAAGTACTTTATGCTAAAAGAGTCAGAGCTGGTGCTGGCATCAAAGACAAGGATGTCAGCAGGAAGTGCCAAGGAAACAGCTGAGGCCTTGCACTTCAAAAAGCTTAACTCTGGGTGAGGGATGTTCCCACCAACAGTCAAGATTCACAGATGACATTTTCAGATGTCTTCAGGTTTTTTTCATCCAGGCAGTCACATGATGGATCCTTTGCCATATGTCTTATCCATGGGCTTCAGTTTCTTAGGTGTCTATAACTGTTTTCAGTTCTCCACTATAACGTGGAGAAGAAAGCCTTGCTGGCTTGTCTTGTTATTTTAGAATTAGTTCTGTGAGACTTGGGCAGATTTCTATTTCTCTTCCATTAGCAGAGACAATTTTTATCTGCTAAATGCAGTGTTAACCAGTTTCCCTGAAAAGGATGTGGCTGACCCATCAGATATTTGACAAATGATTGATTTAATCTAGAAATGTCTATTTATAAACTAATGCAAAAAATTATTAAGGATGACTAAAGTAATTAATAAGTAGTGTATTCCTGCTGGCAAGACGACTAAAATTACTGCTAGGTCAACAGAGAATTCAGCATTGCTCCATATGCTTCTTTTAGTGGTGTTCAAATAACACAGGTGTAAACTTTGGGTGACCTTATTTATTTCATGTTTAAGTGGGTCATTAAAGGAAACTGTCACATATTAAGCTAATTGCTTTTTTTAATTCCTTCCTTCTCCAATGAAGAGGAATAATAAGCTTCTTATCTTGAGCATCTAGAGTTATAATCAAACTTATCCTGCTTTTGGAAAAACTCTATCCTCAGAAATGAGACTGAATTGCCCTTATATCAGAGGCACATAAATAATCTGAATGAAGGAAAGAGACACTCTATGACATTAATGCCCTTCATTCATTTATTTGCTAAGGTGGGGCAGGAAACCTCAGGCTGAAGGGGTGGGGGAAGGGCAAGCAGCCTCAGGCAGAGCTGAGTAACATGTCTGTGCCCCAGATGCAGAAAGACTTGTGGCCATTGCAGTGCTTAAACCTAAATTCTAGGTGTCTGGCTTCTGTTCTGGAATCCAAGACCCAAATGGTGCATGAATTCTCTATTGGACACCTGGGAAAAGAGTTAGGTGAATCATAACCTACCCAGCTAAATTCATCTATTATGTACAGCCTCTAAAACCAGTAGTGTTAAATTAAAAATTACATGGAGAACATTTGGTCTGTGGTTTACTTGAAAGAAAAAAAAACAAAACAAAGCAAAAATGAAATGAGTAAAAGTGTGTATTTCTTTAAATTTTCTGCTGACAGACCAGAGATAATTAGCCCACAGCTGCAGACTGGGGAGAACAGCTCTTTTTTCTGTCTAGAAGCAGCAGGTGAAAACCCTGAGAGAGAAGCTGGGTGCCACTGACTTAATTTAGTTGCTTAAATTGAAGGCAGCATACAACAACAGAAAGAAACAGGGAGGTGGCAGATCTTTAAGACCAAGATTTCTAAAGAGTGACAGTTAAACAGAAACGGGACTAGAAAGAAGAAAGGATTAAAAAAATGTACTTATGACACCCCTGTAGTATCACAGATGATGCCTTTGAGATGTATCAGCTAGACACAAGCCCAGAATCAAAAGTAGTGCACTGTTCATGAGAAATGTGATATGGCAATGGAGAATTATAAACAATAGAAGATGGAGGAGTGTTACAAAAAAACATCATGAACCTATACACTGCTAGACACGTATCTTAGGCAAAAACACCTTTCCCAGTTGTCCCATGTGCTCCCACACATCGTTCTGCACCTTACAAAGGCCTCTCTTTAGCAGGTGTTGATTGTGACCTCCAGATACTCATTTCTGTTGCCAGCCAAAACCCAATCATGCATTGCTTGCAGCGTTTCTTGTCTTCTGAGTACTTTTATTTTAGAAATGTATTAACATGGAGATTATTTTATTTTTGTGAACAGGAAATTACTTATCTGTTTCAATTGGCAACAATTTAGTAATAATAGAAGGCAAAAATAAACATGACAACAAATTAACATAATTATCTGCCCACATAAATTTTTACAATACCTGTTCTATTGGGCATTTGTTTGAAGAGGCTTTTTTAATCTGCATGAGATGATAAAATGTATAGAGATGAAATTGCTCAATTTTTTTTTTTTCCAGGAAGAATCTTTAAAGTAGCCTGATCACTGTATGCTGACATTGTGGAGTAAACCTCCTAAGTAAGTGTGGCAAAGTAAAGTATAAGATTAAAATGTATTAAAATGAAAGGGTAGAAGTTGTCTTTCCAACACTTTCATTTGAAGGTGAGAAAGAGCAGTGTCAAAGAATACTGTCCTGCTTTGTGAATCAGGAGATAAGGAATACTGGCTTCTGACAATCACCAGTCTCTCCTTCCCATGCGCTGTGTACACACACAGTCAGGTCTAATGAAGTGGGAGAAATCATTGTTTTGGGATCTTTAGTAAATACAGTCAAACATGACTACAGCTTTACATGGTGCAAAGCCAGGTATGACTCCATAAAAGAAACGTAGCTCTAGCCATACTTAATAGATAGGGATGGTGTGGCACAAATACTTGGAGTAATTGTCCAGAAACCATAAAGTCACATTTGAACAGCCTTTACCCAAGATCAATATTCTGGCTATGAGAGGGCTTGTGGAAAAAAACCACAAGTACCCAGTGGCCTAAGTTGCCACTCTGTGCCTGCACTCTCCTCCACTTGGGCAAACAACCAGAGCAGCAGGTAACCAGGGGCAGTGCGGAGACAACACCATGAAGGTCAAATCAGGAAACAAGCCTTTATTACTCCTGCTTGTTTTGTTTATTATTTCTCCATTTTTAAATTTCTCATTATGTCAAGTTGTGGAGGATTTGTTTCTTGAGATGCCATAACAAAGCATGCACTTCACCCAGTGCAATGTGTTACAGAATGTTGTGGGTTTTCTTTAAATACAACTCTAGGCACCATCGTATTTGATATACATCACATCAGCAAATTTATATGCTTTTAATTAAACTTTTTTTGTTTAGAATGGCACCTCTTACTAACACATAAGAGCAGAGCCAAGTAGAATAGCAAACAGAAGGAGAAAGAATGCTGGAGGAAAAAAACCTGCAGTTCTTGGATAGCTGCTTACAGATTTTGTATAAAAACCTGTGAAGATCTCTTGTCACTGAACAAAAAAAAAATTGTTTTAGAGGTTTATAGGAAGTGTTAACAACTGCATACTAGGCATTATTTTCCCCTCATCAAGCAAAATAAATAATGAAAGTACCAAGGCTTTTCAAAGATTCTTCCAAGAAGCAAGTGCCAGCTTTTTGTTTATTTATTTACGTTTATAAATTAGTGATATATTGGATGCAAAATCATTTGAAGGGTTGCATATTTATCCAGTGTGAACAAATCTCAAGGCCTGTGTTAAATTTATGACAGCACAGTGAAACTCAGCCATGCCCACACACCTGCATGAAGTGGGTGTTTTTGCTCCTTGGATCATGTGGATTATCTCCACTGTAAATTATGCATTAATAAAGAGCAGAGCAGGCACTTACCATATTCCCTTTTGGAATTAAGAAATAAAAGGCAACTTGCATACTTGGCTGCCTTTGAGGAGGCTTTTAGAAAAGAAAGTTCAGAAGGTAAATGAGAGGAGTATAATGACTAACAAAATAAGGAAAAATACTGAGCCATTTTAAGCGTAAATGTCTCTTGGAAATACCACCCCAAAATGTTACTGAGTAGCTAAGTCTATGCAAAGTGTCTTTTGCTGGCCATTTGAACAAATAAACAACACAATCACCAAACCTAAAAATCCTTTTTTGTAGAGACATAAAATACAAACAATAACTTTCTGTTGATCTTAGACTTGACATTTGTACTTACAGGGAATTAGAAAGGCCATGACAACCAGTTTGATTTTTCCACCCATTCTGGCCTCAGGAAAGGAAACAGAATCCAGAAAGCCAGTCCCGCCTGACACCTATCTCATCATCAATTTTCACAGTGCAGTGAGGTGGCAAGAAACAGTTTCATCAGGAGATCAGGAGTTTGAAGAGCTGCTAGTGCAGAGGGCAGGCATTCCTCAAGAAGGACAGGAAGCAAGATTGGGGTGGATTTAGCAAATGAGGGCAATAATGTACAGATCCAGCAAGAAAAATGCAGAAGGGGACGCTGGTAGGCAGGGAGTAACGCTCTGCAGAAATCCACACCATGTCCACATAGTTCCCTATTCCCTGTATAGGCAGCTTGGAATCAGCATGGCTGTTCACAGTGTGGTACAAAGATAATAAAAACTGGTCTCAGCTAATCAGAAATATCCTGAAGATTTTAACCTCTAAGATCCAGGGCGCTGGCAAAGTGGATAGCAGTACTGTTCTGTTGGCTATATTTGGTTTCTTACTCACTTTGTAGCAGTATATACACTTGGTATAGAACAGATGAAATATTTTGTTGTTACGCTATCAAAATTTTTTAATGTATTCTCCATAACTTTTTTTTTTTTAAATCAGAAATGTCACACTAGTCTATATTAGTGCCACCTTGTTTAAGGAAACATATTTACATTGCCACAAGAATAATCATGTGATTCAAAAGCCCTTCAGTGCTTTGTGGCTCTAGGCTTACATTGTGTCTTCCAGGAGGATTGTGACTGCTGGGGTTTTTTTGTGCAACTTCTCTCCATTTTCTTAAGGCAAAGGAAACTGCTGTGGATAAGCATGGAACCACTGTCTTCCTTTCGTCTCTTCATTTGGTAGGTGTGCTCACAATATAAAATACTATTCAATTTCAGAAGGATATAAATGAAAGAACTAATTGAAAAAAGTAACTTCATCTATGCCTCATTTTAAACTTAATGCATAGCCAAAAATTATATAGTGGAATATATTTTTTTTTCTCTTTAGATTTGTATTTGAGCATTTGTGTCAAAAAATCAAATTCAAACTAATCAAGTCTGCACCTTTGTGCATATACCTTTTCCCTGAGACAGAATTATTAGACAGATTGTTGTACTATTGATTTGTGGGGGAAAAAAAGGTGCCAAAAAATAAGAAAATGCAACTTTTTTTCAGTTTATTTTTTGCAGATTGGTCAGGATAAATACCATCTCTTCTCACGTGTTTGACTGCTCAACCTCATTTGATTTAGCTCAATGAGCTTTCATGCCAGTTTACTCATGGGCCGACTTTGCTTGCTAAGAACTAATTGAGAGAAGGCACCATTGCTCAGGGCTATCTGCTTTCTGGCTAGGACAGCTGATTTTACTGACATTATCAGCTGTTTCCAACCCAGATGACAAAAATGGGAAGATTTGAACTGGGTCATCATTTTGATACAAATAAAATTAAAATGTTTATTGCATTGCCAGGATTTCAGTAATCTGCTAGTGGGCACTGGAAATTTTAGCATGGAGCGTGTCTGTGTCAGATTCAATTCAGGTAATCACAGGTCAGTTTAAACACCACAATTTAAATGTTTATATCTCTTTGTAGTAGAGCTCATTTAGGCACTCATTAGGCTTCACTGACACTAGGCTCTTGTGCAAGAATTTAGGCAGAAGAGGTTCCTGGAGTACTTCATAACTGTGAAGGCCTTGGTCAGCTTTTAAAAGAACAGTTTACAAAAGCTCCTCCGAGTGAAAGCCTGGAGGTATCCTAACCCACACAGTGAGGGTGCCAGTCAGTCATTGGGGTGGGTCACAAAGGTTACAGGAGATAAAGGAATTTTGCAAACCCTGCATAGACACCGCATGATTCAACACACCAAGAGGGCAATGTGCTCACTCCACTGAGCAATTTAATGTCCTGGAGTAATGAAACGATAAGTCTGTTTCACACAATGGACCTGTCAAAAAACCCCAATAATAATGATAATGGGATTCCTGTGGAAGAACTCTAGAAAGTTTTACTTGAAAGAATTAAAAATGTTATTTTTTTGCTGCAAAATCGTAATTAACTCATGCTCCCATAGCACATGGTGAAATAATCAGCAACATTGAGAAATACTGATTCAGGCATTTTCACCCATTGCACATGGCTGACATTGTTAACTTCTGTCGTCCCCATGAAACATTGTGGATTACTGGAGAGGAAAACATAGTTTGGTCCAGAAAGCGTATACTTAATTTTACCCTAACTTATGTTTCATTTATTTGTTGGTTTAGCCTCCAATTAGATGGAAATTAGAACCCTCAAATTAGACCTTATCTTTCACTTCCAGGTGTACTGAGGGTCTCCTAAAAGTAATGTGTACACATGTATGTGCCACAGTATGTGCTTTCATGCCCACACTACTGTAATCTTCAGATGCTTGTATATAATTAATATTTATTAAATTAATACCTGGAGGGGAAAGAAAGGTGGTTAATATGTAACAGCTGCTCTTTTTCAGAGCAATAGCCATTTCTAAAAAGCATGCAGAATATTTAAAACTAGTAAGCCCAAGTAGTCCATTATATATTCCTCATATTATGCATTCACACTCTACAAGAAGGTCTGTATACCTAGACTTTGACAGGTGGCAACATTTTTTTTTCACTAGTTACAGTTCATTTTTACAAGCTTTGCTCAGGTAGAACAGGATGAAGGATGACTCTGCTTCTATCTAATGAGCACTGCTACAATTATGCCCTCAAAATATTGCTTTAAATTTAACCAGTAAGATGGAGCTTCTGTAAGTGTGAATAAGGGCATTTTAATATCACTACTGATAGCATATAAGCTTTAGATAACTAATTATCTCAGTTTTTTTATTGCATCCCACACCAAGTTTTGCTTTGTCTAACCACAAATTTAGGGTAAGCTTGTCACTAGCACAGCAAATACATTAATAATAGCCATTTCATTTTCAGCAGTAACCAGGCTGTATTATATTCAGTAATATCCACTACAGAATGACTTGGAATGAAGCCATTTCTAGAACACAGCTTTCAAACTTTTTTTCAGAAATCATGCATAATGGGGCAATGAAATACGGTTGCAATACAGGAGTAATGTTTGGGCAGTTATACTGTAATTGTATGCTGCCTTTCCTGAAGTGAAATCCATACTTGAGTACTTGCAAATGTGAACGTAAGTTCCAAAATTTACTGATTTTCCACCAAGAATCCTTGTCTGCTTTCTATTGTACTTGGTTCTGGTCTTATGTCAGAATATTTAATGTCACTGTAAAACAAAAGGAAGGTAATTCACAAGCATATATATTACCTTGTTAAGTTGAATTGCATTTCCCACTGAAAGATGAAGTTTTAAAGAAAATGCTCAATTTTTCTGAGTTTCATAAAGGATTTTGCAAGCGATGTTACATCTGTTCTGACACTTAAGGATGAATTGTCTTTATCACCTGACTTAGCAAAATAATTGATCAATTACTTGATTATTTTTCTCTCTGTATAAAACCCTTAACCTTTTACTTTGAAATACTCATTTCATAGTGCAGTGCCAGCCTGTGGAAGGCTTGATAACAGCTCATAGGCCCAGATAAATATGATAATTAATTTAACCTTTATTTCAAATCCACTTATTTGTTACAGGCATCAATCACATCTAAGAGCTTGAAGATGAGTGCACAACCTGCACTTGGATGTGTAGTTAGTGTGGTCAGGAGCATAAAGACATGATGCAGTGCAAGCTGAAGTTGGCAGCACAGACAAGGTGTGAAATAGCAGCCCTGCAGGTCAAATAGCAGGTCAATGAAACATTTTGAAGCCAGTTTAAGGTATCTGCTACCAGATTTTTGCTATTTGCATTAAATATTTGTTGTTTTGATAGTTATTAATGTTTAGCTGATGCAACTCAACATTTTTAGTTTTCTTCAGCTATAGACTTGGAGGGTTTTGTCCTCTATATCACAGAGATTCCATGTCAAACTATAGTTTTCTAATCCAATTACAGCTGCATCTGTTATGATATTAATTGGTGGAAAATAGTATTTAATAGTTATCCTATTATACAGTCTTTTCCTTTATCACTGGTTTGTTTCATATCTCCAGAGCTCACATTTTCTTCTGGCTTTAGTTCAGTATGTTTGAAAAATCAGAGCCCCAACAAAGGCATGAATGGAAGCACGATATCCTCACTCCTCCCTCTTGGCTAACACAAAGAAAGTGTAGTATAGCTCTCCTTTGTTTCTAGGTAAGGATTTAGAATGGCTTTTAAAATATCTCAGATAACTTTTCTCACATTGTTTATCCAATATGACCAATCATAGCAGGCTGTCTTCCAATCCTCTTGTTTAACTTATCAGCTTGTTAGTTCTGTGGAATCTTTCTCATACATTTTTTTCCCTTCACACAACACTCACCACAGGTGAAATTCCTTCCTGGGTCTGTAGCTGATTCAAGGATCACATGATAAATTTATAGCAATATTATGAGGGCATAAGTTATTTTTTAAGGACCTGGTATGGTCCTCTGAACAGGTGTGAGAGTTATATATACAGGAGACAAAGTTATTTTCAGCTGGAAAACTTGCAGCTTTGCTGGTACTTTCAAACCATTTTAACTTTCGGTCTCCTTGACTATAAATGCAGTTTGCAGTGAGTGAAGCCCGTGGTAATGTGATGCCTAAGCCTCATTTGTATGGAAGGTAAACAATGGCTATGACAGAGTTTCAGAATGGTGTGGGGGACCAAATTATCCAGTAGCGTCAGTATGAGAAATTCAATGAAAATATTTTAAAATTTATGAAAAATTAACTGCCACCTGCATGCTTGGTATTATCTACAGCTGAATTAACTGGGAGAAGCAGCTACAAAGAAAGTGATTATAATAATGATAAGAAAAAGAATGAACTAATTTCAGTGCTTGAATCATTTCTGTAGATTAATAACTGATGCTAGATTTGGTTTAAGGAAGATCAAAAAAATACTTTTTTTTCCCTCTAGAGAGAAAAGAAAAAAGGACAAACTTACATAAGTCTAACAGGCTTTTTTGCTACTCTCAACCAAAAACAACTTTTCTGCTGGAAAAGTGTTCTCATAGCACATTCTCTGCTATAGATCTCAGTTAAAAATTCAAGAAAATTAATTAATGCACAATATGATAAAGTTGATGTAATTCTATATGCAGAGCCATGGTTTCTGATACATTTAATTGCAGCCCTCTGCACAATATAAAGTTGGGATCTGTGCTGGAGACCTGAAGCTGGATATAGAACTTTTCTTGTGGACCTCCAATGCAAAGCCTAGCACATTTAAAATATCATACTGTGTTTTGTTTTTGGAAGTCATTAAGAGGGTCTAAAAAAAATAAAAGAAAAAAGGCCCCTCGGTGCAGCTTTCACTTCTCATGTTTTGAGTAAATTTGTATTTTGCAAATACAAATGAAGTGTATCTTCTCATCAGGCTTCATGTGAAAGGGGCTTCCCCTAGAATTGTCACTACCTGGCTGTGGCTTTGTGGAGCAGGCCCTCTTCCATGATGTGTCTTTTACTTTTTCCTCTTGAGTAACTCTCTTTTCTCATGTGGTGACACAAATCTGCCACCAAGTTGTGCCACATGTCCTGGTATGTCGATTGGCATTGTTTGTCACATAATGGAGTGTCTACCTGGTTTACCCAGACTTGTCCTTAGCTGAGGTTGAGGAGTTCTACCCACAACAGGAGGATAATACCTGAGGAATTTGGCACTGAGGATGCCTGCTAACAGAGGCATCTCTTCATGAAATGCTTCCCAGCAGCAATGTGCCTATGCAGCAAAGGTAGCTATTAACTAAACACAACTTTGTAATAATAATACCCCCCAATACAATATAAATAACATTCAGAAATGAGCGGCAGCTACTGCTGACCCAGACAAAAGAATGGAGATGAACTTTATTTAATGGGAAAAAAATCACAATGTTTTTTGCTTCAATATTGTTTCTTCTTTGAAAGGTTGCTCTCTTTCTCAATGTTCCCTTCTATAATTTCAGTTTTCCTCCAGTGAAAAATATTTTAGCCTGCATTACATTCTTTTCTCTGTTATTTCCATATGTTCTCATGTTCTATTAAAACTTCTGATTCACTATCTGTGATATCCAAGAGTTGATATATCAGACCGTGTTACTGCATTCACTGTTCTTGCCATGCTTCCTTCCTCTCTGAATATCTATCTTCACAATTACTCAATCATTATCTATGTTATTATCCTGTTTCTCTTGTGCCTTATCTCTGTTTCACTCATCTTTTCCATCCCTGCAGCTGGTCTCCCTCTCCTGTCACCTCTTTGGGTCTGAAACAAGGCATGTGTCATCAAAGAAATATTTCATAGGCATTGATTTTTCCCTAAGTGCATCTGGTTGTCTCTTTAGTTCTACTACTTGATATTTCAGTACCACAAATGATAGCATTTTTAAATGTTCAGTTTGGTTCATTACTTCATTCCTTCACAGGGAAAAAAAAAAGTTTTATTGCATACCTGGAAAACTGACACCGCTTGAAAAATCCCCAGTAGATTACACAAATGTTCATGATGATTTACTGTGTCCACATTAAAAGCTGACTTTCAGAAGAGGTTGTACACCATGTCTGTGGGAACTGGCAATTTCTTATTCTGTGACTATCTCCTCCAAAGTTAGAGCAATTTGCTCTGTTGAGGGAAAGAAATTAACTCGGACTACTTCCACTGCAGTGGTAATGATGTCTGAGCTAACTATGTTAAGATAGTGGAGATAGCTCTGTGCTTCAGGGAACTCACTTCTGAACAGCCCTATCCTAGGAATAGTGAGATAATTAGGAAGCAGTTTCAGATAACTGGTGGCAGGGCTTCACGTTTTAAAGGTATTTCTATATATGCTAGAAAAATGAGATTTCTGAATTAGTGGTTTCACATGCCTCAAATCCATCCTCTAAAAATCAAACCCTTTAAAGCCAGGATGGTTACGTGAAGGCAGGGCAATCAAAGTCATACCACACTGTTAAACAGAGTGGTACTAAGAATGTTTTAAAGGACGTATTTGGAATTACATTACCTCCTGATTAATAGTGGTTTTCTGACTTCCTTCATTGTGAGGATGACCAAAACATTTCTGTCTTGGATGTGTGCAAAAATCCTTTAGGTAGTACCTCCATTTTCAACTTGTGGTCATGAGGTTCTCTTCTATAGTGTTTCAGAGGGTGGGAAGCTTTTATTTTTGATTTCCTTTCATCTCAGAAAGCCTAATGGGGTATCCCAGAAATCCCTGGAAAAACAAATCTAGACCTTCAGGACCTCTTCATTTTGTCTTTTCCAGACACCTATTGAATATCTAAAACAATGATCAGAGAATGCTTAAAGTAAATGATTGGTGTATCAGTCTCTACCATATTAATTAATGATGTTTTTTTTAAATGCTGGTTCACAGCTATTAAACAATGCATTTCTGGTGGGTGAAACAGGATTTTCATAAACAGCATATGGAGCTGACTGTAAACCAGATTTGCTTCTTAATTTTCTTGTAAAAAATCAAGCTGACTCTGCCAATATTAGGCAAAGTCGGTCATCTCCATGAGATCTTTCTGGAACAAACAATGAGATACTATTATGGATTTTTTCCTTTGTTTTTTCCCCCCTCACAGCAGTATTTTTCTCCTTAAATATCACATTTATGGTTGTATTTTAGCCATAATCTAAAATAAACAAAAGTAATTTTGAAAAGCTATGGGGAAAATCTACTCATACTCTATTGAGAGGTCTTCATGTTTATCCCTCACGTTTGAGGTTTTTCATTAGTATCATGTCATTAAACAAACAGCAGAGAATAAATAAAATATACTGTCTTTTTTCCACCTGAAACCAGCATATAATTGAGTAAAGGTGTGTGTATACATTGTGAAGAGATGTGCTTCCTTATTCCTGTTTCAGGGTGCTATACCTAAGGTGAGACCATATAAATGCAGAACAGAGAAACCTGGAAGAACAGAAATCCAGTTACCTGGAGTGGGAGCACTGACTGTCCTCTTCTGCTCTGCACAGTCATGAAAACCTCTTGAAGGGGGCGCAGAGTTCTTATAAATATAAAGGAGCAAGCAAGAGAAAAAAAAAGCATAGCAATTTACCTCTTCCTCCATACAGTTTTTATTATTATTTTCATGTCCTTTTTCTTTAAAGGGGAGGTACTATACAGTCCATCAGATTTTAATGTGAAACATTTGTGTATATATTAAATCTTGTGATTGCTACTTGCCCAGCACTATTGAGTAATGATTTGAATGATGGCTATCTGCATATTCTATAATCTAAAATTATAATAAAACCCCTGAATATTGCATTCTGCTGTCATTCTCCCCTCTGAGTAAATATATATTGAAATGAGGTGGAGTTCAAAAACATTACACTGGACTATGATTAAACCAAGATGTAAGGACATCTGTCAGAAACAACCTCATGGCTAATATTTTCACAGGAAAAATTCTCTTTATTTATATATAGAGTGAGAAAATGATTCTCATATATGATTTGCCCTTGTTTCAACTACAGGTTTTTCCTGAGGAAAGGCAGTTGGCTCAGATTTTGACCCTTTGTCCCCTTTCGTTGTTTTCTTTGGCTACTTGTATAGCAAAAATTATTATTTTTTAAATTAGAGCCAATTATGTTACTGGCTGCACATGTCTGACAGACCATCAAAATTTAATTGCCACAAAAATTGCTTTTAAAAAATCAAAGTTACCTACATAGTCTGCAACATAAAGACTTACTCTGATTCTGCAAGTCTGATAACAACAGGTCACAAAATAGGGAAAATCCAAGGAAACTAGAGGTGATAATTGCTTATTATTGGTGCACCATCACCAGCATTTTTGTAAAACCTCCCTCAAAGATTAATACAAGAATGTCAGCTCTGAATATTTTACAGTTTAATAGAAATCTGATTTATTTATGATTTGTTCTTCCCACAACTAATGCTTACATAAAAAACTAAGCTATATATAAATCTATGAAAATATAGAGGATGTAAAACAAGATTAGCATCTCTTTGTGCCAGAGAAGTATGCAATATGAAGTATTTTTGTTATGCCACTTTATTGACAAGTGCTTTCTACATTTGACAATGTCTTTGAATGAATAGCATTTTAGATAACTCAGTGTAAATGTTTCCTCCTCCAATCAACATTATCAGAATTAGAACAGTGTCATGGAGAATGGCTAAAAAGAATAAAATTAGTGAAAAGCATGAAATTATTTAGTCATAAGAATATTCTTCCAGCTTTTCAGCTGATAAAATAACTGAGTCTGGAAAGTAGATAAAACAATCAAATAATATAAATATTCTCTCTCTACCTCACATATGTGAAGCATTAAAAATCCATGATTAAAAATACATTACAAATACTTTCAGAAGTTTCATTTTAACACAAAGCTGGCAAGAGTCAACTTGTCATTTTACACATAAATTGCTTTTATTGTTCTTTCAGTCTTGCAAAACAAAGATTAGTGCTTGATTGCAGTGGAATTCTGACACCTGTGCAGCCCATTTTATTTTTTAGCTAAAGTAGGTCATAGCTTCAACCTTAAACTTTGAGGATGGGGGATTATGTTCTTTAAAGCTATAACCTGCCTTGACTCAACCACTCTTTGATATGTTGGATGCACATTAATAGAAAGAAGAAGTGCCATTCAAAACAAGAGGAAATGATGTTACTGCCTTACATGAACCTGTTTAGGTCTAGATCCAGCATCCTCTGAGCTTAATGGCAAAGTTCCTCCTGATGCCAGTGGAGCAGGAAACACAAGGTGAATAGACATAACAATTAGTTTTGCTTGCTTTTCACACAGAGTAGGACTCATAACAGGGAAGGAAACCTCTGTGAAAATAGAGGAACTTGTGTAGATGAAAAATCATCTGTAATGTAAACCATAGCCCCTGAAAATAGTTAAACCCTCGTGGGACATTTTGTAACTAATTTTATTTAATGTAAAGAAAATAAAGCTCAGGAATTACTGATTGCAGACTATACGAATCAGTAGCAAGAAGCAATAGATCAGAGTGACCTGCACTGGGAAGGAGCAGATGTGGGTTGTACTACATAATTTAGGTGTTTCTGCTGCCTCTAAATCTCCAGTATGAGAGTCTGTGTGACCTCCTGCATGAGTGCACGTGTGTCTGTGCGTGTGCGTGCATCCAGGGATATGAGGAAGCGAAATGGATGAGTAATTCCCATCTGACTGGAAGGAAAATCTGAAGTATGGAGAAATAATTGAAGTAAAAGGCAGATGGTTTGAGCTTGTAAGATGGAAATCCCAATCTCACATGCTATGTAGGGAAAATTAAGATTGCTCACGGCTCCCTTAGATCACTTCAGTTTAGGAAACAGGAAAGCTAAATGCTTTTTTGAACTGGAAGTCCATACTAAAAAAGATCTAGGCAAGTGTTTGTACCTATATTTTAGTTAGTTTATATTTTAGTTTATTCTTCTCTTCGAATAAAACCAAGAGATGAATAGGGAAGCTGCTAACACACATGCCAATAGGTCCCTCCAGTTTGGGTGCTCAGGAGCCTGTCTTTAGGGGGTTTACCACAGAGTGACCATCCTATGGCCACCTGAAATTAGAGGTCACACTTCCAGTCAACCTGCCCCAGAGGCCAGAACAGCCCTTATTAGCCGCTGGGAACATCAACACTTTCTTCAGTGAGGTCCTTTGCAAATATGATGCAGGACTCACTCATTGTCCTTTCTGCAACAGAAAGGGATGCTCAAAAATTACTGTTAAATACTCCTTCCTGTATCTAGAAACCTTGATTTTCCAACAGAATTTCAGTTTAATACATTTTTTATCTGACTAAAATTGGTCCAGACCCTATAGAAATGTAGCATCAAAGTGAAGAAAAGAAGTTGCTAAGGGAGTTTCTACTTTAACTCTGAAACTGACCTCACTGAAAAAAGTGAGTGTTGTAATTACAGCTAATGGACATGGAATTTTTGTTTCTTTTGGTTTTGTTTCTGGATCTTTGGGTTTTTGGGGGGCTTTTTTTTGGCAGAGGGGAGGGTTTGTGTGTTTCTTTGTTTTCTGCTAAGAGATCTCCCAGAAGATTTTCCTACATTATCAACTAGTGGACATACAGTAGTTTCACGAATACAAGCCACACGGATTATAAGCCGCACTTCCGGTGCCTCGACAATGTTGCTGTCTTTGTCAATAGATAAGCCGCACCCCGAATATTAGCCGCACTTTCGTTCGTCGCGAGAATCCGTGCACAGCTTTCACAAATTGGCCAATTAGTAACAGGATCGCGGCATAGCGGGCTTTACTGGCTCGGGGCGGGGCCAGGAAGGCTCGGCCCGCTCATGGTTGCCGACGGGGCCGGGTGGCCCAGCTCAGCGCCACGGCTCGGCGGGGCTGGCCGGGTGGTGCTGCCGCCGCCGCCGGGCTCGCCGGCCGCCCCGCGCCGCGTTCGCTCGCCCTGCCGGCAGGGCTGCCGCCGCCGGGCTCTGCCGCCCCCCTGCCCCGCCCTGCTGGCTCAGGCTCTGCTGCCCGCCCCCCACACTGCTGGCCCCGCCTCTGCCAGGCTGTCCCACCTCTGCCAGGGCCAGCCGGGCTCCAGCTTGGCTTGGGGCTGCCGCGGGCTCTCACTTCCGTGTTGGCAGCTTTTAGAATTTTGTTAATATATTAGCCGCCCCGGAATATTGGCCGCACTTCCGGGTTTCCACCAAAATTTTGGTCAAATTGGTGCGGCTTGTATTCGTGAAATTACTGTAATTGTATAATTCACTAGAGAAATCAAAGCTATGAATGTCTTACTTTTGTTTAAAATTAAAGACATAAATACATATATGAAATATTATATGCATATATAATACATATATATATATATATTCAATTGTATACCTTGGAGTATGCAGCCAGATCTTACAAGCACTTTAAACCTTATGTCAGCATTAGAATCTCAGCCATAAAATTAAATTATTTTTCTGGCCTGTTTCAATTAGTTTACAAAGATAATCTGTATTTATGATCAAACTTCCATGGCAGATAACTATAGGAAAGATAGAGCTGGTTGAGAAGTATGGATTTCCTTTTAAATAAAGTACTGTGTTTTTTAGCTCTTAGTTGAAACCCAAAGTAATATATTGTTTTGTTTTCAGAAGTCATAAATATGAATGTTAGTCTATAAAAAGCAAAACTGCTTCTATAAGTGCATGATCAATTTTCATGTGTTTAGAGAAAAAGTGAGCAATTTTACATTTTTTTTTTTTGGTGGATAACTTAACAGCCTTAAGAAAAGAAGAAAACAGCCACAAAAGAAATTGAAAAATACCTTTTTTGTTTCAGTGTTCTTCTGTATGAATATTTAAAGAGCATCTATCAACTCATACCATTTTATCTGATAACAGGACCACTGTTGTTTGAATTTGTGATTTGTATGATCGTCTCTTTGAACTTTCTATATCAATAAGTCATCTTTAAAGATGCAGATGTTAGCAAGGTTAATATGTTTGACCAACATACTTTTACAATCTCCTATAGAGGCAGAATGTCTGCAGCATATTATGTGCAGTAGAGCATCGCAGGCAATTAATATACAGGCAGAACTTTCAGAGAAAGGCACTCCTCATTGACTAGCTGTACTAACAAAAGAGAATCAAATTACAGGAGCCATCAAACCCTGTGCTTGGGGAAATAGGTAGATCACCATCTGTAATTTGGCAGACATTTAGCTTTATCATACAGAAATCTAGGGCTGTATACAGTGTAAGGAGTTTACAGCTTCTTCTGAAATATCCAGCTTTGACTATTGTAAAACATAGGAAAAAACTGTTTGAAATTGATTAGCGTAAAAACTTCTGAGGCTTCAAAAAAAATTCCTGCGTTGTGCTGTGTAGCTACTGAGCCTATTATAATATGTATAGCACAATCCATCCATTCAGTGAGATGTACTTAAGCTTACTGCAAAGTTATATTAATTAACAAATGCTGTGCGGGTTGAGAAGCAAGAACTTTTTTCTTAGTGAATAGGACTTTTGTTCTCAGATTTCGTTTTGTTGTGCTCTTGATAAAAGTCTTTTTAAAACTGCTGAAAATTCAGATGCAGTGGTGTTATATTTTACAGCTTTTAAAAAGATATCTATGGTTAAAAGTTATAATATGCTATTATGCTTTTGTTCTGAAACACACTGTGGTCTAAAATACTTCTTCTTTGTCAGAAAGTATAATTTAGTGTTTCCAGCTTGTCTGTTGTATATGTGAACATTCATGTAAATTACATGCTGGCTGGATGGGTGTACACTATGCCAAGGACAAATCAGCTTGAAGACAAGGGAAAATGAAACTCTGTATACAATATCCTGAATAATTCCATCTCATTCATACAGCACAGGTTACAGTTTTATCTTCTTCATTTCATTGAGAAATAACTGTATGGGACTAGATCAAATGTACCTGATTGCCTGCTAGATACAGATGAGAGGAAAAAAGAGAACAAAAACATTAGTAAAGATGCACATAATTGTGGATAATTGTCTTAAGCACCAAACATTTCAGTGGAACACTAAAGCATCCTGTAAGATCGGATCGCCTTCTATTGTTCTTTCCATTCATGCCATTGTACTCTGCTCATTTAAGATTGACCCAATATGATTTCTATGCAATATATCAATCCTTTAATAAATCTGATTTAGGAAGTTATTTGCAATTTTGCATCTCATAGAAGTATGACATCGGATTTCACGGTCTTATCCTATTTTATGACATGCTCCTGGGTTGCTGTAGCAACGCTGTTGCTATGGATTACACAATGGGAGTCAGTAGGGTCAGCAAAGATCAGAGCCCCGCCATTCTTCATTCAAAGGCAATTGTCCCTGAAAAATGTGACTTACTTCAATATTTAAGGCCTGGGTAGTGATATTAAACCAGAATGATACTTCTGTTAAAAACCCATAATTAACCTTGTCTTCAACTCTAGGTCACACATTAATAGCAATTTCATAAAGTGGACATTCCTCTGTCTTTTATTCTCGAAAGCCAAGACAGGTTTTAAATAATATGTCTCTTGGAAAAATACGTGGGTAATCGTTGCAATTTATTTTATGTCATTATCTAAGCCCTTGAGACCTCACATTCCCAGCTCCTCTCCCTGAGGTAATTGCATACATCTTGGGAATGTGTGAAATGGTGTTAATATTCAGCGCACCATGTCTCTTCAGAGCATCTGTAGCCTACAATGGTGCACTGTCTAGATGTTTCTCTGCAGAAACTATTTTTGGGCAAGCGTAATACAAAGCAGCTCTTTAAAAAATGGAGTCCTGGGATGTTTGATGATTCCCTGGATCCCAACAAAGTTCTTAGCAGTTTCTGCTGTAAAGGTATCCTCTGCAATTTGGTGGCGCAATTGACACCAACTGATACATTCCATCAGTATTTTTTATTTCATCAAAGAAGAATCAACAGTACCATTTTTATTTGTAAATTATTCTGTCTAATGCCTATTTAATAATATTTATGCCCTCTCTGAATATTCTAGGAGAAAGAATTGCATATAGAGGAACTTCTTCAGATTCAAAGCTTTAGGATGCAATAACTGAACTCTACACTCTTGTGTCTTGTATTGTCATTACCTTGTACAAACTGCATGCAAAACAGTACCATCACTCAAGGGCAAGGCAATGAACAGTCAAGTTCTGGGTGCTAAAAACCATTAGAATTGACTTTATTTCCTGTGGAATTTAACTTGAAAAATTGCATGTGTCCTAATTTCTTACTTTCTTCAAAGCATCAGTTGTAACTACATAAGATACAACAGCTTCTTGCAAAAGGCAGAACAAACTTTGTCATCACAGTATTTTTCTTTGTTGTTTCCTGATTAGAGTCTTTGATAAAGATGACACTATCATGTCTTAAACACACAGCAGTTAATAACATTTCTTTCTAAAGTAGTTAATTACCTTGCAAACTTTTAAAGTTAGCCTTGAACAGCCCAGCAGAACTCAAGGTACACACATTTAGCAGAGAAAGCAGCTGATGGACCACAGATGCAATTTTTAAAAAAGCATAATTTACTTTTCCAATAGTCAAGTACATTGCTTCATGAGAGAAGCAGTACTTTCACACATTTGTTTGATCAAGTAGAAGCTTTGCCTGTTTTCCCCAAACCTCACCTAATCCACTTATTAAAAACTAACTCATTCTCTTAGTCTCCATAGATCCTGAACAGCTGAATGTTGGTGACTTGCTGCAAAGAGCTCAGAGCACTCAGGGTTCATCTCACCCATCAGCTGTGCAAAATGAGGAGTCTGGTTTAAGTTTGTTATTGAAAATTTCTGTAGAGTAGTGGAGTGAGATATGCCATTAATTCTGTTCCATTCCAGAGGATGGATAGATTTTGGAGGGGAACTCAGCCCTATTGCCCACCTGTACTTGAAAGTGCTATGTAATTTGCTGAGGAAGCAAATTTTATTCAGCAAATGTTCCTTCTATAATCCAGTCTCCATAGGCTGAAATTCAGCTGCAGGTTTCAGAGGAGATCTCCTGTTGACTCCATGTTCTCCTTTTTCCCTCTCATTTACCTTACCTAATTATTTTTGGTGTCTTAAATGTTAACCTGTGAGTGTTCCTATCACAGCAATATCGTCTTACTATGGCTGAAAAGACAAGGCTTGCTTTCCTCTGAAAAGGTAAGGATTGTATTTGATAGTAAATTCTGTGAATCTTAATCCCAGGTGTGGCTTCTGAGGTCTGGAGTGCCGTTCAAACAATATTTGCCTATCATGAGTTAAAGCATAGCACTCTGTTGACATTAGTTATGCAGATGAAACATGAAAAATAATTACTTTCTCCAACTACCATTTTTCTTCTAATTCAATTCAAAAGGGGTATCAGTGACATGATATGCTCAATTCAGAAATCATATGAATATGACTGATGTTGAAAAATGAAGTGATTCAAAATTTGTTTGGTTATTAGAAACATCAACTTCTAAACAGTCAATTACTTTCTTGGGTAATTCATACTCAGAAAATCAAATGTAATTTTGAAAAATGTAAATTATTCCAGCATCACACCGTAAAATGAAAGTTGTTATAACTGAGGGACTTGTGAATGTCATAACATCACACAAACTATTGCACATGGGAAAACAAATTGTTACACATTTTCTTTGGCTCTGAACTTGGATCCAAACTTCAGTCATACGTCAATTCATCTTTTCCAATTAGCTACACTGTTTGGAATGACTTTCCTTTTTTTTATGCAATCATTTTTAATGAACCTTCTGATCAAATACACCTCATTATCTTTCATGAAGAACCGAGACAGGCAAGCTGATTATTTAAAACAGTTAAAACTGCTTTACATTCATTTGGCTTTGATGGGGTAAAAAAATGTGAAGGAAAATAGAAATATTTACTTTGTCAAATTCTTAAAGACCTTTACATACATGTTCAAATCAGATTATCTTTTGGACCATAGGTAGCAGAATATAAATAATAGTTTTTATCTTCAGGTTGTAGAAGGTGATGCACTTAAATATAATACTTTTTATTTCAATTAATTTTCTCATAATATTGAAATAGGAACTATTTAGAAATGCATAGAGAAAATCAGTAGCCAAAGGCAAAGTGTATCACTATTTGGTACACTAGTGTTATTGTGTCTAAATTCTCTATTTCTTTTTCAGTGAATGCTTCGTTTTCTTTGATTTGGTTGTCTTGATTTTGTAGCAGTCAGCCAGGGTAATTACTGATCTTTCTATCTGGTGAATGTCACCTGTAACTCCAAATTAAAATACACCATTGTAATTACATTTTAAATACATTTCTGCTAAAAGGGTGAAATGACCAGTTCTTACTAGCTAAATCATCATAGTGCTGTTATAATCAGTTTAACCTCTCCTGCACCTTTGTGGTTTCTGAAGAAGAATATTTTACAAGTAGACCAATTCACTTCAAAATAAGTAGGCATAGCAGAATTTAGCTGTATGAAAAGTGTGTTATAAATAGGATCTAATTTCTCCTCTCTCTCTCCTTCTTTTTCCTCCTCTTCCCATTTTCCTATCTCTTTTGTAATTATCTGAATTTAATTAGAAATAATATAAAATTGAGTCACAGCTTTCCTTTCACCACACAGGTCCCTTAATATTGTCCTTCCTTTTTGTGCATCAAGGGAAGCTGAATGGTGCTTCCTGAATGATATTTCAATAGAAACTTACAAATACAGTTTAACAAAGAGATCAAGGGATACTGTAAGGATGAGGCAGATTCTTTTACTTCTGTGAAGGTGTGAAGAGTCCCACTAATTACACACCTACGTACTTAGGCGCAGTTTCCCCCTCGCTGTCCGTGCCTTGCTCCTCCATCCTTCCATCACCTCTGTACCAAGGAGGCTCACAGCCCACGCAGGCACCAGGAAGATTTGCTGTTTATTCTCCCTGTAAACAAAGCGTGGGGCTCGTCCTCTGCCAGCTCACTGTTGACTGAGATAAGCGGACCTCCTATTGCTGAATTATGATCTTTCTTTCAGGCGTATGCCCCCAGGATCTATAGCAATCCTTCTAACAGCTTGAAAAATGGAAGCGTTTTCAAAGACAAGCTTGCTGGTGCTGAGACTGACAGACTATGAAACCTTGTTGTTATTCACACTCTGAGAAAAGACCATTCGTTGGCTTTCAGCTTGTCTTTTCATCCAATTGTTTCCCTAGCAGTTATTTAAGTGGTGATAATATTTTTTTAATTGCTGGTTTAATTACAGGAAAAGTCAATTATCTCATAGGTACAGCATTTTACATAACAGAGGAGCCAATTTTAAAACATCAACAACAGCAACTCTGTTATGGCTCTCTCAAATATTTTGTTCTTGAAATTGAATAGTGTGATTTTTTAAAAAATAATCTTTGATGTGGACGTTAGAAATGGTTTGTTCTATTTAAGATGTTCAGAAGTTGATAATAAAAACAGCAGCTGAAACTTTTCAGAAAAAATAATTATTTCTTAATATATTTACTGATCTCTGCTTCTGGATCAAATCTTCCACTGATGTAAACCAAGACAGTTTTTGTGAGGGCTGTGAAGTCACCTTTATTTCAAAGTGGCATTTGGCCAATTTTGTCAGGCATATTTTTCAGGTTGAGTAAAATTAGTGAACAATAGGTAGGAGTACTGAAATATTTGTTCAAACAAAAGTCGCATTGACCTCCCCACATAAAAAATACAGTGCTCCACTGAAGTTTTTTCTTAAATACAGGTTGAGCCCAAATTTTATGCAATATTGGACCATAAGTATATTTAGTTACAGCTTTTGATGTTGGTCTCGCAGGGAAAATCTCAGTCATTTTTCAAAATTTTTTCCAGATCACTGCTACAATAGCTGTCTGTTTTTCAATACAGTAAATATTTATAAGGAAAACTGCCTGTTCAAAATAATATAACAGCTGTCTGCTCCAACATCCCCCTAGTGAGTCCCTCCATTACTGTACTGCTGTTGCAGTCAATCATCCTGCTCTCTTGAAACAGCAAAGTCCTCAAAGTCTCTCATTCACACAGCCAGATATGGAGAAACCTGTTAACAGAGGATCCACTCCTAAGAGAAAAGGAGGAAAGAATGATCTCCAAAGAAGTTTAATGCTAACAGAACAGAAAAATGCCTTTTAAAGCATTATCAGCACAAGCGCTGTGTGAGGCACTGCTGGTGGGAGTGCAGGACAGATTGAGCAAATGTGTTCAATGTGCATCTACCCAAACAGGGGAATGAGGAGGCCTTGTTCTCCTGTGAAAACCCAAAAATTCAACTACAGTCTCATTATGGTTTGATGGTGGTAATATATATGTTGTGCAATGGGTCTGATGTTCAGCTGTGACTGCTACCACTGCCCAGGGCTGATGTGGTGGGCACCCTTCCCAGCCCTACCACAGTCTGTCATAACGTGAGAAACTGGGAAAGTCTACACCGAGGACACTGACCACAGCAAGTGTCCATGCAGCGGTCTCAGTACTTGACTCAGATACCACACCTTTGCAAATCCAGCCTCTGGAGCAGCCTAAGGCACCACAGAGCAGACTGAACCAGCATGCTCAGGCTTGACTGGGCATGCTCACAAAGCCTTTTTCCAGCCTGAGAGCAAAGCAGTTGAATATAGATTTTTTTTTTGTGAAATCATTGGTGCAAGGTTGTAGTTTGCCTTTGCATCCCTTCAGGGGGAAACTCTCAGTGTCCTTTCAAAAAGAGATGTACAGTGGTGCTTTCTAAGAGAAGGCGAGGTGTAGTTTTTTGTTAAATTAGGGTTCAGTGGTTCAGATTTACTATCAGTCTTTCAGTGTAATATTTTTCTTCTTTCAAAAAGAGGTATAAGTGCCGTGCTTAACCTGAGGTACTAGAGAAAGGACCCCAGATATGGAGTGTCTCCCAGTGCTTCTGATTTCTGAACACAGCTTTTTAGAAGAAGACTGGGTGCATTTCAAGGCTTATCATCTGGAATGCAGGTGATGTACTTCACTGCCTATTTAGCCACCTGTTTAATACCAGGGTTTCAATAGCCCTTAGGCTTCTTGTTATATGGTCTTGCTGGGCAACCCCCAAAAAGAAAAGTGAGATGGAGTCTGAAAGGTCTCCATTATAAAGACTGAAAACAAGTAAGCTTCATTATTTTTTTTACACAATTCTTTTTACAGGGCAGATATGCTCCTTCCAGCCATGATTAAGCAACATGTATAATAATTGTTACTTGTTTTCTTTCTCTCACTCAGGAATTAATGTAATCAATGCTATGGGCCAAGAATTGTACCTATCATTTGTTATTTTTTTGCTCTACAGTGAACACTGCAATGTTGGTCACTCTTGACTTCTGATTAAAAAAATTTAAACCACTGATTATTTACCACTGCTTTCCTTCTACTGGCATTGAACATGAAGAAAATGTAGGGTTCTTGTCTTAAGCTATGTGGTATTCAGAGGACTAAGAGTAATTATGCCACTGATGTACTGTATGAATTTTATGATGATTTTGAGGTCTGGACAGCGATAACAGTAGTCACAGACATTATAGCAACCACAGAAAAAATTAGATTTTAGAAAACTACCTTTCCAGCTGTTGTTTGGTTAGCATGTTTAATGGGGTTGCCATAATTTGAATTTCTAGGCAAGAAAGATGTCATTTTGCCCACTCGAGATAAGATTTCAGGGTACAATGGGTATCTTCTTCTGACCTTTTTTTTTTTTTTTTTTAAATTAGTTTAGAGCTTCTATTAGTCTCTAAGTTATTTCTGTGAAGAAATGAGCCTAAAGAAGAGCTAAAGGAATAGTCCTTTAGCCTATCTATACCACATTGATTTGGACAAAATACTGAAAACCTAATGAAGTATAACATTCCTTCCTTCAGAACATGTCTAAAACTCTGCAGCAATGTTTGGCTGCCCTGATAGTTCTGCCATAGCTGGTGGGAAAGTATGGGTAATATAGAAAAATAGAAAGACTATAATTACAACTGTAACTAAAATTAATTACTTTTTTTCTTAATGCCATCTCTGAAAATAATTACTATCTATATAATTGTATGTGTATGCATGGTGATCCATTGCCTGTGGAAATTCACACAAGAATTTGACTCAAACTAATATTCTAATAAATTCTTCACTAAGAAGTATGCATGGTACATAGTATTGTCTTTCCTGGGACTTAAGAAGTCAAGTGTAAAGAATTTTACAAATCTTTCAAAAGCTTCCCCTGATCCATTGAACTTAAAATAGATTAGTCTCAAGGGAAAGGCAACTTTCCAGACACTGCAATTATAGTGAATGATAGCAAGCCAGAGACATCTGTTTAATGGAAACCTACAGACCAGTACAGCTAACTACATAATTCACTTTTTCTTCCTCCTTGCAACAGGGATTCTGTCACGTGCTGCGGATCTACTCAATACCAACATCTCTTCCCAGGCCAAAAGTAAAAAAGAGAAAAACCAAAAACATTAATAAGAGATATATTTGACATGCAGTGGGGAAAATGGAAAATTACAGGTGATTGAAATTAGCTCTTCACTCACCAGAGGGACTTGCAACAGAACACTAGGAAGAGACATTTTATTCTGCTTTTGGAGGTACTCACCCAGATATTAATAAAACCGCTATGCAGTGCCTCGAGGACTCAACATGATAACTTTCACCAGGCGACTTGCTGAAGAGAATAATTATATACAAAGCATGTATTCCCCTCTACAGCCTTTGAAGCAGTGGGATTAGCTCTTCTAAGCACAAGAAAGCTCCAAATAGAAGCAATTTCAGGGGATAAACGCAATGTTAAGAATTCCAAACCCCACCTATGCAATGACTAAGGCTCTGCAGCCACACTATATTGAACTACACTCCTTCAGTGTTCAGGAAAAAAAGCATGGTTTGGGTCGTACATCTGAAGGAGCATGACTGCTACTTGGAAGAGATCTTAAAATTGGCTAGAAAACACTTACAGGGTAGGAAGTACCAGTGTGAGTTCAGTGAGCCATAGCCTGTGTCAGGGAGACTTCCCCATGCAGGAGCCCCTCTGGCAGTCACACTCAACCTGAGCGCTGAGCTGGGACTATGGCCCCTTCTCAGCTGCATACTAATCACTCACTCACTCACTCACTCACTCACTCACTCACTCACTCACTCACTCACTCACTCACTCACTCACTCACTCACTCTCACTCACTCAAATTTAGCATGATCTGAGGATGAAACAGTAGCAACTGATGGATAACTCTCAAAAAACACCCCATTCTCAAGATCACTTTTATTACAGGAGTGTATCCTGAAAAGATCTGAAGCAACTGCAATATCATAAAGTAAATAATAGAAGAAAGAGGATTCCAGGTAATTTTTTGCGGCTATATATCATGAGAAAAATTCTATAACCAAGAAACTACCATTGGAAAACTCTTGAGCAAGGTTATGATGTAGAACTACTGTTTCTGGAATATAAATTCTCACCTATAGCAGTTGCTAGTACATAAATTTTGTTATGTCAGTGGCTCCTCATAAACCCTCATCATGATTTAGTCTACTCTCCTTTATGCAGTAGCCCTTTCCCACTGAATTCTTTTGAAAAATACCAAGATAAGCAAATTGCCGGGAAGTATTAGGAACATATTAATATACAGTCCAAAGAACTTCTATCCACAAGAAAACAGGAAATAAAAAGTGCATTTGCCAGCATGCCAGTTGCATGTTGGCTTCTCCAAAGACCCATCTCATTTCATGGCCATTTCATGCATAAACTAAAATAATCAGCCATATCTTGGCTGCTCAAGGTGCCCATCTTTCTTCACTCTATTTCTGGACTACTGCTTTTCAAAAGAAGACACTAATCTGAAATCAGGCAGCAAATAAAGGGAATCAGAAATTATTTTCCTGGGCTTGTCGGTTGATTTCCAGGACTTGTGATTCTACTAAGTTTTTGAGCTTAATGTGCTGCCTGAATTTTTATGATTTTGAGCAAGATGTTTGTAGTCCGGAAGGAATATAGTTATCATCTATCCTGTACAGCCCTGTAAAACCAAGTTGGGGTGATTTGGCTGCCCAGAGTCAACACTGGAGTTTTGATGTTATTAGGGGATCATGCCACAGACCCTATGGTGCCTCCTTAAATCCACCAATGATTTTGGATCTTTCAGGAACAGAGCTATTTAACCAGTGTTTAAATTTAGATATTTGTTTGTGTAACAGGCTGATGTTTGAATTACAACTGAATTATTTTCTCTTCTTTAAAATAATTCAAAATAAAATCTTTCAATTATCCATTATTACTGTGCCCTTTAAAGTATGCATTTAATGACAGATTTGTAATACCACACAATATATTCTATGTCATATTTTCTTTTTCCTCAGAAATATATTTTCTAAATCTTTCAAACCTATTTTCTTACTTGACCTGTATCTTATCAATCTTTGATCCCTAAACAATTTCTCACACCTGTGTGGCTTAATGAGAATCTGTCTGGATGAGGCAGTAATGTTACTCCAAAGCTCTTTAATCATTGTATTGAATTAATGCAATTACAGGCCTGATGCATTAAAAATATCACCTCTGGTCTCCATATTTGCAGCTCCTTTTGAGCCCTTTGTAGCCTTTTCCCCCCATATTGTGGAGGCAGGATTTCCAGACTCCACAGGCTTATCTGTTAATGTTACCAAACAGAGCAGTACATACAGAGATATTTGCAGTAGAAAGAAGGAAGAGAAAATAAATAGCACACCAGCAAATAAAATAAGTGTTGCTTTATTTTCTTAACTAAATGGAGTCACTATAGGTATAATTGAAATGGGTTATGTATTCAAGAAAGAACTTTCACTGTTTCAATACCGTATTCTCAAGGTTTGAGATCCAAGTGCTTAGTTATACATTTAAATTGCATAAAGGAATTGTTCCTTGCAATAATGAAACACTGGGATCCTTATATTTCAAAGGAAAAAGGCTCCAAGAGAGTTGAGGGTAACTCAGAAAGAAATATTCACAAGAATAAAACTTAATAAAAAGCTACAAAGAAATAACTTCCTTTCTTAAGCAAAGTGGATTCTGATAAGGGACAGGTCGGTGTATTTCAGTGTTCGTTCTGGCTGCAGGATGTGGTACCACTTTTCAGCAAATTCTCAGCAGAATTGGATCAATACAACCTTAATGGTATCAGCAGAATAACAATAACATTTTTTGTTATCTGAAGATCTGTCCTTCATATTTAATGCTTAACCTATTCAATTTTGTCCTCAATTTTTAATGGTTGCTATTCCCAAAGAGATTTTCACAATCCATTATTGCTTTAACCTATTTTAAATCAAAATGTGTGAAATCCTGGCAGATATCTCTATAGGAAAAAAAAATAAAATTCAACCCTGTCACTCCTAGAGCAGTACAGACAAATGGATTGGCAAGGTCTAATTAGAAATGCAACACTGATACAAACCAGATGCAGAATGATATGGGCACTCTATCAATAGGGGTTTAGCTGATGTCCTGTTGTAAAGCTGATTGCCTGCTGAGTCACAAACTTTATCAGAACTACACATTTTTTCCCAGACTATAAAAAAAATTTTCTTTATTCTAAATTTAGTTTTGTATGGCTAGGTAAAACTCCGATTAAAGCTATTGTTCCTATAATAAGTGGTTGTGGTTTACTTTTAATGAAAAATGTATATTCAGTTAATGACATCAGTAATAAACTTAACAATTTAGCTTTGTGTTTTTTTCTGTAGATTTTGGTAAAGATGACCTTTTAGAATTATGAGGGGATTTAATTTGGAACATTCAACAAGTTGTTTTTAAATATATGATATTTACAATTGGAGGCTTTCAATTAGAAACTGTGGGGGTTTTTTGGGGTTTTTTTGTTTTCTTTTGTTTTTTTGGTTTTTTTTGTTTTTTTGTTCCAGCTGTTTGGCATAAGATGTGAGAGGGAGGATTTTGAAACCACAGAAATATGTGATGAAGATGAAAAGACACATATTTGGTGGATAGTGAAGAGCATTGTGATCAGGATAGGGTGTAAATGGAGAATGAATAGACTAAGATCAGTGGAGGATGTAGGAGTAGAAGAGGTCACAGCAAATGGGAGACATGCACAGGGTCAGAGAGACAAGGTGGGGGTGCATGCAGTGATTAGGGAGATGGAGAACTGAGGTAACAGGAAGAAAAAGAAATGAAAAAAATGTTAATTTCCCTCAGATATTCTTACCATATCCTGTAAAGGCTTAACTCCCACACTCAGAAAGGTCCTTTTGCATGGTTACCATCCTCAGTACATGATCTCTGTTTTGGTCAGGGCTGTATAAAGTATGCTGGGGTTTAACCTTTCTCCAGCAGACTTTATGATTAGCCCAGTTTAAACTGGTGTTCATTAAAACAAATCATAAGCAGAAACTGCTGCCAATAGGGAGTTAATGTTGAAAGTATGCTTCAGTGGAGTCCAGCCAACAAAATACCCTTTTCCACACAAAAAATCATCACCTTTTGAAAACCCAAATGTTAGGGAGTCTGGTAATGAATGGTTCAAGAGATGCAGCCAGTTCACAACTGAAACTTAATCCTTCCTTACTCACTGCTACCCTACTCAGCATATGCCCACCCATCCCAACTTAAACGGTCCCAGAGTAAAGCTTGCAAAAAATGTATGCAAAGGTCAGAATAGCAAATTGCTATAAAAGGTCCACTGTGGGAATCAAGTATGACAGGTGATCAGTGTTAAGGAAACAAAGAATGTACTGTAAAGGCATTGCTCTCTCTCCCTACCCCAAATGGCCTTGAAATGCTCTAGCTCAGTAAGAAAATCTAATAATGTTCTGCCTTATTAATAAACACACCATTTTTATATTGCAATAGGTTTCATTAGGACACTAGATTTGGCTTTCCCAATGTTAGTACAGGCGGCATATCAAATTGTTTCATATTTTTTGCCCATCTTGCAATGACAAAGCAATATTCATTCTATTATAATAAGGGCAGGAGGATGACTAAATTATCTTCTCATGCTACACATGTAGGTAAAAGGACCCTTTCCAAATCTGTTCTCTTTTTAGGGAGGCTCTTACAGATCTCCTAAGACTGAACATGTTTTGTGTTGTTCTCCTCTGGACAGAAATCAGACAAATCAGAACAGACCTTTTTTTTTTTTAGGTAAAAAGCAAATGCCTCTGGCCAGCAGTAATTGCATTTGCAGCTCTGAAGTTGCCTCTGGGTCTGTCATGCATCTAACTAAATATCCTTTTTCTCAGTGAATCACAGGGTTTCTTTGTTTTCAGCTAGTTACAAATGTCTTGTGCAATGCCTGTCCTGCAAAGCTATGAAAAATACTTCATACATCGTGAATAAAGATGGCAAATTTAAAGCTCATACAGCCAGGTGCAGACTGCCCACTTTATGCACCTCATTTAGGAAATGCAATCCATTTTTCTATTAATTGTTGCCAGGTGACTCTCTGTTTAGTCTGTACAGTCAATGGAGAGAAGGAGACACCTCATTTACACATCTTGACTTGCTCTTAACGGTGGACTCTACTCAAACCAGCTGGTTTTGGAGGCCATGCTTAGATTTTGGATTCTTTTCCTGGAGTCATGAATCACAATATTACAGAAAGCCCTTCCTATTTCAGTCCCAGTTCTAACTTTAAATACACAAGGAGACAGGATCTTATAGTGATCCTGCCTGAAACCTCCTGGGAGTTTTTCCTACCCTTGAAGTAGAGGTTGCTTTTTCCAAGAGTGTAGAGGGGGACCACACAACAGCTGTCTGGCCTCAACAAAAATCAAGTGATCTCATTGTGCTTGTAATGCTCTGCTGGGACACTTCAAAAATGAGTGATAGCTGCCCCAGGTTTTGATTTCGTGGGCCTCAAAATTCCAAAAAGGAGAGTCAGAAATGATTCCACACCTCTAAAGGAGAATGTTTCCTAGAATGTGTGACTCATGCTCATGGCTGTGGTCATCCCTTGCAAACAAAGGAACAAAGCAACCACAGAGTGCTGAAAAACAGCAGTAAACTGCCTTTCAAAAATAAATTAATTCACAAACAATGAATATCTGGAAAACTCTGAGGGTCTGGCCTTCTAAAAATGTTCAGTCTTTTAGGTAGATAAAACCATTCCCCAAACACTATCCACATAGTGTCAGCCAGTAGCATGTCATCGTCTTTTATGTGAAGAGTGATTTACAGTAATTGCATACAGTTGTCAGGAGAAAGAAAATTTAAGGCTGTTGATATGAATTTAACTCATTTTCTCATTTGATAAAAAAGTAATCTCCATTGACTAGAATTCAGTCTTCAACACAAACAAACAGTTTTCATTTTGTATAAAAAAGATACTTAACGATATAGCGCTACAGCTCTTAGAATTCAAGATAGAGCATTTGTCAACTGCTTGATATAAATGACAGATGTTTATATGTAATAGAGCAGTGGAACAAATTTTGTTAAGAAGGGTATGAACCAGATGTTCACAATATTGGCTTTTTAAGAGGAAAATGTCTTTTTACATTGTCTATGACTCATGAGCCAAAAGAAAATGTGTTTATCATAGGAACTCACAATTGAGACTTTATCCTTTCAGCAGCAACATAAAAATGATAAAACATTGGACATAAGAAAGTGTCTAAACAGCTCCTACATTTTATACATACTTGTAGGACCATGAGACGAAATTTTTCACACTTCCTTTATCTGCATTATATCAGATTTAAATCTAAGCACAAGGGGTTTAAAAGCACTACTGCCTGTAAGGTCTGCTCAATTATTTTCAATCAATCATAATGAAATTGGGAGGATTTTGAGGAGTAGATATGGCACAGTCCTTTGTTTTTAATTCAGCTTTATTATTCTGTACAAAGAAATCAAAGCATTTTAAATTGTCTGTCTTCCTCTGAGTGATACCTGCTCACTATGCTGATAAAGGGTTAAAACACTTAATTCTCCTTAGTCCTTGTGGTACTTCTGGCAAAGTTTTCCTCCTCTGTTAATCGAAATGTGAATAGTAATCCAGAAACTGCAGATTTTGCCCCAATTAACACTCAGAGTAGCTTGAAAAACAACAACCAAGACCACTTTAATTTCGACTTGCAGAATGTTGGATTTAATCCCCTGTTTTAGAGATTGAATTGGGGCCATAGAATAGGGAGAGGGTCCCTTGTTAAAATAGATTAATTCTTTGAAAGTATGCAAGAGGTGGATGGAATGGAAGAGAGTCCCCTTTGATAAACATTCAGCATTCAGTCCCTCATTAGTCTGCTAAGGTTATGCATTTTGAGAGTCAAATGAATGTTGGGCTAGAGAGACTTATTAACAGATGTCCATGACAACCTCGAGACAGCATATTAGTCCAAGACCAGCAGTGCATCTAAAAACTTTCAGAAAATTGCCAACGTTTTGCAATCTTTTCACAAAATTCTTTATGTCTTTTCTAACCCCAGTATATACTGCATTGCTTATGGTCACATTCCACACCAAAAATAGGATTCTAAAAACTCTGAGACCACTTCTTTTTGGCAAAAATGGTTATATGAAAGCTGAATTTGTCTTCCAACATGCTTGAAATAAATGGAGAACATTTTTCTTTGCACTTATGGCAGGTTTCACAGGTGCTTAAAGGAATCTTAATCCCAAATAGTGGCAAGATAAACTCATACTTTCTGATTCTTGTGTCCAATTTTCCAAGTTTTAATATGATAGATGAAAAAAAAAAAAAAAAGAAAGAGAGAGGAATGTATTGTTAATTGCAACATTATCTTTTATTATATATAACTAAGTATATCCTTCCTAGGACATATGATTCTTTTAGTAATTTGATGCTACCCTGTAATGCTTGAGGAAAATCAATGATGTAGATGCCAAGACAGAGTGCAGGCTCCTTGTAAGGTTCTTTCCAATCTGCAGGAAACAAAAATAAATTATCAGTGATGGTGATAGCCCATGTGATGAAAAACAATAAAAGAACAAGTTATAGCTCAACACTGTTCATTCAAATATTTAAGGTCCTTGTGAAAGTATAAGAAATGGGAAGAACATATGATTTTCTTAGATCACTTTCACTGCATGAGGCATTGGCACTGCACTTCACTGGAGTGCAAAAATGCCAGCAAAGCTATAAGTCAGGTATTTGTAGTTTATTTTATTAGTACTACGCTGAACCGCAAAATAGATACAACAGTTTTATGGCTTACATCTGGTTGAATAATAAAACATATGGCTCTGGAGTAAAGCATGTGCAGCTGTAATTTACTGTAAATATCCAACTCAAGATAGCAATGGAGATAAAAAACTTATGGCATGCACTCAGGGTTTATCCCACTATCCATCACTACTTGAATATTTACGATACTCCGACATTTGCGGTTTATATGTTAATTAACTACGTTTTAGGAGTTTTCTTTAGGGCATTTTCTTCTGTGTACAACAGCTATGAGTTCACAAGCAGTGGACACTTTTTCTCCCAATATACTGATTTAGCACACCCTTCATTACCGAGTGATCATAATAATAGAATTACAATTTATGTTGTAGGATATTTTCCAATGTAGACTAAAATCTGGCATCTTTCTAACATTTTATTTTAAAAATCCTTCCTTAACACTATTTTATGGACAAAGAGTTTCTTTTGTTTTTATTCTTTTGGGTAGTTCTGATAATAACAAGAGATTAAATTAATCAGGATTTGTTGTTTTGGGGACAATACAACGAAAAGTAGATTTTTATTTTTTTATTTATTTATTGATATTTTGCATTCACAAATCAAGAATACTGAATCTTTTTGGACCCTTTTATACAATTCTCTGGGACTGGACCGATAGGTAGAGTTTTTTGTCAAAGTTTGGATTTCTTTAATCATTTGACAGATTAGATGAGTTGTGTCTGCATTATTCCATCAACTTGAGTTCTAGCTAGACTGAAGTTCCTTATTTGGCATCTTAACTTCAGAATTTATTTTTGTGATTTTGGACAGGGACCTATGTCACAACCCAGGTTAGAGAGGACTTTTTTCCTGGTTTGAACCTCGATGTGGACAAAAGGGTTTACACACCAGTAATACTACTACAAGCACTATGTCTGTATTGCAGTAGAGTGTGGCATCAGATTTTGAAAGTTGTACTGACACTGATGAGCATTGAAGATAAAAGCTAGACTGAACCCCAGTTAGTGCTGAACCCAGAAGACACATATATTATTCCACTATCCCTTCCCAAGGGCCTCTGTCAGACTTTTCCTGTGCACCTAAACCTCTTTTCCAGTTGCTGAAAGATCTTAATGGATTTCTCTTAGCAGCTAGTATCTCCTGCAGGCATGTGTCATACCTGTGGATAAAGGAATGCCATAGACACATAGATGGACCTCTTTTCCTCCTCTTTCTTCTATAGAAAATAGTATTCCTCATTTTCAATACCCTTGCAGAAGAGATGGCACAGCATTGAATATTGACTTCAGTTTGACAGTTTCCTTTCCAGACACAGTAGTGAGTGGTGAGATTATCTTCAGGTTTCCTTAGTGCAAAGAATTTTTGTTTGGGAATACAGTTTTGCTTACGGAAACTGAGCTTTCTGATCCATTAGTCAGTGTCAGAAGGAATATCAGTGACTAAAGTAGTTAAAGTAATTGCAAGAGAAGTCTGGAAGAAGTGAAAGATGAAACCCTGTATTTATCCAAAGAAGATTCCTTTAGTCAACACGAAATGGAGGCAACTGTCATCTCTTAGTTTGTCTGGGAAAAGATTCATGGGTATGTGACTGCTCCTGCAGAGAAAACAAAAAAACCAAAAAAACCAACAAAACAAACAAACAAAAAAAAAAAACAAACAAAAAAAAGAGAAATCAGAAGTGTCTATGAGACCCAGAGACACTGGGTCAGTTGTTGCAACTTATTTTCGTTTCCTGCTCTGAAAAATGCTTGCTCCAAAATCTTACTCCAATTAAAACTCCATACCTGGGAATAATTAATTATATAGTGCTGTCTTTTTGAGTTGTCTCTGAGACCAGTTGCAGTTTTGAGAGAAATCAAAATGCAGAATGGATCCTTTAGGTCAGGTGAAGAGTAAAAAGCAATACATACTTCCATACGAATTCCATATGTGTAAGCAAGGACTTTCTGTTTGGTAAGACATTTAATGATACTTTCTACGAGCTCTAATCAGTTAGTGTCAGTGCTATTTCATGCATCAGTTTTTCTCTTCTGTAACTCCAAGGGATTTGCAACACCCTGCATTTTAGATGGACTGTGAGCTAGCCAAGGGTACGCTCATGTGCAGCTCCAGCGAGTTGCAAGCTGAGTAAGAAATGTTTGGTTTAACTTTAGATTCTCCTACAGAGTGATGTATTATTCTGGGGTTGAAGCTGTTGCTACCCAGGATGGTTTTTTTTGTCGTTTCTGTGTGTCTAAGTCCTGATGCAAATATTTTCCTCTTTCAAAACAATGGGTTTTAATTCAGTGAGGTGTCTGGCCAGAGAAGTGCTAGGTGCATTTTAGGACTGATGCTGTTGAATTACTAATGCAATTTTTCTTCAACAGCTGGGGGGAGCAGCAGAGCCAGATTCTCTACCTGGACCCATGTTAGAATTCTCACCCCAATAATTTGCTATAAAAGAAAATAAGGAAATCAAGAGGATGAAAATGAACCAAACAAAAAAGAAAGACTTAACCCCTCCAAAAACATTGAAATGCTTATCTTAAAGCAATTTCACAAGAAAATAAGATCAAAACCAAATTAAATTGCATGCAACCTACGAACTCAGAAAAGCAACAATTACACAAGAGACTACACAAAAGACTATGCCCTATCATTAACTCCTCTTACTAGCTACGTTCTCAGTCAGTAATTATAACAGTCATGAACAGAAAATAGATTGATCACTGCAGAATCTCTTGGAAGACAAAGGAGAAAAAACCCAACACATAAACCCAAAACAAAACAATAAGAAAATTCCTTATCAATAAAATTTCTGCCAAGCTACAGAAACAAATGAAATGCAAATTTAACAAATTAACCATGTGATTAACACACAGTGGGAATCACTTCAGGCATTTTGCTTTGCTTCTCGCCAGAATGTAATCCTACTGAGAGTTATTGCTGCATCAATATTTCCACAGTGGTATCATAAAAAAAATTCAATGACATTATAGAAACGGTAGTCCCCTACTTTCAAAGTTGTAGCTTGAAACAAATTCGTGTTTTAAACATTAAGGCACGTTAATACTACTTGTTATATACGTTAAATGACAGAAGAAAAAACCCAGCAGACTTCTGGAGCCAATTGTGGGCTTGAATTTGACATCACTTTCATTCTGTTCCTTTTGAAAGCTGTCTTTGAGCCTGTGTTAGGCTCAACCTCTTTAGAATGATAAAAGCCTCCCATCAGTATTGACTGGTTGGTAGGTTGGGATGTTAAAGCTTAAATGAAATGTCTATAATCAAGTGTACACAGAATTCAGAATAAAACCAAAAAATCCCTTTCTGATGCATGAAGCTGTGGCCAGTGTTAAATAATCCAGCTCTTGTGGAGATTTGTGGGAGGAAGGGGAGTATTCTCTGTGCATCTAGTACTTTAGGAAGCAGAAATTCATCTCCCTCCTCTGTGTAAGCATATATTTAAAAAGGGTTGAACAGCAAACTAAATTTAAATCAATGTCACTGATGCCTTTTAATCACATGCACACTTAATAATTAAAAGCAGTTTTTGAAAATAATTTTCAAACTAAAAAATGAACAGTGGATTTTATTAATAATAGGCTTTTACACTACTTTTTTTCTTTCTTATTTCAGTCAGATGTAGGTTCGTGTCCTAGAAGTTTTTGCATGCAGATGTAAGGAAAACGTAGTGCTTACTCAAGCCAGTGGAGCATGATGGCTTAGACGTTTTTGTGGCTGGTGTCAGGATTGCGAAACATCTTTAGTGCCACTTCACAGGATACTTCATTTCTTTTTTCAGACTTTCCCTATATAACTTCCAATTATCAGATTTTATGTGAGTGAAGCGATTTTCACTCTGAATGCATATTAAAGAGAACACATGTTTTCATTTTATGGACCTGTAACACTGAATCTTTACTAAGAGAGAATAAAATACTTATGAAAGGTTGTTACAGAGAGTGCACAGAAAAAGCAGTCTGGGTCTTATTTGCCAATTCCTTTGAGCAGTTACATTCCTCCTCCCATGTATCAATACACATGAATTTCCACTTATCATAGTTGCTCTAAAAATTGCTGCCACAATGGTAATCAGTAGAATCAATAGAGCCTTAACATAGATGGAAAGAGGAATAAAGACCACACTCTCAGCCACAGAAAAATGCTGAGGAATATGATGGGTTGAGAGGGGATTCATATATATAAACCTGGGAAAGGCTGCTGCTAACATAGACATAATTCAGCACAAAGCCATGGCTCCCATGCACTGTACTAGCTGATGCTGACCATTTTGGCTTTTTCTGCAGTAGTAAATTAAACTTGTCTAGGACTGTTCTCTGGCCAGCTGACAGGGAACAGCTAATGCCAGTGCTATTAAACTCTTCTTTCTCTCACACTAGGAATTGACTCTGGCCAATACTAACTCCTGAACCATGCCCAGGCACAGGCCAAAAACGTGTCACTGGGTACTGTGATGCTGGTACTCACTTAACAGCATTTATAGTTCATTTTCAGTGCCTAGATATGTCTCTGGGTATGTCTCTTGGTACAATTGATTTTATTAGCTGGAACATAACCTAAACACTGAACACAAGAACAGGGTGCTGTCTTGATGTTTAACCTTGAGTTTATTAGGTGAAAATCTCTTATGTTTGTTTCTTATCTATGTAATGAACAAAAGCATTTCTGTCCTTCACAGGCTACCAGGAGAATAAACATAGTAAAAGACTAGGAATGATATGATAGTGAGGCCTCTGATTTCTGTAATCAGAATAACTACATCCCTTCCTGTCCCATGCTGTTTGTTCCATTCCAGAAGCTGAAAGGAATGAAGCAGATTAAAGTAGGATAACGAGTTGCCAGCTCAGAGAATTCCTTTGCCATCTGGGGAAATGTGTCAATTTTTCAGCTCTGCTTTCTCTACCAGATTGTGGTTACTGTTTTGGACCAATACGTGTAATACAAAAAAACAAACCCTGCCTTTCCCCCATACTGAAAAGTCAATATTTTATTAATCGTATAATTCTTTTAATATAATTTGTAAAGGAAAATTCTCTTCTTTTTAATAATAAGCCAGCCTAAATTCCAGCTTGGAATGTGCTCTTGTAGCCAAGGCATGAGTATAAAACCAGTGAAAAGGAGGAAAGAGATTTACAATGGAAATTCTGACAATCACTTTGCAATAATAAAGCTTGGAGAGACCTGCTTTAATCAAGGTGGTGTGAATATTTAAAGTGGTCTGTTTCTTGATTTTTCAGTTCAGCTGATGAAATCATAATTTCCAGTGAAATAATTTTTTTCTTAGGTATGCATGAGGGAGAAAGAAAGTGAAAGATCCTAATTTTCTATTCACCTGGTAGAAATAGATTATAGCTTCTTTAACCCTCTTGATTCCAGGGCTGGCAGATGGAGCTGAAGGAGTTGCTTTCAATTTAGAAGTGATTTTTTGGAGTGATAGTGCAGTGCAGATACAAGGCTAGTTTGGGATGACACTAACTCATGTAGTATAACCACATGGTTTCTCTCTGATGTGGGAATGATTTGCTAGACCTTCTTTGAATTTGGTAGCCACTATTGTGCTTTAAATAACACAAAGTAATTAGGGCTTCTGAAGAAAGACAATTGTTCATTGAGGAGGCTGACTCACACCACTTTGGGCTTTATTTCCATCAGTAGTGGAGTGGTGCTGCTGATTTCAGGTGCTGTTTATTGATTCTTGCATGATGAATGAAGATATGATACTAAGGATAACATATCCAAAAGAATCCATATTGACAGGTGAATCTTTTGTCATGGTATAACTCCAGCCGGCAGCTCAGCCCCACTCAGCTGCTCACTCACTGCCCCTGCTGGGATAGGGGATGGAATTGAGAGAGCAAAAGAGAGAATACTAATGGATTAAGAAAAAGACAGTTTAATAGGGAAAGTCGTGCATGCACACAAAGCAAAACAAGGAATTAATTAACTACTTCCCATGGGCAAGCAGGTGTTCAGCCACCTCCAGGAAAGTTGGGCTCTGCACACGTAGCAGTGATTTGACAAACACTGTCAATGTCCCTCACTTCTTCCTTCTTCCCCCAGCTTTACATGCTGAGCATGACAGGGTATGAAATATCCCTCTGCTCACTTGGGGTCAGCTGTCCTGGCTCTGCCCCCTTTCAGCTCCTTGTGCATTCTCAGCCTGCTCACGGGTGAGGAGGGTGAAAGGCAGGAAAGGCCTTGACACTGTGCAAGTGCTGTTCAGCAAAGCAAAAATGCACCTACATATAATCAACACTGGTTTCAGTACAATTCTAAAACACAGCCCCATGCCAGTTACTCTGAATAAAATTAATTCTATCTTAGCCAAAACCAGCACACCTTTTTAAACACTGAGTTATATCTTCATGCAGGATAGCTTAAGAAGGTCCTCAAACTTCCAGAGTGCTGTGTCATTTAGTTTATCAAGGATTAGTTTCAGCACTGTGAAATAGCCAACTTATTTTGGGAACCACTCTAGACAGATATATGACTGGCAAATTTATGTGAAGATCACATCACATGCCTTGCATCATTGTGAATTACGTATCATGTTCCATGAAGAAATTGGGGAAAAACTTTTGATTGGGAAGAAGGGCCATGAAATAAAATAGGACTTCCTATATACCAGCATCATCAATAGTACAGGATATATACCATAATCATAATTATTATGTCAGAAGATTAGAATGATAAGAGTATAAAGCAAAGGGAACACTATCTGTCTTGGTAGCTGAATATTTTTTTTTCAGTATGACTCTGTTTTAGTGCTATGTTGCATTCTTTATTTTTCTGGTTTCTTGATCAGTTAACCTAAATAAGGTAAGACTCAAAATGTTTGAGTTTCAAGTTCATCTAAGCTTTAATATAAATTACAATGTTATAATATTTAGCCAAGTGGCTTTTTAGCTGGTTTCCCCCAATTCATTCCCAGTTGCTTCTGTGGCTGGTGTCTATTATTTAGATAATAATATAAAGTTCCAAGAAATAACACGCAATCTTTACTGGATGGAAAAATAATTACATTTTGACTATGGCCTAATTGTGCTGTTCAGTTCTGCCCTGCTCTATTTGATCTGATTTGACCTTCTTACTCTGTGACCATAGAAACAACTTGAAACATGTGAGGCACAGCAGTTAAGGATGTCTCTCTCTAATTCCTTTTGGTGCTTTCTTGATATTATTTCTTGCTGTTATTTTATTTCACTAGATTTTCCTCCTGTTCAAGTCTTCTAGTTTCTTACCAAGGTTTGAAATTCTCTTTCATCTTTCTTCATGCTTTTCTTTGCTTGGTGGCTGTTGACTCTTTAATTGGCATAAACATAGTTCTTCCAAACATCTATGGTCAGTGAACATTACCTTTTCTTTGTTGCCCCAAACTGCCATACTAAACACTTTTGTCTGCTTTGTTATCTGCAAATAATACTTCTTATCCAAGTAAACAATAGTGACTTGTCTATCCTGGACTTGGCTCAACTTCATGGTTTAATTAAGAACTGGGATTTAAGAGGAAATTTAGTAGTGTCATAAACTGAAAAATGTGCAAACTCTTTGGAGGACAGTAGTAGCGTTCAAGATGGTCATGATAAACTGCGAAAAGCAATTTGCAAACCAAAGCCAATATAAATAAACATAAATTGTTATCCCTAGGAAGAGGAAAAAATGAAATAAAAATATGAGAAAGGGATTAAATAGCAGGTGATTAATATACAATAAAAAGGAAGAAGGATACTTTGAATCATATATAGTACCTTAATAAGACTTAATATAATTTAAATCAATATTATGCAGTCAGGACAAATTCCATGGATTCTGGTATACATGCCTGACACTGGCAAATCCACATTAGGATGGAACCCACATGCACACAAACTTTGATCTAGCTGGACTACAGGCTCTATAAATAGACACTGTGTCTGTGCCACGCTGCTCATTGAAGAATGGTGACGGTGGGATGCTGCAATATCCTACAGTAAGCACTCATCAAATACAAAATCTTCCAGCATCCACTGTGCAACTACAGCAAAAGGAAAAAGGAATCCTGTTCAGGAATATACTGATTGGAGTATTGTGCCCATGAAAGGGCAGGTAATTATTTACTTCCCATTAGTATTTAAGTTTCATCAGCCCAAGTTTCATCTTCCCATGCAGCTGCCACACTTTAAGAAAAATTGTCAAGAATCCATAAAACAGTATGAAGAAGAAAAAGAGGTTAGATAGCTGTCATGTGATGATGAGTTTGCTTAGCCTTAAACAGGAAAGACTAAAGAGGGAGATGATTACACTGTCCTCTAATGTGTAAAAGGTGTTACAAAATGGTGGTCATTAATTGTTTAAAAACACCCACAGATGGAAAGATGTGAAACATATTCCTTCACAATTCCTGAGAAAATAGAGTGGTTATAAGAACTCTAGTATATAGGGTTTAGGACAATGTACACCCATTGTGCAGGTCTTGCCCTGTTACTGTAGGATGTACTAACAAAGTCTCTTCCAGCTCAATAAATGAAAAAAGAGACAGCATGAGACAATACCAATATATTGTATTACTTGGCACTTGGATTGCATTATTTGTCTTCCAAAAAAGAAGACTATATGCTGTCACATGGAGCAGTGGTTTTATGGATGTTTCTGATCACAGCATTATGGAAAAGTGGTGATGGAAAGGACCTCAAAGTACCATCTGTTCCAGCCCTTTAAAGTGGAGAAGATTCAAATACCTCTGCTGCTTCGGAAGTGATGTAGAGCAGTGTGTTATTTGCAGTTCTAGTCTGATTCATTCTTAATGTTGAATTTTAACACTATTATAAATTCCTTTATCTGATGTCTTGTTCTTCAGTCAAAAATCATTTTATTTAAGTTTGAGAGCAGGTTGCACCTCTGGGGAAGCTACATTACTATAGTAAATATTAGCCTTGGGCCTTCACTTCTGATTTTTTCATAATTTCATTAACAATATACAAAAGTATGGAACTTTTGTGTTTTTTAATAACTTTCCCCAATAAAAGACTTATTATTTAATTTTTTTAAATATATGAAATATTTTGGCCAAATATTCTGCTAGTTGAAAAAAATTTAAATAAGGAATTCCTACTAAATAGACAACAAAATCTCAGAAGTTTTAAATTTATGTTCTTTCTTCTACTTCTCTTTTTAAATCTGTTTCTTATAATTTATGCTGTTGTAAATATTTTGTAATGATGTCCAAATTTAGTGACTACACTGTACCACCACAATGACTGAAAATAATGAAAATAATATCTTTCAAACTTATTGGAAAAGAAGGGTATGAAGGTAAAAGAATGCCTGCAGGATCTGCTAGTATTTGAGTACTATGTATTTTACTTTATGAAGCTTTCTGTGAGATAATAAAGGATTTGAATTTACATCAAGTTACTCTAAAGAAAGTGCCTTTTCATGCATGCTTCCCCTAAGCAAATGGAAAGTTGTTTTACTACAATCATCATCAGCAACTTTTATTTATCATGGCCTATGAGTGTTTAGAGGGACTGTTTTAAGACTATTCTTGCCCCAAAACTGGTATGATAAATGCACACTCTGGACTGTTTTGCAATGAACTCTTTCTATAACCACGCTTTAAAAATAGCAGGTTATCTATAGAGAACATCTCTGAATTAAACTGGTGGAGCAAGAGCACCGATTTCTTGCTATTGAGAGTCCTTGGTTCTTTTTGCCATCGAAGTATAAACTACTGTTTTCTGGAGAAGTGGCCTATGTTTGTGTGTATCTTTGTGTGTGTTTAAGAGACAGAGAAACATAGAAAACAAGAGAAATAGCAAGAAAGAGAAAGACAGGGAGAAGGTAAAATAATGGAAACAAACAAAAAACCCAAAGAGAAAGATAGAAGGAAAAAATAAAGGATTAAGATGAAGAAAGAAAAAAGGAAGGAAAGAAAGGAAGAAGGAAAAAAAATAAGAAAGAGAATGTAAGTAAAAATAATAAAAAAAAATCAACCAAAAAAAAAAGCGCTTGTGTTTACAAATCCTTTGCAGGTTTAGCTGTTCCAGCAGTGTTATTAGAACCCACACCAAGAGCTGTTTTGGGTCCTGGGGCAAAGAGATTCTTCTCCCCCTCATTCCTCACCTGGAAAAATACCTGGGTGGTCCTGCCATGACACTCCTCTCTCCCCAGTGCCCTCCTCCTTTCCTGCTTGCACTGTAGCACAGAAAGCTTACATATGGGGCAGCAGGGACTGCCAAAGAATGAGAAGCTGAGCCAAGCAGAGGAGATGGCTGCAGCCAGAGGAGCCGTGGTATCCTCCTGGCCCCAGCCCCTGGGAGGGGGAGTTGCCCCCTCCCCTAGTGCCACTCAGCCCCTCCTTTGTCTTGTCTCAGCTGGCCCCCCAAGCAATTCCTTCTCTAACTGGTGTTAGCATATCCTCACCGGCATTTTCAGAGTTCACTATATGCTCTCACTGCACCTAGAGTTGGCCTGAGAATAAGGGCTTGGTTTAATTGCCATGACTTGATGGCAGTGTGCTTGTGGGAACCCAAGACATAACTTTAGATACCCTGGATGGCTTGAGACCCTGGCAGGGAGCTCAGAAGCCCTGGTACAGAGTCCAAAACCCCTGTGCCTTTGATTTTAGCCCCTGGGAAAAATTACCACCTTTGCATGAAGAGTTACAAGCCACAAAAAATAAGTAGAATATAAGTTAGTTTATCAAAAGATGAAAATGTAGAATTTTAAGATTTTTTAGAATAGGGACCTAGAGTCAAGATGGAGGAATCTGGGCGTTTTGTCCTTCTTTCTCCTTCTTCTTAGGATCCATCTTTTAGGTGATGTTGGCACTCTTAGATTGGTTTAGAGCAGAACCAGACTGTACAATACAGGTGGTATGTGTTGGAAGATAATTGTAAACAGCTTTTACGTATTTTATAGTATAAAAAGATAATGCTGCCCCGAGGACAGACAGTGTGCCTGGGCTGAGTCTTTCTTCGATGCTCGGGCTGGGACACAGAGACTCTAAAACAACACAGGTGGTCATCTCGACCTCCTGAGACTCCACTGTCACAGATGCTGTGTCCTCCTGGTCTGGAGCACAGCACATCTGCTCACTTTAGCCAGCACCACTGTGTGGAAGCCACCAGGGAGCTTAGGGAAGTGCCCAGAGAAATCACATCACCTTTGTGTGTCCACCCCGCTTTCTCTTTTTGGCAGGGGACTAAGTAGTGTGCCTCCTGGCTTATACACATTTTCCAGAATAGAACACCCTCTCTCCTGGCGATTGTGTCCTCAAACTCAAATTTTTAAATCCACAGAAGTCTGTCAGACTGGAAAAGGTTTCATACTGTCACATTTTAGCATGTTGCAAATAACGATTTATGCAACTGAAAAAAAAAGCTATTTTATTCACTGAGGTTTCATTATACTTTAAAAATAGTGATCACAATGGTGCCACTAGCCCAGTGGAAAAGCTTGAGAATAATGCATGTGAGGGAGAAGACTGAAAACATCCTCCCCTTTTTCCTAAAGAATGAAGCATGTATTGATTTACTTTTTCTAAAATGAAACTGCCAAATTCTACAAAACATAAGCTTTTCCACACCAAGATGTTAATCAATATATAATATATGTATAAGGTTAAATATGGTGTGAGAGGCAATAGAGGTTACTGCAGTTCTCTGGTTCACTGCTTTAAGGGAGACAAACCTAGCACAAATCTAATTTTAAAAGGAAATTGCTGAAAGAATAAATGTAATAGAATGGATATAATAGAACAAGGTATTTAAAAATTCCATGCTTAGATGGATAATAAGCGCTTCAAAATTATGTCTGGCCACTGAGAAACGTGCATTTACTCCAGAGCAACTACTGCTCTTTAATAGTTACTAGCTAGAACACTTAACATCCGACAAAACAATTTTTAGTATTAAGGTGACTTTGGTTTGAATATATCTAATGCCAAATGATCTAACAGAATTTTTAAAAATAAAACTGTATTTCTGACTTGAAAGAAGTCAAATACTAGACTTTTCCTGAGCTGTATTAGAATAATCAGCTTTTGAGGATGGTGAAGGAAATACCTTAATACCCAAACAGTATGGCTGAAAAGCAAATATTGATACTTTCTGGGAAACGGGATACAAAATGAAAGACAAAATAGATTTCCATTGCACCATGTCTCGAGGATTTTTACAAGCCTGACAGAGCTGATTTGCTATTAAAAGCACAAATAGAAAATCATCACTAAAAGCACCAAAGGCAGTTCATTTACTTTGCTGAGAAGACCAGCATTCAGTATAACATGAGAAGAAAAGATGTTAAATGGTTAAAAGAAATCCATAGTGCTTGGGTCCAGGTTAAGAGCAACCTTGTGTCTGTTGACCTGAACTGGTGCTTGTGGATGACTCAACCGGTGCTTGAGGGGTGACTAGATCAAACATGGTAGTGTAAACCAAGATTTCAAAGAGACACAAAGACCAGTGGTCCCTCAGAGTTACTGCTGTTGGATTCAGTGGCAAAACTCCCACTGACAGAAGGACTGGCATTTGCAGGACAAGTCAGTAACAAAAGGACCCACCTTTTGAATAATTAGGGCAGACATTTGCTATGTAGGAGAAGTTTGACTTGCTAGTAAAATTGTTGCAGAGGGATTTGAATTCGCTAGCTGAAAAAAATGATAAATGTATTAAGTTGTTTTGCATGCTGTGACAGATTAGGGGTAATCTTTTGAAAAGCTTCTACATCTCATTTCCAGGAGAGTCACTGAGGTGTTTAAAGGGGCTTTGGATCAGTGCCTCACTTAACCAGTGCCTGCTTTTTCCCTGTCAGTTGCTCCAACAGAGAGTTGTATGGCAGCCTGCAAGCTGTCTTGCTGTTTCTTGAGGAATCACTTTCTGACTCACATCACAGCAGCTCTGCATAATAGGGGAGGACTGTAGTCTGCATTTGAGGGGCTAAACTGTGGCATTTGTGCCGCTAGTCTGTGCAAGTGCTATTGAATCAGTGTGGTCTACAACAGGTCCTCTTGGGCCCCATGACATACCAGTGCTGGGAAGCACTGAAGCTGGAGCAGGTGCTCCTGCAGAGTGACAGCCCTATTCCATGAAATGCTGCGTACACTGGGCTAACAGTGCAGTCACTACACTGCTCTTTCTCTGCTCTTTGTCATTCTTATAGTTCCCCTCTTGTTGGCTTGTTCAGGCATCTTAGGGAAATGCAAAGATTTTCTGCAAGGATAACTTATGTCAAGAACAAAGCTGTTAAAGCAGTTGCTCACAGGGAAATGCACAAAAAAGACAGCTAGGAATCACTAAGTGTTAGGCTAAGCACTTACGTGCTCATCATCCTGATGAATGTGTCAACCAAAGAGTCACTACTGTCTGGATCAGTGTTTGCCATTCCCCAAAGTACCAGAGAGTTTTCATGATATGTTCAGCCTGGGACTCCTGTCTGGTACTACACCACACTAATCTCATTCCTGTCTATATTTGTGTTTTCCCTCCTAAATTCTTGAGTTATAGATGATACCACGTAATCAAGCTCAGCCTTGTCTGTAATTTTGGCCTTTCTTATCTCTGTATAGTCATTCTCACAGCTTTTTCTCAGCAGAACAAACCAGGGAGCAGGGGAAAGCTTGCTGTGGGAGCTACAGAGAAACTAGAGCATAGGCTCTACAGCAGAGAAACTATAGATTGTTACAATTGAATAATTTCATTTAAAAAATTGACATTTCTAATATTTTTTCCTTCTTCTGCTCTGTTTATGCATTGTACTGCATTACTGGGATCTATCTTAGTGTTAGCCCTTATTGTGACAGTTGTCCTCAGATGACAAATTCTTGTTTCTGCTAATTTATAAAAGTATACCAAAGGTGTGTTTTCCAAATGATTGAAATGAGCAGACAGCAGCTTCTTTCCTCCACATTCTAAGCTTTCTTTCAAATCTTATTCCTCCCTCAAACTCTCTCCCAAGGTCATACCTACTCTGTTTGCCTACAGCTTTCTGAGTGCTTGTACTTCTGACTCTGAGCATAATTCAAACAGCACCACCAATCCTATCTAAAAAACCCTTTCTCATTCTAAAGTTCACCCCAATTTACTAGAGGCCAGCTGATTTGTGGTAACTCACATGGCTAGTGTGATGTAATTCATATTAGCACAGCTGCCGGTGAAAGAGGAGAAATCAACCTATGGCAGTGAAAAAGTGGCTGACCTAAGTAATATTTGCATTAGGGGTTAAAAATACATATCTGCACTGTTGTTGGAGATTCACTGATATGTGTAATTTTTTTAATCCAAACTAGTTTTTTGCTACCTATCATCCTCTGTGTTGAATGGCACTATCCAAAGCTTCAGCTGTACTCAAGATAAGGCCCTAATTCCTTCCACAGTTTTCATGCATGAAGAGCAGACATCTTCATCAACATTTTGCTCTGTCTAAGCCTAACCTATCAGCCTTAGTTATCAGTACTAGTAGTACTTATGCAAATAGGAAAATTGAATCAAAGAGGTAATGGCTTATGTGATTTATAGACAATTTACTGTAGGCAGAATCATTAAAATGAGATCTGTATAAAGCACGTATCAATGCACTTGCTGTTATGCGTATTTTCAAAAGTTTTTCTTGAAGACAGATTTTCTGAAGTAGTCCTTGCATTGAGGATGAAAATGTGATACACAAGGCCTTCTAAAAACAAGAGTACAAGGGTGCAAAAGAATTCATTATATTTGTTGAAAGGAAAGGAATAAACTGAAATAAGAAGCATACCACTGACGCTTCTCATGACAGGCAATCAGACAGAGAGGCTAAGTCCATCTGAAACTTGTAGGTGCCTCAGGAATTGAGCCAGTGCAATTCTCTACAGGTCAGCAGGGGATAATAAGAAAATCTGTCAAACTTGAGGGAAGAGTCAACTTTCTAGACCACAAATCTGATCTGAGCAGAGTTGAGAGACAAAGAGTTCAAAAGGTTAATGCTGCTATGCTTATTTAAGTGAACGTTAACACTGTTGTGAGAAAACAGATGGAGAAGAACTGGGGGAATTATTTGACTGGTTAGGTTTGTAAAACAGTGAGCAGAACGACAGACATCTTAGACATAGAAGTTTGTCACAGCGAAAGTGTAAGCCGAGGTCTTCTTTCTCTTTTGCTTCCAAGTAGTTTGGATTAATGACCTACCAATCATCACAATTATGGGCTCCTATTTAAGAAATCAGTGGGGAAACATCTGGGTTTTACATAACATTCACCATCATGTCTTTCATCAAATAAATTAACAGCTTTGTTTTGCAGTGGCTGGAGAAAGAGACAAAAACATTGAAGTACAATGGCACTTACCATTTTTCTGTCAAGATGGAGCCACTATTAGATGTGCTACTATCAGTGATGATCAATGTGAAGCAGACATATTTACTGGGAGTCTGTTTGAACACAATACAGGGGAACAAATAGCAAGGTGGGGCCATTTTGTGGATAGATTACAACCTATTGCTCATGACTGGCCTTTATTACATCCCTTTCTTCCCATCTGAAGAGAAGAGAAACCCAAATAACAGCGGGTTCTGTTGCTCTGATGACAGCTTGAGAAAAAGTAATAAGGAATTCCTACAGCTATAAAAACAGAGTGAGGAAAGGGTGCCAAGTTACCCTTGGAGCTGTCACTCTTTGCAAGGCTCTTTTCTTTTAACTTGCTTTTGTATAATACTTTATGGCTAAACAGCTATTTTTATAGCCAGATGAGGACATAACTCATCCTTTGAGGAGTCTTGGAGAACTGGCAAAGAATTTCTGGTAAAACTTCAGATGGCAAGTCTTATTTCTCATCTGCTTAGATACTGTATGTCTTGATACTTCAGGCATCTGAAAGTATGGATTACCTCATGTTTATTGGATCTATTCTTTGAGATTGAGCTATGTCCATTTTGAACAAACAATGAATCCCAAAAACTGTTTTTAAGTTATTTTTTAAATAATAATTTGTCTTTCAAAAAGAAGGCAACAACCTGAATGCAGCTACATAGAAATATGTGAATTGGTTCTGAAAGCACTACCATTTCATATTCTTCATTCCTTTACATTCTATTTCAGTTTTTTGTTTTCTTTTCCATAATGCAGAAAGAGCCAGAACTGGATGAATATTGAACAACAGTATTCATGAACGTTCACAGGAATTTGAAATGGCTGTTTGATCTCTCCATATCAAGGCCGCTTGTTATCTGCTGCTCCTGCGGTTTCAGACAGAAAGTTTTTTGTTCCTGAGGAGGTTTGAGGAATGGCTGATTTGTGTGAATACCCGTATTTGCATGCGAACGAGGCTACTCCTTTACAAACAAGAGCGTTCATTATTCCTCTGTTTAAAAGGATACACTAACCCAATTAGTGAGCTGGAAGAATATCCCGTGACTTATCTAACCAATAACATGCTCCAACTAGGAGGCAGTGAGTACTTAAACTGTGCAGTATCTGAACCCCCATGTTGGCATTTCCCAAACCTTTGAAAGTTGAACCCTCTCTTCAGCAAAATAGGAACAATTGCACTCTTCACCCCTCCCATGGTGTTATTAAAAGCATACCGAAGAGAACAGAGGCTCAGTGAAATCTGTATGGGTCTGTGTGTTCAGATGCTTCCCCTCCTTCCAAAACACGCTTTGAACACTGTAGAAAGAAACTTAATGTTGATGCTTAAAACCAAATAAGTTAACTCCTCTTGAAGCAGAGCACCATCACACCTCTACAGCCCCAGGCTTTCTGCAGACTCAGGCAGGTACCAGTTACCCCAAGTAACATTTAAAGCACAGCCTGTGAAAGAAAATCTGAAGGATTGAGACTCTTCACCTACAAATTTTCTCATGTTCTGATTGCAGTCAAATGTAGACCTCGTTGATGCTGACAAAGCTTAGAGTCTACTCAACTACCTCAAATGCTAATTTCGGACAGGAGGTACATTTTAAAAAAAATGTCTCAGAGGAATCAATGGGATCAAGAGGCATTTCACATTTAGGAGATCAGACTTAAAGCCTAGTCACGAATAATTCTCAAAAAGAAAATCGTTGTATTTGCCATCAGTATTACTGAGGATGAATAATCCGTCCAGCTGTGCTAAGTAGCATCAGAAAAAAATGAGTTCTTAAGTTATTTTTTGGCTAAGTTATACTACATACAAGGAGGTTTATGTGATTTAGGTAAGATCTGGAAAAGTATCCAAACTTTTGAATTTATACTCAAGGTTCCACACCTCTAGGTTCAGGGTAAAAGGGAAGATTTACAGAGCCTGGCACAAAATTAAAAAAGCCTACGTAATAATCATCAGTACTCTCAACCCTTTCCACAGCTGCTATTTACCTCCACCTCCTCTTATTTTCCTTTTTTCTTTTTTTTTTTTTTTAGCTTTTTTTACTATAGGAGTTTCTTTTTTTTTCTCCCTCCTCCAGTCTAACCCCTAGGATATTTAATTAATTTTCTAAATTATCCTCTTTTTATCTCTGCTTCTTTAATAACTGTTAACTTCTTTACCCCACACTGTTCACTTTATCTTATCATGTGGCTTCTTACATCTACTCTGCAGATGCATTTTCAGGGCTCTTTGCAGCTCTGCCTGAGCACCTCATCTTTCATCACCCAGCCCTTTGTTCCTCTTTATAGTGTTTCCTCTTCATACATTGTTTCTGCAGTTGAAACTATGACATTTCCACACTGTTCCCTGGGCCTAGGAGGAATGCAAATATAAATCAGTTGCATTCCAGGAGATGATGTTGGCATGAGAATGTATATAGGCACTGTATTAAAGCACTGGTAAAACAAGACCTCCATGTTAGCTATAGGAATACAACACATAGGTCTCATTCAAGATAGAATGATACTCTGTCTTTGAAATTTGAACTTTTGATTTTTTGGCATTGAGTTCTATCTTTAACCCTTATTTGTTTCAGGTTTAAATCAGAGAAAATTTATGTATGTCTTGCTTTAATGACAAAATGTACAATCTTAACACAGTGAAAATTTCAATGACTGTGCAAGAAAATTTTCCTGACTTTAGAAGCTACCTACCAAAATCTTCAGACGACTAACTGTAAGGCAGACATCACATAGCTCAGAGAAAAACAAAATGTATCTCTGAAGTTGTTTAACAGAGGAGAAAAAAAACCAGGATGTTCCATATATTCTTTTCAGGATGTTTTGTTGCTGGGACCTGTAATATCGTCCCCAACAGGCCATTCTGACTTGCTTTTTTCCCCAGCCCATGAAATGATGACTCAATTGTCCTGAAGCATCCTTGATTGCTTGCAGTCACATGACATGGAAGTTAAGATTGAATATCCTCTTAGGATGAACAGGGAAGTATTGCTATTAGGAAGTGAATAATCTGATCTTATTTCCTCTTCCTTGTGTTCTCCCTTTTTTATTTTTTAAAGACAGAGTTTATAAGCACAAGATATTGGTTTTAAATTACTTACACCATTTCCATCTATTCCAGAATTCCTTCTTTGTTTACCTAGTTTCAGGTTCTCTGCTGGAATAACATACCTGCATAATTATCAGGCCAGTATTGTATTTAGCTTTACGAAACACCTTTCAAATGGCTTTAGTTAATAAACTTTAATGATAAATAATGTAGTGTATGATGTACTTAGATATCCAGCTTTTCATAGCGTCCCCATATTTTTCAGTCTTTTTAAATGAAGTGAGGGGTTTAAGATTTATAAGCTAAACACAAAGAGTCATTTATTTGTTAAAGAAAAGAGCATACACAGCTCCTGTGCTCTTCTAGTTTCATTTGTTCAATTTGCTTTCTCAAAAGCAGGCAAAAGATTCTTGTTGTTGGATGATCCCAATCCTCTCAGTTTAAGTGGGATCAAGATAGAATGTTGGCCAATTTCTCTCCAGCCCTTTAAAAGGCTCCATCACTTCCTGAACTTTGAAGGAAGGTTTAAAATCTCTCCTTCTCACCGTTGGTTAGAATGAGGTTTCTTGAGGACTTTAGCCAGCCCAAACATTGCATTTAAGAATAAATTGTTTACACTTCTGTCTTCTTCCTTGCCAAGGTCTTCTGGAAGTTTTGGAAAAGTTAGCATATCTTCTTTTGAAAGTCTGCCCAGCATATTGGAAGACATTTGTACATGTCATTTATACCTGCCTTCTGTGAAGCCCCAGAACTGCCGGGCAGAAAAGCGGGAAGAGGTTGCCATGCTAAGACTGTTCCCCTCTGTTCTATAAATGTTTATGTAAATTTCTGTGTAAGCTGTTTAATCTATGGAAGGGAGAAGGCTGTGTGTTGTCACTGTAAAACTTCTTTACCAGCTAAGGAGAAGGATTCTGAGATGCCTTTCCCCAGCATCCAGCCTTTTTGTATCTTGTCTGTGCTTCTGCCAGCTATGACATGGATCTGTGTCTGCCTCTTTTGCACACCCAAAGTTCCAATATTTCAGGTTGAAAGAAATATTTTCTCCCTCAACACTCCCACAATAAAGTGATGCTTGTAAAGCAAATGGAGGTTTTTGGATTAGGTTGAATTGCATTCCCCTTCTAAAGAGAACAAAGATGCACAAGAAACAGAATCATAACTATAATGAATTAGGAAGTGGTACTCTTTTGCTTTTTAAAAAAATAGTCACGATATAAACAACAATTCCCCAAATAATAGCTTAATTGAAATCTCCAGGTCAGCTTTAAATCAAGCAACCATCACCCTAAGGAGTCCGAAATCCCCAGCCACTATTTCTGTTTACACAAATCTTGATGTTCCAGTTCCTTCACTGGAAATACACCCAAAATTATTAGCTCCCGGCTCTCTGTTTTATAACTTTATGGAGATTGACAGTTGTCCTGGTTTTGGTTGGGAGAAAGATGATTTTCCTCTTAACAGCTGGTACAGCCCCATGTTTTGGATTCAGGATGAGTATAATGTTGATAAAACTGGGATGTTTTAGCTGTTGCTGAGCAGTGCTTGCATAGAGTCAAGGCCTTTTCTGCCTCTCACTCCATCACCAGTGTATATGCTGGAGGTGCACAAGGAGCTGGAAAGGGGCAAAACAGGGACAGATGACCACAACAGATCAGAGGAATATCCCATACCTTATGGCATCATGGTAAACAGAAAAACTGGGTGGGACTGGCTGAGATGTGGGGGCCCAGTGCTTGGATACTGGCTGGGCATTGGTCAGGGCATGGTGAGCAACTGAATTGTGCATCACTTGTTTTACTTCTTTAATTGTTATTATTATTTCCCTTCTTCTTCAGTCCTGTTAAGATGTTTTTTATCTCAACCCATGGGTTTTACTCTTTGCCTGATTCTCTTCCCCATCCCACTGGGGTTAGGGAGCGAACAGCTCTGCAGTGTTTAGCTGCCTCCTGGGTTAAACTACAACAGATATATAAGAGCAAATCCTAATATATCTTTTGAAACAGTCCTTTCCACTTCATTTCAGTTCACTTACAGCAGAACTGGGCACTGCTGCTGACTGAAACCTTAGGGCATTTCCAAAACACTAATAAGTAACTTAATTAACAACAATGAACATTCTCTGAAAGTTCAGAACTGATGCATAATGCTTGTTTCAATAAAAGAAATGAGATATTTTATTCCTGTTGCACTCAACGAAACACTAGTTTTGCTGGTACTATATTAATACCAAAACTACCATCGATGTAAATGTAGGTAGGACTTAACCCATATTTCTAATACAACTTGTTTTCAAATGTTAGTTTAACTTGGGCAAAAATAATCTAGAAGTCATTAGTAGCTGGAAGGTGACCCTAATATGTGTGGAAGCCTTACTGAAGTCTTTGGAAAGTTGGTATTGATGACTTGGTCCAAGTTGATTACATTTTGATCCATGTCCTTAACCCCAAATAAGTACCTTTTGCACAACTGTAACAACAAGAGCTCAAAGCAATTTACAGCAACAGCAAAAGACTCCACTGGGGAACAGCATGACATCTAACTGCTTTCTGCCTCCATTCCCACAGGGACAACTAGAAATGCCTTGGGGGAAGGACAAGCTATTTTGGCTATGCCAGCTGTTCTCTGTAGCATCATTATTCACTCACACAAATAAGAGTAGTTCTGAAAATGCTCTAACTTGCACAAGCAATTGATGTGTGTGTTCGAGCTTTCAAGAGCAGAAAAGTGGGGGATTGAGGGGGATTGGTGGAAAAATCGTCATTCTGAGTTCCACTGAGTGCTTCTCTGACACAACAGGAGTCTAGTCTTTAATGTAGCACTGAAAATTAGATCAAGAATTTTATTTCCACTCCCTTGTATCAATCATTCTTGTTTCCTGTGCAAACACAGACATTTTTGTCATTAGGCTAAAAATAAAACCTTTTGAGAACTCAAGCAACTGGTCTGTCTAGTTCTTTTCGTGCAGTGTTTTTCTGGTAGAAGCAATAACAGGATGTGCTGACCATTTCTCAGTGTAATAATCTGGTCTAGTCACTGATATAAACAACTTGCCCTTTGACCTCACAATTTATTCACAGCAGGCCTAATCCAAGACATCTTAAGTAACAAAAATATTGATAAATAATTTGCAATTATAGACACACTCCTGTGTTAAGAGTAATAATATCACAAATAGTGTCCTGTGGAGGTGGGTGTCTTTCACAAAGCTGACTAAGGTAATATTGTTATCACTGTTGCCTTTCCAAATAAATTGCACTTAAAAGCATGAGCATGGCTATGGTGCTTACTCCAGCGCATGTTGAGCAAAAGGCATGTACATGTTTGAGGTAACTAAATCCTTCCTTGCAAATTGGTTGTGCTAGTGACAATAATGTGTCCATACGAAGGAGAATTAAAAGTTTGTATGAGGTGCAGGGTCCACTGTCATTTCCCTCATTCCTCCCCTATTTCCTCTTTATTCACTGAACTCTCATCAAGCCTTTCATTGCTCTCCTCCCCTGCTGATTCATGGTGTTCTCTGAGTTAATTTTAGGGTATAGATCTGAATGGTCCGTGTTTCTGTCTCCATCCTGATCAGGAAATACAAAGTCACAGTTCGCTTTCATGCTCAGGTTTGCAAAGAACCATTTCCCCAGCACTTATTTTAAAACTTGTTCTTCTGGGAGGAAAAAACTCTTCCAGTTTGAAATCAAGCCAAATTAGTTTCCCCTTCCTGAAGTATTTCTTGTGTTTCCATAATAAAAGTAAAAAAAGCTGAAAGTCAGGAAAACATTAATCTGTACGCAGACCTATACAGGTGCTCATGTTTTTTTGAGAAAAATAATGAGGTTTCAAGAAAAGTTTCTGAATCTTATCTCATATCCATTAGATTCACGAAGAGAATTTTAGTTCTTCTGGAAAACTTTTTCTTAAATTATAGGAATATATGTTTAAAGTGACTTGTTACTATAATGAGTTATAACAGAGAGTGTGACTGTAAAGAACAGCCTACTCCAGCCATCCTGTGGGCTGCATTTGTAATGGTTGTGCCTTTTATATATTATACACAGGGAGTGTAGTTAGACTATTTAAAAAAGAAACTGATGTCTGTGGGGAGGCTGGGTATGAGACAATGTTTTATGCTGCACAAGCCAAAGCTTGTTAAAAATTTCTTTTTCACACGCATTACTTCCGTGCTAATGCATTAACAAAATGTGGTGAAATATTCATCATTTATAAATAAACATTACAAATGGTCCCACAGAATATATAAGGAAAGACTGAAATTGCAGCCAGAGTAGGGGTTTGCCACTAGCTCAGTGCAGATATGGGTTAAGAGGGATCTTGTCAGAGCTGCAGCCCTGGGAGCCCCTGCTGGAGTGCATGAGTGAATGTCTCTAAACTGGTTGGCTATTGCCAGAGCATGCTCATCTGATGCCTGCAACTTTAACATGCCAGGGTGAGAAAAACCCGGATATAACTTCAGTCTGGAGGTGAAAAATGGTAGCTTTGAATCTTTGTGCTCATGCCAGCTCCATGACTGCTATTTTCTGGGATATGCTAACTTCAGAGGAGTTGTCTGAGTACAGTGCTTGTGGAAAATCAGGTCTGGTGCTCCCATAAGAGCTGGAATAGATGACTGACCTTCCACAGCTTATACCTCTTGAGGGAACAATTTACAGAATATGGGTTATGGGAGATTTATTTGGAAACCATATGGAAACATTTATGTGTTGTTTTCATGGGCCTGGGATTAATGTAACAAAATATGATGCTCCATATTTGTTGGCAGGATGGTGTTGAAATGGAAGGTTCACCTTTCTAGCCATTCATTCAAAAGTGTTTGGATTTTTTCTTCCAGTACTAGACTGTGTTGGTGACCAAACATTTACAATATGAATAAACCTATCACAAAAAAAAAAAAAAAAAAAAAAATTGGCTTGGAATATAGCATATGAAATGGCTTAATCATTGGAGTCAGTGTTGTCAGGCCCTACTAAAGTAATTTTTCTAGGATCCAGTTGGAACTGGTGCTTCTGGTAAACAGTTGTCTTATGCCCATGCAACCTCTTTCCTTTGCTGTATTGGAATCACTATTCTTATGACATATGTCATATTAGGTCTGGCTTTCTGATCTTGCTGTGACCAGCCAGTTTGCAGGGAGATTTAAGTAGAGGCTGCACTGCTGGAGGAATCTAAGGAAAAATTCAGTCTGTAGTCTCACCCCGAGGCTCTGGAAGTGCACAGTGAGATGCTAACCTCCCTTTGCCATGAGAGTTTGCATCACACAGCTTTCTCTACTGGTTTCTATGTATACCTCTCAGGTTCCTGAGTGAAGGCTCACAGCAGCTTTGCCTGTAGGTAAAAGCAATGTTAGTTTTCCTCTTAGAGATTGCAGCTGAGTTCACTGCAGAGATTTAATAAAGAATGATGATCTGTGAGGCTTCTTCTGTTCTTTGAGCACCTGTAAAAGATTATTAATTGTTCCCCCAACAAATATTTTTATAAATGTTTTCTCACCTTCCTTTTTCCACCTGTCTCCTCTGAGACTACATCTGAACTTAAAATTTGTCACAAAATGTCGGTGGTGGAAATGTCTTGCCTGCTGCCACACAATTGCCTTATTGGGAAGAGGAAAGTGGGAATGAATTTAGCAAAGTAAAATGAGTACAGACCCATACTGTAAATTGTATCAGACATTCTTGGTCTAGATTCTTCCTTTGTCTTAAATATTATGGAAATTACTGTAATGAGATAATATTCTCAAATACTGTCAAAGAGCACAGGAGATGGAGAGAAGGGCCCAGCTGGACAATGTTGCCAAAATTCCAAGCTATAGAGAGCCTAAAGTCTATAGGGGCCTCATTTTTCCTGGAATAGAAAGAAAAGTTAATGCGATATTTGCTGAGAGTAGTGTACATCTTGATACATGCTAACCAGAAACCCTTTGGTGATAATGATATGAGTCTTCTGGGGAAGATGGATTAGAAAGGGGCAGATTGTTGTTGTAGGGCCAGGTGGTCCCAGGCCAATGAGGACTACATGAGTAACATCCCCAGTGAACGTGCACCTTGCACTTCAGTTGTAACAGAGCTGGAACAATTAATTCAGAATAAAGAGGAGGGTGCTAGAAGTGGTGAAAAACTCTCAGGGGAGGGAAGAGTTCCTCAAGTAAAATGGAAAATGAGACTTATGACAGGATAGTGTTCCCTCAAACAGTCTGGGTTACTTGGACATATCTGTGGTGAGCAGCTGACATTTGTGTCTGAGTCTTTCCTTCTAGGGGACTTCATGGAGCAAATCCAGGTCGTGTTGCTCTAGCCAAAAAAGTAATAGCAACTCCAAGATCCTAGAAAGCACAGAGCTGGTTGTGACTTGGCATAGTGACTCATAAGAGAGGAAGGTGCCAATGCTCAGACAGCATGTCGGGCATGTCAGCTGGTGAAGGAATTTGTTGGCATTGCACTCCAGCTGGTGAAGATACTTGGCCTTTTAAAATTTGATGGAGGTGGTGTAATACCTAGTCTATGCTGCATTTCCAAAACTGCTTGGATCTGCCTTTTTTTTTTTCTTTTTTCTGCAAATAGCAGCACTTGCCTTAAAAGTGAATAAAAAAATGAAAGCATTTATGAAAGCATTTCCAAAACATTGCAACCTAGGTACAATTTAAAGGATTCTGTGCTTAGGGAATGAGGAAGCTACTACAGCTAATATAATTCTCTGGGAGAGTATTCAAAAGATACGTCCTAAAATACACATAGCCTGCTTACAAGCAATCTTTTCTACTGCTGCAGTTCTTCTGCAGGAATGTTGTCGTCTAGGTTTAATCCCTTAAGATTTTAAGACTTTAATAAATGTTATTGGTGATTGGCTTTTTGTGTGGGTTTTTTTGTTAGTTAGTTTGTTTTTAATTCCGTCCTATTTTCTGCAGCTTTTCAAGAGCACTGGCTTAGGTCTTACCTTCCCTTTTACAGCAGAAGCCAGGTGGTGTCTACTGATTGTTAACTGGTCAAAAACGAACAGTACCTATTAATTGTTCAGACCTAGCAAGCCCTAGACTTCCTACTGCTAGAAGGAACAAGCTGGCTTGTTGCAAGGTTGTTTCCATCTTTATCATGCTTTGTCTGATTTCCAGCATATGCTCTAAATAAGGTGGGCATATGTGTTTATTTCCCTTATGAGTCACAGAAGAACATGTGTACACTGAATGTGCTGCTGTTGTTAATTTTTATGCAAGTGTTTTATTTTCTTTATTGGAGTGAGATATAGCTCATCTTAGACTATAATACAGAGTAATTTCTCTATGTGCAGATGGCTGTGTCTAAGTGTTCAAATCTTTTTACAAGTGTTTTTGGTAGGCCCCTTTTTTTATGTGGGACACACTTTAATTCTAAGGCAAAAAATACAGTCCTTCAAATGTTACTTAAAAGAATCAATAATCCTTGTTTCTCCAATGATGCTGACTTTACAATCCTTCATTAAATAGATCAATGTATTTCCATCACAATGTTATTCTTACTTTACTGTGAAATTAATCACAAGTCTACCTTTTCTGAAAACTGCATAAACTAGTAAAGAAAAATCAAACTTAGCCTTTATGTTTCTTTCATATTTGAGGGAAAGAATCTTACAGAATTTCTGTTAAGATCTGCAATAAATGTTAAATACTTCTTCTGTATGAGGGGCTCTAAGAAGTTTCTTTCTTTTAGAGAAACTTGATTTCTCTAAGCCACAGAAGGCTCCAGAATTATTACTGAGTGACTACAAAATCCAGTTATTTCAACTCAATTGCAGCTCTCAGGGTCTGACTTCAACTGTGACAGCATGTTACAAATCATATGGTATGCACAATGGAAGCAGAAAAAAAATCAGTAACAGTGAGATGGAAAAGACCTTAGAGAAGTAAATTTCTTTTAACAGGTTGGTGTTCACAGCACTATCCAAATTAGCCTTCTAAGTGCTGCCCTTTACTGCAATGAAAAAAAAGAAAAAAAACCCCAACCAACCAACATTCCCTCAAAAACTTCAGTATAAGCTCCCCTTATTAACCTGGCTGCCACTAACATTTCCTCCCTGGATCTCTTTGGCTCTAACCCACCAGAGCATGGCTCCTACAACAATCATTACCAGTGAGGAATTAAGCCACAATGAATCAGGTGAACTTCAACGGGGTTCTAGCACTTATGAACATAAAAGGTCACTAAAATTGCTAATGCTTAATCCGACCACATTAGCAAGGAAATGAGAATGTTTTGATGCAAAGCACTAAAGTATCCAAAATAACCCTTACAAGAACAGTAATATTCATAAAGGAAAAATATCTGTTAACTCATTATTTAATTCTATGGCTGAAAATTTTTACTAGAAAATGTTCTTTTTTACTGGATGTGGTTTGTGTTTTATTCTGTCTTGAATTAATCTTAGCAAGTATGGGTTTTCCCTTGCTTGTAAAATTGATAAAAGAAGCTTTATTTCTGAAAAACAGCTGCTGGGGTTAATTGTTGCATTTAACTAGTCAGATATTTAAGGTTTGATATAACTAATCTGCAGACACTTTTTTATGTGGAAAGTTTCCTGATGTACTTCTTACACTTTTCTTAACAGACTACTGATAAAGAAGGGCAGTTCCTTATCCATGACATTTATGAAATATTAATTCTGCCCTCTTATTTCATACAAAATTTCATTTACATTTACTTAGTACATAGTTTGCATACTTTATAAGTAGAAATAAGTAAAACTAGTAAAGAGTTTGTTGTTGGATCATTTGTTGTCAATAAATTATGTAAAAATTGATCAAACACGTGAAATAAAAATATTTACTTTGAATAAATTTTTAGGGGTTTTTTGATTAACTTAAAATTACTTATATTCAAAGAGAAGTAGAAAGAGGAAAGAGAATTGGAAGGCAAAGAGATTTCACAGGTCAAATTTTCGTTTGCTGTATAAAATGTAAATTGAGAAATGCAGGGGGTTATAATGGCTTGAATTAATGGAGTCTCTCCCTCTTCCTGTTGAACCCTATGTGTTTAAGGGGCTTACTGGCTTCTTATGGTGTCTAGGAGTTGCTAAATGAGTTAAAAAACTCTAAAAACCTTCCACCAAACTACCTTGGTTATTTGCAAGGATCAAGGAAGGATTTTGTTTGTTTGTTTTTTTGAGAGATGGATTGAAAGGTTTTGAAAGGTGTCAAGCCAGTCACAGGATTTGGAGTACTGAGATGATCCTTGATAGCTGATAGTTCAAGAAAATGCTTCATCAAACAGGGCTGGCTGGCATCTCTTCATTCCTTTGAACCTTCATATTTGATAAGGAGTTTTTTAAAATAACAATTTTAAAATTGTCATTTGTAAGAAAATTTGTTTTTCATGTATCTGATTTATAGGGAGGGAATTTTCAGTGTAGGGAACATAACTGTGACTGTGTCTCCATTTGAACAAAGGACTAATATCGATGTCAAAAAGATCTGCCTTTCAGCAATTTTCCCCCATTGTGGGGGAAACAAAATCTCTGGAATTTTTTAGAAAACTCTGTCAGTAGTAGATTTCATGTGCATGTGTGAAACCAGCAGTCTGGTCATTGTAGCATTGCAATTAGTGATTGAATATTCTGAAAGATCTTGTTAGTAGCAATCCAAGCAGAAATGGAGAAAAGAATGGTGTGCCCATGGTTCACCAGCAAGACAGATTGTGACTTTATGGAACATCCATAGGTTTTGAGTTTCTGTTAGACTTGTCTTGGACGAAGAAAATGACTGTATCCTGGGTTATTTCACTGAAGGCCGCTTTTGTCAAACAAAGAAACAGGAGAAGGCTGACGTCTCTCTTTGCTTACAGAAAGTTTTATATTTTCTGGGATTTTATATCTAAAACACTTTATATAACAGACCAGGCACTAATGTTATGAAGTCACTAAGCGTGCAGTCAGCAGCAAGAGGTGGACTGGAGTTTTTCTGGACATTAAAACAATCATTGTGAGAGAACTGAAAATTGATCTTCCCCTCTCTCACTACCTTTGTCTGCTAGAAAATGGAACATGGTTTGATATATGGAGGCAGGAATGTTTGAAGAAACTGCTGCTAACTGGTAGAAACCACTGGAAAAATACAGTTCTCTCTGTTATCTTAGAAACCCAACATACTTCAGTCATTTAGTCACTCACTTCTTCCATCACACTCTTATCTCTGTTTTATTATGCTTTATCTTTCTCACAAGCCATTCTGGGTCTAAGTCTGTAACATATTTACATTGGGCTAGTTTAGAGAAGTTATTTTTTTCTGCAAATACCTGGACAGTACATCTTGTCCTTCTGGTGTGACAATGTTTATAAATAGAAAATAAGAAAGAAAAATATTTTTCCTTAGGAGAACATGCTAAACAGATCCATACATTTTAGGCTGCAGCCTTCTCATCTGCTTGTTAAACAAATGAATTTCATCTACAAGATAAGCAGAACCTGGGATGTGACTATCAAGGCAGAATCTGACCTTCATTGGGTTTGTGAGTATGACCTAAAGCAGAATTTTTTATCTCCGCACGGAAAGCACATAAAAATGTAAGCTGGAATTGGTGCTACTGATTTGGTTATTTGCAGGCCTACTACACTCTCCATGACTTTTGGGGATTTTCAGAACAGATGCATGTTTTTTGCTTAAAGAAATGAGCGTGGGAGAACTGCAGTGAGCTGGGCTTGTTTCCATTATGCTTAGAGGCCTTTTCTCTGTCACTGAGGTTAAACTGAGAGGTCCAAGTTAAAGCACCCATCTGTTAAACTTTGCATGACACAGAATGTGTTACTCTAAACTTGTGAGAAAATAAAAAAATAAATCCACTGATTCGGAAAGAGAAAGAAATCAAGAGTCATCAAACAAGCAAAGTCAATGGGAATAACTAGCACTAGGACAGGGAAAAAAGCAGGGATGTAGCTGGTGGCAGGATGATGTGAGTTGTGGTAGTATAGGTAAGAAAGGTCTTGGAAAGATCTGGGTGGAACAATTTTAAGGAAATAGCAGTACCTCTCACCAGTTGCAGTACAGAAAGAAAATTCCTGAGAATGGACTGTCTCTGAAGTTATCAGTGAAGGGAAGTCCTGTTTCAAAGCCTGAGAAAATCCTTTTATTTTTCAAGCTTTGTGTATGAGCTATTCATTTTATAGATCTTTCAAGCCATTGCTCTGATGAGTTGGAAAGGGCTGACTGGTGAGATTGACTTTGCTGGCCCTTGGTGAACTCCTACCTTGGGATTCAGCTGTGAATCTCCCTCCAGCATCTCAAGAGCATGCCTAATTTACACAATCTATCTCCTTCTGTACAGCTTCCAGAGGAGTCAATGGGAGTTGTGTGCCTGAAGCCAAGGGCAGAATTTGGCTCAGAGAGAGTATAACAGCTCCAGTGCTTTGCCAAATGAAATACATTTAGAGTCTGGCATGCACAGTTGGATGCAGTAAGTAAAAAATCAGTTTTACTGGATACAAGGCTTCACTGACTAGTGTTACTTCCCTCTTATCATTGTTAAAAGATGTGCTTTATAGGAAAGACTGTGCTAGTTCAAGCCAGAGACTTATCTTTACCTACTGTTCATAGAGTGATGCCTTAAGTATCTCCTAGGTTTTCAGTACTGTGTGACTAACAACTTTCTGTGTCAGAGGCCACATTTTTATTTAGTTCTGCATCAATTATAATAAAAGTTGTGCAAAGTTTAATTGATTTCTTTGTCACAGTTATCTGAAATACTGTTCTTTTTTAATTCATTCCAAATAATTTTCCCAAATTCATCAGCAGTAGCAGTGCAGTTGACTGATAAGATCTATACCTCACTTATAACAGACATTCAGCTTGTCTAGTCACTGCTAAACAGCAAGTATTTTACTGCTAAGTCCCAGTATCTCAGTTCATCAGTGTCAGGAACATGAGTTCTGATGTGGCTTTTTCTTGTGAGGTTCTTCTCATAAGAAGCTGTTCTGAAAATGACTGCCTTGTAGAAGTAGCCTTTTAGTCTTTATTGATATTATATATAGGTAATTCCTATGGGATCATTTTTTCTCGTAGTTACAAAGTTTAATTCAACAGAATTGCACATATGGTCAAGAACTCAGCTATTCACAGACTTTTACAGTCTACAGAAGTCTTCCATAGGAACCATTAGTTGCAGCTGTTTGTTCTTCCCTAAAAACACAGTTGCTTACTGCTATTTCCCTAAACAAATAAGCACAGGAAAAAAAATACAGTTCTTTTTATGGCTGACTGCATATCCCTGAAGTAATCTGCATTGGTTTCTGTGTCATGTTTTTGAGGCTTTTTTCTCTTCACTGATGCATCTGCTTCTTTTCCTTAGTGGTTTTCATCTTTGCTTTTGGTTTACAGTTCTCTCCTCTGGTGAGAAAACCCAAATGAGGAAATCTCTTCACTAGAAATTATTTTCATAGGAATCATTGATTCGTTCAGGCTCCTTAGAAGACACTGCACAACATTAAGGAATCTGTCTGACATGGTAAAGTTCAAGACTTGTATCAGTTGTTTCCTTTAAAGCAACAAGGCAGAAAACCTTGGATTATATTTACAATAATTTTATGCAGTGCAGCATACAAGACCTGATTATTTTTCTTTAAAGTTGTGTCAGGGCTTTGTTCAATATTCCCAGGAAACACTTATTTTCTAGGTAGATATTTCAAGAATGGAAGTCAAAAATTTAATAGATGCAGAAGAGATTGATATAGAAAGTCAAGGTGAGAATGTTTTGGTTAAAGCAATGAAAGATGTTTGGGATTCTTTTCCGCCTCAACATGTGGATTCTAATAACTGCTGTTTGTTGTTAATTACTGAACATACTGCATCTTCTAATAAACATGTCAAAGGAGAATCAAGTTAATTTGTTATATTCCCCTTTGGATATGGCTCCCATATACACAATATTTAGACTAAATGCTGTGACTACCTTTTTCCAATTGATATCTTAGGGAGGCAGGTTCTTAGCAATCTGAACAATGAGAGGGAGGGGGAGCTGAATCCCTGATTGTGCTCCTAAACTAAAATGCCATGCTGTACATGTCTATGAAGTTGGGTGGCTTGAATAGACCAAAGATACCTAAATCATATGCATTTCTTCAAGCAATTAAATCTTAGTGCTTGATGCTGAACGCCTGCCTCTATGTGTGAACTTAGCTTTCAGCATGTGAGAAAGTTTGCAGAGCCTAAAAGGAGAGAGAGAGAGAGAGAGAGCGAGAGAAGGACAGGTAAGATGAGAAAATTATGTCAAGTAGTGGCTATCACCTAGGAGGACATGCAGCATCTGAAATATTTCCACATAAGTTTATATTATATGGTTTACCAGCATTACTTAGATGAGTCACAGCTGGTACTTTATTCCTTATTCACATTAGCACAATCTGAACATATAATAAAGGGGAAGCCACATACATGGACTAGACAAAGAAATGGAATAATCAAAAACCTGTGTTTGAATAATTAATCAGCACAAAGTTATTGCAATCCAAGAATATTTTAATTAATCAGAACTAATTAAAAAACATTAAGTAAAATATAATTAGTTTTATATAGGTTTCAGGTGTTTCTTAATAGAATAAACCTCTTGTGTGAAATATTTAGGTAACAACTATCATAAAGGAGACTGATTTAGAGTGTAATAATGTGTTCTAAAAGAGTCTGCTTTTCTGTGTCAGTTAGGAGGAAGATGTCATTATATTTGATGGTGTATTCATTGTGCCTAATACTCAGTTAGCTGTAGCAGAGTGTACAACAATACTTCTATAGTATTTTTCACCCTGCCCATACACCCACTCCATAACTGTGGTTGTCCCAAAAATGTTTTATAGAATTTATTCTCTCACTCTGCTTCATTTTTTTTCTTTCTCATTTCTCATCGTAATGAATACATCAGAAACAAGCTGAACTGATAAAAAAAAAAGTGGGATAGACATGTAAGAGCCTGTCTATTACTTTTGCAAATTTTACCCATGGCCACCCACAGAAACAGGTTGGCTTTTTAATTTTTTTTAAATAATTTTTTTCTATTTATTCTTCTTTATGTCTTCTGACATATTTCCAATTTTATGACTGTTTGAAATACCAGAATTCCTCTAAGTGAGTAAAGTTAGGAAGTATTAGCTAAGGCTTTGATATGTTCATTTCCAGAGTTATTACTGTACATGAGTGATGTGAGAACATTGTGATCCTCTGCTGTTCATTATGGCTATGTACCTGCATTTAAGAAGGTTTGCTAAAAATACCATAAAGTTCATTATGTACCAGAATGGCTAACTATTCTCATTAATTTTGAAAGTGCATGCAATTTAAATTGGTTTTGAATACACACTAATGCATGGAAAAGTCTGATTGCACAGTGAAGGAACAGATGGTCTCTGCCTTGAGGAGTTTACCACCTGGAAATACAAAAGCCATGTAGGGAGAGAGTGTATACACAGAAAAGAAAGGCTCACCACACAGGAGGAGAGTGGGGATGGGAAGGGTTGAGTCACGGGGAAGGAATGAACAACAGCCCGTCAGGAAACACCCTGTGAGTTCCAAACATTTTTATTTTGTTTGATAGGGGTTTGGGTAGGTGGAGATCAGTTAAACAGGACAAAGAAAAGGCAGGGAAAGAGAGGCGAGGGCATTTCAGGATGTGGAGAGGAGAGGAGGGAGCAGGCATGCGACAAAGAGGAGGGTAGAGATAGGGAAAGGTGTGGGGGTGAGATGGATTGAAACAATCAGCAGTGGGAAAGGATAATTAAAAATCACGGGTGTCTGTCAGACGTTAAGCCTCTTTTACCTTTGCTATGTCAGCTTCATTGTCAGACTGGATCCTCCCTGTAGTCTCTTCCTCATTCCAAGCTGCTCCTGTCATTGTTTAACACGGTTGTGCATGAACCGTGCTTTCAGACTGAAGCCATAAAATTATACAGTGCACTTAATTGAAAGATTGAAAAATTACTTTACAGCGACAGACTACACAATGGTTGACACTTAGTGACTGATCTTAGGCTACTGTACTCAGTGAGTGTAATTTAATGTTGTAACTTTCAAGTATGAAACCAATGATTTTTCCTCTGGCAGAGGGAAATTGTTCTTACACCACATTAACTTTTAGGGTTGGAAAGGGAACTTCTCCCTTAACCTATCCCTCTTAAAGATTCAGATAGCTAATAATATTTCTTGCTTATTCTTGAGATGGCCTGAATCTCAAAAATGGTCTGTGTGTGTGTATATTTCCTTAGGTGGAGTGAGCTTTTAAATTTCCTTAATATTGAAATGTTTTGCTTAAATGCTGAGAATTTTTATTTTACTTTAAAAAATGATAGCAGATTAATGGTAAATAAATATTCTGATCAGAAATCCTAGATCAGGTTTAAGTCTTTTGTCTCTGCCATCCTTTCTCAGGGAAACAAAACCCAATTAAGATCCAATTCTATCTGTCTCTCTCCTTGCTCGCCACAACTTGTTTGAAAAGAGTAGCTTGTTTTTCTGAAAAGCTACATTAAATCAGAAGATTTTGAAATGGACAGGGTCTGCATACCCTAATTTGTTCCATAAAACATGGTAAAAACAGCAAAGTAGATCCAAACAGCTTCTAAATTGTTTGAATAGTGACACATGTAATGGCTGAGCTTTATAGGCTGCATGCCTGTTTATTTAAGTTCAGTTACTGGCTGCCAGAATTATACTCATGGGACCCCAATATCTCCAATCCATAATCTTATTTTCCAGTCAAAATTCAGAAAAAAACCCACCCCCAAAATAGAGGAAGCCCAAACAAACCACTCTCTGTATGAAGCCAAGGTTTTTTTGCAACTCAGTAAATTCAGCCCTTCTATCCATAAGCTTGGCATTTGCATTGTCAGCACTTACTCTTTTAAGTGGAATTAGAAAAACAAAACATCAATGGAAAATCAAGCTGATTTCAATATTGTTCAACAAAGCAGGAATCAGCTGACACTGTAGGAACTTCTTATCCCATTTTCTCTGAACAGCAGGGTAGGAGCACTTTCAGTATTAAGATATTTCATTTTCTCTAAAAATTACACTGAAGACTGCAGTTTGGTGTCATTTACAAATATTTGAATTTCATAATTGTTTCCATACAATATGGAGACAGAACCCACCAGAATTCCTGACTTTATTGAATATCCTTACTGACAGAGTCTCACTTTCAGTATGTAGTGTCAAACTTGCATCTTTAGATCACATCTGCTGAATCTCTAGCATTAGAATAAATTCTTAAATTTACTTTTCAAGCATCTCCTCTCATGGAAGTGCAGCTAATGGCACATTATTTGCAGCTTCTGTTCAGTAACACTTTGTTCCAACTAACACCTCTACCCAGAGCTCATTAAAGCAGCACTTACATGCCTTCAATAAAAAGAGAATAGTTTCAAGATGAGCACTGGGTGTCTGATCTTCTTTTACACAGATTATACCTTGTTTTGCCCATGCTCTAAGCAGTGCATGAGTGAACTTTTGCCTGAAATACTGTAGCAAGAAATGGCTTCTTCACTGTCTTATTAAACTGTCACAAAACCTATCTGAGAACCAGATATTCCATTGCAGTGTACTAGGAAATTTAGGAGATCATAGAGAAATTCTCTCAATAAAAAAATAAAAATGTTCATCTTTTACTGACCTACAAATTACAATTTATTGTAAACATTTTTTCCCAGCTTTGTAGTATTAAAACTTTTTCATTAATCAAACTCATGAATTAAAAAAAAAAGTAATATATTATACATTTGATATATTTAGAAATCTGATATATATCTGATATCTGATAGAATGAGATATACTCATATTGTCAAAAAGCCTTACACTTTTTCGACATGAAAATTCCACCCTCAAAAATGTTACTTCAAACATCTCTGGTTTGCTTTTACTTTCCTTTTTCTTTCACAGCTTTACAAAATGCAATCACTGAGTCCCAGAGAGTGAAGTAGAATCTCATTCCTGTGAAATGATCAGACACCTCATTCCAGGAGTCAGGGGACACCAGACATGCTGGATGAGTCTTTTGGAAAGTCTAGTTGATGAGATCAGGCTTGAGTCTCAAGTCATTAGATGCTTACTTTAATTCAGGTCTCATTCTACTGCCGTTGAAAAAGTAAATGATACATCAGTGTTGTTGGTGACATAAATTAAAGTCTTCTTTTTATTATTTTCTGGGTTTTCATTTCATATATAGATCCTTGAACTAAGGGTCCTGGTGGGAGGAGGCTGGCACACGGCAATAGCTATAGAAGGAGATACACCTCATTTGCATGTGCAAACAGCTAAGTAACTCTAGCAGTTTTTGTATTCCCCTGACTAATCATTCTGGCTTGCCTTCTGTGTTAAATAATGTTTCAAGGGAAAAAAGCTGGGAATTTAAATGTCCCATCCTCATGTATTTCCCAGTGAAGTGAATGCTCAGTCTGTGCTTGTATTGATAGGCTTGCCTGGCTACCACAACAGGACTCCTTTCTAACTGAGCTAGCAGAAAAGCCTTGTCTAGTCTCTATCTGGGTCTACATATACGAGAGAAATCAAGCTCCTTCCTGCTGACAGAAAGCGTCATGAAAGAGAGAAGTGAACAATGCTAAGTCATTTGTAGTCCTACATTTTTCATGCACATTATTATTTATGTTTGTTATTGCAATAGTACCTCGAAACTCCATCCAAGAGTTGCCAACAGCTCAAGAATCACTGTATAGGTTGTCACAGATATCTGTAACAAAAAAAAAAAAAAAAACCCAAAAAACAACTTATATACTGAAGACCTGACATTTAAAAGACATGAAAATTGCTGAGGAGACAATTGGGATGTGAAGCCAAGAAGGTTATCAAAAATACCTGCTGCACATCACAGACCCATGGCAGAGTCATGGGTTACCCATTGTTACAGCATGTGTTTAATCATAAAATGAATTTTTACACTGTTTGTGTTCAAGTTTTAAAGCTATGGCAGCAAAATCCATTGCAATGCCTATTACTTGGTCATATGTCTCCTAGAATTTACAGTTGCAATTTGGATTAGATCCAAACTGGTGTTAGAAGCTGCACAGATGAGCATTGCAATGGACACCTTACTGGCACCTAAAAGGACATCAGGTGCCATTTGGAACCATGAAGTGAATACCTAACTCCTGCTTTAAAAAGTGAGAAGTAAGGAGTAGATAATTAATGACTGTTTTCTCCTTAGGAGGATGTATCAAGTGAAAACCCTTAGGGGTCTCTCCTAGATCATGTATCTTTCAAAATAACCATAATTATGTGGACAGAGAACAACTAACAGAAAGATGGGACTGGCTAAGCATCCTGAATTATTAAATGCAACAAGAAAAAGAAATTTTCTCTCTTGTAGAAGTATCTCACTGAATACATGGAACGGGTAATTGACTGCCAAGTCCAAAACAATACAGTAAAGTTGAAAATGGTATGGGGAAGCATGACAATAATGATTAAAGGCATGGAATGACTTCAATACTAAATAGACTAGGATTCTTCAGTATGAGAAAGAAATTGTTTAAGTGGGATATGAATGATTCTGGGAAAAACGGATGGCCCAGAAAAGTTGTGCTAGAAATCACTTGATGTTTTCCTAATGCAAGAATTGGAAGAAAACAAATAAAACAGACAGGGTTAAGTTGAAAATGAGCAAAAAAGAGAGATTGTTTCCATGGTGGACATGCCGTGCAACTGTGGACCTGAAATTATTGTGGACGGAAAGATGACCTGGTCTGGAAAAGTGATTAGACACATGGGAAAAAATGCCCATAGTATTCAATGTGAAGTTATGGACTGGGTCCAGAAGGCTGTCTTTTGCAAGTTTATGGAAGATAAGAAAGTCAATAAGGGGGCTATAACTGTATTCTAGTCCTACTTTCTAGGTACCTGCTGTTGGCCACAGTCAAATATGATTCTGCAATAGATTGCTTTTTTTTACCTGCTCCTTTATAGCCTTTTTTAGGATATTATAGGCAACAAATGGGCACAATTAGGTCTGTCAGTATAACTGATAACAGGAAACATGCTGAGTAAGAAGCCATCTAAACCAGCCATGTAATCTCTGAGAACAGGTCTGTCACAGCAGTGTAAGTCCCATTTGACCTCAGCAGTAGCACAGGGTTTGAGAATGCAGTGGTGCTTTCACTGGATGATGATGGACCTTAAGCAGGAAACCCTCAGCACCAAACAGAGTCAGGCCTCAAAGCATAATTAGGGAGGAAGCTTTTATCAGATAATCTTTTGCTTTGAATAGATTGCAAAATCTCTCTCGGGCAATTTGGCTGCTTTTATCTCACCAAGCAGTAAAGCAAGGACAAAGGCAGGATCAGCTCTGCGGTAGGGTTCTGTGGAGTTCATTCTTGCATCGTGTGGCTCAGAAAATGAGCTTGGTCTCACTGCAGTCAAGGCTGATTTGTGATCATGCTGATTGTCCTGGACTGGAAGTGTTGCATGAGCAGGTTTTGGAATAGGTAGCACAGACCCTCTGGGGATCTTCTGTGGTTTGTAGCCCCCTTGAGAGCAATTGGATTCTCTTCATCTGTCACATTAACATTGCAGATTTGAAATTAAAATAATAATAAATAAAAAGAAACCTCAGGCCTGATTTAAAATTAGAAAGAAAGAAAAAAAGTGTTCCACTTCATTAAATGACCTTGTAATTTATCAGCAACTTTGACAGGAAGTTTGCAGAATGAAAAAAAAAAAAAAAGGAATAAAGAAAGAAAAATGCAGTGAAGTTTATGAGTGTTTTTACAAATTGTTGTTCTACCTCCTCCAAATCTCTGGCATCGCAGGTAAAGCATTGTGCAGCTGGTATCTTGACTTACCATTCGCTCTCAGGCTCTGCAGGGAGTGTCAGACCATCAGCACTGATGTTCAGAGCAAAGCTGTGAAAACAAACTGCAGCAGATTAGTTGGGCTGATGACCAGGTTATTTAGAGCTCACCACTTTGTGTGCCCTTACATCTCAACCAAACAATTACCCTTTTCCATCCTTTTATTTGTGCATGTACTTATCAAGAAAAACAGTGTTTGCAAGGGGACATTTTATTAAATAGGGTGATTCATTTAAGAAGTGTTTCTTTGACTCTAGAATGCCAATATATTTTGCTCTTTAATTAAGAAGGTAAACAGCACAAAAGACAAATATGAAAATGCTAGTTATCTGAAATACTTGATTGTGTGAAAGAGAAATTAAAGGCAGCTGGAGAAATGCTGGAGCCTGATTCTGTCATTTTGAACAATTGTTCTTATACTAATAGCTTGGTTGTTTACCTTAAGGTCACTCACAAAGTGAATGCCATTTTGTGAAAAGTAGTGCTGTTGCATAGCCTTTAAATGAAAATATAAAAAAGCTGAGATAGATGCTTCAAAGCTGGACATTTATCTATTCACTTTTTTTTTCTCACCTTCCAGAAATGTTTTAAAATGATTTGTCAGCTTGATTTGTCCCCTTTTTATAACTTAATATGTTTGTGGTTCGAAGTAATGGGAGATGAATGAAGTGGAGCAGTCATTTCTAAGGTGAAATCACAGGGAATTAAAGAATTGTTACACAACTTTTTATTAAAGGTACCAGAGATCATGTTCCCTTAAGAGAAAACACTGCATGGTGTGGTTTGAGAATAACTTTTTTTTTGACATTTTAAAACTACTGCACTTTCTAAAGGGTTGTCATTTGTTCTTAAGTATTGAGACTTAGCATCAACTTTTTATTTAGTGCAGCAGCAGAAAACATTGAGCTTGTCCTGGTTTTGTTGTTGTGAATGAGTAGATGCTGTCAACTTACTAATGCTTCAAGAAATTCACTGAGTTACTTATTCTGCTTTTGTTGTTTTAAGGCTTATGTTCTTTGCATTTTTTCCTCTGGGGTTTCTGTTGAATCATATACAGAAGTACTTGTTCATAATTCTCCATGGAAAGCCTTGGTTTATAGTATTATCAATTGCTGTCAGGAACAGGGTGATTTGCTATTATCACACACATATATGTGTTAATATTTGTGACAAGCCATACCAAAGATTAACAATTTGCATCTTGTCCAAGTGATTGATTTCAAGATGACTTGAAAAACAGAGGAGAAAATAAAATCCTATCAAACATGTATCTCAAACTTTGGACAAGATGGTAAGTTTGTCTTCTCTGGGGAGAAAAATTGGCAAACGATCCACAAGAGTCGTGTACCAGGATTAGAGATCCCACTTTATCTTTTTCCCATTCTGAAGACTTAATTTTAATCTTTTCAACAGAGTATACAAACAGGAAGGAGAGATTACCACAAGAAGATAGGTGTTAAAGAGATGTATTGAAATCCATTCCTTGGCTGCATAAACATCACTGTGGTTAATTCCTCCATTTTTAGACATTCTTTACTCAAGTTATTTTTACTTATCAAGTTCACACTTCATACCTTTAAAGAAAGGTTGAATAAAAGACTCTTGCTCAAGGCTATCTTAATGAACCTGAGATGTAGTCTAATTTTGAAAGGTAGGTACTTTGACAGCAATTTCAAAGCCAATCCCTTACACACAGTCTTAGCTCAAAGCAAATGCTCCAGGAATAACTTGTTTATTGTTTATATAAAAGCTCACTTCAAACTATTACTCCTGGGGTGGAGAGCAGCTGGAGTAGGCAGAGCACACATTTGTTTTCTTTCTTTCCAATAAGATTATCTCAAAGACACTTCTCCCCTTCTCCTCCTTTGCCCTTTACCTGTGAAACAGAACTAAGCACAGCTGTTTGGGAGCAGGAAAGGTGACAGCTCATCTTTATGCAAATCTGTACCTTTTCATTAAACTAGTTAACTTAAATCAGTGGTAAACTCATGTAGACACTCCTAGCTAGCTTTGAATCATCTTACTTGCAACTGCCTTTACCAAACTGAAACAAGTGTATCTGCACAGCTTCTTACTCCTCTTAAAGAAAGAAGATCTAAAACCATTAGTGAATCTTAAGCATTTTAACATTCAAAGAGAACCAGCACACTCAATTTTTTCGGCGTGTTGATTTATCACACAGTAAAAATCTGCCAAATGAGTGGGGGAAGGTCTGTTGCTGTTTTTAGGGTCTGCAGGAGCAAAACTATCTCACATCATCCAAATTCCAATATGGAAAGACTGTGAAGTCCATGGCTTTTGAAATGGTAAATTTGCTGAATATCATATTATAGCTTGAGTTTCAGCTTCACCATAAGTAAATTTCATAAAGTTTCTCTGGCTCTATGATTAGAAATTATATTACTAGAGGGTTTTAGGAACTCCTTCCTTCTCCCCAGCTCTACTGGAGAATCACAAAGGCAGCAACTCTACCAAAGGTAAATGCACACTCTAAATATTCTGGGTGGTGTTTGGGGCTTCGGCACACTGCTAACTGAAGTAACAATTCACCCCCAACACAATAGGGACTTTCCTCTTTCCCTACAGTTGGCCTAAAAAGAGGAATATTGTGGAGATGAAAAAGACATTTCCCTCTGTCAACTTCTCATTTTGGGCTGTATACAAGCAAGTTTGTTTGTTGGGAAACACAGAGGGACATTCAGTCTATGGCTCATGCATCCCCTGCCAGCCATGCCTCCTGGTTCTTCAAGAGCAGGCAGTGGTCCCGTAAATAATGCTTTTCTTCACGTGAGAGCACTAGGACTTGAATGACTTTTTTTTTTTTGAGGAGTGTTTTAATTTCTCTGATGCTTAGACTGATTGTCTCATTAAAGAGACAATGGACTGGGTGATTGCCTTATGCTCTCTCATAAGAGCAGGAGATTTGGTTTTCCAGCTGGGCATGTTTTTTACTTCTGCTCAAGGAGCAGTCTTACATCAGCTCTTCACATAGCCTCTCTTGTATGAAACATGAGAAAATTATCAAATCACTGTGACACACTGCCTTGGAAGTGGCAACTTCTAAGTTATGAAGATAGGGAGAGATGCTGAGTTTCCGACTACGTATTACAAGAGGCATAAAAGATGTAATGTCTGATTATTCAGTGCCAAGATCCCACTAAATCCTGAGCAGAACCTTTTTCCTCAAGCAACTTTGCACATGTGTTACAGTGTTGAAGCCTTTCTGACACGTGTGTGATGGGGCTTTTGTATTTATACCAAAGACTGACTTTGTGCACAGGCTAACTGAAAGGCCTATGAAACACTCCCTCTGGAAACACCTTTATTTGTCCAAACTCAGGGAAAAAATTTGTGAATTGTACCAAACTGGTTGGCACAACTACTAAGCTGTTTTTTCAGTTGTGGGAGAAGAAGCTGGAGCAGGGGATCAAGAAAGCAAGCTGGCATGGACTAAGGACATCAATGTAAGTGAAATAAAGGGCATGTAAAAGAGAGATGAAACAAACTGTCCTGAAAGGTGCTATCAGAGAGGGCTGGGGGAAAAAATGATCATGTATCCTGACTCCAGTCATTTCACTATCTTACAGGTGGCAGATTTACATGACTGAGGAATCATGTTCTCGGAGCATCATGAGGTACATCTCAGGAGGTAAATGTGGATAAACATAATAGAGACCTCACATCATTCTGAAAGAGACCTAAAATAAAACAGAACAGGCAAGACTTTCTGAAACCTCAACATTTGTAAAGGGCCTGTAAGTACCTCTACAGGATTATGGCAATGGTAGGAACCTTTCCTGAAGAGGACTGGGGCTGTCCTTCTCCTTTAATGTTCATGCATTAAACTTGGAAAGACATTTTATGAGTGAGGTAGTGTACATTTGCCTTTCTGGGGCAGAGCTGTGCCTCGGGGAGCAAAAATGTGTGTGTATGTGCACATTTGTGTCAAGCTGGCTGCAGTCATTATAGCTCTGTGATGCCTATCTCTAAACACCTCCTCTGGATTGTGTCAAATACTAATGAAGAAAGATAAAATAGTCTGCCTGAGAAACACGTGTGAGACTGCTTGCAGTTTTGGCTGAATTTTGGTAATGGTTATTAGGATGTGTGTAGAAAATAGATGAGTACAATAGAAAGAGCAAAGGTGTTTGTGGAAATTGTCATTCAAACCAGACCAGCATTCAACTTTGACATAGGAGACATGCAATTCTGCTGTAATGAGGACATTAAGTCAATAAGGAGTGCATTCTCTCAAAGTCAGAAGACTACAACACAAACTTGTTTAGAATTACCGTTAAATTGTGGTACACTTCACAAAGAAATAGATGTGAACATTTCAGAAAGCAGTCATCAAGCACCTTGTTGTTTGCCAAGAAAAATAGGCAATTATGAACATTATGTCCAACTATGCATCATATCGGCTCCAATCAAAACCATTTAAATCCAGTCAAGCATTGCTTTCACACATAAAACCCTACCCAATACTTGATTATACCTCAGCATACCAGGTATGCAGCCTAGGATGCTGGCCAATAACAATATTCCATTGTCTAGGAATTTTAATCCATACATCTATATTTATAAATGTCATAAATTTGATTGCAAAAGATTGCAATTATCAAACCCTTGCTGTTTTCCCTTTTCTGTCCAAATCTGTTAAAAACTCTTTGAAATCAAAAGCAAACAAATAAACAAAGTCTGTTAAAAAGGGGCACTCACTGTCAAGCATTTAAGTGGGAAAAACCGGACACAGAAAATTACTTAGTTTTTCTACAGTTCTTTAGCCCTCCCCAGGTGATGCTGCCTCTCAGCAGAGTAAAATTACTATATGGAGAAAATGGTTTAGACTGCACATACCCGGACTGAGGGAAAAATTGCTTCAATATAGATATATTAAAAACAAACAAAAAAAAGCCTTACAGGCACTTTTGTGGTCTCACAGAAACAATGAATTCTAGTCCTCCTACTGCTCTGCTGAGGTAACTAATTAGCTTTTTTTTTAGCCTTACAAAAGCCCTTTATATTGGAGACTTATTCTGAAAATGTGTCACTTGCTGGTATGCAAGCACCAGGTCATCTCAGCAAGTGTCAGTAGCACTGGGAGTCTTAGCATAGTAGAGTGACCCGTGTTTTAACATTATGTCAATTTGACCTGCTGTGAGCATGCTATTGAATTTACAACACTGACAGACTAATTGAAGTAGGGCTCTCCACATTTACAGGAACTGGAACCGAATCCCTATTAGCAAACCCAGGAATACTCTTCCTCAAGCAGCGGCTCAGAGATTCAGTGTCATGGGTCTATGTTGCTCAGCCATCCACTGCATGAGTACTTCCTTTCACAGTCTCCATCCTAATTTGCTTTTCTTTTTTTTTCTTTTTTTTTTTTTTTTTTTTTTTCTCCTAACGCAGCTTTCAGTGAGAGACACTTACCTGGTTTCATAATAAAAATGATGGCTAAAATATCTCTGTCAGAAATCTCTTTCCAAGAGCAATGTTGCTGTCAAACACTCCAGACAAACTATGTGGTTAAATGCTTAACTCTCGAGTACAATGGCCACGGCTTAACCGAAAGTACGATCTTATCACTGGTATTAAAAATGGCACGTACAATCTTAAATAGCAAAATGGAGGGATCAAATAGCTTTGGTCTGTCACTTCATGACCAGACATTCCAGGAATCTTTGAGAGACCCTCACCCAGTGAAAAGACATGTACAGTAGCTGACAAAAAAGTATTTTTTCAGATACTATCAAGGGTGAATCTGCACAGAGGTACATTTCATTTTATAGCAGCCAGTTTTGGAATGTACCTGCCAGAAATAAGAATGCTTCCTTCATTTAGCCTGATTTATCATCACAAGAACTAACAGAGCTCCTTCATAAACTACTGGAGCTGAGCTCTGGCAAAAGTCCAACAAAGTTGCACAACTTAACACCACAAGGAATATAATGCTTATATTTTCCCTTCAAATAATACCCACAATTTTCCATATTGTACCAGAATTCATTAAGTGATTCTGATAATATATAGAGACAAAAGATATTTCTTTTCTCACAGAATATTTTGAAAGCCAGTCATGACACCAAATGTTCAGGTAAGTACCTTAGACACATTATAGACCCTAAACTGAATTTCTTGGAAGGGGTGGTAGGCACCTAAATACCATTGCAGTGTGCTGGCAGTAGACATCTGGGTTCTTAGGCAGAGATTTAGGTATGAACCACTCCCTCCCCACGCCCACCTGCTGGATGACTTACATCTCCACCTAATTTAGGTGAGTGCTATCTTTATTCCCCTTAGGGCCCAGGAGAATTTCCCTGGCTATTTGCCTGGTGTAGCTCTGCCTTTAAACATCTGTGGTCTAGCCACTTTCACTTTGGGTGCAGGGTAAATTGGTATCAAATTGGGACCAGGGTTAAATAGACACTGCTGACCACCTTTCATGTGCTTTTTTGTACATTGTGCATGTGTGCAAAGGGAATGTTCATGTTATGCAAACAGTGATAACGTAATCTCTGTGTCAGTGCTCCATGACTATCTTGCACTTAGCCTTGGTTTGCTCTCTCTGCTTGACTCTAGCAACCTCACTCTTTTTCTCCTTGTCTTTATTTAATAACTGAGAGTTTGCATTCAGAAAGATATTAAGGTACCTAAAATTTAAAGTTGTCTAAATTCTTTTGATTTTAACAAGAATTAAGAGATGGATATTTGAATGTGTTTGTAGATCTGAGTGTTGATGAAGGTTTAACAGCCATCTCAGTTTGTGGAAAAAAGATAAAAGATTTATGAGAATAGTTTTTTGGCCAACATGAGAAACTGCTACAAGTACTGTGAAAATCCTAACATTAATGCACAGACATTAATCTGATTTCACTTTTCAGTGTTGATATCTATTCATAAATATATTAAATGATCAGTAAATCAAACTCTGAATATTATTTTAGTTCAGAGCACAAACTAAGCACAACATGAAAAAATGAACCTTGAGTGCTTTTTACTTGAACTTTGTATGTAACCATATTAAGATGCTGAATATTTCAAAGGCTGATAGTATTTATAGCTTTTGACTTTTAACCATATTATATCCTTTGCCTTATTTCTTGTCCTCAGCAAATGTCAAGTGGGTGTTGTATGGAACTGAGAGAGACCAATCTCAAGAGAACATCCGCCTTCAATAAGTGGAACTCCAGATTACACAAAGCTGCAGGCATAAAAGCAGCTGCAAAAGCAAGTTCACTCTGAAAATGAAGCAATTTTCTCTAGAAAAAGGAACATGAGAGTTAAAGTAAGGACTAAACTGAAATCATCGTACTTTTAGAAAATGTACTTTATATCTAACAGTATTTGCAGTCAAATTAAATCTGTGATGTGGGTTATAGTTTTTAAACTTTCTATTTCCTTTTCCTGGAGTTTGCATATTTATATCAAAAAGCCATCCCAAATATGCACTCTGCTCCTGAGAATTATGGTCTACCAAATAAGTTTGAATTTCTGAGAACTATGATCCAATGAATAAGCTTGAATTTCTTTGTATATTCAAGCTATTCTTTTAAGAACATCTAAGCAGGATGTTTTTTCAGAGATGTAACTCAAATCCAAGGGGCTGGAGTATTTGACTTATAGTAAAAGAGCCAGAACCAGGTCTTGTTTTGTAATACATGTACAGAGTGCAGAGTGCAGGTGATGACTTGAGGTGTGAAAGCTTGTATTATAAAACCTGCACCCACACATTCTGAAAACTCTGCCAGGTTTGTCATAAAAGTTAGCTAAAACTGTGAAGCTTTCAAATAAACTTATGCCTAATTTTGAGTGAATATTGACTGATTTATGGTCACCTATATCTATCAAGCCAAGGTTCAGGATTTTTTTCTTACTGTGCTACACTTGGAGCTATTTTGGTTTATTTAAGCCTGGAGTTCAAACTGAGTTTCATGAGAGACAGTCCCCTAGAAACTAAACCCAAGGACCCTGATAAAAATCTGAGGATGGAAACTGCCAAGTTTCAGATACGTTTGGATGAAGCAAAGGCTTCTTTTCATCCCTTTTGCAATCCTTCCGTCTGCATTAAGAATAAAATTGAAGTGTGCTTAAAGGAGTTTTGACTGAGGAGAATGATTGAACTTTGAAAAGAGGAAGGCAGAACAGGCAAAGAAATCGTATTTCTCAAGAGGAGATGCAAGATAGTTGTATGGTCTCCACATGATATAGTGAGCTAAAGTTTCTTCCTAATTTACCATGGCACTGCTCTGTAGGAAAACTCAGGACATGGTACATCATTGGATCTAGGAAATGGAAACATTTCTGTTTAGTAAGTGTTTCAAGGACATGCTTATGTCCTGTCTAAGCTTGGCTACCATTGGTTTTGGTGCAGCTCTGTGCTTGCTTTGGGTTTGGCCAAGGCCCATGGAGGCAGGCAGAAGTGCTGGTTCCACATAGTGCTGGTTTGGCTAGCCTTGCATCTCTCATAAAAATTCATGTTTCTCCTGTGAGAGTTGAACCTCTGTGAAGTATCTCCCATGCAGAGGCAGCAGAAAGGCTGAGCATTCATCAAGGGGCAGTACAAAGCAACTTGGGCTGTGCTTCTCAGGAAGGGGAGGGAGAGCAGCATCCCTCTTTCCTCTTTTTTTTCCTACCTGCTCCCCTCCCCACGAGGAATGTGTCTGGGCCTTCTGCAATGTGCCTGGGCCTCCTGAAAAATGTTCCCAGGTTTTGCAGCTTGACATAGGGTTTTTTTGGCTTCTTCTCTGAACTGCCCTCCGGAGGAATCTGGCAATGTCCCATAACGATACAAGGATCCTAGGGAGACCTGTGTTTCTAGCAAAACATATAAGTAAAATGAGAGGTGGTCTCACTATTCTCCGTTGCTTAACCAGTTACACAGCTTTGCACGATTGTGTTTCACTACTTAAGTACAGTAAACAGATAATAATGACCTCGAAGCCATGTATGACAACTTCCAGATTAAATTCCAGCCTAATGTCTTGTACTGTCATCAGTCTATAAAATGCAGGAGTATATACACAATATAGAGTCCACTATTTCCCATCATCTGGAGTATGATTTTGTGATTGCTTTTTATGTCTGTCTTAAAACAGTTTTTGTAACTGTACTGTTTGCTACTCTGGAGAAGCCATTTTGCTTTCTTATTCTGTTTTGAAATTTAATGACTTCCTTCATGAATGGTTAGGGGCTGAACAGAAAAGGCCTGACTGTGGGTCAGAATCCAAACCAGTACTCAAGAAAGGGTTTCCTGCAGCAGCATCAAAATATAAAGATAAGAAGCAGCCAGGACAAAGCAAAAATAATTATTAATTATTAACAAACTATTCCTACTAAATCAAGTGCTTTATTCAAAATATAAGCTGACTTTATGACAATCAATTCCTGGTAACTGTGGTAGTACAGATAAAGGAAAAATTGGAGCTAGACAATTTATTAAGAGAGTTATAAAAATAGCTAACAGATAGTTAAAAGCTTTCACAAGATGAACAAATGTCAAAATCAGCTATTTTTCAACCTGAGTTTAAATATTTTGAAACTAACGCATTCATTATTTTCTTAATGTGTTTTGTTAATTAGGTCAGTGGGACATGTGCTCCAAAGTCCCTTAGGTGTTGCTGAAAGTGTCCCCCTAGGTCAGGCTGAAAAACTTTATTTATGTGATTCAAAAAGCATACCAAATCCCACCCCATGCTTCCAAGAACTCCACTAGTTATTTAAAGGTATCAAACTAAATAGTGATCTCAAGGACTCATGTGTCTCTAGACCATCCTTCTTTCTGTCCATCTCAAATGTCTGTCAAAACAAGGAGGTCTGCAGTGCCACCTTGACATTGTCACATCTGAGGTACTCAGCCAAAGGCCTGGAGGGCACACTACTGTAGAGACAGCAGGATGGGTAGCAACAGGCTGTGGTGGTAAATGCAGGGCTCTGTGGCAAGGGTGAGATGGGGCAAGCATTGCACTTTTGGGGGAAAGGCTGAGGAAGTGCTAAATAGGGCACTGTGAAGGACTGCGGGATGGATGTGGTACATGGTAACACCACGAGAGTCACGGTGAGATCAAACCTTGGCAGTGTGGAGACACTTTAAAGTGTGGATATCGATGAGTTTTACCAGTTGGGGAGGTTTTCACTGGTGTTAACATTGGTGTCGCTCAGACTTTTCAAAGAAAAATGGGAAAGTAAATGGGAAGCTTCTGATTACCATGGCGGGACCATTGAGAACTTGTAAAAGTTTGCTAGCCTTGCAAGCCTGTGTACTGAAAACTCAGTGTTGTTTCTGACATGTGGGCAGGATAATGAGTCCATACAGGACTCAGAGGACACAGATAAGTCCCATTATGTTTTTCATTCTATAATTCTTTATGGTGAAGTCAAAATATTTGACTGGACTGATCTGAACTGACCTGTCACAGCAACTAACAGAGTGACTTAACAGCTACAAGGTTGTCAGAGAGCGTGGATTTGAGATAGAATAATAGAAACACTGAAAAAAATAGCTGAATATGCCTGAAAGACCTGAGCAAGCAGACCTGAGGAGAGGAAAGTGTCCATTCTTTGGTCTCTGCATGAAAGACTAAAAACTGCACTGCAGTGGGGGACCTCTACACCAGTGAATTAGAAGTGCCTGAAAATGTTCCCAGGGTCTGCTACTGGACTAGAAAACAAACCACGTTCCTTCTAATAAATTCCATCATTGTCTGAAATTAGATGACTACATGAAAAAGTGCCTGTTGAAAGTGGTCCTGGGAATATTTATACTCCCAAGCTGGTTTGGGATATTTTTGTATGCGTGCTGGATGGGGTGTGTGCCAAAAGTGTGCCAGGAAATGGTTGGACAATTTAGGGAATGCCTAGATTAGGAAAAGGTCCAATAGGAACATCAGGTGCTGAGGATCACATCCACACTGGCATTCAAGGTCTTTGTATTCCAGAGCTTTACTGTCGCCTAGCTCTAGCTTACTTCTGCAGACAGAAGGCCCATTAGCAGTCAAAGTGCATTAGATACCCTCTGAGACTGAGACTGCTCCTCCAGGTTTATTTTTATCTGAAAGGAATTAATTTTGCACATTCCAAACATGATGTGAACCAAAGTGCAGGAAGTGGGACCTACTGGGAGATTTACTTTAGTAGTGCATCCTGATCTGAACTAAAATGCTACCACACATACACCCAGAGGCAACTGCGTCCCACTGTTTGAGAACATTCCCAATCACAGTTTAATTTACCAGTTCACCCAGTTCAATTGCACATAAAAATTGTGTGAGGCTTTGGCATGCTAAGTGGAAATTGGATTTTAAATTTTATTGCTAAAATTGAGTAAATCTCTACTGAATGTTTGAACTGTCATTCTTCAAGTGCCTAGAATAAATTTGGGAAAGTTTGCAAGTGGATGCAAAAAACACGGCTGTTATATATAGACTATGTTCATGAAGTGTTTTAAATGTGTCTCACTAGTGTATCTGAGAAAAGAAAAGGGAGGGGGGGTGGGAAGGAGAGAGAGGGAGAAAGAGAGGCTGTGAATGTTAAAAGGAAAGGGAAAGGCCTAAACAGGATTTCTCCTTAGATTACAAAAATCTTCACAGTAAATTTACAACCAAAATTTCCAGTCCCGACTAAAGCAAGTGATGTTTGGCACGATGTATCTGTAGGCCGTGAGCTTTAATTACACCACATTATCTTCCCCTGTAATATCTGCTTGGCAGTTGCCTTTAGGTTGGAATCCAAACTGATAAGGAGCTTTTTATCACTACAGAGTACATCAGACGTAGTTTGTAAGGAGCAGATAGTCATCTGCTGTACCAACCTGCCTATTCTAGTTGAAGTTGCCCCCAGGGAACAGATACCAGAAACTTTACATTTAGAACACTTAAAAAGAAAGATTCCTGGCAAATGTGACTGCATAAGTGGTATTTAAAGAAGAGCTGTGTAATATAGTACCTAAATAATTTTATAGTCCCACTGCTATTTTAGTATGCTGGGAGGATATCTGAACCACTTGCTCTTGACTTGTACCTTGTCTGTAATGATGTTATGCATAATGCAGCAAAAGGAATTCTTCATTCCTGAGCAGGGGAACAGAAGTGAACAGAAGTGCTTTTTACAGCTCATCTCTTATGGATCAAAGCAAACCTCAAGCTTGCCTTATCATGTAAGCAAGTTTAGCGTCCTTGAGCTTCACTGTTACAGTTACACATGCTTAGCCCATAGCTCTTGCCATGTTTGCATTTACTGAAATTGCATGTGTAAAGATTGCACAGGCTTGATTTCTCCTGGCAATTAGATGTTCAGTGTGTCGGTTAAAATAACATTTTGTAAAATTTACTCTGAAATACATACAGAAATTATTAAAATATATAAATATTTATTTGGCCTATATCTAAAACAACCCCAAACCAAATTAATTTCAAATATAGTGTGTGGGGTGAAAGAGTAAAAAAATCCCAATAACTGGAAAATTATTTGTTTTGTGTACACTTGTTTAGATTTTATTTTCCCTACTAGTGTTTGTGCTTTCTGTATTTGTAAAACATAGCTTAAAACCAGTTATGATGTAAAGGCTGAAAGTTAGGAAATAAAATCTTGCTGTGGTCATACAATTAAAATGAATGAGGTATTTTGTTGCTTACTACACATACTTTTCTTTCTGAAGCAGTTTATACCTTCATTGTATACTGAGTATGTGAAGTACAAATCATATTAATGATAGAGTAACTGCTTTACAGTGCTAATCAACCACCTAAATGCTTCTTTTAAAAACAAACAAACAAAAGGCACTGTAATGTTTGACCTTAATGTCTTTTGGTGGGGGATCTAGTACATAATGGGTCTGGACAGCATTGCTTGTCTCATTTAGATTTCAAGGTTTTTAGGGCAAAGTGTATATTCCATCTGGATTTTTGTCTTGCTGAGCAGTTTGACAGTTTCTATTAAATCATAATTAGAACAGCAAAAATCACAATTGGTCTTTTTGAGAAAAAAGTGTCCCATGAAGCTTCCCCAGATACACTTTCTTAACTGAAGAAATCCATAATAGCCAAGAAACTTCTTATTCCTAGTCATGCATTTACCCCATCCCAGTAAATCTGTATTGTACTCTTGTAGGAAAACATTTTAACTGGTTGGGTGGTTGTGCTGCTGTTGGTCTTGTAGCTTGCCAGCCTGCAGCTATTATTTTTTTGCTAGTTCAGCACTTCTTCAAAAGAATGCTCATTTTCCAGGAAAAAAATGCCATAGAAAGGATCCTGAAAATGCACTGTGGGCGTGTTTAGTTATTCAACTATGCTCTACTTTCATCAGTTGCTTTTTGTAAGCCAGAAAGGCATGAGCCAGTTGGGTCCCATGTAGTTATGTAAGAAACTCAGGTAGAATTAGAATAATAAATCAGACTTGCAGTAAAATTATGATCCAGTTGCCCAGAACTGGTGTTCTTTTGCTGGACTTGGACCCGTGGGCAGAAAGTGTGTGCAAGGGACAACGTAGATGACATAGAGATTTCCCATGACTGGCTTAGTGTGCTGGTGCCAACTTTCTATCAACTTTCAGGCCCGTTCCCCAGTGGCAGAGCTCTGGGTTTCGATGCTTCAATTGTGATATTCTCTTTTTCCATGGTATTTCAAAAAAAAAGACTGGATACCTACCTAGGTACTGCTGTTAAATATTGGCGTAGTATTGCTAAAATTAATGAGAAAAAGAGAATCTTTACTTAAATGGGAAAAATTATACTGGCAGAAAAGTTTGTTTATAACAGTAAATAGTTTTTTATCTTACCAGTGTATGCTGTCTTGTTTTCTTTTTCTGTAAGCTCAAAGAGGCAGAGGTTATTAATGGAAAGTGCAGAGTAAGTTTTAGCTCTCATCTAGATTAAAATGTCACAGATCTCAGTGAATTTTGCCCATGGATAGCCTATTTGTTCTTTCCTTTAGTTGACTGTACTGGGGTTTTGAGCCTGTGAGCAAAAATATCTTGATTATCTTCTAAGTCTTATTTTGGTACTCAGCTATTCAGGCTTTCCTTTGAACACTACCCCTCTCTGTACAAAGAGGAATACTCCTTATATGGTTGTGTTCTGGCATCATTAACAACCTCCATGAATTTTGTTGTTGACGGAATACATCCAAGATTTCATCTTCCAAAACCTCCCCAAAAAACTATGCAAACCTGCTTCAGGTTTTTGTTTTCTTATTTTTTTTTTAAATCTACAGAAGACGTTTGGGCTGGCACAAACATGGGGATGCCACAAACACTGAAAGGGAAATGTCTGGGTTGGCATGAATCAAATATGGTGCATAATCTGGGTCAGGACCCTGCAGACTTTGTGGTGTAGAAGTGGTGACAGCAGCAGCAGTTCCCCACATCTGTGTACAGGAGCAGGAGAGGGCAAATAACTGTTCACCCAAAGTTCATGTGTACTGCAGTCTGAGAAACCATGAACTAGATGTTTCACTTGGAAGTTTCTCATTTATGCATTTCTTCAACCTGATCTAAAAGCCTTGGTATGTGTGCACACACACACATATATATTTGTATATATATATAAACAACATTCTCTGAGCTAATACAAACAGATTGTAAATCCTATGTTAAAAAATAATTTCCTGTTTCAGTAATTTCCCCATAAAATAGTAACACAGAATTCCTGCATGTTGATGCAGAAAATAAATTGCAATTGGAGTCTACATAAGCTTAGATCTTCTCTTCAGAGAACCAACATGCTCAACTCTTTCACATATAAAATACTCAGAGATATATACAAGACATACTCTATTCCAGTTGAGTAATTTTCATCTCAGGGCAAGGAGAAAATGTGTCCTGTAGTTCTGTTTTTAAGTGTTTGAGAGTTTCTTAATGTTACTTTTAATACTTGGGTAGATATGTTCAAGAAATATCATTACTTTACATTGGATCCAAAGGTTTTGGACTGGGATCAGGTACAGTTCTCTTAGCATTCATGGCACCTCTTGTGGTCTTGGATCTTTTTGACGTTGGCCAAAAATTGAATGAAGACTACTGCAGAGAAACATGGAGTTTGTTGAATTCAGGGTTTTCCAATGTTACTGATTATGAATTACAGCAACTCCAGTGATAATTAGGCCAAGAAAAAGTAAGTTTTTGGTGGATTCCATGGTGTTTTTATTCAGGAATTAAAGCTTGTCCTGGTCTGATAAGAGATATCCTTCCTTCCCTCATCTTCCCTGCCAAAGATAAATGTCAAATTAGTTTTAAACTTTTATGTCTGTTTATAGCATGAAACTACTCTCTTCTTTACATGATTAATGCTATTAACTTCAGTGTCACTACTGAAGTAGTGGGTGAGCTGGATTTGACTGTGCATGTATGCACCGCTTATTGTGTATGAAATATAGGTACCATCTCTTATCCTCTGTGTTATTTTTTGAAAAGCATCTCTTTTTGTCTGAAAATCAGTTATAAGCAGGAATCAGATATGCCATCTGTATAGCAGTTGCTATTGTCAGCTTTCTAACTTCACAAATTGCACGTAATATAAAGTAAGCATAAACCATGCTTTAAAAGCTAAGGTACACTTGTCTGTTATTTTGAAAGATATTTCCTTTGCAAAAGATACAGGTTGAGAACCTGTTCTCATTTAGGTAAGATATAGTCTTGTCACTTATTTCAGTGGGAGAAGTGTTGGGTCCGTATTATAATTTGATGAATTGATTGTGAAGTCACTCTTGCTGGCCTAGTAGCCATTGAATGTGTATCAGTCACAGTTTCAAATGAGCAATCACATTTATTTCAGATAAAAAAATATAGCAGAGTGGCTGAGGGAACTGGAGATATGTAGCCTGGAGAAGAGGAGGCTCATAGGAGACCTCATCACTTTCTACAAACACCAGATAGGAGGTGGGTGCTGGCCTCTCCCTCCAAGCAACCAGCAACAGGAAAGAGGGAATTAGCACAAGCTGCTCCAGGGGAAGTTACAGTTGGACATCAGGAAGAATTTCTTCACTGGAAGCATGGTCAAGCATTGGAATGGGCTGCCCAGGGAAGTGGTGGAGTCACCATCCGTGGAGGTGTTCAAGAATCAACAGGATGTGGCACTTGGTGCTGTGGTTTAGTTGACGTTGTGGTGTTGAATTTAATGATCTCAGAGGACTTCTCCAACCTTAATGATTCAATGACTCTCTGTGAGAGATGGTAAGGGGAAAGAACTACAATAAAGTATAATATTTTGTCTTATTTTTAAGTGTAGCTCTTTGCACTTTGGAAATTACTCCATGAATCATGGGTGATTGCAGTGAAGTCAGTGAGTAAGACTGGGGCCTGTTCATACTGAGTTCCTTAATATACACCTGATCCAGGGCTTATTCAAGTCTGTTGGAATTTTTTCATGCATCATGAATATAAAGTTCTGGGCCTGCACAGGAGTCCTTTATATCCCCACTTATTACCAAGGTTTGAAATTTACCATGTACAGAGGTGCAGCAGAGTTGGTAAAAGACAAATAACCATTAAAGCCATGAGATTAGACCTTAAATGGAAAGAAAATTATGCAGAGGCCTTTTGTTTCTCTAGCACATAGAGTGAATTACTGTGAGGATGAACCTTTATCCAATTTGCCTTATCATCCCATAGTTTTTCTACAACCTGATAGTATTATCATTTTATTAATTAAAAAATAGAATACATTTTCTCAACTCTATCAAGATAAATACATTTTATCTTTCATATGATGTAACTTCTGTACTGTAATCCAAATAACAAAAAAATATAATGAACAGCATGTGAGAGTGGATTCTCATATTAAAACCAATTTGTATCTCAAAAATATTTCTTTAGTTTTCTAATTTACTGTTACAAGACATTAGGACTATTTCTAGTCCCCTCAGTAAAAAAAACTCTTCCATGAAGGCAAAACATGACCCACAAATGCACTTAAAAAACAGCTATCATATTAAATGAGACCTTACACAATAAAAGTTGGTTTCAAGCTGTCCCACGACTCAAGTAATTATTATTTCTCCAAATATTTATACTTGATTGTTATACTTACCACAAGGTGCCTTCTTGCACAGTTTGACATTTAGCATGTTTTAGTCTCAAATAAATATTTTTACTTACAAAGAAAGTAAAAATCAAGACAAAGACTCATAAAACGTTGGAATAGCAAAACCAGTTTTAAACCAGCTTTTGTCTCTCCTCTGCTTCAATCCACTAGCAACTCAACTTCTGCACTGTTCAGGGAGATTTCTTTTGTGAGTAGCTTAGTTTTGTAAATTAGCATGAGAATACTCCTTCCTTGCATAATGTCAAAATCACCGTCTAAGGAAGCCCAATCTTTTTATGGCTTTCTAAATTAACACAAAGTGAACAAATAGTGACTTTCTTTGGTGTGAATTTATCTTTTGGAACATTTTCAGAATAAAAAGTGTAAGTAAATCTTTTTTTTTTTTTTTTTTTTTTTTAAAGTTCTGTTAATGTTGACACAAGAGGAAAGGTGATTTCCCTGGTGTGTTATTGATAAAACTCCAGCCTCATCAGATTATTTAGTGAAAATGGTGAGAGTGTTGTTTGCATTGTTAAAATATTTAACATTTAGAAAGATGTGAATCCCACAGAACAAAACACCTTTTTCTCTGGGGTGAACTAGTAAGTTTCCTTTTCCTTCTGCAAAATGTTTTAGCTTGACTAATAGACTGGTGAAAAAGCTGAAGTTTATATAGAGTGCTTATGCTGTTAAAGCAAAAATTGAGTTTTTATTGTCTTCCTAAAGAAACAACTGCTTCCATCTAGGGGGAAGAAAATGAGATTTTCTAATAAGGAAGGACTCATCCGATTGCTTCCAAATAAAATCTGAATATTTTAGTGAAATGAGAGACCTCAGAAAATACAGATATTTAGACTGACTGCCATAATAAAATAACTAAGTCCATCTGCTCACTGATCCACGGGGTCTGAACTTAGATTCAGTCTCCTCACTGCAGAATTAAGTGAGATTAAAGAGATGCTTATATATTTGGTATGAATTAAATTAATCTAAACATACAGAGGTCAGCAGCAGACCCAGAGACCCTGTATATCTTAAATTAATACATAAGTGCTGCATGACCCTGGCCTTTCCCCAGAGATAAATTGCCACAGGGGTCGCATTGCTCTCCTTATTTACAGTGGATAGACAGGCCAGAGCAGTGGAGAGATTCACTGAAAGCTTCTCCCCATGCTGGGTGGTGATTTCTACAGAAAAGCCATGATCAGGGCTCTCTTCAGGGACCCTCACATCAGCAGTGGAGATCCATATCCATCAGTTTTCTGGTGATGGGCAGCATACAGAGGGATGGGCAGAGTGGTGGCTCCTCAGCTGCCCAGCCGGTGGTGTCTGTGCAACACAAGTCTGGGTCTGCTCTCATGGCTGGGACAAGGGCAGAAAGTCACCTCTGCTAAAGCCCTCCCACAGGACCTGTAGGTATGAAATGAATTGCCATTGTGATGGTAAACTAATTTACCCTTTTCTTGCCATACTCTTACACTTTTTTTTTTTTTAGCTGATATTAGTTTATTTCCTTTGTGTGCCTTCCTTTTTGTGCACAGTCTTCCTCTTTCCCTTTCCTTATTAGTCATCAACTTTTACACTTCTTCATCTTTCTCCTCTGGCTTTCACAACTTCATTTTCCAGACCTTATTCTCTCTTTTCTCATTCTTTGTGATTTCCTTTAAATGCTTTTTCTTAAACCATGTAAATGTTTTACAGTTAAAATATAATCTAGAATTTTAGCTTCTATTTTTAGCAATTTTTTTCTGGTTTTTGTTCAATTTCCCTTATATTTGACATAAATAAATTGTACTCTGAAAAGCCCTTATGATTACTTATGGGTTGAAGTACATTATTAGAGGAAAGAAGGGATTAAATTCATCCAGTAACACACAATGGAAAGAAAGGGAAGTTGGGAGGGGTGAAACCATTTGTGCTGACAGGATGTCTGAGGAACTCTGCTCTCCCGTAAAGTCGACATTAGCACTGTCTGTGAAGATTACAGCTACCCCTGTTTGCAATGTCCTTCCCTATAGGAAGCACTCAAAGCGAAACAGAGTATCTGAACTTTGAATGCAGACTGCAGAGAAGCATAAACAGGCAATCAAATCCAGCTATAAAAACATCTATATGTAATACATTTGAACTCTAGCATATTGGATGCTTTTTATTGCAGTTATTAAGAAGAGTCTGTGAGATCTGAAAAATAGCCTTATCCTAAAGGGAAAAGAAAATGACACTCTTTATTTGAAACCATTACTTACTGTACCACTTTGGGAGGGTTAACTGCATTGTCTAACATGCATCATCTTGGCATGCTAATTTTTCGCAGGGGAATTCAGTTATGTAATTCACTATTTTCAATACTTACTGGAGTTACATGCTCTACAGAGGGGATCACAATATGGACTTTTGTGTGTACTTATCTATAAACATATGGAATAAATTACCAGGGAAAAGCAATCTGAAATAAAGGATACAAATGGGTGAAGTTTGTTCCACGGGAGGAAGAAACAGAGACTAGTAATCCAGCATCAGAAAGTCTGGGACTAAAAGACAATGAAAAGGGGTAGGTAAGAGCAAGTGGTGCTTTCTTAATCCTGTAGCTGCATGCATTAGAAGCTCTCATGTGTGCATTTCATATTAAACACCAAATTTGTGGGCATAATTATTTAGCTGCACTTTCCTATGTCATCTTCACATTCCTTAACCTCGGTGTTCTGAGTCTACAATCATTTCCCAATTAATCACTGCAAATTGCTGACAGCCTTTAACAGCCAGTGTGATGAAGCAGGAATGAATCTATATGTTCATTTCCAAGGGACAGGTTTCAAAACCTCTTACTTTACTTTTAGCAGATGAAGGCAATAAAGATGGTGTGACAACTTGCTAAGACATCATTTCTGCACTGTTACTAAAATGCTAACTTGTGGCCAGAAAGTATCACAGCTGCTTATAGGGAATATTGAGAGTTCTCATGACTTATGAGGAAAAGACACAAAATAAGAAGCAGGCCTTGCTGTTCTGTGGAAGATGAGTGACTGGGTTTAAGGAAGTGTCTTAGGTAAAATTTAGTAGGATGTATTGGTGGAAGGAGGCTAGTGTTGCTAGAAGAAAATATCAGCAACTTGGTGAATCTATTTGTGATTAAAGCACTCAAGAGATTTGTTACCTCCTAATAAATCTGGGGACAAAAATTGTTGTGACACAATGTTTTCCACAAATAATAGAAGAAAGAGAAACTGAGTTAAATAGAGCATTGTGTAGAATAATCCCATCCACCCATACATAATTTTTCTACTGTGCTGCAGTTTAGATGGAAGATGCATGTTGTGTAAGCTTCCATTTAGCTCTTTCCATAGGCTTGATTTTCATCTACTGCTTGTGCTTCTGGCAGACTTTAACATGTGGTGTTAAGAAATGTGGTAAAGATGATGTGATTGAAATAGTGTAATACTTGGTGAGGCATTCTTGTCAGCACAGGCAAGGGCAGTATTACTGTGAAGGCTCTTCTTGGTATTGGACAATGGAAGAGACTGAGATTGTCCTTCTGAAACAGGAACAAACCAATAAAATAGGTTTGATACTTGTCCCTCCCTCGAGTCCTGAGCATCAGATCTCACTGACTTCAGCATACTTGCTGAAGGAAGTGTACTTCCTACTAAAGGAAAAAGGTTTTTTGGAGGTTCTCTCAGTAATGCAAATTACTTCTTCTCACTTTTAATTAAGGTGAGCAAAGAATGTGATAGCTAATACACCCAAACTTACAAATTATTGATATCTAAAACCTACAAGAAAATATTTAATAGTGAGAGGATTAGAAAATTACAACTATAAAATGCAATCATTACATAGCATATTATCTTAGATCCCACATGTGATTATTATTCTTCAATCATTTTGTTTTTAAAAACTATATTAAAAATGCAACAGAATCATATGGGAACTCACATTCTAAAATATGGGGAAATTTAATTTCTTTGATGTTTAAACTGAGACTTCTTTTTAAGGTTGTTCCATGGGCCTTGGAGATGCAAGGAGACCAAGCATCCAGATCCTGACAGGAACTGAAAATATCAGCCTAACAGTCATATTAGAAAACACAATAGGTCAAATTCCTTCTTTAAGAAAATTATCCAGCATTATCAGTATAATATTGCTATGTTTCATTAGCAGATAGTTTGTTTCACTGTATGACAGATGCTATGAAAAAAAAAATGTAGCAAAGTTGTTTTCTGCATGGGCTAAAAAACAGCCAGACCCTCAGCATTTGTTGTTTCTGCTGGCTGGCAACACAAAAGTCAAAGAACTTTCTCAATTTGTACTACTTACTAAAAAAAAGTCTTTCACAGAAATGTCCAATCCCACAAGTTCCTGTGGTTCCTCTCAGCTTTTATTGGGTATTCATTTTGGTGCCCTTGAGAATTACTCTGTGTTGCTGGTCCTAAGGCTTTGGGTACACTTACTTTGTAGTTATCCTTAAAGCAAAATATCCTTTGGCAAAAAACAAAAGAGGGCACAGAAAAGTTCAAAATATTGACAATATTATTGCAGACATTTTAGAATTAGATGAAATGGGAAACAAAGCACTAAAATATACATCCTGTCCTAATCTCTATCTACGTGTCAAATTACTCTCTCTATGAGAAAATCTGAATCTTAACAACTGACCTGTCGCTCATTTAGCTATAAAGAAGTCATTAATCTATTATGATGCACACATACTGTTCCACCTGGCAGGAAGATGTTTGAATTTTATTTTTTGTCAAAGATTTCAAGGAAGAAAGAAAGCATATTCAGAAGAAGGAAAATCAACTAAGCACAATGTAGAACTTTCCAATTATTTTTTTTAAATATTGAAAAGAATCTTTAAAGAAAGCAGCTGAATAAAGTGTTACAGAAAGAAATAAACTCATAGAGGACTTAGAGTACATTTGTGAGAGAACGATTACATCCTTATGTTTCAAAATGAAGGCTGGGCTGAGAATGCTACAATAATGAGGCTTTATGAGGAGGGCTGTTTTGTCCCACAGCAACCTTTTCATTTGCCCTGGACAAGCTAAGGGCTGTACGAGGTACAACATATCGCTCCATTCTGCGACAGACAGACAGGGTTACTCAAGGGACGATCGCCCTTGCCTTGTTGCTGAAGTGCTTTGTATTCATTTTCTCAAACTCCTGTTGGTCCTATTTGCTCTGTCTTAGGTTAATTCTTTGCTTGTGCTTGCAGTTGATGCAAAGCTGGAGAGGTGGATGATACATCAGAGGGTTGTTAGGACTGTCAGGTTGGACAACTGGATCAAAGGAACCTCATTGAGTTCAACCACAGAAAATGAAGAGTTGTTCCTCTGGTAAGGCATTACCAACACAGTGTACTAGTATGGACCTGGAAGTGACAGCCTGGAAAGAAGCTCTGCAGAGAAGAACATGGGGGTTTTGCTGAACAACGGGTTGAGCATGAGCTAACAACATGTCCTTCAGCCAATGGTGTTCCGACCTGCATTAGCCAGAGCATTGCCAGCAGGTCGAAGGAGATGATCCTCCCCCTGTACTCAGCAATGTGAGGCCTCAACTGGAGTGCTGTGTCCAGTTCTGGGCTTCCCAGTACAGGAGACAAGGAACCGCCATAGAGGGTCCAGGAAAGGGCTGTGAAGATGTTCAGGAGAGAGGAGCATCTCTGTTATGAGGAAAGGGTGAGGGACCTAGGCCTGTTTAGCCTCAAGAAGAGACAGCTGAGAGAGTCTCATCAATGTCTGTCACTATCTGAAGGGAGGGTGTCAAGAGGAGGCAGCTGGATTCTTTCCAGTGGCACCCAGTGATAGGACAAGAGGGAATGGGCACAAATTGCAACACTGAACTCTCAAAAACATACTGTCAGGGTGACAGAGCACTGGAACAGTCTGCACTGGGAGCCTGTGGAGTCTTCTACTCTGCTGGTATTCAAAACTCACCCAGATGTGATTTTTTGCAACCTGCTCTAGGTAAAGCTGCTTTAGCAGGGAAGTTGGACTAGATGATTTCCAGGAGTGCCTTCCAAACCCATTGGCATTCCCTAAATCTGTGATTTTGTGATCTCTCCCATGAAGGAAGGCTGGGAGTGCTCAGCCTAGAGAGGAGAAGGCTTAGAGGAATCTCATCAGTGTATATAAATACCTGATGGAGAGGGTAAAGAAGATAGAGTCAGTCTTCCAAGTGGACCCAAGTACAGGAAGAAATAGGCACAATATTGAAACACACAAAACTATTCTGGACCATAAAGAAAGATTTATTTTACCATGAGGTTGGCCGAACATGGCAAAAAGGGTTTTCCCAGAGATATTGCAGAGTTTCTGTTGTTGGAGATACTGCAAACCTGCGTGGACATGGCCCTGGGAAAACTGTTCTAGGGTACCTTGCTTGAGCAGGGGCATTGGACTTGATGATCTTGAATTTCCTTCCCGCATCATCCATTCTGTGATTCTGATATTGGTAAAATTACTCTTAGCTCAATGTTGTGTTTAGGTAATACAGAATTAAAACCATTCAAGAAAAAAAAAATATTTGGCTTCAATATGGATAACTTAAATTTAGAATTTATATAGAAAATTAAGACAATAGAGGTAACCTCAATATATGAGGTTTTTTTATATATGGTATGCAAAAAGAGTTACCCTAAGCATGGAATTGAGATGTGGATTTCCCATGCATTATTAGAAGCTGTGCTGCATTAATTTAAAAATTTTGAAGTGAAAATTGTATGCATTTTATTATATATCACAAGAACTGGTAAGCAGTGTATTTTTGTTAGAGTATCAAAGGAATATTTTAAATTGATAGTTGAACAATTTTCAAAGTGACAGCAGCCAAATCAAGCTTGGCTGTGTCAATCATTTTTGAGATCTGGTGAAAAAAATTCCTCAGTTTCTAAAATCCAATACTATGGACAAAAAAAGGATATCGTACCAATTTTATCTCTGATTTATCAGCATAATTAAGTCTTTAAGAAACAGCACAAGACTAATATGTTCTTTGGACTAGCTTGTAAGGAATGAGAGTAGGAGCATCGAGATATGTGATGAGCCATTAGAACTTCATGATGTACTGAGGCTGCCACTGCATAGTGCAAATTGGTCAACCTGGGAAATAGAGAAATAGACCAATTCCTTAAAAGTACAAATTATTTGTAATAAAGTGAAATGCATGCATAATCTAAGAAGCGGAAATCTCTTAGAATCTCTGGGGGACAACTAGAGAGGATGAAAGACATTAATTTCCTACCTACAAACTGTAGATTCAGCAGAAAGGGTTCACAGGTTGATGAACTTGAGGCTCAGGAGCCCTCATGGCATCTCAGACACAAAGGTGGCTTCCCATTCCCCAGAAAAAGTATATGTGTTTTAAACAAAATTCAAGTAATAACACCCTCACCTTTTTAAACCTGAAATCTTTAACTGTAAGACTTAAGGAGAAAATACTTGGTAACCCCAGGATTTTATTGTGAGCTAAATGGACTTGGTGTGTGGATTAACTCTATGAGCAAATAGCTGTCTGGCAAATAAACTGCTTGAAACAGCATGATTAAAAAAGAGCATGTTTGTTCAGAAGCTATGTATGATAGCTTTAAAAAGGTGTCCGATCTCAAGAGAAGACATGAAGAAGAATTGAAGTTATTTACTAAGGATAGGGGTATTATCAACAAACGACAGAACAGAGTGAAAAACCTCCACTTCTTGAGTCATACCAATAAAGCACTCCATTCATCTGAAGACAGAGGTTAAGGAGAGTCACTCACAAGGTTCAATGAAGGTAAGAGCAAGTATGCACGCTTGCTAGTCCCTTTGCATACAGCGGGACCCCACAGAGCTAAATAACTGTATTGAAAGGGAAAACATCCCATTAGTTTCAATTGGAAAAATGCTGGAAAAGTTATTTAATTTAACCTTTCACTGAGCTTTCTTGTTCAGAGAGTTTTGGCATACATCATCAGAAAAACTAGGTTTGCATCTTTTCCTGTTCAACCTTTGCTTAAAGAGATGCTATTTTCCAGACTATTTGTTTATGCTTTGCTCCTGAGGTGCGTCACTAAAATGTGTTGTAAGAAAGTTTGATGTCACAACAGCTATTATGTCTGATAGTACATTCCTTGGCTGGGAAAACAGTTCAAAGTATAACAAGAAAGAACCTCAGAAATATTCAGAGCATAGGCTAAGGCTCTAAAAATAGCAATTTAAGAATCCAATTTCACGATTATAAGCCGCACCATTTTGACTAAAATTTTGCTCCCAAACCGGAAGTGCGGCTTACATTCAGGAGAGGTTTATATATGAACAAATTTTGGAAATTTCCCAACCTGGAAGTCCGAGCCAGCAGCAACCCCGAGCCAAGCTGGAGCCTGCCCGGCCCTGGGTGGCGGGGCAGTGGCAGTGCAGTGGCAGTGCTGCCTGGCCCTGGGGGGCGTGGCGGCGGCACCGGCTGGGCACGCCCCTCTCCCTCGTCCCAGCGACAGTGCCCGGGCACGCCCCTCTCTCTCTTCCCAGTGGCAGTGTTCGGGCACACCCCTCTCCCTCTTCCCGGCGGCACCGGCCGGGCTTGCTGCTCCCCTGCCTCCCAGCGACAGCGGCGAGTGGGGCTGGGGCCACTCCCTGGTGACCACCCAGAGCAGGGCTGAGCCAGTAAACCCCGTGATCCCGCGATTCTGTTACTATTTGGCAACTTTGTGAAAGTTGCACGCGGATCCTCGCTGCAAACGGAAGTGTGGCTAATAAGCCGGTGCAGCTTATATACAGACAAAGAATGAAATGTTGCCAACACCTGGACCTGTGGCTTATAATCAGGTGAGGCTTGTAATCGTGAAATTACTGTAATAGAAAAAATATATCCGGCAGAGTTAGCACAGCAAAGACTATAGGCAGGTCACTATAGGAGGGAGCTCTCAAGGATTCTTGTTCTCAAATACAGGAGTCACACACAAAGTTTTCTTTGGAGCAGTGAACTATTGAGGATGATGTGCCCAATTTGGCTGCCAGCAATTCGAGAGTGCTCTGATACAGAAGTATCTAATAGATACACATCAGAATATTAGTAAAGAACATAAGGAATTAAAGGCATTATTTCTGAAATAGGTGAAAAACAAATTTAAAAACTGTCTATAGATTTATGTAATGGGAGGCCTGATACAGCTCTTAGAGAAAATCTTTTTCAGCAAGAAAAAAGCGAGGGAATTCTACTGCATAATGAGCTATCATTAAAATTGTTTGTCAATATGCTCAGATAAAGAAAGAAGCTGTGGTCTTAGTCTGCTGAAATGAAAGATTTCATGTCTTTTTAATGGAAATTCAGTGTAAGCGAACAGAACCCAATTACTGGAATTGTCAGATAAATAACAGAGTAAGGTTGTAGAGATTTATTTGTTTTTTAGGCACATATGTATGATTTTCAACTTGAATGCTAATCAGGAGGAGAAACTGTATTGTAAATGCATGCTCCAGATATTTTTGTGTAAGAGGACAGCTGAGATAGATTATATACATGCCAATCTTTTATAACAGTAAATCTGTTTGGTCTCCCATGAAATATGGAAGACTATTACTGGAAATATTGAAAGGGATGAGACATACTAAATAAACTATTGAAGTCACAGGGTATGGAGAGCAGAACATTAATAGAATCCCTTGATTGAAAAATAATATCTGATATAAAAAGGAATTTTTAGGGAGGTAACAAAGTAGGGATTCCTGAAATAATGAGGTAAAGGAAACATTACTTTCATTTTTTTCAATGTATATTGGGCAGAAAATTGAAGTTTTAAAGTGAAGAAGCAAGGATGCTTCGCATCTCCACGGTATGATGCCTAGTCTAGTAGGGTGCAGAGTTTTTAAATCTTTTTTAAAGCTGTTATCCCAGGTTATCAGCTTTGGCCAGTAGCCAGTATGTCTTAGAGCCAGTTGGAGCTGACTTTATCCAACACAGGGGTCAGTGTTGGATATTCTTGGTGTCATCTCACAGAAGCCACCCTGCAGCCCACCTGCAAACCTTACCAGCAGCCCCTAGTACACCATTCTTTCTACATCTCACAAGCCTTTATAAATCTCAAAAAGATCTCAGTTTTGAGGCTTATTTAGGGAAGAGAAAAATCTAGACCAAGGCAAGTGGACATAAATTGATGGCCCAGCAAAATGTGCTCTCAGATCAATATTGATTTCTGCTATAAGGCAAAAGAAGTATCCAGGTTCCTATATAATAAATTGCGTCTCCAAACCAACCTTACGTGAGATTTGCATCACTGAAGAAGACATCAGTGCAGGTTAATTCATCTCTAGTAGTGATATGTCATACCTAGCATAGCAATATCAAGCAGAGAAGTACTCTTTAGCGATTGTGAAGCAGAATGTTTCCAGAGAAATATGAGCAAAGCTTGCTGTTTCTGCTGCTGCAAACATGTTTGAATTTGCAATCACTCCTCTGCAGTCTAAATAATAAAGGCTTCAAGAAGAAGCCAGACTTGGAAGATATTTCTTGTTGTATTATAGCACCAATCCAAAGAAACCTGGACTGTGGCATCTATTTTGTACACAGTAAAAGTGAAAACATGTGGACCCTTTGGAGGAATACTTTTAAGTTACAAACTCCTAAGCACAAATTGTAATCTGTGTTTCTGTAGTGCTTAGCAAGGCTAGGTACAGGTGGTGAGATTACCTCATTTGGTTAGAGCAAGGTGCTAGGGACACCTAGGTAGCGTGTTCCATCCCTGTGTGGGCCTTTAACTTACAGTTGGACTTGATGATCCTTGTGGGTCCCTTCCATCTCAGAATATTCTGTGATCTGTGACTGGTCTCTACTTAGTCCCTCTGTAGTTTTCAGTCATTTGAGTACTTACAAATGGCACAAAGACAAGCTTCATAATTTTCACTTCATGTCCTAGATCAACAATCTGACTACAAAGAATAATGAATAGAGTCAATGTCAAATGACAATTTCCTTTTAGAAAAGATAGTAGCTTAAGAAAATTCAGTAGAATGTAAATGGATCAACTCCTAGAGAGGGAGCTTTTATTCCTCGTAATTACATTACTAGTAAAGAAGATATTTCTTTTATTTTCTATGTATTTTCATGTACAACTAAAACAACATTGCTTGCTTGAATTTTTAAATAGTCAATGCATTCAGAAAAGGAATATTTAAGACAGCAATCAAAAATATGGTAGGCCTCTTGAAGAAGTTTCTTTAGTCTTTGAATCACATGTTTATCTTGTACTGGGCCATAATTTTTTACCTGAAATCTTTGCTGCAGTGCACTTTGGCTATGGTAATAAGTTTGGCTATCTTATATTACACTTTCAGAATGGGAGAAATTATTGACATTGGAACCTAGCTTTTATTGAGTGAAAAAGTATCCCTTTCAAAAGTGACTACCAAAATATTGACATTCTAAAATGTTAGAGCTATTTGAATTCAGTGCTTGGGAGTTTTACTTGGAGTAGATACGTTTTATTATGGCAGAATGACATACTGACAGAATGTTGTTAAGCCTTTACTTTAGACTTATGAGGCAAATCTTCTCAGGCTCCTTCCTTAGAGAGTGTGAAATCCATGGAAATCATGAGCTCCTCAGTTGGGGTCATGTCCTAAACTTCTTCCTAGGGATGCCCATCTCTTTTGGTGACCTTGGCGGGGGTTTGTTCCAAAGAGCTGAGGCTCTTAAAGCTAAAGTCAGCATTTAAAAAAATCTTTGCACTTTCATAAAGTCCAACAGTCTTCCAGTAGAAATTCAGAGAATTTTCTGGAAAAGATAACAAATTTTCCCCCTCTTTTTCTGTTCCCATGCAGTTAATATATGATTTGGTCTATGTATGTACAATAAAATATACACCTTATATAATATTTACGCTTTGCTCCCCTCAGCCGTGGAATAAGTTTTTGCACAATAGGTTTGTGCAACTGTATAAATGATGAAAATTTGATAGGATTTTCTCCCTTGGTCTAAAAATGTGTATCTAATTCTTCTTAAAGCCCATATCCAAGTCTTAATACACTTGGCATTATAAAATGCTGTCTGTCAGGTGTCCAAAAGAATGAATTTGGCAAATAGAAGAATACTACAGCTTATAAGCAAAAAAACCTTTAATCTTTCTGTAAGTTAGTGCAGCACTGAAAATGTAATTTTGATAAGTGGCTTCAAAATGCTTTTCCCCCCCCTTTCTTACATGGTACTGTGTTTGAATGGTCATCTGTTCATGATAACCAATTTTTACTTGTAACAACCTCTGTAAAAATGAAAAATAAATGTGAAAATTAGAAATGTGGTTTTAGTTATACTGGTTTGGCTTGTTTAATAAACAGGGGTTGTAATCTCTGAAATAAAAAAAAATAAAATTGTTTCATCATAAGCAAATGACAGGCAGGTTAAAGGGAAAACACAGTTGTCACCAACAGCTTTTTTAGAGCTTGCAGAAATACAACTAATTCTATATTAATAAGATAGAATGAAAATTTTTCTTTTTATGTTATGAAAACTTGATTTTCAGTAATTAAGGCAACAAGTGATGTGGAGGAGAAAAAAAAAATCAAAGTGCATGGAAGACATCCAAATTACAGGGAGGCAAGCAAGACTGGAAACTTAGTGCAGATTAAATATTCTATGGTGTAATATTTTCCTGGGTACAAGGACTGGGAAGACTGGAGAAAAAGTAGTTCTTCAGAATATGTAGCTCCAGGAGTCCATAAGATCAAGGAAAAGTAAATTAGCATTTTCGGGTCATTTGATTTCTTTTTATAACTTTTGAACTTCTTTTACTAAAAAATGACAAGTTCTGACTCTTGCAACAGAGAATTATAGAAATTTATTGAGAGAGTTCTTTGCTTTGAGAATAAATATGTCCTTTTCCCCCATTTTCTGCATTAAATATTTCTTATATCACAATCAGACAGATGTGAAATTTAGATTATTCCCTTAGAAGTTGTTCATTTTTGTGATTATTAAGCCTAAATTGTGTATGAAAATAAAACAGCTTAATGCAACAGACCAATTTTTGAGCCAGAGAGATATTGCAGTTATATGCAAAAGGAGACCCAAGAACTACAACTGAAATTGAAAAATTAAATTTATTACCCTTCTTTGGCTGAAAGTGCCTGAACTAAGAACATGTACACTTTGGGAGAAAAATGTGTTTTCTACAGAGCTGATCATGCCAAACAGTGGAAAAATATTTAGAGTTTCACTGAGAATGAGATAAATAATTGGCATCTGATGGTTTAGCTTCCAAAGGCTCTTTCAAAAGCTCTCACCAATAACTCCCACTAATTTGCTCTTTCTGTGGGAGTTATACTTCCAAGTATGGACTTTACAAAAGAGAATTGTGAGTATTTGAGAACCTCATCTCTGACTTGGTACTTCTGATAAGTCTGAGATTCATAAAGAAGCCAGGTGTCTTTTCTCTGAAGTTATATTCAACACTCCTGTTTCAGCTTTCTACCTCTGTCCTTCTAAACAGACTTGATCTTTCCCTCTTACCACAGAAGTTAAATAAGAGATTAATTCTTTGATCATCTGTTTCTTAAATGAAGTCTTTCTCCATTCTTACATAGTTGGAAACTAAAAAGAAAAGTGCAGAAATTATCATATGTGAAGAAAAGTCAAATAAGTTACAGAGGACAAGATTGTAATAGTCCTGAAATATGTAGATAATACTGATTATAAAGCTACAGAAAAGCTTTCAGTGGATCTTGAATACACAGGCTGGTGAGCAGATCACCTTTAATTTTTCCTTCCAGAACTTCAATGTGTCAGTAAATGACATGTCTGAATTGGATGAATTTTCAAAGAAACATTCTGTTCATCCATGACATCTATTTCATTGGCCTGGATTCTCTTTCTGTGCAATCAATCCAGCTGGAGATGACACATAGGGAAAAAATCTTGTAATCCAAAAGTATTAAATGTACTTCAGTGTTTTCTCAGCAATTTTCTGTATGTCAACTTGTGATGACTACAAGTGTTATTTTCTTCAATAAATAAATTAATTAACTTTCCAATGCATGAAAAATTACTGAAATATTCTACATTAAAATGTGGGATGGTTGGGAGGCAAGATTTGAAGTTCTTTTTTTTTTTTTCACTTGTGATTGCTTCAAATCAGAATTTTATGTAGCTTTTAAAAAGTAGCTTAAAAATGTCCTCCTGCTATTTTCAATTATATTATTTTTATTATTTTTATTCTGATTATGTTGTTGAATATGTACGTGGGATGATCTCTTGTCATTCAGTGAATTCAAGTGATAAATACGTGTTCATATTTTAAAAGAGATCTCTGCAGAACTCACTTATATTGAAATTTCTGACAGATTGGAATTGGCTTTATTTCCCTCTGCATTTGTCCGTGTACCAGTAACGAATGACCTGACTGAGTTAATGAATCACAATTATGTCAGCACTGTACTTTTATTTTTAATGTGCAATCTGTGGTGAGTCGAGGACTGAATTGTAGAAATGCATCTTGTTATGCGAGAAAAACTCCTCTGTGTTCACCTGGAGGGTGTACATGCCAAAACCTGAAGGTGCAACAATACAGTATATGTATTGCAATTAAAAAATACCACATGGACGAGAAAGAGCAATGATGACTTCTAGACAGATTTACTCATTCTGCATTCTGCTCTCTTAGAGATCACATTGCTTAAACTTAAAATAATTGACATGAACATCTGTGCATTAATGACAGTCACTTTGCTCACTGTTTCATAATTTTAAGATTCCCCAAACTCTGGTGGGATCTTTCTGGCAGGCAGGAAGTTGTGGTCATGGCTTCACTGAATATTCCACCCTGCTTCAGGCAGTGGAGTCTAGCGCATTTTTCCAGGAAATGTGGGATGGAGAAAACATGATGAGGGATGAAATTGTAGTGTTCAAATATTGCAAAACTTTTCCTGAGACAGAGTCATCTTAATGCTTCCTCTCTTTTCTTCCTTTTTTAAAAAATAAGGTTACTGCAGATCTGCAAGCTGCTGCTCATTTTTAAAGGTAGCATAGCAATTTGCTTTAAGGCTATAACAAAATAAGATTTGCCCCAACAGTTTTGTGGCTGTTTGATATCTCAGACTAGCCAATTTGGGTACATTTTAATTAGTTACCCATCATTTTCGTATAGAAGGAGCACCCATGTGCAGTCTAGGAGCATTGATTTGGGGTTATTTTAGCTGTTTTTAGTAGTTTTTCAGTGTAAATTAGAAAAAAAAGTTTTTGTTTTTAAAAGTAATATGTATACTAACATACATACTTCAGATATAAGATCTGAATCTTTAAGTTAAGGTAAAGCAGAGAGGATATTTGCATTAGAAACACTAATAAGCAAGAAGCTCTTATCACTAAAACATTCTGTAAATATTGCTGTTCGTGTCTGGACCTGTCACATGGTATATTGTCTTTTGCTTAATTAGTGGCATATTTCAATTTCTTCTCTACTTCTCCTGAAGTGAAAATTCATTTCAAAGTTTTATGAGATGTCAGACTTTCTTTAACAGTGTGAAAAAACAGCTTGGAGGCTCTAAGTAAAAGGTTTTGGACCATGATTGACACAGTATAGTAGGTCAGATGCCCCTTTGACAAGCCGTAAATTCTGAGCTGTACTACAAAATACAGGTGTTTCTAAGGAGGATTCTGACTGGATAATTTGTGAGCATCAGCCTATATATCAAGTGTAGCAGAATTTAATGGCTTGTGAAGAATCTTCCTCTGCTGGATGTACCCAGGAAAGAGAGGATGCTGTGTGTGTGACAGTGAATTATATCTAACCGCTGGAAATGGGGATTACAGATTACACTGATGAAAAACACAACCATCACTCAGACAGACTTTGACAGGACCTTCCAATCAAAATTCCATTTTCTGGCCCTGTTGGGTTAATTTACAGGCACACACATGCACAAAGTTTCAAGTCCTATTGATGAGCAAATCACATCTTCACAAACAAACCTGGTTAAAAAATCCTCTTGGAAATGACTGTTTTGTTAATGTTACCAGTGTAGGAGATGATGGAAATGCCTTTACATAAAACCCTTTGTATCATAGTGTCAGAATACTTTCATTGTCGGTTATGACATTCGTCCCTACCATCCCCCACCCCCGATGTTTTAATACAAAAGGTATTTTGTTACCATGAAGATGTATTTTCTGTATTTTCCTGGCTATTCTGTAGCAGTTCATGATGGATAGACATTTTTTTGCTTGGTTAAAATTTTGAACCAAGTGGTGTACGGAAAAGTTGGGTACCCTGCTTTTCTGTGATATACATTTCTGCCTTCTTTTGGCATAATTACAGCTATTTGCATGAAAAGAGAGGGTGGCGGAAGGGGTGGACTTAGAAATCCACCTACTCTTGTTGTTTACTCTTTGCATAAAGTCATAATCCCTGATGAAGTAATCAGCATTTCTGCAACAGCAAATCATTAAAGTTGCACAAAGGAAGTTGCACTTCAGGGATTCTTATCGGAAAGGCTTCCGAAAGCTGTTACCTGGTGCTTGGCTTCAGCGGGACCTGGAGACAGCCAGCATGGCTCGCTATCACAACTACTGTCCCTCAAGACAACCAGTGGAATTGCCATTGTTTTCAATGAAGCAGAATGATACCCTCAATGAGAAAAAGGAAATGAATATTGAAGAAACAAAGATGCCTCTTTCATGCAAATTGCTTTACTAATAAATAAAAAAGGAGGAATTAGAACCAGGAAATATAGGAGATAAAGAGAAACTGTTGTCTGAATTAATGCCTTTCAAATTTTCCAATGAGGCATTTGCTTAGCATTTAGTAGCAATGTTCATTATACTTTGATAATTATTTAGAGCTTTCTCCCTCACAAACTGCTTGTAGTGAAAGACTGTATCATGGTTCACTAGTTAGGGATTCTTTTGCACCATTATGCAAAAACGAATAAAGAATAGTTTTTCTAGGAAGAGGGCTGGGAATCTGTGAAATAAACCAGCTCAATTAGAGGAAACCTGAAGTTAATGGGAGTGTGTTCTGTAGGATATGGATATTTTAAATTAGTGTATTCTAAAAGAATAATCCAAATTTAATTAAAACTGAAAAAGCAACACCACAGACACACCTCCTCCAAGGCAAAACTGTAAAATCTTCCCTTGCTGTCTACCCACCACAATATCAGCCAAAAGGAAACAGAAGTAAATTGGACGCTGTATATCCAGTGAATGTTGTAAAAGCTAGTGCTTATGAAGTGTTATTGTGCAGTAACACTAATGTTACCTGTCTTTCCTTCAATTTCTGTTACCAGTTTTTTTTAAGTTACTTGAAATTTGTAACTTGAAGAAAACCCTGAGACTGTAACTTCTAGGAAGACCAAATTCTGTCTTCTAACAGAGAGCTAACTTTTTACATTATGCCCAGCTTTTGCATGTATTTAGTCAATATGTTGCACTAATACGGTGAGACAAACTCAAACAAATAATAAATACCGATGAAACTATATATATATATATGTATCTCCATAACTGACAGAGAAAAAACAGTCTATGTGCAAAGTTCAGTGTTTAGTGCCTAGTGGGGTATTTTTACTTATTGGTATCTATTGGGACAAACTGATTTTTTTTCCTACATGAAGGGAAGAAAAGATTTAATTGCATCATATTCTTTCAAGAATCAGAATATGCAAATAAATATTTTATTCCCTCTAGATGTTTTTTTCCTTGCCACTAATTAGTTCAGAACACTTATTAGAACCTACCTATTTTGTTTCAACTTGACCCAGTCAAAGTGGTTTGAAGACATTTACAATGATGAAGAGGGAGCTTCAATTAACCTTCTTGGCTGAGATATTTGATATGCATGAGTTACTAAATAACAGCTTAATTATCTAATACTCTTTGTAAAAGATTTCTAATAAAGAATGGAATTGATTTATATATTATGAGAGAATAATCATTTATTTAATTCCTCATCAAATTTCTTTTACCAAAATATATGTATATTAACCACCAAGCTAATGGTCCAAGACCATTAGTCAGGAGCTGACAACTCTGTGTTTTGATAAGTTTCCTTTGAAGGAGAAGCAAGGCTGCTGCTAACAAATAACCAGGTTCTCCAGAACTGCACTGCAGGTCAGAACCCATTAGGGCTGTAGACATAGATTTTAATTTTTATTCTGGAGATCCATTGTCATAATTTGTACTACAATACATAAAAAGAGATAGAAAAAAAGTATTTTTAAAAATTAATTTTACTGGACTTGATATTACTGCATATTTTTAAATGATGTTATTTACCCCTATTATTTTTATGTCATTTGAATTAACATTTTCATTGTCTTTAATAAGAATATAAATCTAAATATTTTCTTAAAGATTGCATACTTGTGAAAAGGAATATAGGAGTAGATTTGGGCTCAAACATGCAAAAAAACTAAAACAAAACAGTGTTGCAGACTAAGTCCTGCTTTATCTCAGTCCTGATGCAATCTAGGCCCATTCCCAGCATGGAATAATGAAATTCCTGGTGGCCCATTACAACGATAGTAGTGAAACAGGGTTTGTCTTTACTAGTTCCACTATCCAGGCTTCTTATTGAGAATGGTAGTTATCAGATTGCAAAGGAAGAAACTGAGGCACCAAAGAATGGAATGATTTTTTGAAGGTAACAAATGGAGCTGATGACAAAGAAGGGCATCAGTATAATGGCTTGATTCCTTTGTTATCTGTGTTATTTATATGGATTTTTTTTGTTTGTTTGTTGAGTGGTTTGGATTGTTGTTTTTTTTTTAATATTTTATTTTTATTGTGGAAAAGACTCAAATCTGAGAACTGTGGTTTTAAAAAGTTAAAAAAACAGGAAAGAAAAAAAAAAAAAGTCAGAACACTCATCAGCAGATGAGAAAATCGAAGTAGCCAGGGTGAAATCCCTGCTGAAGTTGATGCGAAATTCGTTGCTCTCTTCTGGGAATCCAGAATTTCTCTATTAAGAGAGGAGGTAAGAATTAAATCCCCAAACATCTGGAAAGGGTCGCTCAAAGGTGAGATGTAGAAAGAGGCTTGGGAAGGGAGTAAGAAGCAACAGGAAGTATAAAATAATGATTCAGAGCTGTAAGCAAGAGTAGGCTTGCATAAATATCTAAAGGTGGGAAAAAATGAAACAAAATCATCTCTTATCACTAAGACAAGGTGAAGATTAATATTTTTTGCATGAAGGCTTGTGTTTTTTCACCCCTTTGAAACAGTTCCCTCTCTAGTACTAAAGATAATAAGCATAAATCCTTTGCAACACAAACACAGATAAAGAGGGTTTGCTAAAATTGATCATAAATGACTTTCAATTTTCTATAAAAATAGAATATTTTTGTTTTGTTATTTAGACATTTTACTTAATTGTTAAAAATTTGTTTCAGCAAAATCCTCAGAATCTTATCTTTTGTGCATTTCATATATAAAATATCATCAACCCTTCCTTTCAGGAGACAGTGTTCACAATGACTTGACTCAGTTGCCTCAGGTTGCCTCCACCCTTCAGGTGCCCGAAGTGAAAGTCTCAAGTACCCTTTATGATCAAAAAAGAGAATTTTACACCCAAAAAAGAGAATTTTACACCCAACAAGCAGCTGTCTGGCCTGTAAGTAAATATGCAGGCCAACAAGGGTGACCAGGGGTGTGGTGAAGCTCCTGCCTGGCTGCTGGCCAGAGATTCTTTGGTTGTAGGCAGAAGTGATCTATCAGCACAATGTCAGAATTCTACCCAATTTTTTTTTTTTTTCTATCAAATTCAGAAATTGAGTATAAGAGACAAGGGCTTGTTTTGTTTAGTGCTCATATCAATTTCTTTTTTTTTTTAATTTTTTAAAATTTACTCAAAAATTTTGACATCTAATTTCCACTTCAGTTACATTTTAATGCACAAGTGTTGTCTTGGATATCACCTGAAAATAAAATAAAGCCTGCAGATTATGGTTTTCTTTTGTACATTGTAAAGTAAGGAGGAAATTACCTCCCTTTTATGAAAAATGAAGCTGTTAGCTATAATCACTCTCAGTGTGGGACTGAAATATTAGGCACGACCAGGATTTCTTTGTTAGAATGCTTCAAATTGTATTTAGTAAATGAGACTTTTTTCTTGCACATTTCTTGTGTGTCACAGCGCCTGTCTTTTACAAGTTGGTGCAAAAATAATGGTCAAGTCCTTAATTTGTTGAATGGGGTTTGAATTTTCCTACAAAGTATATTGGTAGAAAAGGCTGTCTTTGTGGAGACAAAATAATTGGTTACTGAGTCAATGCTTCAGGAGCAGTAAAAGTCATACCTTTGTATCAACTGGAAACCAATTGACACAACTACAGAGGAGGTTCAGTCTGGCTCAGAGTAAAGAGCAGGAAGTGCTCAGGATATTTACATTTCTGCAGTGAAAAGTTTGAATTTGCAAATAGAAATTCTAATGATATAGGATGGGAATCATAGTAATTCAGTCCAAGATTTTCATCCCTCAACTAGTCAATGAACACTAATTTAAAAGTAAGGGTGCATATCATCCTAAACTATGAAGCAGGTCAGTGATACCCTCTGGGGTAATAAAATCATAATAGAAATTGTAGGGCTGTGAAAATAGAAGTTTTGAAATGGAACAAAGATTTGGAATACTGAAAAAGTTGTTTTGTTTTTTTTCCCTATAGAGACTGATTAACTTAAAAAAAAAAAAAATTCCAAAACTTTTAACAAATGAGGCCTTTTCTCTGTTAACTTTCTAGTGTTGGAAATAAAGCATAAGAAATAAAAAAGATGAATCTCCAAAAGTTTCAAAAGGAAAATTTTGATGAAAAGGAGAAAAAAAGAAGAAATTGCTTAGAACTTTGCTGTCATTAGAGAAGTTCTGCTTTCAACCACCATAGATATGTTCACTTTACCTGCTTCAATATAGCTGGGACTATAACTTAGGACTCTATTTTTGGACACAGAGAACATACAAATAATTAACTAAACTGTTATGGAACTAAGTTACTGGTTTTTTTTCTTTTTCCTCTCCAAATTCAATTTTCTAGTATCCATGGAAGAGGAAAAACATTATTTGCATAACGTGCCCTTTTCTCTCTCTCTTCTGACATAAAAAGGGATGATTTTTTTCCCCTTATAGATAACACATTCTCAAAATATTTATCAGTTTTTCCAGTAAACTCTAACAAAATGTGGCGAATGTATGGGAAAGAACTTAACCAGACAGAATAGAAGGAAGAAAACATATCAGCACACTGAAATATGTTGGGTTTTGTGTTATTACAATCATCACACAGGTGACTGAGATGGTGAGAAAATAGTTGCATTCTCTATCTGACAGTTTTTCCTCCCCCATCATTACACTGTGTCATGCCATGAAGCTTTACAATGCTGATACAGCTCCTGTAGGTTTGCTTAATGGTAAACATGAAAAAATCACTCAACGACAGCTTAGAAAAAATCTCAAAAGGTCTTTGTTTAGTGGAAGAGTTAAGTTTCTCCTCTGACAACTTCAAGCAACAGGAATGCAGAAAAAGAACATTCTCAGTCAAAATACTGGGCAAAGTTTAGGCACATCCAGGTATGCTCAGGATACAAAGTTCATTTAGTAAGATAAATGTACAGCAGACACACAAGCTGGCAGAGATAAACTAATATTTTGGAAATCAGAAAACATTTTTTGGTAGGTACTACAACACTTCGCATTTGTTGACTGCTGCTGGCAGAAGGGTAAAAGAGGGCTGGGAAGAGTGGAACAGGAATGAAGAAAAGAGCTTCTGCTCTCTTTATCTCTCTTGAAAGACCTTGAGTTTTTTCTAAGATACTAAGGTCAGAAAAAGGATAAAAAAAGAAGTGGGCACATTGTGTGATCATAAATACTGGTTATCTTCCAGTAATTAACTGGTTTGGCATCTCTAAAGTTGGCTTGTTTTCTTCTTCATTAAGTTGTTGAATCCTTTTTTGAACACATGTATAACTTTGGCTTCCACACTAACCATCAGCAAGAATAATTAATCAAATATCACATTTTTCACATGATCCATTGTATGTCATCTTAAAAATCACTAAACAAGTGCACTCATGTTTGTGTCCCTCCACATAATTTGTACTTGTTTGGATCCCAGTTCTAGTTGTAGTAGGATATCATTTCACTGGGTTGTGTGTTGAATTAGGTATTTCTTGTTCTTAAGCAAGTAAAACAAACAATGAACAAAGGAAAAAATGTTGTTTTGCTTGTAAGAGAAGGGACGACTTGAGAAATTAAGTAGCTTGCAGAGGGGGTGCAGCACCACAGGGCACTGAACCCAGAACAGTTCCGTGTCTCTTGGAGGAATCCTTCCTTTGAGCTTTTGACCTGTAAATGTTGATGATTACGTTGGTTGATTATGCGGAGACAAAAAAAAAGCTGCAGCATTAACAGTGTCTTTCAGAAACCTGTTTCATGCCCCAGACTATGATTTGCAATATGCAGACTCATCTCCTCTCATTTCCCTCACTCCTACCCCCCACACATGCTTTCTGACGTCACTTCTCCTCTCCAAATACGTGCAGCCTGACACACACTTTTGTGCAATAGCTCCCAATCTTTTTTTTTTTTTTTTTTTCCTTTCCAGTTAAGATGGGAACCTTGAAGTTAGGGATTTACTAATTGACATGATTCAGTGGTGGTTTGGCATATATATTTTTCTTTCTTTATTGTCTAGTTAGCTGAAAAAACCTCATATATTCATCATCATTTCTAAATAAAATAACCACAAGTCATGGATGTTCTGACTGTATCCACCATTGCCAAAGTATAAGGTTTTTTTCTTGGAAGGAGTGACAGTATTAGGGCAGTAAATAAGAAATATGATTGAATGTCATCAAGTGAGAATTTTTCCTTTTATTCCACTAAATTAAAATAAATTAAACACACATTGAAGGGTTTTTATGAAGGTATGCTCTAACATCAGCAAAGACTGTGTATTTAAGTTCATAAAAACTGATTTTTGTATGCTCTAGCAAACCCCATTTTGAGGAGTTTATATAACCCTACTTGAAAGCATGATAATAAATTAAATATACAGTAAATTCACGAATACAAGCCGCACGGAGTATAAGCCGCATATCCGGTGTGTTGGCAACATTGATGTCTTTGTCAATAAATAAGCCGCACCCGGAATATTAGCCGCACTTTAGTTCGCCGCGAACTTTCACAAAGTTGTCATTTAATAACACAATCGCGGGATCGCCGGGGCTTACTGGCTTACTGCCGACCTCGGAAACATTGTTTCCAAGTGAAAAAAGACACACCCTTTATTTACAAGCCGAAAAAGACAGGAACAATAGTGTGGTCATTTTGTGAGCATTCCCAATGGATCCGCGTTGCCTTTAAACAGCCGCTCTGCCACGCAGGCAGGCAGCTGAGCTCCGAGCGGAGCCACATCTCCGTGCTGGCACAGGAGTGGCCGCTCTGGCCCTCGCAGCCCCGCGGGGCGAGCGGCCGCTGTAGCCCTCTCCCTGCCAGCCGAGTGGCCATTCTACCCCTCTCCCTGCGGGCTGAGCGGCTCCCCCAGCCCTCTCCCTGCGAGCCGATCGCCCACTTCATCCCTCTCCCTGCGGGGAGAGAGGCTCCCCCAGCCCTCTCCCTGCGAGCCCAGCCAGCCCCATAGCCGCACAAGACTGAAAACACTTTAAAAAGTACAGAGAAATATCACACACTTTTATCGAACTGCCGAGGTAACTCACCGAGGTAACTCACCCCGATAACAACCCCCACCCCTCAGTAACGCCGCCATCCACAGGCAGGCAATAAGCTGTTCTCTGATTGGTTCATCGTCGGAACAACGGGAAACCATGGATTTCAAACTGTTTCGGCTCGGGACTGGACTGGTATGATACTAGGTAAGGGCAGATATCACATTTTTGTCCATAGATTAGCTGCACCCAAATATTAGCCGCACTTCCGGGTTTCCACCAAAATTTTTGTCTAATTACTGCGGCTTGTATTCGTGAAATTACTGTACCTATGAAAACACATGGAAACACTATCTATAATTTCTGTATTTTGGTATATATAATCATATGGTATACAATTTTTGCAAAGTGTACTTATCATATAGAGTGAATAATAGGTACTAGCTACTATAGGTAATAGTTACTTCCTTTTACTGCTTCAGTCATTAAAGATTCAAATCATAATCCAAGATAAACCAACTTCAGAAGGTCAGATTTACTATGGGTTTTATTATCCCATGTAAAACAGAAACAGAGTTGATAGTTTTCTTCAGGGCCAAAGTCCATTAGTAATTGACACTAAAAACTTATTAATTTCATAGTCTTGCTCTAAACATTTTATTCTTTCTCAGCAGCTGTAAAAGGAGTGGTTTCTTTTCCACTGTGTGGTAGAGTCAAAAATCCAGTCTAGATGAAAAAGAGTTAATCAAATGAAAGGGTGAGATGAAACAAAATCGAGAGAAAGGAATGTAAACATGTATGTGATAGTGAATTGCAGTGTAGGTGTTAGTCTTGAGTGTGTTCATTTTGGTGCTGTCTCACTGCTTAACTTAAGTACATGTAAGGTCTTTAGGTTCCTTGCAATTTGAGTCAGGAACGGGTGTTCTATGTGCAAGCAGCATCAAAAAAAAAATAACTGGATGTTTATGCATTTTCAGAGCTGGTGGATGTTATTCATGTGACTTCATTAATTTTTATTGTACAAGATATTTTCATATACTTTGGAGAACACAGACCATGTTTACTGTCTCGTGTTTGCAATGAAAATTATCTAAAGAATTAGTATAGGTATTATTATCCCTTATTGGGATCTGCTATTCTGACTCACTGGCTGGTAAACTACGCTGATGTAATACTACTCCTATATGGATCATAAGTTTAATTAGCTGTAAGGGTGCATACAATCCTTGCAGATAGGAGCCCTTCGGCAATTTAAATATAAATAACTCCTTTACACATTTTTGTTGCCTTGTTAACACATCTTTAAAATTTTCTTTTGCATACCAAGAAGAGTTTACCTTTTTCATTAATTTGTTCCTAGTGATTGTTTTGCAAGAAACAATATTGCAATCAAAGCCCTTGGGTATGATCTAGGTCTTGAAAGCATGCCTGAATTACTGCACATGGTTTTCAAGAGAACACTCCAAATCTGAGAGAGAAGTAGTTTAACTTAGTTTGACTTTCTTCAGCCCTGGGTTAGCTCAAATTTACCTTATACTTGCTGTGGATAAAGAACACACAACGTTTGTTATGGCAGCTGAACTGTTGTTCAGAAACTTTTCTAAACTGCAGCACTGTCTGAACTCTTACTGATTTTAGCATTCTACAACTATAAAACAGCCATTTGAAGATATTTGAACATTGGTAATAAATGAATTTCTACACTGGTAATAAAAATTCTCATGGACTCTACCTTTCTAGAATGTCTTGTTGCCTAGAAGGTGGTAAGAAACACAGAATTTTCCTGACATGATTCCAATTAATAAAAGAATGTTGAAGAAGATAAACACAATAAATAAAGAATGTATTTACCCATAAAGATTTGTCTCTTTATTTTAACCATAATGTGAGGGTGTTTTTTGTTATCTTGTTTTGCTTCCTGAGAAAGTTGTGGGCTAGAGGGTGGGGCAAAAACATGCACCCTCTTGCATTCCTCCTCACACAAACTCAAAACCTGTGCTTCAAATCTGCCTGATTGTGAGTAGGAAATTCTCTCACTGTGGTAAGCACTAAAATATTGTGGGATATATTCTGATTTCATTCAAATTTATTTTGAAATAACATTGCTCGCAAGTCTTCACAAGAATGTAAACTGGTGACCTATATTCACCTTGTGTGAAGAAAAACACTACTAAAATAAAGCTATTAATTTTACCACAAATTAACTTAAAAAAAATTACAATAATTTTATAATCTCTTTCAATTAGGTTTTATTTCTATTTTTTTTAACATTGCCCAGAAAATTAATCTGAGAAGTCACTCTAAAATTTAAAAAGTATTTTCTAATTTTTTTATAATTATTTGCAGTTGTCATTAAATGTTTGCTTTCAATACATATACCAATATTGTTTAGAAGCCTGAATTCACTAGAGGAAACTCTGAATGGAGAATTGGACCTGAAAACTTTTATCTCATAGAATATGCTTAGTGATTACAGATATTAAATACTTCAGTTAAGAGTTTTAGAACAAATACAAATTCCCCAAAATTATCTCTGAAATATAAATATATTCTCTGCTGAAATCAGGAGGGCTAATCATGTGGATAAACATAGGAACTAATTTTTTAAATTATTTTGATCTCCTACATAAACAATCTACACTTCTAATTAAAAAGTTTATAGAGTATAGGAAGAATTTCAATAGAAAACTCATTTAGAAACGTTTCTAAATTTTGACTTAAGTGCCTTCCTTGAGTTTCAGACTCTAAAAATCTATCTGGAGATAGAATTGTATTTCTAAGAAAAAAAAAATCATTTTCAATAATCTAAGATGAGGAACAAGGAAGTTTAATTAGATACAGTTTACTAACATACATTTTTTCTGTAATAGGAGTTCCTATCAGTCTTACTTCAGAATAGCCTTTATCTTACCAAACCAAAGCTAAAAACCCAGGAAATTGATCTGAGTGTCATTTAAAAAGTGCTAGGGTTTATGTGAAAGAAGTCTATCTACAATAACAGAATACGTGGCCACTGGAGCATAGCTGTGGCAATGTGACATATGTGTGGAAATGTGTTGTTAGATACCTAAGGTAACAGTCATTTTAATTACTGATTACTCATAAAATTGTGTAGGAGTGGGTAAGGAATGCCCTCAAGACATTACCTACCCAGATGAGATCCCTTTCTCGAGAAAGAATTGCTTCCTTTGAAGCCAATAGATAGGAGTGACTCTAGCAAATGGAAGAAAATTGGATGTAATATATCAAGGGACGCCAATAAAAAATTATATCACTGTGTATGTCCATATGCACATTTACTTCTTGCTTTTACCCAGCGCTCCTCAACTGAAAATGCAGGGGCAGGCCTTGGCTCTTGAATAGTACATGAAAACCACACTGCTAAACCCCCACGTGACCCTTTGAAAGCGCACCCCATGGCGATAGGCTTTCATAGCTCAGCTTCCAAGGAGGCTAAGCCTCATTCAGAAACCCAAATTATCAATTTCTCTTCTTTGGAAAGCTTGAACAATTCAGGGAGATAAACATACTTCTGACCCATTGCCTAGTGATGCCTATTCTAAAAACTTGTCCTCAGTGGAAGTCACTGTGAAACAAAATGCTATGACACTTCAGGGTTGTGTAGTTATGGACTGAAGTTATAATGGTCCTGAAATACACTTCAGGCTCTGTGCTCTAAGCTTGCAGAGCACCAGCTCACCTCATTGAAATCACGTTAATCCCCCAAAAAGCAAGAGCAGTCAATGGCACTAAAGCTTCAAATATGAATGATCAAGAACATGTGAAGTTGCTGAAAGAATATTGTCTCAGTGGGAGGACTTAGGGAAGCGATGATCTATAATCCCTTGAATGATTGTCCTTTTTAAGGAAAATTGCTCCAAATGCCTCTTGGGATATATTCTTAGAGTCGGACCTTTATTTTGCCTTCTTATTCTCAGAATGAACAAGTAGGAATTATCTTTTTTCCCCCTTGCAATAATGAAAAGAATCAAATGGTCTAGTGGATTATACACTCTCTTGAACTTGATTCCCAGGAAGGATACAAATGTTTTGGATTTGTTATCTTGACCACCTAAAACTATACTGCTTTTATCAATGTTATTTAAACTATAGAGTCAAATGTATAGACAGTCCATGTACAGGTCTTACATATGATATGTCAGATAATTTGTAGGATTTGTCAGATGCACAGTATTGGAGTCTTTTCTAAACTATCTTTTTGACTCTCTGAATATCTATGTGGGAACCATGTTGACAACTTTTGCTCTTAATTCTCCTTGGTAACAGGCACAGAGAAGTTGTAACAGAATAGAGGATAAAATTTTCCCTTGTAGATTAGGAAAGGAGCCTGTTCCGCTGCATTTTCTGACATTAAAGAAAGCATGACTCACCACATTTCTGCTGATTTTGAGAAATTAAAATATTATGCCCAGACATCTCAGAATTTGATTTTATTCTGGGCTGCTCTGATTTATTTAAGAAGTCTTAAATAAAGACAGACAAAAAGAACACTGGATATCTGAGAAGAAAAATTATTTGTGGTCTAGGTTATTCTACCCCACATGTTTTTGGAAATAGGTTTGATCAAATTGTTTGAGGAGGTTAATAAGGAATGGCTTTTGGTGCTGCCCTTCAGCTGATGAGCAAATAAGTTTGGCAACTCCGAAGCCATCCGTCAGCCAGATAGGAGGAAGCTCCATGGGGGAGGTGTCGCTTTGACAGATGCCTGCAGCTCTTGCTTGAATTGAATGGATTGTACATCTGGCTGCCTACAACTATATCACACTACATGGCACAACCTCTTTGTCTCCCTGCCTCCCACACCCTACCTCTCCACTCTCTGTTTATTCCAGGTCTGAATCTGCAACTGTGACATCGATTTCATTGTGCAAATGTGGGTAGAGTCTCCCTCCACTGCCTGCTAAGAAGTGTTTTGCAGAAATGTGGCTGCTGTCCAGACGTCTGTTCTTGTCTCATCTTGTACTTCTGTTTAGACCTTTTGATCTCATTCCTGCCTCTGTTGTTTTGTTTGTTTTACTTCTTGTCTCAAGAATCCTGTTGCTTTTTCAGTCTCTGAAGCCTTTCCTTCAGTTGCAGAGCCAGTCTTTCTGCCCTGTCCAAGGCCTCCACCAGGCTGCAAATAGGTTATCCAGCTGGTAACTGCAGTTATCCATCACACCAAAGGACAATTGTGGCAATATAACCTGTGACTAGGATATCTCTTTGACTCCCTGGTTTAAGAAGATACTTTGTGGTTAACATTGGCCGGCATTATTAGTGTCTTTGAAGTGTTATGTCCTTTCTGGACCCTTGCAAGGTTTTTTAAAATTTTACTTAATTTTGTTTTCCTGGCTATAGGAAGGTTTGTGATCACCTTCATTTAAATTTTTTTTCCATTTAAACAAGTGTGAATTATTTTGCGTTAATAACTATGGAGGATCAGCTTATCTTTTTTTAAAATAAAATTAGTCTTACTCTGACGATTCTGAGAAAGTTAACTTGCTAGCTAAACAAGCTGTGTTTTTTTAATAAAAGTGTCCATTGAAACCTAAAAAAGGTTTAATTATTTGTAGGTCACAAGAAGGTTACTCAAGATTTTTTAATTTCAATTTTGATTTTTATCTCAAAATGGGTATTGTAGGTCGAGTGATTGCAATGAAGCACTATTGGAAATTCTGAGTAATCAATGAAAAAAATCAATTGGAGCACAAATGGAAAAGGGGTGAGACATTATGTACTTTATTTACCAAAACAATACACTGAGTCTGAAGGAATGTGCTGTATTGACAGAATATGACAATATTTTCTTCAGAATCTAATACATCAGTGCAATAAAAGATAACACTGTAGTGGGAGCAATTGGTCAGTGACAGAAAGTAGAGCACACACAGTTAAAGAAATCTTCCCTGTTCTCCTGCTGGACTGCTTCCTAATTGTCCGTGTGCACAACGCTATTATGTGATATTCAGAGAACCTTGAGATTTATCACACTAATAGGTGTTTTCTCCTTGCTTACAATGAAGAGAAAGATCTAATAGGATTGTCCCCAGTACACTCTTGGGAAAATGAGAACAGAGAAGCATTTTGCTTTCTGGTTTAAAGACTACTCTCTTTTATGAACCCTTACAAAGAAGGGTTATGGTTGCTTCATAGCAGTGACATTGTTTTTCAAAATCCGAGCTAAACAGTGCTGTCTTCAAAAGTCCTACACCACAATACCTTTGTGTAGACATATCATGTTTTTCCTTGACTCTGTGCTATACATTTACACAAGCAGAACTACCATAGGATCTTGCAGCTTGAAGAGGCTCATTCACACACCGACTTTCCATGTAAGGTGGCTGAAGCTTTCCAAATCTTTAATTTTGGCCGCAAATTCCACTGAAATGTAGCAAATATAAACCAGTAGTCTATTTTTCAGCAAGTTCTACCAAAGCAGAGATTTCTGAAATATCTTCAGTGCTTAGGATAAAGTAATCAGTTATATTTTTCCCTTAAATTTTTCATAAGCAGTGTTATACTCTTTTGGTAAGGACTCTCCCTTTGTTATTGGTATGAGAAAGTCCAGTATAAAGTGCAGACAGTGCCTAAGCTGTATAAGAGTCTCTTAACAAGTTGGTCTAGTCCACAAAAGACATATGACTAAGCTTAGTGATGAATATATGTAAAAGCTGAACTACTTCAAAGCCTCTTGAATTAGATCCCATGGCAGTTTTTTTGTGTTTTCCATGCAGTTTAGGATGCTTCTGTGAAGTTCCTAACATATCACTAGTGCCTCTCAAAGACAATTCAGAACTGATCTTTTTTCCTCTCTGCTTTTCATGGTCAGTAATCAACAGTATGTGAAAAAACAGAAGAAAAAGGAAAGCAAAAGCAAAAACCAAAGGTAAAATAATTCAGATCAGAGTGCTACTGGATGAAGACAGTAACATCTGCTTCTGTGACTGAGAATTTATGCTTTTTAATTGGTGTTGCCTCTACTGCAGGTTTGATTCCTTTAAGCTTTTTGCAAGTTTTCATATGTTTAATTGAATAATTTTATGACAATGTGAAAGTGGATAATTTTGGACAAAGAGTGAATCTATTTAAGAAGGGAGGTAATAAATATAGTAATACCGATAGAGGTGGGACAGACTAGAATGGCTAGCTTAGAGATACTGTCAAAAAAGTCTGTGACCTTTAAAAAAGGGGTCAAAAGTTTTTTGAAAAACATAAATCTACTTGCAATACTAATATCAGGGAGGAAGTCCCGCAGCAGTTTAGAAGTAATCACAGTCTCTGAATTGCTGATAGTTTATAGCAACTAACTTGGTTACGCAAGGTCTGGTCTCACTTGTATGTATCATCACAAAGTCCTTCACTGCTGGATGTAATATTGGAGCTGGCTTGTGTGCAGTGTGTTTGAAACATGCTATTCTAGTATGACTGGCTTACTGAGAAAAAGGAATTTCTCAAATTAAACTACTACAAGAGCCAGTCATCCTGCAGTTGTAACACAAAGAGAGTAGGTAGAAAAATGAACAACAGCAAGTAATGCTTTTTGCACATCAAGCAAAACCAAAGAGAGAGGATTTATACTACTTTGCTAAGTACATCTAATCCTGACATTCATGAGTTCTGAGAGAGGAAAAACATGAAGAAATGCAACTAGAATACAATATAGAAACAATCTCTCAAGCCTCCTATGAAACAGCTTGTCCTTGGTTTATTTTTGTGTATTGTTTTATTCTCCATCAGTATTACCAAAACAAGAGACATTCTAGGTCAGCCATGACTCCACAGACAGACCAAGTTGGGATGTGCCCCCCTGAGAAGAGCTCAGCACAAGGTCTGTCTTCAAAGAGGCTTGAAACACAAGTGGGACAGACTTCAGGAGCCCCATCTGCTGCAGTGAGTCATCACTTTGCATCTCCCAGCAGGATCCACACCTGTTAGCAGGGCAAGAAGAAAAAGCTGCCAGCCTGTTACATGACAATAATCTCTGTGCACACTGTACAGCCAAATCATAAACATGAGATTGCAATAAAATGCAGCTCTCTGTAAATCTGTCATCTGACGGATATGGCTGGAAATGCCTGTATCTCACCCTTCTGTGCAAAACTCCTAACTCAGTGTTATCAGCAAATTCAGAAAGTCAACACTTACAAAACCTGCAAGTATCAGCAGAGTCAGCTATTGGAAGAGCATGCAGGTAGGAATTCTTTTGTGTCACTTTTGTTTATTTTAAATATCACACCCTGTCCCAGATTGAACATTAGCCATTTTTTGCGGTTTTCTTTATTCACTCCCAGTTGTTCATTAGGTTTTTTTAAAAAAATCCTTTGTTCAGCTTCACAGTTTCAGTTCCTTAGATATGCTGTTAAATTCACTTTTTGGTTTAATGCTTTTTGAAGAAAGATTTTAATTAAACTATGATAGTAAATTGCATGATATTTCCTGAAGATTAAGGGTCTAGGGAAAGTCAGTAGTTCTTGGTTGCACCCTAAACAGGGAGATACATCTCATCAGTATTTGTCAAAAGTGCTTAGTGTTTGCTAAATTTGTTTTACAAAAACAGAACAAACATGAGATGAAGTATTATTTTCTAGCAGAGTGTGAAATTTTTATCATTTTTCTCACTTTTTAATTTTGAGGCACAGCATTTGTGTCATATTGATGATGGCTTCTGAGTGTAATAAGCTCCTGCATTTTTCCTCTTGCTATGCAAGGCTACTGCATGACCATAAGTACACATACCTGCAGTATCCAGGATCATGAGCCACTGGGGTGGAGCACTGTGGGCAGAGGAGAGCCCAAAAAGAAAAACTGCACTCACTTATCTGTGCTAAGTGGATTTTGGGGAAAGTGAAAGACTGAACAAAAACTCCTTCTTTAATTTAATTCTGGGGTTTGAGATTAGCAATACATACAGTATTTTCAAAGACAGTTGAAATTCTTGGCTTAAGTGGAGGGAATTTTGCTAGAATCATCTTCGTTTTACAGAAAGACTAAATATGGTTTTCAATGTCCTGTACATTAATAACTTGGTGCTTAAAAGCATATATTAGGAAGGTTTATAAATTAATCACATAAAAAATAACTATTAGAATTCTCACCTGGCTTCAATATTTGGATTTATATGAGCTTTTAAATGCATAGGTGCAGCATAAAATGAATATAAACTTTGTGTGAAAATTGGTGAGTAGTATAGGTGTGACCTGATCAGTATTGATGATTGCTGATGAGCAATTACCATGACTCTATCCAGAGAAGAGTCTTACATCCCAGCAGCCACTTGAACCACATTTACTTAGACACATCCAATAAAACCTATTCAACTGTAGTGCTCTTGAGGGTCTCTGGCGTGCTATCTGATTGTGTGGAAAGGTGAAATCTGAGACAATTACATTTGAAAGAGTTTGTGAAAATAGTGACTAGTGGAGGAGGGAGAATTCTAGGTGACCTGATGGAAGAAAAGGCTTCCAGGTGAGTTCAAATCTTCTTAGAAATTCCCTGGTGATAAAAACTTTCTCAGTCTTTGAAGCATCTCTTTGAAGCGGAGGGCATGGAAGATTACAGCTGCCAGCCTTGTCTGGGTGTCAAGCTGAAACTGTCCTTTTTCTCAGAATTCTCTGGTCACAGCCACTGTGGCTCCTCAAAGACAGAGCAGACACCTTCTAAATTGGAGGGAAGCAACGCAGCTGGGAAGCAACTGCTGTCAGGTAACTTGGGAGCTTCTGAACTATATAGGGCAGGTGGGAAAAAGTCTGCTAGTCCTCTCAGGGTCTTGGCCCCCAGCCAGTGTGTCTGCACCTGACACAGAGTACTTGGCTCTGAGGACTGAGACACAGACATACAGGAGATGAAGCAGCACTAATTCCTCTAATCAGAGAGGCATTTGTTTTATCACACTTTGCAGCAAGAGAGAGAGTCCTGCAGGGTCAGACTACTGCCATTTGCCATAGAAGAGCATTCAGAGCTCTTAACTCCAATTGTGCTCCTGTGGAGTCTCCATTCAGGCTTGTCCTGCAGAGTTAGAGGGCAATTTAACCTGCTATGCGGCATGCAAGAACTTGCTTTATGTGGCTTGCTGGCCAGTAATGGCTCTGGCTTCTATTAACTAACCATGGTAATTCAGAAATTAACAGAGAAATGGGAATTTAAAAAAAAAAAAGAAACAGAGAGGAATAAAAATACATAGTATTGAGAGCCTTGCTGTTCCCTAGTGTAGGTTGGAGAACGAAACAGTGGCTGGTCCTAGCTCAGGCACTGTTTATCATGTAAATCAATTGAATCAAGTGGTAATAGCTCTTAAAAATTCCTGTCTAACAGAAATGGAACTTGATGGCTTAAACTTGTATGAACATATTTCAAGACTGTCTGGATCTTAAAATACTGATCATGCTGTGAAATGGAGTATTTTTTCCTTTGTCAGTATTGTTAACTCCTTAGCGTCACTGACTAACAACTCATGAAGTCTGATTATTATCTGACAAAGTTTTGTTTGTTTTCAGTTTTCCACAGCTTTCTAATGACACATTCATAAGGCTTCATAACTGTCATAAATGTGTTTGCTTCTTGGGTTCATAGCGATGACACCTTGGATTGTAAAATTAAAAGAAATCCTTCTTATATATTGGACAAACTCTAATCACAGTCAGTTAGTTATGGGAAATGAAGGTTCTGTAGCACAATGGAGTTGATGACTCCCATCCCTTCCTCACGTTAAGCTTGTTAGTTCACTCCCTCTACAGATGCCTCAGCTCAATATGACCTGTGGGGTTTATTTATCTTTTTTTTTTGTCTTTCCGTTTCTGAATTTTTTTTCTAATTGTTTTTACTTATGACTTGGCAGACACTGAAATTTGCTGCGAACTTTTGATTTTTAATGACACAGCATGTGGTAATCATGTTCAGATCCATTTCAGACATCTATAATGAAATTTGCTTCTTTAAGTGCTGTTCAAATGATGCAGAAAACACAAGACAGCTATTATTCAAGTCATCTATTTTACTTCCATTGGTAAGGTAAGGCATTTGATAGCTTTGTACCAAAGTTTGAAGCTGGTTGGTTGGCTCTCTTCCACTAAATTGACCAATTTAGTGGGCACACTAATAAGTAAGTATGTAAGGACTTCCTTTCTTTTTGTATTATCGAAAAATAGATAGTAGATAAGAGTCTGAACCATGTAAATGCCACAGTCGTGATGCAAAGTAAGTTTTGGAAAATAATCATGTACAGCGTCACTCAAATTCCATGTATATACATAAGGAGTTACTTTAGTGTCAGTCCTATCAGCAGCTCTTATTCTCTATATAAATTAAGCGGAGCTTAATTAATTGAGCTGAAGAAAAACACGAACTCTTAGTCAACTTGAAAGTCGTTCTTGCTTCAGCAGGAAAAGTTTATTCCAGACATGTGAGGTGCATCTCACGTGTTTGTTATTCACTGAACCTTTAAGCATGTATTTTTGCTGGAATATTTCACTAGGGAATAATTCAGATATTCAAAATAATAAAACAAATTGAATTTTATGCATTAATTTGTAAAACTCATTATATAGCTCCCATCAGATTATATTATTTACTGGATTACAAAATGTAGATAGAAATCCCTATTTAATTTTGTATTTAATATTTCATCTAGGCAATTTCACCAAAAGAACAATGGGAAATTCCCTGAATAAAGACCAAACAAACAGAGGAAAAACAGTTGTTCATCTGAGGAAGAGCTCTCTGACACATCATTTTGGATGGGACACAAGCATGAGCTGGTTTCTCTTATATAGAAGTTCAACCTGAATGATCAAAAATAGTCAGCACCATTTTCCACAGGAAAAATATTTTCTTATTGATTTTATAATATTGATGGACACAGATGGGGTGAGCCTAGGAAAAAAGAGGCTAAAGTTATCTAGAAAATGCAATTTAATAACAGAGAACTGTAAAAATAATGATTGTTTCCTCAGATTTTTTTTCTATTGTTGGTACTTTTTTGTTGTCTGTAATATTCAAGGAATACTCTTACTCCTTTCCATGTATAATTTACTTTGTGACCATATATTAATAATATTTAAAGTATTTGCATTCTATTTACACTGTTTTACTATTTTAATGCAAGTGATTACCAAAAAGTTACTTTCTATTTAAGAAATAATCTCCATTGTTGCATGGTCTACATCTGATAATTGAATATGACTAAACCTGTATATCCAGAGCAGAAGGTGCAGATATATAAGAGGGATCAAAATCAATTATTGGGCTACCCAACTCACAAAAAAAGTGAACATTTTTAATTAAAAGAAAAAGAAATAATTAATAATGCCTTTAAAATTAAACCAAAAATTATACCATTAATTCATTTTTTTCAGGTGAAAATCAGAGTAAAATCAGCCAAAGTAAAAATCATTGTGTCCTCGTATTGTGTCTACCAACCTGTTAAGCATCTCTGAAAGAAGATGGGTTTCTGAGATGGGGAGAAGAATGCAGTTGTGGATTATGGAAAAAATTCTTATTGTCTTCTGAGAGAAGATTATGACTTGGGAAGTTATTGACTTCACCAGTTTCTTCCACCGAGGCAACTGCTGTGATTTGTACACTTCTGTTTCTATTGTTTTACACCTTTTAATGTACACACAGAGGCATGTACTTGTACACAAAGACACGCACAGATTCACACAAAATACAGAGAAATTATTTTTCAAATTTAACTAATTTTGCTTGGAATGGAAATTGTTTTATAGGGTTTTTTTTGTCTTTCTGGTATCACTTACCGTTACAAGGCACATGCTGCATAATCAGCCAACTACTCTGTAATTACATTGCAAAGACTATGTAAATACCTAATTATTTTCATGCAGATTACTTGATAATTGTACTACCAGTTACAAAGTAATTCAAAGAATAATTACCATGTAACTTCCACTTTTTAGATGTGACGATAAGGCTTTGTTTTAAAGATATAGAGAAGTGCATAATTATCCTGGGGTTACATTCTACTCAGATTGTCGATTATCCTATATTTACAGTATTATTATATGGCTACTGGGCTCAGTATTGTGTTATCATAATTTTAAGAAAAGTCTTTGCTCTTTGCTTTATAACAAGTATTAGACAATGCCAATGTTAATTTTTTCTTCTTTCCTATTAATTGCAGTGGATTTAAGATTTTTTTTTTTGACTATGAAGAAGGAACTGTCTTTTTGTACTAAAATTGTACCGAGATTTTTGAAAAATAGAATTACATGGGCCCAGATTCTTAAATGGCATTCGGATGCAAAAAGCTCAATTAAGCCAAAGGTAATTGTAAAATTTCTAGAATAGGTACAAAAGAGTATAGTTTCTAAGAAGATTGAGGCATTCCAATGAAAATGCAGTCCCTCTCATAGGTTAGACTAGAAGGAGAGGTATTGGCAGGCCTCATCTACTTTTCTCAGGACGGAATAGTCTGCTCCCAGGAACTAGTGCTGTCTAATGAGCTCCTGGTTTTTAACTGACAACCTTGGGAACTCATTTTTCTTGCCTGAATAACAACACAAGAGGAGCAACTTTTTTTTGTGATTGGACTTTCCAAGACAGTTATCAACCCAAATTGCAACCAGGATGGAAAATTATCATGACAAAAGCCTCTTGTGGCCTATAAGCAGCAGTCCTAAGTGAGACCCTCACAGCTCTCCTGGGCCACAGGAGGCTGTGACTGGCACTCTCCCCCTGAGTGTGACGCCCTTCAACGCCAGAGAGCTCTCAAGTTTGCTATATTTTGAGGGCCACCACCAAATTACTCCAACAGAACCTGGGCTGATACTCCCACTCCTCAAGGCTCAATCCTTTCTTTCCCTTGAGAAGATGCAAAGGCATCCATTGTGATTACTTCACTGAAATGAGGGGGAATTTTTTTGCGAGTATACCTTGTACAGACTCCTCCAGGTGTGTGTGTGCAAGTGTGAATATGCTGCAGCAAAGGTGCTGTGTATGTCGTTCTCATAGACTCTTAAATTATTCTTGACTGCCACACAGCAAAATTTTACCAGTGAGTTATTTTGCAGGTGAAAAGGGGCAAAGCAATATTTATATTGCTGCAAAACCCTGAACAACCCCTGAAACTATTTTCATTAAAAGGCTGAACATGTTATGGTAGCTCTGTTATTTCAGAGGTGATTACAATGTATAAAAATCTGGAAAAAACATTATCATGAGCATCAGGATCTGTTGCATCTAGTGAAAGGATACAGAGAAAAAATCATGCATATAGGCATGCAAGATATAACCTCAGTAGAGAAACTCACCTGAGATCTGCTGTACTTATTTTTTTTTTCACTCAGGCAAAGAAACCTAGAGAAACATTCTTCCCTCTAGTTCTTGCCCAAAACAAATAACTCTGCTGAAATTACATCAGTGTTAGTGTGGCTTGGAGGGGGACTTAGTTCCAAAACATTCAACATGATTTTTACCTAAAGCTCTTTATAAATCCAGTGTCCTACCCAGGCTGTTAATCAAGACTTGCCCATGTATAGGTTGTTTTATAGTTCATAAAACAGAGAACAGTCTTTCTCGTATGTGTATATCTTTTTTATATCTCTCTGTATAAATGCATATAAGTTTATGTATATTTTTCTTGTATCTGCATGTATGTATCAAACTGTGGTTGATCTAAACTAGAAAATGCCCCACTGTAAATGAAAAACTTGCTGTCAGACACCTTAGTATCATATGACTAATCCACTCAAACTGCAAGACAGCATGTCCTGGGGCTCCCTGATAAGTTTAAACTGGTACCTTTCAGAAACATCCTGCCTGCTGAAACACCCTGGAGCTGCTAAGGTCTTGTATAGGTGACAAAAGAGGCTCAGGCAAATCTGAGCTTCCAGGGAACCTCTTGGTTAATCTGTAAGAATATGTTGCCAAAGCATTTTGTTTCATTAGGTGATCAGACCTAAGATAATTTTTTTGTGTGTTTTCGAAGTTTCGGTTTTTCCCATTCTTACTATGGCAACAGGCCAATACTTCAGTGTTAAATGTCAATGGGCTGTCAGTACCATAGACACTGTGCCTCTTCAGCTAGACTTAGATAAGGCTGACTGCACTGCTTAAAAAATCCACTTGCATTGTTAATTCCATCCCTTCTTAACCTGGCTGTTCAGATGTGGTGGTTTTTGGGAATGACATCAGCCAGCTGGTATAGTAAATGATGAAGAGTAAGAGTTGGACCCTCCTACTGTCACTGGATACTGTTTCTTTTAGGAAAAGCCAAATATATGAGACACATTCCTTGTATGCTGAGCCAACCTGTCCCTTTCTGCAGACTCTTCAAATCCTGGAGTGGAAAGCACAAAGCTTCCTGGGAGGAAGTGGGAATCTGTTCCCAAAGAGTAGTATTGATCTCTGGAACTGTTCAAATGATTCAGGCACTGAGAGAACCATGACTCACAGCACTGTTACTGGAGCAGCCCATTCTTCCTAATGGTGAATGTCTGACTTGCTAGGTATGATTCCTCCAGAAGACCTGTGATGTAGGAATATTGGAGAGATAGCACAGGATGTGTGTGGGTGTCGCATATGGCACAGGAATGCGTGTGCAGGGCTAAAGCTTGTAGGGACTTGGGGTTTGCTATGCCATATTTAACAGCAACCACAAAAAATAAAAGTCTTTCTGCATTAATGACTTGGTAACAGTAGCTCTGGTTCTGTGCCCTTGTCCTCTAATGTGCTTCATTTTCAGACCTGGAGTAAAGGGAATGCAGTCCACGTCTTCACCAGAATTTGCTTTTGGGAGCTATTTTAAAAGCCCAGTTGGTGTATCAGCAAGACTGAGTATTCAAGTGATGTAGCATATGTTCTTGGTGTCACTAATTCTCACAGTGGAATCAAAATCGTTATGATAAAGCTAGTATTTTTTTTTTTTTATATACTTGAATCAACTGCCCAGACAAGAAGGATGTACAAGACCTACAGCTATATTTTTGGAAAGAATGTGCATTTTACAATTTCCTTGCACAAAAAATACTCAGCAAGACTTTCCATTGCCTTTCTAAAACAAGCTGTTCAAATATTTACGAAGCATGTCAAAATGAGAATTACAGTAAAACATTGCTGCAAAACATGGCACGAAAGTCAGTGGCCAAGATGCAGATGTTTGATGCTGTAGGGTACCCAAGACTTCCACACAGGGCTGGAAGATGTGGCAAACAGAAAAGACCGGTTGTTGACCCAAACTCTTTTAGAGAGCGCTCACGGCACTTTATATTTACTTTTGTGGTAGGTGCCTTTTTTTAGGTCATGGATTCCACTTCTGGGTTCAGCTGATGTGAATTGTCTCACCAACCACACCTCTCAGAGGCTGTGTCACAAACAGCTTGCAGAGAGCTTACCCTGCCCTCACCCTGCTCAACTCATCCTCTCCTCTGTGCACTGTGCTCACTAGGACTGCACCTCTGGCTCCAGCTTCAGTTTAAGCTCGTTTTTCTCCATCTCCCTGTTCAGTTTCTTTCCTTCGCTAAAGTAGGCAGATCGCGAGAAGTCATCAGAGTTCTTAAAAAGCTCTGGTGGAAGTTTTGGAGGAATACAGGAATAGCTTGAGGGTTTATTACTTTCCAATCAAAGCTTGGCTACTCTGCCTGATTTGTGTATGAAAATCTTACTCAGGTGATGGCAATTACTCACTGTAATGGTGTACTCTTTCTGTCCACACAGTACAAAATACCATGTCATTACCTCATCTGAGAAGCCTGAGCTTCACTCTTGACTTACCAAACCTTAAAAAAGCAAGCAGGAATGTTAGCTGACCTAGACAGCTGTGTGCATCTACAATCTGCAGATGCCTCTGGGGGTTTTGTAGTGAGAGAAACTGTTCTGCATTACAATGAATGACCGGGAGCATGATATTTCATTGAACAGGTATAATACACCTGTGCATCCTTGTTTTATTCTGTAGAGTAGAATCCGAGCAGGTAAATACAACAAAACTAACTGGAAGCTTTTCTTGGCCTGATCAGGTCTGTCTGGATCCCTGCCTAAGCAGCTTCTGTTCAATACAGAAAAGTGGCCTGGGCACCTATCCTGGGCCCCAAACAAAATCCTTTCATTTGTGCTGGGATCTGCTCAAATCCTACCTTACAAGGTACTGTTTATGCTTTTTCCTCTGCTTGCAGCTCCAGATAATATGGGCAATTTAGTGGGTTCAGGCTTTTGGAAAAGTATACCCTTGTATATTTATCTTTGTCACAATGATGTTGCATTTTGCTAAGTAAACATTACAAGGCTGCTCAATCTGCTCTTTGACTATGAGGATGCAAAAGGAACCATAAGTCTTTGTGAAGTGAATGTTCAGTGGACTTCCCAATTGCTTCTTGTACCAACTACTTCATCTCATCATTTTCTCAGAGGACACACAGTGTGTGATTCACTGAAGTCATTCACAACATTTTATATTGACTCACACCTTTACAAATTGTATGAAAATTCATGCAGTGTCAGAATTAGCTAGTGATTCTTAATGCTGCCTCTGTAGCACCATTTCGCATTTTACAAATTGATTTAAGATTCCAGAAAGACTCAAATGAAAAAGCTACTAAGCTAGTACTTTCTTAAAAAATGTAAAATTACTGATAAAGCTTTTGTCTTTCCAAATACATGAACACATATAAGAAAAATTTCTTTGCTATTTAAAAATAATATAAAACTTTGAAATTATTTGATAAAACTCACTGTATTTCATGTTGTTGAAAAGGTCTGTTACAAAAATATGACCTAGTTAAAACCACAATTATTTTCAAATTGTATTCACCATGGTTATGCAGACATAAGTTGTTCCTTCTTTTCCAGGTGACATCCTTTCCTCCACTCACAACGGGAACATGCATCAAAAATATCTGGAAAATAACTGAGTTTTTTAAAAGACAAAGTTTTTAGAAGTAATTGCCCTATCTGAATGAAAACTAAATGAAGATATTGAATTAAATGGAGAAAATTTTCTGCATGCAATATTCAAAGAAAACATAATAAAAAGCTTTTGAATTGAACATTTTCAAAAGTAATATTTAAGAAAAAAATTTGGCAATCTTCGTATTCTCTCCCTGGCTGATCATAACAGGTTTTTTAAGTGTTCTGTAGTATTTAATCACAAATTAATTAATATTTTGTTGCTTTATTAAAAGAAAATTATCTGAACCCATTCTCTTTAAGTTCTCTGCTTTGATTTGGGCTTATCTCATTCTCAACACTCATTGGGAAATATTAATTAAGTAAAAGCCACTTCTCACTGTATTGTGTGGTTAGGGTGAGGTAGGGGAGACTCCTGTAGGTACTAGAGGGCATGTTGACATCATCAAAAAATTTTGGCATTACAATTGTCTGCAATATTTTGACTTGAGTTGTGCATATCAGGCAGCATCCTTCCCGTGGTGCAGGCTGTAGGCACCATGCAATGGACCGATAGGATGAATTCATAATATCTGCTTCTGATACATCCTGCTGTTTTTGAGCCTGTATAAGGGCTGTTTGAGGTGTCTCACTGTGTCAGCAACATGGTCTTCTCGTTCAGTTGGATTTTTGGTAGATAAAACAACTCATTATTGATTGTGTAACTTTTACAGTGCGAATTCCCCTCCCTCTCTCCACCTCTTCAATTTAAGAAAGGAAGTGAAAAAATTTTAGGGCTGCTGTTTATAATGTTCTTGCTTTAAATTGGTACTCCTTTTCTCACCCACTTAACATTAAGTGAAATATCACAATGGTGAGTAGTTCCTCTTAGTGGGTTGTTTTGGGAGGGTTTGATGAATACAAAACATGTGAACACAATGAACGCTTTAGGGGTTGTAGCAGCTTTAAACATATTATTTTAAAGGAAAATTAACTCCTAGACTATAATATCATATACTAAGGGCTAGCTAAAAATGTATCATTAATGCTGATTTACAGTCTATTTTTATGCAGCTCTTGAGACTGCATAAAAACTGTTCTGGCCTCTGAATGAGAGCACAGCAAAGTATTAATAACTGGGGGGGACTGGTGGGGAGAGGGAGGTAAACCTCTTGTTTCAAAAGACTTTTATAATGACTTTTTGGGAGGGAGGAAAAATAATACCAGCTGGTTAATGAAAAGGAAAACAAAAAGCTTTCCATAAGTAGCAGTAGACAAGTTGAAGGAAAAACAAAAGCTTCACATTTTCAATGTGTATTTTTCAGGGAGATGTCACTGGAGAAAAACTGGAAATTCTCAGCATATACCAAGCATGATATATCGAACAGCAGTTCTCCCTGCCTAGCCTCCTGTTTCTATATTTACATTACAAATTTAAACCCGGCTTCTGCTTATGTTGCTATCTCTAAAACTCAAAATGGCTTGAAATCAGATAACAGTGACCAGAATAATCTAAATAACAGTGCATTCTATTCTGAACCACCAACAGGCTCTTTTTTTCATTTTCCCTCCCATTGTTTGCCTCACTCTTTTGCTGAACACATGTCCTAACTTATCTCTGAAGCCAGAGAGTGAGAGAGACAAGCACTGAGAACATGAGCAGGCTGGACAGCAGGGAGGGCTGGGTGTAACCACATCACACCATGCCAGAGAAAGATTTCTGCACTGGCTGTAGCCAGAAGGGGAGGCAATACAGGTTGATTCATGATGGAAACTTTTCAACTGGCACAGGTTTGTGGGACCCACACAGTGATTCTGATCTTGATTGAAATGCTGCTGCGTTACTTAAAAAGAAATAGAGGCACAGATAGAATTTCAGAATGAGAGAAACACATCTAATGCATCAGAGGCAGTCAATTCTGTGCTGTGACTTTTGTCTTATATTCAGTTTGGAATAAATAGATGGAGATCTTGCTGCTGCTGTAACTTGACATTTTCAGTGCATTGAAGTTTCTGTAGAAAAAAAGCATGAACTGCAACATCTGTCACCTTGCAGAGACCAAGTGATTGAGAACCTTGCAGTGCTTTGCCAGATAGATCCTGATGCATCACTGATGCTTTTTCCATTATAACAGATAGCCACTATCAGAAATGATACACAACCAAGAGGCAGCATTTCATGTCCTGGATAAATGTGTTTCTTTTGCAGGATGTGGTACTGGTTATTTAATAAATAGGCACAGGTTTTTCTTTTTCCCTACACCACATTTAAATGCTTTGAAGATGAATTTTACATTTTTCTCTAAGATTGTAATTTATCCAAAGGGTGACAGAATTATGTACATTTTAATGTTGTTCATATGGAAATATATTAATACAAACTGATATTCTCAAAATGCAACTGAAGCTGTTAGATGTCACCTTAATTGTTTCAATTAGGCCCTGCATACTCTGCTGCTGGGAAATAATCATGCTGTAAAGCTTTCAAAGAGATGACTTCAATAATGTGTTAAGAAGTAAATCAAAGCACAGTTTTTATCTGCTGCATGTTAGAGGAATTGTTATTTGAACGTTTATAGCTTTTAGATTGTGAAAATTTTAATGACAGCAATTGTCATCTTGTATCTAAGAGGTTTTCTATCAAAGGAACACTGTTTCTGAAGTGAATAGATTTGATGCAGCCATTGCAGAAATAGGCAGGAAAATACATCCTGTGGTTCAGAAGGGCTATCACTGAACAGACACGAGAAGTTAAACTAAACTAGAGCAAAGAATATAATTCTACTAGTCTGGTGGATTAAACAGCCCCTCACTCCTGACCACTCAAAGCCACAGTAACCCATCCAAAGTCACACCCAGGAATAAAATTAGAAATAAAATTAATGCTTTAAATTCTGTCTGACTGAATCTGAATGAGTCTGTCTGGCTTCCTCCTACATTAGGGCTTCAGGATAAAGACAGGGAAGTGAAGACACACAGCATGACAGATTAGATGACTGGGAGACTTGTCACTTGCCCATTGCCAATAGTAAAATTCTCCTTTCAACCAAAGACAAGACACCATCTAGTGTCTTGCATCAGAAACCTTTCTTGAGGAAATTTTTGAGAGCTTTACTGCAGATTAGTCACTCTTATTACAGAGGGGAGCAAATGAGCAAATCAAAATCAATTTTTTTCCTTTCTATATACTATATTGATCTTCTTTATAGTTTATTTCTTTTTGTTCTGCATTGCACCATATGAAAAAAGGCTAGTGAGGCTGAGAATGGGGGTGGGGAGGCAAGTAAGAGAGGTTGGAGGTGGCATTCAGAAATGTGAGTCATGAATGCAGAGAAATATGGTGAAGAGTTCATCATGAGTAACTTGAGTTACGTGACTCCATAAAATTTTAAGTTACAGCTGAAATGGGAGGTATTCATATGCCTATATGATTCCACATAAGCTTCCACACCTGCCCTAGATCTATATGCAGCGCTAGATGCAGGTTGATTACTGATGTATTGGGTGTGTTTTTTAAATTTCAGGAGAAAATGCCTCTGTTATTTGCAGTGGAATGAAAATGCATGTGTTTCCACTTACCAGAGGTGACAGCCAGTTTTGCGCAAAAAGGTCTTTATTTAACCACTGTAAAGCTATACTACTGTCATAAATCTCTTTGAAATGGTATTTTATTAATTTCTGATAATATCCAGGGTAATACAATTGTGTTCACTTTATGCTGCCTTAGCCCTTTATTGTATTATGTAATAAGAAAGTTCAATATTCACAGGAAGTCTTTATGCTGCTGCATGTAAAAGTCTTGCTTTCAGGAGATTAATGATGGTTGCTTGCTTCTTAGACTTCCCCTCCTGCAGCTCTACATTTTCACATATCCACCCGGCTTTTCCTTCCTTTGCCTGATATGATATGTATACCAAAAACAGGGGCAGCAGATAAATTTCTCTATTCTTCATATTGCAGAACCTTTCCTTTCCTTTCCTTTCCTTTCCTTTCCTTTCCTTTCCTTTCCTTTCCTTTCCTTTCCTTTCCTTTCCTTTCCTTTCCTTTCCTTTCCTTTCCTTTCCTTTCCTTTCCTTTCCTTTCCTTTCCTTTCCTTTCCTTTCCTTTCCTTTCCTTTCCTTTCCTTTCCTTTCCTTTCCTTTCCTTTCCTTTCCTTTCCTTTCCTTTCCTTTCCTTTCCTTTCCTTTCCTTTCCTTTCCTTCCCCTTCCCCTTCCCCTTCCCCTTCCCCTTCCCTTTCCTTCCCTTCCCTTTCCTTCCCTTTCCTTCCCTTTCCTTCCCTTTCCTTCCCTTTCCTTCCCTTTCCTTCCCTTTCCTTCCCTTTCCTTTCCCTTCCTCCTCTCTGCCTCCCTCCATCCTCTTTTTTTATTTTCTCTATGGTTGACAGTCCTTTTTACTGCAGGCAGCAGCTCCCTGTTTCCCCAATGCATTTAAGAAACTTCTTAAGAAGTAAAAAAGTGTCTGAATAGACCCCAGTTATTTTTAATATCTGTCTAATGTGCTTGTCCTTTACACAGTTTAAAGAAATACATCACTTTCCCATTTGACCTGGAGATGCTACAAAGAATTTTGTCGTGTAACTCTGATAAGTGAATTGTATAAACAGAGGAGGGGATGGGGAAGTTGACATTTCTAGTAGCTTGGGAGAATAAGGTATCTTTCAGAGCTGCTGTAGATATTTCCTTTGGTACTATTTTTTTTTCTTCTTTCTCCTTCCAGAAAAATTTATAACTTTAAACCCTTGTTGACCAATGTTGAAACAGTGACGCAACAGGAATGAAGGATGTCATGACTTCTAATGAAAATCTTGAATTTGATCTTCTCCAGGCATTTTCTATACAGCTGACAAGTAGTTCACATTTTGATATAGTTTTTCCCCTATGCTTTTTTTTCTTATCAGCTTTTAACCTGATTTGTTATTTGACATCAACCTGTTTCTTATACATACCTCTTCAAATGGCAAGATTTCACCTTTGACAGTGACAAAGGAAGCAGATTCACCAACTTAGATCAATACATCAAGGTGTTTAAAATATGTCTGACTATACCTATGACTGTTGGTGATAGTTGCAGGATTCTGGCGGTGACATTTTACAATGACTTACAACAATATCGAAAATAATGTCAGCTAAAGAGAGTCAGGGAAAAGGTTGTCAGGCTGCTTGGGAAAGGAGAAGTAGAGAAAAGATCATACAATAGAAATTATTATAAACTTCTTTCTAAAATTACCCAGTTGATCAAGCTATAAAGATTGTATCTGAACCCAAAAACTGTTGATTAAGATATTCATACCCTGAGGCTTTATTTAGCTGATAAGGTATAGAACTGTACGTCATATTTTTAAAAGCAGGGTAAACTAAATTCTCCTACACCAATTATTGAAGGGAAATGAGTCAAGATATTCCTTTACAAGACAATCAAGTCCTGAGTATCAGTATTGCATTTGATATGCCCTTGCCCAGTCTATATCCATTCTTCATTGGGGTGGTAGATCTTGAGGAAATATCAGGACATATATGTGGACCCCATCCACTGCTTTTTTAGATGTCTTGGGAAGATATCTTATGGACATGCAAAAAACTTACACGGGCACAAAGAATATCAGAATAATCTTATTCATGTCAGAAATTTCCTTTATAAGAATGTATTTTTAGGAGTTTGAAACATCTTTAAAATAGAAATTGCAGAGATCAAAACTAAAAGGAAGAGCTGGATCTAGTGCCTGAGGCTTGTCAACCAAGCAAAGCAGAGACAAAACAAACAGAATGTGCTGTAGTCAAGAAACATGAAGCTATAAAAATGAATGTCAAATGGGCTACAGGAAATCCTGTATAAATACTATGTTGGATTGGCAGAACTGGCGGAATGAAGGATTCTGAATGTATTTTACCTGAAAATTATTTGCATCAGCATGCTTTGTCTTTGGAATTAGATCCCATGCACATCTATTCCTCTTTGCTTGCTCCACAAACTTCTTGTGAATGCCCTTTTCACAGCTTGCTCAACCTGGTTCATGTCTTCTGTCTATCTGATATTTTTGAATTCTGCAAGCCTGAATGACCAGTTCTATGGCTATTATAGGAGCTGTCTCAGACTAAGCTTTTATGTTTAGCCTTGATCACGGAATGTAAGAGGTGAAACTGGATAGTAAACTCATTTCTGTTTCCTGGGAGAGTGTTTTGCTACAGGGTTTTAACACAAGAAGCATGTTTAATTGGAAAGGAATGAATTTTCCTTTTTTTTTTTTTCCCCAGATATCTGCTTTTAGTATTAAGCATGCTCAAAACACACTGAAAACATTCAGAATCCCCTGGTCTCTGGTACAAGGAAATCTCATTCATGAGTTTTGAATTTATATGGGAGTAAGATTAAAGTTGCATGTTCAGGTCGGTTAAGATGATTGGACCAGTATCAGACTTTCACATGCCTGAGTAACTTTGAGTTGAAAATATGACACGACAAAAAGGATTGAAACTGATGGATTGAGGTTTTATGGGTTATTCTATGACAATTAAGCACTTAAAAATGAGCTAACATAAAATATGTGCCTCTTCATCTTTGTTAAGCTTGCCTCAGAAAGCCCTAGAAAAGAGTATATTTGAAAGTAGAGGGATATCGATTTAGTTTGAGAAGAGGGCTCATAAGTTCCCAAGGAAGGCAAACAGATTAGGGTCATGTCAGAAAACATTTGTGAATTATTCAAGAAGCACATCCAAGGAGCTGAAGGGAAGAACTTCCACAGAACAGTCACACAAAGTTTTAGCTGGGAATAATTTGCCAATTGATGTTTAAAAGAGTGTTGTGAAGACCAGACAAGTGAGCCACTGTCTTTCCAGCCAGAATGGCTCTTGGGCTTCCAATTAAAGCAGTTAACCATGTGATAAATCTGCCAGAAAGGTACACTACTTATTCCTCTGAGTTTTATGATTTTTGGATAGGTGACTCTTCTCATCAAACATCGAAAAATTACTGTTTATTCTAGTGTTTTGTGTTGGTATTTTCAAAACACTTTGTCACGAAGGCAAAGCAGGATGCATGGGAGAGGGATATCTAAGAGGATCATGGTACCATGGCTTCTGGAATTTCAGTATGATCTCATACTGGCAAATAAAATGTCATATTCTGATAGGGCATTAAATGCAGTTGAAAGTTTCAAATGTTAAGCTGTGTCTGCTGTCTGAAGAGCATATTTCTGCACACACCCAGTTAAGGTCCGGAATACTGTCAATGAAGATATCATACCTTTTGATATTTTGCTTGGAAGATATATTATAACATGAGCCAGAAAACAGTTCCTATCCCCACTAAAAACACAGACAGCTGGCTGTAGGAATGCAGCTGAGAGTTTCAGTAAAAATACACAAGGTATAGGAAAACACAAAGGGAGGGAAGGTTAACATCCTCTCCCTCTATTACAGACAAAAATGAAAGTGATTTTCCTCAGGTCGTGATCCCAGTGCCTGTAAGCTGACATAACTCAGAGCAAGCAGGACCTCCACCCATTTCCACAAGGAAAGCAGCAGGTACATTGGCCAACTTGGAATAAGTGCTCTGTGACCATGAAAGACAACCTACTGTATATCATTAGTGAGAAACTAGGGATGAGTGTGTTGTGAAATGCAGTGTACTTGAATTTGGGTAAACAGAGTCCAAAGAAGCAGTACAGGCACTTTACATCCATCCATCCCATCCCATCCATCCATCCATCCATCCATCCTTGCATTTGGAAAGAGTATTGTCAGGTATGTGACCTTGAAATGAAATCCCTATGGAAGGAGCCAACAAATTCTGTGGCTTTAATGTACCTGGAGACATCAAGTTACAGCTACATGGAACAAAACACATACTTATTGATGGGATGGTTTGGGGCAATAAAGCCAGAGGATAGAATAGGAAACTTTGATCTGGGAAACTGACATTTTGAAGCAAATGTCTATTACATTATGAAAGTAGTTAAAAGGACAGTACTCCAAGAAACATTTTACTTTTAGATGCACAAATACATTATCAAAAATAGAGTTTGTAACCCAACTTTCTAGAATAGTTATCAAGTAGCTCAGCTATTTCACTAAGTTGCAGAAAATGTGGAAAAAGAAAGATTCTCAATAATGTGTTTTATAAATATAACATGCTCATTAATTTACCTATTTCTTACCTTTCTGCAGTTAGTGTGGAGTAAAATCAAAAGAAATTTCTGTGGGGAAAAATGAAAGAAAATGAAAAAAATTACAAAACCAGGGAAGAAATGACAGAGATTGTCTTTTGACTGGTTTTTTTGTTTTTTTTTTTTTCCCAAAACCCTTCAGAAATATGTAGGTGAACAGATTTTAGTTAATGCTATCTCATCTACTATAATGAAGCTAGTGATTTATTTTCTAGGCTAGTGAGGCTGGCAGCAGAACTGTGGGCTGAAGGGACACCTTACAATTAAATATTATTTCTAATGAGGGAGATAGAAACAAAAAGAAGCTGAGTTGAATAACACGTTCTCATTGCTGTGATGTGCTCATCCAGGTTGTCTGCTTTTAGTCATGGATGCAAAAATATGCAGTTCCCTGGACTCAGAGAAGGTGCTAAGACAGTGCATCAGTTTCTTGTCTTTGCTGCTAAATATATCTGGGTGCAACTGGGCAAAGAGAAGTCCACACATGCTTGCAAACCAAGCATAAATCTAGAAAAAAACCTTGTGCAAGCTTGCTCTTTTGGCCCTGTGCTGTGCATATTGTTTGCGTTTGGTGGAATATAGAAAGCATTTGTTTTACAAAACCTGTTTTGGGATTAGTTTAGTTAATGAAGGGACAGAGAAATTTTCAGCAGAGTCCTCTGTATGATCTGTGACTGTTTGGCTGTGATGGGAAAACTGCTATGTATGGTTTGAGTACGGTCAAACAAAATTTTTCTCTCTTGTAAGAAACAATGTTAGTTTTATGACCTGGGGGTGAGGTGTGAGACAAATTACAAAGGAATGTAAAACACAGCTTTGTCCTGTAACAAGAGCCTGAGAGACACCTCAGGCCCCTGTGAAACAACTGAGGTGGCAGTAAAGTGACATGGCTTCACTGAAAGGAGCCTGGAGTGAACTGAGTGTGGCTTGGGCAGGCAAGGGCAAGACACAGAGCTCAGCCAGGGAGCAAGTACACGTTTAAATGCCAATTAGGTCAGGCACAGCCTTCACTCAGGCTCTAGCAAGCAATCTCAGATCAATGATAACAGGCAGGGGAGCTGAGATATTTCATACCTGTTATCTCCTTGCAGTCATCTTAGATTGCTCCTCAGAGGCAGAAGCTCATTGCTGGTTTATTGACAAGCAGTGACAAGTCACTACTTCTAGCTCCCCCACCAAACACTTTTTTCGTTTAGCTGTTCATAACAAGTCTGGAGACGAACATTTCATGTTGCAGCTATCACTGGTCAAACTTCATGAATATGTTCCTACACAGGATAAAAGTCTTTTTACACCTTGTTTCCACACCCCAAGCATTACAGTGCAAATCAGAGCTCTTTACATTTCCCTGTTCTAGAAACTTATCCATATGAATATAGGTCAATATAGTCTTCTAAGAAATAAGTTTTTCAAGCCAATTACTTACTTTTCTTCTCACCTTAAGTAGGCCATAAGGCTTAGGTATTGTTTAAAACATGGAAACTCTTCCAAATATGTTGGCAGACAAATAGAGGAGCTCGTAGCTGGTTGTGCTTTGTAAAAATACTGTGTAGAAACAGATGAACAGAAATATCCAATAATTAAGTGGAACCATTCTTGTTACTGGGATGACAGAACATACTGACTTGTGAGTGTGATCCTTAATGTCAAAAGTCCCCAGATCCCATGAAGCATCTGTAATGGGGAAGAATGCTTTTCAAAGCACGGTACAAATCCTGTGATCTACTTAATGTATCTTGGATCTTAGATCTGTCTAAGGCAAGTATTCTAAGCATGTCTAAGGTAAGGTATCCAACATTCCTGCTCAAAATCACCTCTGCTAGTATTTTTAAAAAATGAGAAGGAAGTATATTATGAGTGCTATTTTTCATACTAAATACAGTGTTTGCATCTATTGTTCATTTTCAGTGGTTTTGGGTTATATGCACGGGGCTTTTAAAGGTTCTGAGTGAGCCAGAAAATTTTACTGAAGTTCTACTAAATAAACTCAAAAAACAAAACAAGAAGAAAGAGCCTTTTCAGTATGCCATGAGCCTTTAAACTGGCCACTTTGACCTTCGACACTGGTACCTGTGGAAAAAGAAAAGTGTAGAAGTAAACCGGGGCAGTAGGCAGCAGTACTTCCCCAGAGTCTCCCATACTTATGTTTTTGAACAAGCAGATGGGTAGATGATCCAAGGATGATGTGACAATATTAATCCTAGAAGCCCCTGATGATTCAGTCTCTCTGACCACAGAGTCTCATGTTCCTCAGAATGAATAACCTTGTGGTTATTAGCATGATAGCCCTGTAGAAGTCATGTTTCAAGTCTCCTCAGTGCTCCACAGTTATCCAAGAGTTTCTAGCTGTGCACGTAGCTGCAGCTATTATTCAAAAGGCAAGTAATATTTTTAAAGTAGGTGTATAGGTGGGGAACAAAGTGATTATTTGGCATTTACACTGGTCACTCTGATTAGATTACAGGCCATTATACAAATTGTAATGATAAATTCTGCAAATAGGAGGAACCATATGTTTTATCACCTGCACAATTCCAAAAAGAAAATCTGAAACCCTGTATTTTATCTCTCCCGTATGACACACTCTTTCCAAAACCCCACTGAATACACCCAGAGTAAAGTTCAACCTATGACAGACACTTCTGCACTCAGAAGCAATCCTGTAAAGCACCTTTCTTCCATTCTGACAATGTCTCTGGATTCTAAATAAGTACAAACTGCAAAATGAAGAACACTAAAAGTTATAACTGAAAAAAGCAATTGCCCTACTTCATTAATTTCTCCACAATTCCATGTGTGATTTACACTCATAGTCCCACTTTAACTTCCCTTCAGCCCATAAAATGTTTTGAGGGCTAATATATATTACTCCAGGTATTTCTCTGACTTTGCTGAAGACAGGAAATAAATCTGCCCGTCTTTCTGACTGCTGGCATTCTTTAGAGCATAGCGAAGATTTTTCACACTTTGTGTGTGGTGATCTTCTGCTGTAGATTATTGCTTTATATTGAAATAACAGTATCAAATTAATTTGGTCTGATCCCTGGAGCTGAATTCCAACCACCAGGTCACATAGGGAATATATATTTTATTTATAATTCATTTACTACTGACAATCATAGTGGCAATTTCATTAAATGAAATGTATCCCAAACCTAAAAGCCTGTTAATATATACTTCTTATTGTTTTGACTTTATTAACTTTACTGAATTGTTCTATTTTTTCCAGGAGATTAATAAAAATGTTTTAAAATTATGATTTTTATTATGTACACATAATTTTTAAAAAATAGTTCAGAAATAGGTGCTTCAGAGCAAATAAAAGAACTATCCTCTTTTCTAATAATAAACTTTTAAATAGATCATTAATCATTAAAATATAGAAAAGGTCAATCATTTTAAAACTCTAATCTGCTTGGAATAATTTCTCTAAGGGTTAAAAATAAAATAGACTTTTCAAAACTAAAGTAGGCTGGATAATAACCCAATTTATCCTTTTTTTGTTGTTGTTGTTTTTAATAGTGTAGAGTAGTCCTCCTTTCTTATCAGCTGGGCAGGGACTTCCTGCTACTGAGCACACATTTGTGTCCTAGACAATGTAATGGGCATGTACATTAGCTATTCTATTACTCTTACAGTGCACTATGAATAAGCAATAGAAAGCTGTTTCATCTTTCTATCAAAAGATGTTTTCTGCTGTCTGTATTAATTGGCATTTGAGATCATGTGCTGTCACTTTTGCATTTTGCCAAGGAAAAAATAAGTATTACAGTTATTGTTGTTAATAATATAAAACCTGACTTTTCTTACAGAGATTAATTTGAAATGACACTATGAAGCTTGACAGCTCTTGTTGGTTATTTTAATTCACCAGACAATTTTGCATGCTATTGGCATGGGGACATGGTCTCAGGCAACAGTTTTGTTCTATTGGTTATTATTCTAAATTAAATAAATATTGAAACACGCAGTAAGCCTAACTAAAGACTAAATTACTACGCAAGATAAATCTCAGTAAACAATTATGGAAGGGAAATGTGGTGATGCACATAACAAATGATGCAACACTCAACTGATAAATGCTTTCTGCTGAATGAGGGACTAAGATGCATTCAAAGTTTTGGGTTTTTTCCAGAAATTTTGAGGTGCACATATACTGGCTTTGGAGTGCATGTTATTCCTTTGTATAATTCAGTCATTTCAGGTCACTTTAATATGACTTCTTCAATTTCTTTATTTTAAGGCAGTTAAAGAAGTTTATTAGCAAAGTATGCCAGGGTCAGTCTTACATCTTAAAATGTGAAACTGAATTGAAAATTGAATCTTGCAGATCAGAATTTTTTCTCTTCAGCAGAAACACAGAAAACACTGCTAAAACCACTTTGTCAATCATTAAGATTTAGTAACTTGTCAAAGTCCAGGTACTTATACCCCAGATTAATAGCTTAACTAACAATTCACAGAATTCACTAAACCATTGTATGTATAATTCTAAAAATGCTGATTCTTTCCTCGAAGTAAGTATAAAGGATAGAATATATATGCTTTAATCCTGCAAGTGGATATACTAGAATGGTAATTCTTAAATTCATGCAGTGCAGCCTTGAAGATCCGTAGATAATAAAGAAAATGTGGAAATGTGTCCTACATGAATGTAACTCAGCTGGTTATTACATCCCAGGGAAAAAGCCTCTTTTTGCCTATTCCGAAGTTTTGCTGGGTCTCTATGTTCTGATCATGACTTTGTCACCTTCCTTTTGTGTTTCAGCTGCTGATCCCTTATTGGGTTTTAGGGACTGCTTCTTTGTGCTCATGCAAACAAATGATAGACCTTTAATTGGTCATCATTACTCAAGTCCCCCTCTCTTTCCTACACTTTCCTTCCACAAGTAAAATGCCTTGGAGAAAAGAAAAAAAAATCATAAAGAGGATGGATCTGGTCACTCTCCAGACTGCACTTCAAGCTAACAAGCAGCCCAGAGCTTCCAGAAGCAGGTTCTGAGAAAACTACTGCTGTGTCCATGCTGCTTCTATGTCCTTGATCTTCTTTATTCCTGGTCACTACACTCTGTCTGCCCAGGCCTGGTGAGTGATTCTGTTACCTTTTGCTGCAGGTCCTAAAATAACTAATTTGTTTTTTATCTGATGATGAGCCAAAATCACTAGATTCAATTTTCTTGTCCATGAAGGTACTTCATCAGCATTTCAGAGAAAGAGGGTCTTATACACAAAAGGCCCTCCCATAGCTGTTCTGATTTACAATGGGATGTATCTAGCTTTTATAAAGGGCACAGTTCTCTTCCTTTTGGTGTAAATTCTTTGTTAAGACTATTCCATTTATCATCTATGTGAAAATCTGCTGTTACTAGAATTTGCTCATCCTACCAGTTATCAATGAACTTCAGATATCCAACCCCATTAAACTTCCTATATTTTATTCACAAAGTTGTACTGGGTCTGGTTTGCCAACACTGGGTACAACACAGGACTGTGATGTGTGAGCCTTGGCTGGCCACCTGATGCCCATCTGGTTCAGGACTTCTCAGCACGGCCAGGGATGAAAATGCTACAAAGTATGCTCAGGGGTTGAGATAACAACAGGGAGACCCCTCATTAGTTCCTGTCATAGAAAAACAAGCTTGACTTCAGGAAATATATATATATATATATATTTTTTTTTTTTAAATTAATAACTGTGGTGGATAGTTAGAAATAATAACAAAACTAAAAGCCTCTTCTTAGCACCCCATTCTTCACTTTGGGTTCATCTTCACTGCTACCTTCACTTCAGTCTCTTCCCCTCAAGTGACAGAGGGCAATGGGGAAAGGGAGTTGTGGTCAATTCAGGACACTCCATTTCTAGTCCTCCTCCTCCTGCTGTTCCCCTATTCCAGCACGGAGTCCCCCCCACAGGATAAAGTCCTTAACACAGTTCTTCAGCATGGGTCCTTTCAATGGGATACAGTTCTTCAGGAATGGACTGCTTTGAAAAGGTCACAGGTCATGCCAGAAAACCTGCTCCAATGTGGGCTTTTCTCCATGGACCCTAGTGCCTGAAAGGAGCCAGCTCCAGCATTGTCTCTTCTCAACCTGCAGCTTCAAAACACATCCACCTGCTTCAGTGCAGATTCCTCCACAGGCTGCAGGTGGGTTTCTGGTCCTCTGTGGTTCTCCATGGGCTGCAGGGGCACAGCCTGCCTCACCCTGGTCTTGCCCACAGGCTGCAGGAGAATTTCTGCTCTGGCCCCTGGAGCAACTCCTCCCCCTCCTTCTACACTCACCTCGAGTCTGCAGGGCTGTTTCTGCCCCGTATTTCTCACTTCTCTAACAGCTGCCACACCACATTTTTTACCTTAAATATGTTATAATGGGCTCGGCTTTAGCCTGTAGTGGGTCCATCTGGGAGCTGGCTAAGCTGGCTCTGCCTGACTGACTCACAGAAGTCACCTCTCCAGCCCCCACTACCAAAAACTTGCCACCTGCAGTCAACACCAGAGTTCTGTTAAAGCCAAATGTAATTATGGCCTGTAGTGAAATCATTTAAACATAGAGTAGAGAATGAAGAATGCTGAACTTGGCCACAGTTTATAGCAAAAGCCTAAAATTTAACAATATAAAGAAAATATTACAAAGAAAATATCTGCAAAAAAATTGTCAATAATGAAACTTAGTTGTTAAATTTATATGACTTTCTATGACTTTTTTTTTTGTTTGCTAGCAAATATTTTCTCTCCTGATCATCCTACTATGATAACTGAAGGTCACAGAGATAAGTGCATGGTTCATGGAGCCTTTTCTTGATTTCAAGGTATGAGGGATGAAATTATCTTCTGTGCAAGTGAGGCATTGTGAAACATAAAGAGGGCTATGCAATGGGACAGCTATCGTGTTCACTTCTGGAGAGGGGTCAAAGACGGTTTTTTGTATGAAATCAATATTAAATCCCTGAAGTGTTTAGAATTTCCCTTTTCAAATCCATCCTGTTTGCATTTAAAGTGATTTAATTCAAGGAGTTTTCTGAATTCTGGTGAAAACTATCTATATTTCTTCCTTTGTTAAACAAAATGTAAATAAACTTTCTAAGACAACTCCCCTCACAGTATGATGTTAATAAGAAAACATTGCCCAAGAGTTAATTGTACCATTTCATATTAAAATGTTTGTCTCAAAAGATTCATAAATGTTTTATTTCTGTAATGCACACTGCTGTTTTCCTTTAAAAAAAAAAATTGTTTCTGTATTCCTTATTGACTTTGCTAACAAAAAAGTCTGTTGAGAGTTATATAAAATCCCTTTGTTTGATGCTCATTAGAAAAATTAATTGAATATTAAACACAGTAGATATCTCAGTGTTTTGGTATCTATTTTACAGCTAGTTAAATCCTAAACAGTCCTAAACAGGTCACAGGCCTCAGTTCAAGGATGTTTGTTTGTAATAAAAGCTCCCCTGCACCTGGCTTTGTGCTTTGTAAGAAACTGTTTTTCTCCAGGGTACAATTACATCAAGATTTTTTTTTTTTCAGCCAGCAAGAAGAAAGAATAATGGGCAAAACTCAAGTTACACCAAATATTTGGTCTAGGGTTTGCCTTTGCCAATCTATTGGATATTAAGCATAAGAGTTTGAAATCCCATGAGAACAATAGGTTACTATTTTGTGGATATTTTAAAAGGCTCTAATTTAGTCTAAACTTCCTTTAATTTTTCAGTTCATATCAGAGGCTTTAAGTCAGAAGCATGAACTGTACTTTAACTACATTTTCCCATTCCACCAAGAAAAAAGATAGTGTTTTCCTTAGTGAAGTTTAATATTACTAATGGCTCTCATTCTATAGAAGGGATTTAAGAGACTGATTAACTGGAAGTTAGTATTATTCCTTCTAATGGATTAAAATGTGTTATTTTCTATACCAATACTCTGCTTTGCATGCTTGTCGTGGTTTAAGCCCAGCCATTAACCAAACCCCATGCAGTTGCTCACTCACTCCTCTACCAGTGGGACCAGGGAGAGAATCAGAAGGGTAAAAGAGAGAGAACTCACGGGATGAGATATAGACAATCTAAGAGAGAAAGTAAAAGTTACACTTGAAAGGAAAGCAAAGCAAGGAATTAACTCACTGCTTCTGAAGGGCCAGCAGATGTTCAGCCATCCCCAGGAGAGCAGAGCCCCATTCCACACAATGGTGACTTGGGAAGAGGAATTCTATCACTCTTACACCCTGGTGGTGGGTGATGGGGGGGTGAGGGAGGATGCACAACCGCACATTCCAAACACCCCCCTCTTCTTTGTATTCTCACTTTATATACTGAGCATGATGCCATGTGGTCTAGAATGTCCCTTTGGTCTGTTTGGGTCACCTGTCCTGGCTGTGACTCCTTCCAGCCTCCCATGCTCTCCTGTGTTCCTTCAGCCTCCTTTTTAGCATGGCAGTAGGAAAAGCAGAAAAAGCCTTGGCTCTGTGTAAGCTCTTCCCAGCAAAAGCAAAACATTCCTACGTTATAAACTGTGTTTTCAGCATAAATTCAAAACACTGCCCCATACCAGCCATTGTGAAGAAATTTAACACTTTCCTCTAACTCTGCTGTACAAGGCAGAGGTAAAGGAAAACAATCCTGTACATGGGTGCTCTAGAAAGACAGGCTTAATGGAAAAAACAGTATGATAGAACTACAGTAGTTTCATGAATACAAGCCGCACGGAGTATAAGCCGCACTTCCGGTGCGTTGACAATGTTGATGTCTTTGTCAATAAAAAAGCCGCACCCCGAATATTAGCCGCACTTTCGTTCGTAGCGAGAATCCGTGTGCAACTTTCACAAATTTGCCAATTAGTAACAGGATCGTGGCATAGCGGGGTTTACTGGCTCGGGGCGGGGCCAGGCAGGCTTGGCCCGCTCATGGTTGCCGACAGGGGCGGGTGGCCCAGCTCAGCGCCACGGCTCGGTGGGGCCGGCCGGGCAGTGCTGCTGCCGCCGCCGGGCTCGCTGGCTCCCCGCTCCCGTCTGCACCACCGCTGCCGCGTTTGCTCGCCCTGGCTGGCATTGCTGGCCCCCGCACCGCCGGGCTCCCCCACGCTGCTGGCCCCGGTTCTCCTGGGCTCCAGTGGACTGCTAGCCCCGGTTCTGCTGGGCTTCCCCCTGCCGCTGGGCAGCCCCGCCCACCGGGCTTCCTGCTTCTGCTGTCCTCCCCTATGCAGTTTGGCTCCCGTGCACTGCCAGCCCTGCTTCTACCGGGCTCCCCCGCCCTGCTGGCTCAGGCTCTGCCGCCCACCCCCCACACTGCTGGCCCCACCTCTGCCAGGCTTTCCCACCTCTGCCGGGGCCGGCCGGGTGCCAGCTTGGCTTGGGGCTGCCGCGGGCTCTCACTTCCGTGTTTGCAGCTTTTAGAATATTGTTCATATATTAGCCGCTCCCGAGTATTAGCTGCACTTCCGGGTTTCCACCAAAATTTTTATCAAATTGCTGCGGCTTGTATTCGTGAAATTACTGTACTTGCAAGTTACAGTTTCAAATTAAACACAATATTGAAATATAATCTACACTTAGTATTGCAGAAAAGTAGCAATGATGACACTGAAATTATATTTCAACAATAAAACTTTTGAGAATGTTGCCCAAAAAATCCATTGTCAACTAAGGGAATTACAGGAAAGGAAGCATGATTTCACTAGCAAGTCCATACAAAACTTCTCTATAAAGCAGAATGCAGGTCTTTCTTTCTGGAAAGACTGTCATCCAATGCACTTTAAGATAGTGCAGATAATGCTAAAAGATGGACATCACCTCTTTTACTTATTATTAATTTTTTGCTTTTGTAACAGCACTTTTCTAAGAAGGAATGGCTTTGAGTGAGAGGTGATATACTTTATTAGATGAGCTGACATAGATCAGTCATATATTATTGTTTAAAATTAGACATCTAAAATTTTATTGATTTTGTAGAAACACTGTTTATAATACCATCAAATTGTTTTCACAATTTCAGTGTTCCAGGAATGATAGACCATATCTTCTGTAATATTAGGAAAGGGGCCTGATTTAAGTCCCTCCCTCTTGCAGGGAAAAAAACTAAGGTTTGTCTAAAAACTGTAAAACTTCAATATACCAAAGGTGCAAAGCCACACATTTGGCTTTGGGAAGTAATTTGAAAAGTATAAAGTGTCTGTTTTATTGTGCCCAATAGTTCTCAATTCACTGAGACTGGTCCTTTTACTTTAATGAGTTTCCATTGATCCCCCACTCTGGTGAACACTGGGAACAAGCTGGTTTTTTACTCCACCTTCCCTTGATGTTTTTCTATCTTCTATCCTTTGAATCTTTACTCTTTCCGTCACTTACCATGTGCTAACCTTCCTCAGAACTTCAGACAAGTGAGATTACCCTACAGGAAAGAAAGAAGTGGTCAAATGCTTTCTGAAAAAATGACTGTTTCATTTGGAGAATCAATGTTTTACATTTTTAACATTACTTTAAATGTAGCAAAAATTTTATAGGAGGAGAGTCTACTGATAGCTCTGCACAACACAAAGGATCTCTATACTTGTCTAGAATCTCCATTCTAAGTTATTTAAATGAGTGATTGTTTTTTAATATTTTCCTTCAAGAAATACCAATGTTTGAATGGAAAAATTATTATCTTCTAACTCTGAATTCCCTTGGTTTTGTGCATATTTTTATTTGGACTCTAATTTCTTTTCATGCAAGTGAAATACTTGAAGCTTAAGGACATGATATAATAGAAAGTATTAAAAAAGAAAAAAAATGACAAAAAAAAGAAAAAAAGAGAGGATTTCCTTTTACATAGTCTCCAGCTGAAGAGTGTTCTACTTTCCATTCAGTAACAGTGCTTGGACTATATCAAATGCAGTTTTAAAAGTGAGGTCATGATGCTATGATTCAAAATTTGTCAGATGTAAAGCCATAAGGGATTTTTAGAAGATGAAAAGACTAGACTTCTGATGTGACCTGATGCAGCTGAGTAACTCCCAAAGTCACAAGTCAGTTTCTGACTATAAAAGAGACATCTGATCAGATTGTCATGCTTTATGTTTAATGGAGTGTTACAAGGACTTTGACACAAACCATTACCCACTATTTACTTATTCAAGGCAGAAACCTACTGGAAAATTGAACGAAATTATCCATACTTTAACAGCTTTGAGCAGATTGCAGTATGATCAAAATTTCTAAAACATGCCCTTTTGAGAACAGTGGTGTTAAATGTTCTTGAATTCTTGTATTGTACTTTAATCATTACGCTTTACTAAATAATTTTTAATCTCAAGATGCTAAATAGAAATGTTGCCAATGTTGAAATGTATATCTGCCGTACATGGCTATGTTACAGAAAGATTTTTTATTGACTTGATTCAAATAGTAATCAGCTGTGAACCTACTGTCCTTTCACAACTTGCTATTCTTGAAATAACACTGTGTTAGTCAATCTCTTCACTATTTACAGTACCTTTGGGAATCAAAGCCATTGTAAAAATCACTTGCAATAACTGCAGTATCTCATGTTATAGGGAATTTGAGTTTTCAACTAAAAGAAGAAGCTCAGAGGAATCTTGGCCACATCAAAATGCACAGAGCAAACATGTTATTGAATAATTGCTTCAAAACTTATTGGTTGATACTCAAATATAAAAAGCTGGTAAAATCATAATGCTTTTCTAGGGAAGGATGCTCTTGTGAAATAAACTGTGAAGCAAAGCATGATAGCTCTTTTGCAAATCCAGATTAATTGCACATTGGGTGAGTGTGTGATTATCATATACTAATTCTCAAACGTAGAAAACTAAGTGATTTGAAGGCTCTATGACATAAGGTATAGGCATAAGGAAGAAGAATGAATTAAATATTCCAGGCCCTTTTTCTTTCCTGCAAGAATGACCTGGGCTTGTATAATTTTTCTGAAATGTGATTGCCAAATAAGAACTAAGTAAACCAATAAGCAGATTGTATTTTCATTCAGGACACTAATGATAAAACAAAAACAAAAAAAAAAGGGGAAAAAAAAAGAATTCTAAGCTTCAGATATCTTTTTGAAATTATGTAGCTAATAGAAAAAGATAACAAATAATACAGGGACTGATATAGTGGTGCAAATATTACGTTAGTCAAAGTATTCATTTGCATCGGGTTAAATTGGTCCCAGGTTAAATTTTATAGACTGCTTGTCTACAAAAAAGGATTCTGAGTACTTGAGGATACACTTCAGAATCCAGTAGTACAAAATGTTAAGTATTACTTAAGAAAGAAGGCTTTTGAACAAATAATATTGCAGAGTGAACCAATTTACTAATCTGTATCTTTATTAAGTCTTCTTTAATTTTTCTGTGGATTTTATTTCTGATGAATCCTGTAATTGCAGAGATTTTTATCAGATTAAGCTTGGCCCTACAAGGCGAAAGTTCAAATTGTTTTTCACCATCTAGCTGCATTAAGAGGGCCTGGAGGTCAGTCATACCAGCAAAAAATCTATCTGTGTCAGGAGAATAAAGCTGACTTGAAAGTATTTCTGTAAAGATGTTATAATTGCCAAGAACCAGGTTTAATTGAGGAGTTTTACGTATGTCTGAATAGTTTGCTATTCACCAATAGTTTAGTCACATGTAATATTATTGAAAGGATGTGCACAACAGCACGCTTTCTTGAGGTAGAATGGCAAATTTGTCACCATTTGTAAATCTGAAAACATGTCTCTTCAGACCTGATTTGCATGTACACTGTATTTAGATAGTATTTTTAAAAGAACATCAGTCTCTTTAGACAGATTTCTTTAAGTTCTATTAAATCTGGTGCCCTGAAAAAGAAATTGCTCATTGGATCAAGAAGAAGCAACTAACATCTCATAAGTTGTAGAATCACTGAATAATTTAGGTAGGAAGAGACCTCTGGAGGTTGAACCCAACTCTGCTGAAAGTAGGTCCAATAAGATCTGCTAGCTTAAGAACTGTGAAGCCAAGGATAGTAATTCCACAACCTTTGGCAAACTGTTGTAGTGTTAGATCATCCTCACAGTGAAAACATTTTGTGTGGTATTTAACTGGAATTCCCTGCACTGTCAAGTACTCTTGACAGAATAGCCTCTAGTATCGATCTCTGAAAGATGCCACTTGTTTCCAGTTATGTGCTGGACCTATGTCCCTGATCACAATCCCCAGAGACTGGTAGTCCAGTGAATTTTCCACATGCCTGATTCATTCACTTAATGAGACCAGACAGTAGTGGTGAGGCCATAGGCATGCTATGGAACACAATATCTAAGACCGTACTGAATTGAAGCCTATGACAGCCACTGCTCTTCCCCTGTCCAAAACACTAACCAAGTCATTTTAGAAGGCAACCAGGTTGGTCAGCCCTGATTTACCCTTCCTTAAGTCCTTCTGATGGTTCTGAACCACCTCCTTGTCTTCCATGTTTTTGGAGGTTGTTTCCAGGAACATTTGCTCTATAACTTTCCCAGGAACTGAGCATGAGTTAAAGGGCAATTGGTTGTGTGTAGTTCCTGGGTCCTCCTTCTTGCCCTTGTGTTATGGGGCAATACTATTGTTAAGTGTGTTCTTTTACCATCTGAGTGAAACAACTGCAAGAATTCTCCTGTGAGAGGAAGTCTTAATAGATGAAACTCCATTACAAAGGAGCATCATAAATGCAAAAAGCTCCGTCTCTCCATATAGCAATGTAACTCTTAGCCCTATAGATGTATCCAAATTATTTGTGGAGGTTAGGCTAAAAAGACCTGCATGTCGTTGAGAATGGTTTAATTAACTACATTCAAAACAATTTGATATTTTATTTATTTATAAATGATTATATATTTCATATATAAATGATTATATAATCTTAGTTTATCAATGTTTTGTGAGTGTGAAACTGAAGTAAGAGGAGTAAAAGTGAAAATTAATGGGATTGAAAGGTCTGCTGGACAAAAATAACACAAACCAAATTTTTAGATGAAACCTGGTTTTAGTACAATGTCTTTTCTTAAAATACGGAGCTTTGAAGTTTGGTCTAATCTATGTAGAGAGCTGCTTCCAAATAATTAGAGAATTTCTTAAAAAGAACACAGAAAAAAAGAATAATTTATATTTAAGAGTGAAAAACACTCCTGGCAACAATGATTTAGCTGTTTATTGCAAGATAATGAACTAATAACAGCAAGAAAACTCAAGGCTAAAATTACATAAACAAACAATACTAAATTTAGAAAAAATAGATAGCTTGCATACCACAATTTTAGTTTCCCCATTTTTAAGAAAATATTGATTGCAGAGCGTGTACAGATGCATTTATTACAAACATTTTCAAACACATAATTTTCAAACAGAAGCTCTATTGGTAAGCTGAAAGGTTTGCAGACTGGATACAACTGTTTGCTCTGTTTCCAGCAACTCGTTTGAAACATGTTCAGTAAATGTATAGCTGTCACTGTGAATATATCTTGCATTCCGATCAGAACCTGAGGCAGGGAAAATTCCCTCTCATATTAGGGCTTATTGGCATAGCCCATCCTTTTCAGTACTTAGGACTGAAATTACTGTCCTAAGAGAAACCACTGAAAAGATAATTGTTCAATAGGCCAGTCAACCTACAATATGTCAGGAATGTACTTCTAAAATTAATTTTACCTTGTCCTATTAAGTAGTTATCCTTTCATGAGAGAGCTGTTTGAATCTCACTTGACTTACTGCTCATTTACATGATGAAAAATAGGAACGTGTAGGAATTTGAAAATCTGTTCAAGGGCAAGTGGTACTGCAGTAAAAGTAGGGCTGAGAAACAGAACAGTGGCAGTATCCTTCAAATGTAACCCTCACAGCAATTCATCCAAATAATACAATGACTGTAGATCTCTGAATATGCTATTGAGGAATCAGTTGATGCTTTTATGTCTTATGACCCCATTTGAAAAAAATTTGAAAAATGCAGTGAATATAGACATAATTTATGTGAAAAATGCCTGAAAAGAGTAGAAAGAATTCAACACATACAAGTAAATAAAAAGATGAACACACAACTTGTTTCTTTTCTACTCTTAAACTTCCATCAAGAAAATGCCAGGTTTCAAAGAGATCTTGAGCTTAAGGGAGTGAAAACATATAAAGAATTTAAACCTCTGGGATAAAGTCTGGCAAATCCAAGTTAAAGTGACGTTATTTAAAAACAAAACCAAACCAAACCAAACAAAAAACACAACACAGATGAATGAAGATAAAACAGGTGAATTTAATCACGATGAATGATCATTCGGTAAAATATACCACAGATTCAGAATACTGAAAAAAATTTAGTTACTTAACTAGCTTCTTTAGTTTTTTTATTCAACCCTAGAAGGAGAAGTGCATTTGACTCAAGCTTAGTCTGTGGGGTGCAATGCAGCATAACACAGATAAAAGAAAAATCACAGCATATGTACCAGGATACATGTCATTTTCAAGGCAAGACATGGAAGTAAATAAAAAAATTGGACAAATCTGAAGTTTGTTTAGCAAAACAGGCCATGTTAGGCTAACAGTGTACTAAATAACTTCTTTTTTTTTTTCCTTTTAGAGGGGAGAAATAAAAGAGATCTTGCCAATCTGTATAAAGAACCAAAGAAGTAGTTGTAGATGGAAAGGACATGGCACCATCTGGTCCAGAGGCAGATGGGGTTGCTGAAAGACTTTGCTGAAATTTTTGATAAAATCCCACTTGCAGAAAATAGAGAGGATGAAGTCTGTAAATCAACTGTAAGTATGGATCTTATTGTAGACATAAGAACAACAGGCAATGATGAAGTGGAAAGTCTAAGATGGGAGGGCATTCCTCCAGGATGGACCAGAGGACCAGTATTCTCAAATACCTTAACCCATGAGAGAGTGCTAATGAAATTTGTCCATGACACAAAGTTCAGAGGAATCATGAACAACTGAAGTGGTGTATGCCCTTAATGAATGAAGTGATAAAATGCATTTAATAGCATAAAAAGTGCAGATATAATGGGATTACTAAAAGTAGTTTTTACAATGAATTGCAAATTATTTGCAAATATATAAAAATAAAATTCTGATTATTTCACAGGACTGTGAGTCACCTATACAATGCAGCTGTGAGAAGTGTAAAAATGGGGAAAGCTGCTGAGTTATTTGCTGATGGTTTAGTAGATTAAGATGATGGCTCAAGAAAAATGAGGTAAAATTGTTAATATACAATAAGATCCTCAGAATGAAGAACAAGCTACAAGGATTTGAATAACCATTTCAAACAATTTCCCTTCATACTGAATCATATGAAGTACACAAGTGTTCTTGATAAGGGCAATTTTTTTGATTGTGTAAAGCTAATTAAAAAGTGAAAAAAATGTTCAATATGTATGGTGTCTAAAACTGCTCATATGCTCAGAGGTCAACAGCTGTAATGCAGGATAGCAAGTAGAAAATAGCAGGGGAAAGGTTTCACAAAAACATCCGCAAAAGGCATTAAAACGTGATTAGAACAGCTGCTCTAATTGTACATGAGAGATTTCTTCAGGAATAATGAAGAGCTTGGGAGATATGATCGAGTTTAATTTGGATTGTACTTAAACCTGTGGGGCTGTATCAGATTTCTCGGTATTGAGTAGCAGTGAACGAAAATGAAATCCATGCAGAGTGCAATGGCTGTGCACTGTATTCAAAAGAATTTGCTCACCTTAGATACTGGCAAATGTAATTGTAAAAATATCCCAGCAGAAAACAGAGGATATGCATAGATCACAGGAGCTTTGGATCAGGCATAAGGGACTAGTTTTACAGAAGGTAGAGAGACAGATAAATGGAATAACAAAACCAATTGGGAACACAGATTGTTTGTACAGCTTCATCTAGGAATGTTTCCATCTAGATCTGCTTCTGCTCTGAGTGGGGCTTAATTACACAGGATTGTTTGCCCTGGTGCTGTCGATACATGTTGCCTCTGGCAGCACCAGGCTCCACTCTGAAGCAAAGATGTCTCCTCCATCCTACTCCCTGCTGCTTGGGTTTTTCCTTGGACTTCCTGCAGCTAAACACTGGGTAGCTCTGACCCTATTTACCCTTTGTGATCAGAGAAGATCACAGCCTGAAGTGGTTTGTATAACTTCAGGTCCCAGTGTAAATACAAGCATGGCAACAGTGTGAAAGCTGATAGCAAACATTACTTTATGGTAGAGTCTTTTGGTGTTCTCTTTTATCAATAAAACCAAAGTATGCATGTACAACCCCTTAAAATATGTTTCTCTTATCCTCCAGAAGACTTATTTCCTCAAAAATTCCCCCTGTCACGAATCTGGAGAAACTGCTGCAGGCATTAATACCACTAAAACAAACTAATTAAAATCCTAACCTGATCCCCTCTCCCCACCAAAACCCCCAAACAAAGCAACTGAAAAAACACTATAAAACAAAACTCTAAACAAACTGGAAAAACAGAAATCCTGCTAAATAAGGAAAGACGGTCATTAACATTTACAGAGTGCAAGATGCATAACACGTGTGAAACTATTTCATGCTTCTCCGACAGATAAGAAAACCTCAGATAGCAATATATCTTTAAGGGTTATACTTACTGTTGAGGGGAATTCACAGTACTGCTGGACAATGAACTAGAACAGGACTGTTGAGTTCAGTTCCCCTTCCCTGAGAAATAAAACTAAGCAAAAATATTATGACTCATAAATATTTAATTTTTATAGAAGAGTGGCTTGGTTTTGAAATTAAATCCACAAAGCTTAAATGCTATTAAGAAGTTAAATTGCTGTCTCTCTTCCAGAAGTGATTGGACATTTTCTGGTGGGACATGGTTTAAGTCAGGAAATTCAGATTCACTGAATCGAAAAGTGTTGATGTAAAAAAAAACATTTGTCAAAACTCGGCAGATTTCTGATGGGGAAATGTACCCTGGCTTTCTGCCAGCTCGCCTGATTGCCTTCATCACTGTATGGCTTCTTTCCCTGACAGAGAATTTTGGAGCTAGACCTCTATATGTGCCTATTCTCTTGCATTTAATAGCACCAGCCCCTCCTCTGCCATTTCAGGTTCAAGGCTTGCCATTGAAGAAGGTTGAATGCTCAGGTAGCAAATAATCTAGAAAAGCAGTCAGCCAGGGAGATTTGCTCTCAGCAACCTGGCAGTCAAAGCACCTGAGTGTTTATTGAATGGGGAGCCAGAGAGCTCTCAGAATTAATAGGGAGATGAAGAAACCAGAAACCCAGGGTGTGAATTACCAGCATAGTCCCAAATCTATTGCTCTTCATAGACCACTTTGTGTACCACAAACCTGGGAAACCTGAGTTCAAAAAACCTCTTTGCACTAAAATTTCAGACCTCTCAGCTGTCTGCCTGAGATTTCTAGGCAACTTCTAAGCTTCAGAAGCTAAATTTTAGGGGGAAAAACCCCATTTAATCTATGATCCATGTGGAAATCACAAACACTCTCTTTTAAGCAAGAATACAGTAAAACATTGTGTTTGTTACAGGAATCACACTGGTGTCTCAGACCCACGGTTCACTGAGAATCAAAACCAGTGCCTGGATTCATAGGAACATGAGAAGCCACACTAGAAAAATGTATTATAAACTATTTTTATGAACATATATGTTTCATTTATAGTAATTCAATATGAGATTCAACTGGTCAATAAAAAGCTTAATTTGCATTAACTGTTCTATCTTTCATTGATAGTGAATGCCAATCTTCCACATTGTATTTGAAGGTCTTGTCTGTGCTAAGATTTCTAGTCCAATATTAAAAAAAATTGTTTTATTTTTATTGCCCTTGAATATTTTTTACATCTTTATTTATTCATTAAGTAGAGTGATGAATTTAAAAAAATCGCTCTCAGATGACAATTCCATCACTATCATTAACAAGATCTTGACTGAAATTTGTGGACTGAATCTGGACAGTACCATGGAAAAAGTAATTTTTCAAAACTGAAGCACTATGAAACCCATTCCATCTTTCTAATTAAAATATCCAGTATCAGGATTTTTTTATTTAAGAAAACTGAGAATATATTCCATGGTATGTACATAAAGTGATTTTTTCATGTCTGAGTAAAGCAGATCCTGAAACCTTACTTGACCAGGGGTTAATGGCCCCAGTTCTGAGCCACAGAAGACAAGGGATGCACAACGTTTTCTATGAATGTGAGGGAAATTATGGTTGCTCAATCTTAACGAAAATTTTGCTGATATTTTAGCTCTATCCCTAAATTAAAATCAACTCAGTATTTAATGTGTTTAGCCCCTTTTAAATCTACCTCTCATTTTCAGTGCGGTTACATTATATGCTCTAGCAGAAAACCAGCCAAGAAGAATCTAGGAATGGTTTAACTTAAAATATTCAAAAGCCTGAATGACAGAAAGTCTTTTGAAAATGCTTTCTTAGGATTCAATAGAAGAATGAAGCTATGGAGTTAAAATCTATTTGCTCTTCATTTTTGCAAGTAAATGTGTGATAGTTTTGTTGTTTTCAGGAGAGAGAATACAAATATATAATGAGCTAAAAATTGCCTTTTTTTGTACACTGACTTTGGAGAAATGTAAAAAATTTACTTGATGCTTTCTCCTTTAAATTACAAATTCACTAGCTAACAGGGCACAGAATGGAACATCACCAAGGCTTGTCTGATTTAACTTATATTTCACCAGTGACACCTCAGTCTGACAGATGAAGTGATTTGCAGATAAAGGAATCTTTTTCATAGCAGGCTTCTTCAGACATTGAGATAATATCAAGTTGATATTATTGACTTTAGTGTTGAGAAATTGGGAGGCCAATCAGCAAGAGAATAACCCTCTAATCTGTTAGGGTAATGTCCCTTATAACAACATCTTACAGCTATGTGCATGGCTTTTGTTTCACAAGAAACCATGCAAGGATACAGAGTTTATTAACAATTCATTTTGAATAGTCATCTCTGACTACTCTTAATGTACAACCCAATATAAAAATCTTGCTTCTGGAATGCAATCCTGCCATGAGTCAGGCTGGAGGAGTTCCCCTCATGACCCCAAGGCAAACCACAGTGGATATTGACTCTGTTCAGCCATCTCCCTGGTAATCTTCAAAATCATGCTTGCATGAGCTCCAGTTGCTGCCTGAAATGTCCTCTCCTTGATGCAAGTTTCTGGTTTGCTGAATTACCTGAAATAGATTGTTCAGTGGTCTGGACTTTTTATCTTCCTTTCCATCACATACTTTCAGTATACAAAACAGTTTTTGGGTATTGGTGTGCTCTGTGATAAGCTTCCTTTTCACTATTTGGTAAAATACTGCAAATTGTGCTTACACGAAAGAAATCAAGCATGAGGTTAGATATTATCACCTTTAGTGTTCGATATAGCATCAGTGGGACAAGCTGTGAGATAAACTGTAATGGAAAATGAGAGAATAAGGTTGTGCATCAGAGAATGATTTCTGTGAATATATGTTGTGTAAAAGTTTTCTGGAAAATGACCAGTTTTCATCTAGGCTAGCTGAAAAATAGTATGAACTCTTTACTCAGGAAAACCTGCTCACTGAAGGCTGTGTTCTTTGTGAGAGATAAGCACGGACTGGAATGACATGCAAGCAGAAGACTACATGCAGTAAGTGGAAATTTTGCAACTGTTACCACGAAAGATAATGATCTCATCAGATGTTTGGTAGGATTAGGATTTGTCAGCACTTCCATGTGACATTTTTGGAGAAACTGAAGTAATAGAAAGTGGAAGCAATGATATAGCAGCTGGTACTGATTCATTTAAGTCTGGTCTACTTGGAAAATTAATTCAGGCTGAGCTACGATATAAAACAGTGATTGCAAATTAACTGCTTTTGACCTCCTGAGCAGATTAACCCTGCAGAACTTTAGATATTCACACTGAATCGTTTATTTAGACTTCCTTTAATAATCAATTTCTGATATATGATTAATCTTATTCTAAAGGTAGAAATCTAAATTGGGGCATGTAAATCACATCTGCTGGGCGTCTCTATCTTCCTATTTGACTGTAAAGATGACTAGTTTGATTATAAACATCTCAGCTGTAGATATCTGAAGCTAAATGAGATGAATCACATCCCCTTACTTTAAAATAAGGGTCTTTATTCCAAATTACACACTTCAGAATTGAGAATATGGGCATCAACACAAGAAGTCAATCATAAATTCCAAATTAACCTCCCACGTTAAGGGAGGCCTTTTCATTGAGTTAAGGTCTTTTCATTGAGTTGATAACATGCTTCTTATGTTAAGAGGCAAGATGAGACCCTGTGCAGTCATGGTTTCAAGGCTGCATTTAATCCATTACTACAGTTTATGTTGCATAAAGGCATGAAGCACTATGATAAAAAAAGTAAAATACCCATAATTAATATAGTCATATTCGGTTGGCAGTATAACTAGTCAGGCTGAACAAGATAGTATCTACTCTAATTTGCCACTTCCCAACATTCATAAATTCCTACTAAATTGCCTTACCGTGAAACATTTCTGCTTTTCTTGATTGGTAATAGGAATTCAGAGAAAATGTGATTTACTGACATGAAAAAGAAGCTTTCTTTGATGAACTGGATCCCTACTTATCTTCTTGTTCCATTTATTGGATAGAATTTTTGGTAATAGCACTTCCTCACAATATTTAACAAATGGTGGGTTTGTATCATATGAAGAGAAACTGCCTGCTAGTGCCACAGAGAATGTGTGGGGTGGTTGTGGGCAGCTGTGCTGCAATATAAAGGGACCTTGGAGAAATAGGCTAACAGAAAACTTATGAAGGTTTCTCAACAAAGGTCCTGGACCTGGGAAGGAACAACTCCACATGGTGGGGGCTGAACAGCTGGAAAGCAGCTTGGCAGAAAAAGGCCCTGGTGGTTGTGGTCACCAGTAAAACATAAACCAATAATGTGACCTTGTGACAAAGGCAAACATTCTAATAGGCTGCATCAAACAGTCCTTTCATCAGGTCAGTGGAGGTGGTCCCTCACATTATTCATCACTAGTGAGGCCACAACTGGAGTGCAGTGTCCAGTTCTGGACTCATCAGTGCAAAAGGAACCCCATGGATATACTGGCAAGAGCCCAGTGAAGAGACATGAAGATGACTGAGGTATTAAACCATCTCTTCTGTGAGGGAAAACTGGGGCTTTTTGTCTTGTAGAAGTCTTAGGAGGATCGTATCACGGAATCATCAAGTCTGGAAGAGACCATACACCTATAATGATTAAAACTGATTTTTTTCTAAATGTCTTTCTTGATCCTCTAAATCAAGATAAAAAAACCAAACAAACCCCTTGCATTTTAACGTCTCCAATATGTCATAATTTAAGAACTAAAAACCTATGGCAGATCCTTTACCAGGCCCCACTGTCCTCTCTGCTCATTATTTGTTTTGACTTTGAAATCTAGGTGAGACTTGTGTGATAACCTGAATGTTATCTATGGCCTTAATGGTTCTTACACAGATCCCCAGGCAGGAAAAAACCATTTTGATTCCTGACACATATCATTGAGATAACTGAGAGTTTATAAAGTAGGTGATGAATGACTTTCCTGCTAAATAAGTTCTCTACATAGTTTCCTTTCCTGAAATCTAATCCTTTGATCTATATTCCATGCATAAAAGCTGAAAATTAAAATTAGGAAAAAACCCCTAAAACTATACCTAAACCTCTTAAAATTTGTAAGCCAAAAGGAGGCATTTGACTTCAACTTAAATCAGATTTCTTTATCCCTTTTAGGGACCACGACATGTAATATGTTCTAAGGGTCTGATATTAAAACTGTTACACTCTTAACTGAGCAGTTCCTGTTATCTGTTCCTTAATCTGTTTAAAAACTCTTGAAAAAAATTAGGACTCTAACTGACTGATTTGATAGCTGCTTCAGGAACACGAGAGAACAGTAACCTTCCTCACTATCCCTCATAGATAGTTCTGATCAGTAATCAAAGTTTGCTTATATATTATTTTCATTGTATATTATATGACCTCTCTTCTGAAGTATTTAAAAATATTTGTTTTACTAATTCAAGAATCCAGCTCACATCTATATGAAGCTTGGTAAAGTTCTGTTGTTCAGCATGCAGGGAAGATGTGCAGCTGGAACATAGACAAAGGTGTATGAGGCAATGGAAATGACAGAGAGATTATATCTCTCTGGGAACTATAATGAAAAAATGTTGTTTCCTCTAAAATTCTCCAAAGCATCTTCTCAGCTAATATCAGCCTGTGGGTGACTATCGCTATTCGTGCCTGTGTATATATTCTCCCCTATCAGGTGAGTACAGCTGGCTCCTGGGTACAACTGCACAGTCCATCTGTGAGGTCTATGCTAATGATTTGGTAACACACAAACACAATTTTTCACAGGAATTGCCAATACACATGACTGATTCCCTCAGTGGAAGGTCTGAGGAATAAAATCAGTCTCGCACCTATGCGAGTTACATATGAATGTTAAGGCATACATAGGGAATTAAACAGAACTTCAAAGTGTGTATGGAGGAAAACAACCAGTGTAATTATCCATCTGTTGATAGAAAGACTTGGAAAGTCTTAAACTGCTGACAGGGCAATTAATGAATAGTCATTTGTGTGTTATTATTATTTCAGGTCTTTATCTTTTCCTCTTCTGTAGGAAGATGTCATTCATAAGTCTCTTTTTTTTTTTTTTAATTCTCCGGCTACCATTAGGCAATTTCTTTTTTGTTATCCCAAACTTTACTCTATTAACGTCAGAGGATGTCTCATTCCAATGGAAATAAACCCTCACCCTTCAAAACAAGAAGACATCATAGGGTGTGATACAAGAACAAGGTTAGAGAATATTACAGCAGCATCAAAGGCTAAGGTATTTTGGCAAGAGCACTAACTACCTGTGCATGTGAAAACAGTGAGTTCAATTAATGTGATTCAACCAAGTACCACCACGCAAACACCCAGCTTGCTAAAGCATACAATAATAGATATGGATATCACTATTTGTTTACTGTTTATATTGTGGCATCAACAAAAATATGCTAGGAACGTAGAGGGATATATTCTGCGCTCAGGGGGTTTTAGCTTGAGTGACAAATATGGCACAACAACAAAGAGGTAGAACCACATGTGGAGGAAACAACAGGATGGGAAGAAAATAATTGCAAAGGGAAGTTCAGGTAATTCTAGGAGTCTTTGTGCAGACACCTTGTTCCATAGTGTATATGGCTTTTGTAGGGTTTTTATCATGATGGTTAAAGCTGAGTTTATCATAACAAAGGCTGTGGTTTTGATGTGAGTCTGAGGGGTCAGGGCATGCTCAAAACCAGACAGTGCAATGAGAAAGGAGATTACGGAGCAGTACACTAATGAAGACAGTTAGATATGAGAGGCCCAGCTGCAAGGTCTTGTCAGACAAGGCTGAGTACCCACTTTATTCACAGTGACATGACATGATTCTTTCAGAGTGGCACTTGTTCTTCGTCTTTCTTTCTGTAGTTATACTGTTCCTGTATTTGCCAACCAGAGCCTTTACAATGCTTTCTAAATTAAGTTCTTCCTTCTTGCCTGTTTCTTTCTGCTACGTTTAAGCTTAATATTCAAGTACACTTCTCCACAGGTTCAGAGAGACTTATTGTATGCATTTAGGTTACAACATTACTTTTGTTTTCTATTCTTCCCCAAGAGCTTTTGAAGTTATTCTTCCTATGTAGCTTAAGCTTCTAAAATTCCCTATCTACCTGAACCCTAGCTCTCTTCATGGGATGGTATTAAAAGCTGAAAAATATGACACTTTCCTTTGGTTCTTCAGACTTAATACATGGGATTTCCTTCTGACAGCCATAGAAGATGAGTAAATATTATTGTTACATTTTCCCAGTGTGAAACCAAAGGCAAATGTGGTATCTGGCACACCTGAAACATGTGAGCCTGAATCAGAATTTTGGAATGTCCAATTCTAAACTCCTACATAAAACTAAGGCATTTACTTCTGTTCAGTTTTATGACTTCACTCTGAAGTCTTTTGTTCTGTCTCCTTTATTTTCTTCCAGGTGTCTTCTGAAAGCTCCTATACTGGAATAGTTATGAACAAAGGATACCACAAAGACTTGTGGAAATGTCTTGGAGATTAATTTCCATTTCTGAATCTTTTGGCTGATGCTTATTTCCTAAGAAACACCCTCTGCTGAGATAATTTATTGTTTTAAAAATGAAATGCAATATAAAAAGAACCAATCCAAGATAACACAAATAAGGATTTCTGATTTTATTCATCTACTTTTAGCTTTTAAGAAATAACATTCAACTTTGTTCTCTGATGCTTAATTTTGGTAATTATGCTTATTTTTGATACTTGTCAAAAAATAAGTAATAAGATATCAAGAACTAGTGTTTGCTGCTAAATAATGTTAACTTATGGTTAACTTAAGATGATGAACAATCACATATTTTTCATGCTCAAAACTAAATGCAAAAATAATTGTTTTTCAGGCTGAGTGCTAGGAGAACAAATCTGTCAGTTCTGATCTGATGGTTGTCTACATTAATTTTTTTTGTTCCCAGCTCTTTGAAAAACTCTCTGAGGAGGCACCATCAGAAGTTTCCTATTTGCTTAGGAATTGATCCAAGTGTAAATTTTCCACTATGTTAGATGTTGATTTCATTAGTGATTCCCTTACAGTATTTTGCTACATATTTGAGCAGAGCAGTAAAGCAACAAAATAAAATGCTCCAGAATTCATATAATTCAGTTGTTTGTTGTTTCACCTTCAGTGTGAAATAGGTACAATTTTTGTCCATGTATTTTGAATTGTGGGAAATGTTAAATTTAATACTTGATGTGGGATGACCTTGACTAGCTGTCAGGTGCCTACCAACCCATTCTATCACTCCCTTTCTCAATAGGACAGGACAAGAAATACAATGAAATACTTGAGGCTTGAGATAATGACAGGGAAATCATTTACTAATTTCAATCACAGGTGAAACAAACTCAGCTTGAGAAAATAATTTAATTTATTGCCAAATAATTGTAACAGACTAGGATAGTGAGAGATAAGAACAAAACTAAAAATACCTACCCTGTTGCAGCATGGGGTTTCCTCATGAGATACATGTCTTCAAGACCTGCTCCAGTGCAAGTCCTTTCCACAGTCCTTCAGGGATGGACTGCTCCAGTGTGACTCTTCCATTGGATGACAGGTCCTGCCATAAAATCTGCGCTCGTGTTGGCTTTTCTTCCCTGGACCCAGCTGCTGCCATTAATCTTCTCCTGAGTGGAGTCTCCTAAAGTGGTATCTTCTTTAAGGAAACATTCAGCTGTTCTGCTGTGGGGTCCTTCATGGACAGCAGGTAGATCTCTGCTCCACAGCAGATCTCCATGGGCAGCAGGGGGGCAGCCTGATTCACCATGGTCTGCACCTGGGGCTGCAGGGGAATCTCTGCCCCAGCACCTGGAGCACTTCCACCCCCTCCTTCTGCACTGAGCTGGGTGTCTGCAGGGCTGTTTCACTCACATTTTCTCACTCCTCTCTTCCAGCTGCTGTGCAGTAATTTTTATCCTCTCTGAAATATGATATGGCAGAGGTGCTACCACTGGGCTCAGCCTTGGCCTGGCTTTGGCCAGTGGCAATTCCATCTGGGAGCAGGTTGAAAACTGACTCTGTTGGACATGGAGGCAGCTCCTAAAGCCTTCTTACGTGAGCCACCTGTGCAGTTCTCCCCCTTCCAAAACCTTGCCATGTAAACACAATATACTAATACATCTTTACCCTAGTTTTATTAGGTAGAAGAGATGATATAGCTGAAAATCAGTCCCAAAGGAAATCTCTCTATTAATCCAAAATTTAAATTGTTACCTAAGAATTCTGGCCTGTCTTTAGCACTGACATGGAAATAGATGCAAACATTTTAATTACCCAGAAAAATATAGAAGAGGTACCTGAAGAGTTTTGAACTTCTTGGAAACTTCAGAATCTTCCAAATCTAGATTTGTCTGAGGGAATTTCCACTTGGTGGAAAGGTATTTCTCAACAGCAGAACTTGGCTCAAATGTCTCTGTCATCCTAGAGACATGCAAGATCCTTGTTTAGGTCATTTGACAGCATTTTACAGTGGTGCTTTGTGAACCAAATTCTGTATATTCTCCTTTCGTTATCGTGTATCCTTTTCCTTGTCACTGAAAAGGTACAAAATACAGGAATCCCATCTCGTTTACTATTTTCTGTAGCCTTATAGGAAAGCAAAAGATACAAATTTCAGAAATAATATTATACTGACCTTAATGTTGTCTATTACATGATTCTATAGATTTGTGGGGCTATGTATGCATATATATATATGTGTATATAAATGTATACACACAGAGGCTTATATACATACACATAGAAAAACAGAACTCCATTTTTCGTGACTGTACTTTAAAAATATAACATCATTATACCTAGATTAAAAAAAATCTGTTTAAAAATCCACCCATGTAGCATTTAGTGTTATTTTCTAGGTTCCATTTTACAAGGTGACTTTGAAGCAATTTTATTGGGCAGAGATTTTATATTTTAAGTGCATACAGCTCACAATCAGAAGACACATTTTACATTTTTATGTGGGCACAGAATCCCTAATGAAACAGCTAGTATCATTGGTAAATTATTTCTTTATGCTGTATATGCCAAGCTACAGACATATAAATGCAAAGTGTGTACACATTCTGTTAAAAACATTTTCATTACTGAATGTAAATTGCATTATTTGTCCAATGCTCATTCTTTAGCTTTTGTGCAAAGATCAAGCAAATCCAGACTCCTTTTTCAAACTATGTCCTTTTAAAATTGGACACATTTTAAAGTGCAGCACTTTATACTGAAAATTGCTATTCTAGAAGAAATTATGAAGAAAGCACAAGGCATTATTTGATTTTACTGTTAAAGAGCTGGCAATAAAGGTAAAGAATGTTGCTGTTGTGAAATGTTTCTGAGTTGTGTTTGTTAAGTTTTACCTGAAAGTAGTTTACATTAGGTGTGACTACCCCTTCTGTGTTTCTACATTCATGGTCTCAGAACCTTTCAATTTTAACTTGTTTGTGCCATCAGTTTCTGTACCAGTACAGTGTTCCCCAAACCCTCTTTGAGCTGTGTTGTGCACTTCCATGGAAATCTATGCTGGGCATGAGGCGCAGTTTTTGGAATGGGGTTTGTGAATGATAGCTGTAGGTTGTTCCCTGATCCAGCCAACTCTTATGATATTCTGTGTCATGGAGAGCTTTTGTGAGGGAATGGGACTGGCTTACCTAACTTTCCAGATGGGAGCAGAAGATTTGCACATGGGAGGTATGTCAGCCACACATCATTTAAATTCCCTTCTTTGAATCATTGTGTTAGTTTGTCACAGCTATTGACAGCTGCTATCTGATCAGTCTGCTAGTGCCAGTAGTATCTTGGCAACAGCACAAAAATAGCTTTCCCCCCTTGTGAGTAAGACCAGTCTTCACTGACAAACTAGAAACATGCTAAAGACAAAATAAACTGTTATTTTGGGCCAGACTTACAGCCTTACAGCTGTGATGTAGGCAATTTTTCTATTGTCCAAACAGCTGATGGATGATTCCTCCAGAACGGGAGAAAACAGCCTCGAGATGCTATATTTTTCACTGTGCCTTTTTTGTTAGATAAGGGTTTAAGAGGAGGCTGTTACTGTGGGGGAACCCACAGCCAGAAGGAAGGTGAGATTTGAGCAGGCTGCTCGTGGCTGGCTCATCCAGATAGGAGAAGGCAGCATCAGCTTAGCCTAGGCTGGCTTTGGAGGTTTTCAAGAAAAAGCTTGTAGAACTCTAGTGGAGGCTCCCTGGTCCTCTTTTGGAGTATCTTCTTAGCTGAGGGGTTGTCTCCTGTGGGATAGCATCTCCCTAGCAGGGGGAAATGTCAGTGGTGGCCTCTCTTCTCCCGCCTTTGGATCTTTCCTTTGCAGCCTGTTAGTGTGGGAAATGCCAGAAGTATTGCCACTCCCAGCAAGCATTCAGAGTGCCCAACCTATCTGAAGCACCTGGTGAGATTCAGCCTTCACTTATGTGCTCCACACAGGCAAGGCATACAGTCTGGGAAGTCTAGACCCTATGACAGTCACCTGCCCAGCTTTCTGTCCCTAAGGAGGTAGGTGTGTGGCATTGCTTGCTTAACTACACATTTTCCCATGATTTCCTGACCTCCTCAGTCCTTCACATCCTCCAGCTGGGTAAGTGCAATGTCTGCTGTGATCAGATTATTCCTTTCCCTCCATAAACTGACACACACAAGTGGGAACACTGAGATTCAGTCCCTACCAGGGCTGGTGAGAGACATGCTCAAGAACTCTGCTTTTGCTGCTAATATCCCTGGGCCAAACATTTGAGACTCACTTCTCCAGAAAAAAAGTGTAGTATCTAGAGTGAACTTACATAAAACACTGGAAAAAGCCTGGATTTTCAAGTCTTGAGGCAACATGGTATAACTGAAACTTACGGTTTACAGTATGCAATGAATTTATCTTAAAGCTGTGAACCAATTAACCTTAATTAAAATTTGATTTCATATCATAGTGATTATGTGTTACCTAACCCAAGTGAAAGGCACACCTTTATTTTTCTCATGGGATAAAAAAAATTAGGTCTCTGGACTTCTGTGGGAGAAATGAACTGCTGTCACACACACTTCCTCCTTCTTGGGACTAAGGATGTATAAATATATGAAAATGTTCTCAGAAATATCGACATATAAAACCACTGTTTTTCAAAATTTACACTCCTTGATAAGACTATCTTGCTTCAGCCCCGAAGCCTCAATTAGGTCCTGCCAGGCATCCTGCTGAGAGCTTGCATGTACATTCATTATGATTTCTTAGCTCTAATCAAATCTGGATGGCAAACCAAAACTAGGCGTAACATTTTATTCAGCTTATTTTCCCCTTGCCTCAATTTTTAATTCTACTGTCTGAAAAACTTTTGTGCCTGAGACTCACAAGCATATTTATTTGACAGTGGAATATTCTCCTTAAAGAGATGTAAAAATGGAATCAGCTGATTCATTTAAAATCAGACTGAGCCCACCTATCCGAAGCATACTTTGGGGAGCTATCTTGCACTTGGGATGACTAAGAATGACCTCCAGGTCTTTTTTATATCTGCTCTCTACTACTCTTCAATTTCCCATGTTCATTGTCCTAGTTTTTCAGGCATAGGAGTTAGGGTTTTTTCAAATTTTGTTGTTATGGGGATTTTTTGTGGGTTTTTTTTGTTGTTGTTGGTTTTTTTGGTTTTGGATTTTTTGTAAAATGAAACATTTCTACCTTTTTCTTCTTCTTTTTTTTTTTTTCTTAATATTTTTGTTCACTTTAGGAAATTTCATCCACATAAAGAAGGTCTATTTATTTGCTTCATGTGTTAATTTGTTCAGATTTTTAAGAAGTGGTTCCTTAATGTGTGATTTTTCCTTTTGTTTTGTTTTGCAGATATATTCCAAAGCATAAACATTACTATGGGTATTAAATGATTTTGTTCTTTCTTAAGAAAAAAAAAAAACCAGGATGCCTATAATAAATTTTCGCTAATGGATCCAAAGATTGAGGAAAATTGGGTGCCAAGAAAACGTATTTCCTGACTGACATTATTCATTACCAGTACTGTATAGATAAAAAAAAAACAAAAAAAACCACTCTACAAAAAAGAGTGTTTCTGTTTGATGTATCGTTATTTCTCTTTATATGTAGATATATATATAAAAGCATAGACATAGCAGTGACCTTTCCAAAACTAAGTAGAGAAAACATTTCACACACATTTCACACGGTGAGCATAATTCATAAACTGGTGACATTGTAAATATGTTCAGGTTTTAATTTATGTTAGTTTTAGTATTATCTGTAATTGCTTCCCCAGAGGGCAAAGTTTATCTCGAATTGAGTTCAAATGTAAAAAAATGAGGAAAAAGTCAACAAGGAAACTATGACCCTAGGCCTTATTTCTATTCTTGTTGAAGTCAGCAAAAAGAGACCTGTATTAGATCTTTTTTTTTCCAAGACCATGCAAAACAGTTCAACTGGTGAGTTAGGAAGACCTATGTGGTTTTAATATTCTTGCCTTTCTCCCAGAAATGGAATTCAGAATGTAATGAGAGCATAAACAAATTCCCCCACAAAATGTAAATGCACAAGGAGTATTACCAAACTCTTTCATGTACTCCTAGGCCAAATTAGCTTAACTACCTTTGATGTCCAAAAGAAGCAGCCACCTTAAGACCTGTAGCTGCTGAACATGCTTAGATTAGCTTGCTCCTGTGAAATGCCAACTGGCTCACTCATAGCAAAGCAGCCAGTCCAGTTGAAAACCAGCCAGATGGCAATGCTACCACAGCATAATAAGATAAAGACTAGAACTGTGGTCCCAGGACCCAGTTCTCTTCATATATACACATATACATATATATATTTGCTAATTTTATGGGCTATTTCCACTTTTGCCATAGTATGTGCATTGTCTCTGGAGGGGAAAAACCTCAGACACTTCTGTGCTCTTGGCAAGTGGATGAGACTCCTGATGGTAAATGTTAGGATTTAGGTTCATGTCTTCCATTAGTTCAGACGGCTGAATTCTTATGCTGAACTTTACCATTTCTGTTTGAATATTTATTTGGTGGTTGAGTTCTGTGGTGTACATACACAGATACCATGGCAGGCAGTGTAATCCTGTTCTCCCTTTGTTCTGCTAATGTGTTCCAGGTCTATTTAAAGGCTACAATAGGCCCAGTGCAGTGCTAAAAGAGAACATGAGAGTTCTGCATCCACTAAACCTCCCTAAGAATAAAGTCCATGATGTGTTTATGTATTTTCAGAACACGGATTCTGTTCAGTAAAACACAATGTGAGGCACAAATGAGAGGGTCTAAAAACAATCTGGAGAAAAAAAAAAAATCCTTCCAAAAATAGTATATGAATACCAAGGTTCAAAGTATCAGCTTTACTACATTGTATCATTATTTTCTGTAGTTATGAATGTAATTGAGTGACTGAAAACAAAGGGAAAAAAAGCAGCATAACAAGAATCTGCCATTTTGCTCTTCAGAAAAAAACAAAGGATCTTTTTCTCCAGGTGTCATAAAAAGTGACTTTCAGTACTAAGAAGTGCTTCATGGATTTTGTCAGGTAATTCACAGTTTTATTTCATTTAGGATTTGTTAGTGCAGATCTGGCATTTGCCCATTGCACTGTTGTGTTGGAGGCCTGGTATTCATTTTTTAAAAGTCTAAGCTGTTTCTTTTAGGACAGCAAAATATCAGAATAGCCTACAAGTATGGGCATCTTTTGTTTGCTTGTTTTTCCCTTACATTATGCCTCATATCGTACTGGGTTATTTCCAATATAAAAAGTTTCAGTTTTTAAAGAATCAATAAGTAAATAGGATTTGTTTGCATGTAAGTTCCACTCACAGTAAATTTGAACCATAAACATATAGGTTTGCACCTCTGGATCAGAAAACACCTTGATTTGCTCACCCAAGGCTGTTATAGAACACTGCAAATGTTCTGCCTCAGGGTACAAATTCTAGATATATAACCAAACTTTCCCAAAGTACAAGGACTTCACTTTTTTTTTCTGATTTGCTGCCTTTGCTTTAAAGAGTTGTTAAGTTGAAAAATTTGGGAGGAAAATTCAGAACATGCCTTCTGACACAGATTTGCAGCACACTCAGATACACATGTCCTTGTAAGAGCGCTAAGAAGATGTTGAGCATGACCTGGTAAAGTATATCAGACTTGAGGTACCTCAAGTACCATGCAGAGATCGCAGAATCACCCAGAATCAATTATGTTAGGAAAGACCACTGAGATATTGAATCCAACCTATAACCAAGCACCACCATCCCATCTCTTTTGCCAAGGCTTTCCTTGTATGAGCTTAATCAATTTATTAAGTTTGCACCACAAAGTTTCTATAACTTTCACATTAGTAAGTTGGTTTCATGCTGCCCAAAGTTTCATCTGCAATTTGTGGAGAAGGGAACAGACACAGTAAGAGGGTGGACCCCTTCTCTATGCAGCAGCTGGATGTTGACTTTATGGTGTTCCTATGGTACATTTTAGTGAAAGGGAGGGTGCTCCCTGAAGAGGAACAGGCAGGCAGTCAATATTGAAGCTGGCATCATCCATGAGACAAGAAGCTGTGCAGGTGTGGGAACACAGAAAGCTCTCTGCTGAGCTGCAGCTCTGTGAACTCTCTGTAATGGAGTTAGGTATTGATCTTGGAGCATTTATTCATCTTTGGGTTTTCACTGAGCTGTCAGGTTTCATCTGAATTAACAAGTAAAATTTCTGACTTGCGGGGCTATGATTTTTTCATGTGTAAATATAAAATGCCATAATAAACCTTTTTTCTGCTCAGGTTCTTTTTTGTACCTTGCTTCCTGGCATGTTCAGATGAAGATTTGGGATATTTTTATCACTTTTTTTTTTTTTATAACTTTTTTAAATTTTTTTTTTAAATCTCTTCATTTTGAAAATATATTAATTCATGCTTAAATCCACAGAAATAAGATTTCTCTGAATAAATGTTCCTAAAGATCTCTAAGTGTTCTCTGTGGCTGACACATTAACACTCAGAGTCCCATGGGATTATATAGGCTACATGCTAATGCAGTGCTTTAGATTTGAGCCCAATTTCTGTCTGGTAGTACATCCTGGCAAATCCACAGCCAATAATACGGGGAAACATACAAGTGGACCACACAGATTCCAGTCCTTTGAAGTATTACGGAGAAGTTGTTTCACAAGTCTTCATGATCACACCATAAAGGAATATTATACAGTAAGGGCTAGAAACCAGGAAATAAATCTGTGAAAATGTTTATTCATGTACAGCTTTGGACTGGACAGTCTCTTTCATGGATCACTTATTTTATGTGAGGGTTTTTCTCTTTGTTTGTTTGCATTTATACTATTTTTTGTTCTATTTTTTTTGTTCTATTGGTTGGTATGGTATTTTGTTGGTTTGGGTTTTTTTGAGAAAAGAAAGAAAGAAGGAAGATCAAGGTGTTTGGACAGGAGCATAAGAGGCAAAATACACTTTTATTGAATGGAGTGAATACTGATCTTCTTGTGCAGGCAGATAGTTTGTAGTATAAATTAACTGTCTGTTGATGGGTCTGCAATGTTTTGTGTCCCTGTATATCATGTTGTACTTTAAGGTACAACAAAGCAAGCATTCGCTATCGGATACAACTGTCAAGGCAGGAATAAATGGCCTTTCCTCAGTGCTTAAAAGCCATTTGGATGAATCTACAAGTACACTGAGCAAGATATATTTAAGTAGTAACTATCAAAACAATATGATTGTCTTAATCTTGCATTATTCTTGTTTGAAAAGGACACTTTAGATTTGAAGGAATTTAGTCTGTTACATTCACATCAGTCATTTTATTTGTAGCTATTATTTAGAAAGCAACAGTTTCTCTCTCCATTTTGTGCTAGAATGGTGGCACTTAGAATTTTGTGAGAAATTGTCAGAATGAGATTAATAATTCTTAAAAGATTAATTGAATATATATATATCTTAATTTAATGCCAGCCACATTTATCTTATATTAATACTTCATCCACAGAATTCAGTTTTCCTACTTGCATGACGAAAAATAAAGCTAATGAGAAGTAATCATCAAATATTTGGCATTTCCTTTTTTCTTTCCATTACCATTAACTAGAATTTATATTATATATGTATGGTGTGCAGTCTAATTACTTAAATTGCTCGAGACATATTCCAGGCTTTTAGGGAAGTTATGTAATGGTTGGTAGTGTTCAATCTCACTTCTCTCCCCATTGTGTTTTATTTACCAGACTGACCTTAAAAGTACTGAAATGTGTAGAAAATTATCCTTTACATATATGTGTACTTAGTCTTCAACCTACTAATGACTATAAAGAAAATCCCTGCTCCTTTTGTACTAAAATATTTATCTGTGGGTTCAGAAAAGAGGATAATGTAGTATGCATATTATATATACCTGTCTAGAATATTGTTCATGAATATACACATATATATGCCCACTTACATGATCTAGCTCCTACATAATTCTAGTTTATTGTACAGTGATGGGATAGAAGATAATAAGATTGCAAACACAGAGAAGATTAATTTTCCATAGGTCCAGAAGGTTCCTCAGTGTACTGTTAAACTACAGTTTTAGCAATGAGTAAAATTCCCTTCCAAAGTAATTATTGGTATTACTGGGTGATAGATACTGTATGCCTATTGAAATATTTTTATTATTGAAATGGTAGCTTTCAATCCAAAAGGAAACCAATATGGAAGAATACTTAAAAGGTGTCTTAGGCTACTGGGACAAAGACTGTAAGAGAGCAGTAGTTACCAAATACTATATTAAAGTTGGGAGAAAAAAAGAGTTTAGGCCACATGTAGGTCTCAAGTGAGCAAAATGCTATCAAATATTGGAGAAAAGATTACTAATTTTGTTTTATTGAGATTAAAATTAATAATATTTAGCTCATATTATATGGAACTTTTACCTACTAGAAACATCATGCTCTCTCTAAGTATTCTGCTGAAAATATGTTTTACTCTTCCATAAAGTACCTCATCACAACATTGCTTCTTATGTATGCTATATAAGACTGTAAGCAAAAAGAGATTCCAGGAAAAGATCTTGGCTTTGTCGTTTGCATAACACAAAAATATACTGCCTTGGCACATTGAGAAGTTAGCAGAAATTGATGAAATTTGAATTCACTTTACCTACTTTTATAAACAGTAGTTATTTAAATCCTTTAAGATATTCAGCTGGATCCATCCTTCATGAGACTTTACCTCTTAAATACAATAATAATCCTTTAGGCTAAATTCACAAAAGGATTTTTATATTTGAATGACTAATACTTAGAAATCCTGCTACCTACAGGAATTATACGTTGCTCCATGCACACTCTATGTTACAATTCAAACTCCTGAGAACCCAAATCACAAAATCCATAGTGAAATATGAAGCAGCCTAGGGTAGCTGATAGGAAATTCAGAATACTTGAGCTACAGCTGGGTGCCATTTTATACATGTATAGATGTGTCTTTGCATATTTCAGCATGGCCTTCTTTTTCTGTGAAAGAAAGTGGAGACATTGATGGAGGCCCTCTGACTCCCTAGTCCTTCAGCAATCCTGAGATTCAGGATGAAAGATATTCATGTTGAAATTTTTATTCCTTTGCCTGAATGAGGATTTCTCTCTAAGTATCTCATTTGACAGATGCTTTAACCCCTTTAAGCTAATGTCTATATAGAGAAGGTCCCTTTCACACTCTTCTGCTAAAAGCGTATGCTTTGCAGAAAATAAATCAAATATTAATTGGACCAATGCCCAGATCCTGTCTGGAAAAAAATATATAACTACAAGACTATAAACTCATTCTCCCATTTGCACTGTATATTTAAATAACTTACTGAAATGAAACAGAAAGGCATAACAGAAACAATCCACTGTGTGAAACAGGATTACTCAAATGCTTATGATAGTGCAGGTGGTAGCACAAGCTGGGAAACTTCTCTTACACCTGAAGGTAAACTCACATCATTGCTACTATGAATCCATGGCAATTACGGATGACAATGCCAAAGCATGGGCAATGATAATTTTTTATGTGTCAGTTTCAAACACTTTCAAATGTTTTGTCTGTTGTCATTCTGAGCCTGTCAAGTCTGAGTCCTGCATGATCTCAGGTTTTTTACCTGAACACTCTTTGTGATATGTAGGTTTCTCTGCTTCAGATTCCCATGAATGTAGTTCTCACTGAGCAACCGGAGTGTTGAAAGAAGAACTGTCTACCTAGGAAAGCATAAAAATAATTTGAAAACACTCTTGGACATGTGTTATTTATCAGGCTTTTCAACTGACTCTCAATTTCAATAGCAAGGACCCATCAAAGAAAAGCAAGAGTCAGGCCTGTCTGAACAGAAACAATGTTCCCCTTCACAGAGAGGTGTATCCTGGTCCAGGCTTGCGCGTCTCTTTCCCGCAAGACACGCACTTTACTCCACCACTACCTGCTTATTCCATTCACTTTTGTTAATGACAGGCTGACCCACCATCTGGGGTAATCCCTTGACAGGCTTGGATATGGTAATGACAGAGGACTAAACGAGCACTATAATCTTTGGTTCACTGCAAGGTGCGCAGAAACACTTCAAGGAAGCTGGTGAAGGTCTGGCCATGTGGTTGTCCACCCAATTCAACCAAAACACAACTCACTGTTAAAACAAATATAAACTAAAGACTTAATTGTGTGGAGAGTTTTAAAGCAAAGTTAGTTGGATTAGGGTTTGAATTAAAAAAAAAAAAAAGGGAATATTTTTATAAAAGATATTTAAATAAATATTTTTTGCTTCTGATGATAAATCAGAAGCCATAAAAGACCAAGCGATTTTTTTTTCTGCAAATGTCTTGCTGAGGGTGAGAAATTTCAGATATTTCAGATCTTTTTCTTCAAAAGGTTTGAGAGGGTCAGTAAATAGAAGCAGAGCTGTAATGAATCTCTTTTCCATGTTGACTGTCAATAGGCCAATGCCACATTAACTCATCAGAGGATAACTGAGTCTCAGTGTGTCTGCATGGCTGGGGGTAGTTTGTCCTTCTGGGGTCATTCCTGCACCATGAAAAGAGGAAATTAAATGCAATAGCTAAAATCATCATAACAGAATAAGGGAATGAACAGTGGGACATAAACTAATAATAAGGAAATTCACAGGCCAGCTGCCCTCCAAGACACAATAGGGGCACAATAAGGAAGTGTTTCAGGAGGCATCCTGTTGGGCACAGATATTGGAAGTCAGTTTCAATTGAAAGTTTCCTTGTTTGTGTTAGCTTAAGTTGAAATTGAACTCTTCTTTGGAAGTGGATATACTTTTTTCTCAGTGAATTCCATTGTTTTTTGGAAAACTTAAAAGGAAGATTCAGTTCCCTTGCTCATAAAAAAAAAAAGTAGATTTAAAATCAGTAATTCTACGTTTTATTACATTGTAGCTTGTGGTACTCTAAACATATACTGATTTTTAGATCCACTCTGTCTATGTCAATAGAACATATGGGTTTAATAAGAATTATAATGTTTCAGTTTTTAATTTTAATGACTGTCATCTCACATCATAGGATCATTTACAATGTGATGTGTCTATCAGTGTCCTTTGAAGACAAAAAGAAAACAGTACTCCTATTTAAATTTAGGAGAAAAGAGGCCATGGAGCAGTTCATAAATTTGCACAAAACTTCATAGAAATCCTAAATAAATTACAGCATGTTTTCTTTTGGAAATGGTACTTATTTCCTCACTGAAGACTTTTATTCACTTTCAATCTCTCCAGTAAAGGAATACATGTATTTTATTTGATTTTTTTAATCTAGCCTAAACTCTATTTTGCCTGTGTGCAATAAAAATAATTTGCGTACTTTTAATCTCACTTGTATTGGCCAGTATCAGGAGCAGAGATATAAAATTCTAAAGCTATGATAATTTAATTTTTTTATTAATCATGGACAGAATAAGACCATAAGAATCCAATCCAATCTGTGAAATGCAAGCGTCAAATTTCACTGGCTTGGATTTAGGCCTGTTTCTTAAGTAACTGTTGGAAATCTTGCAAAGGGCCTGTTACTGTAAGCTTACCAATATAAAAGATCTTTGGCTACATCCTAATCATGTTTGGAAAAGCAACTGAACTATTAGAGTCATAATTAAAGACAACTGGCAAACGTTTTGGTGCTTAGCCATCACTCACTATTTTGAGACATTTTCTGTGGATCTGAGGGTATTCTGGCAGAGGTTGGTGGTGGGAAAGAAGGGAAAAAACCTAGATCTTAGTAGCTATCTTAGAAGCTTTAATTCATCTGCATCTTAAAACAAGAGATTCTGTAATATAATCCACAGATCATAAAAATAATGTAATATTGCTTCATGGTTATATCTCTGTGAAAATGTGAAGAGAGATTAATTAAGCTGATAATTATTAGTTTGCCTTGGCACATACCTGCTCCATGACTTCCAATTCTATTTTGTTAATATAGGATCACAATCCTGGCACACATCTTTTTTTCCAGAGACGGTTTTGGCAACAATACAAGAAAATTAGACCCAAATTCCCTGTTGTGTTAAAAAAACCCTAAAGTAAACAACAATATCCCCCCCTCTAAACCCCCCCCAACAAAAAACCCCCACACAACCCCCCTCTCTCCCCCTGCCCCCCCCAAAAAAACCCAAAAAAACAGAAAAACAAACAAAAAATCCCCAACAGCAACAACAATAACAAAACAAACCCAAAAAACAAACAAACAAAAACCCCCAAAAACAATGAAAGGAAAAAAAACCAAACCAAACAAACAAAAAATCTTAAACCAGATAAGAGAATTGGGGTAAAATAAAATAATGCAGTTGTCACAATATGTGCACCAGGCTTTACCCAGAAGAGAATTAGCAAAGCAACATTAAATTCAAGTAGCGACAAAATAATCCAATCCTGTTCAATTTCTTTTTCAAGCAATGTATTTAGTCAGCAAATAATTTGGGGCATAGGTACTTCTGAATATACATGCACATCTGTGCATACACACTTATACAAAATGTATTTAGAACAATATATTTGGTTTCTGTAATCAAGTATGACATCTTCTACTGTTCAACCCCTGGATAAGATTAGTTTCAATTTGATTAGATGAAAATTATTCTAATTCTCAAAGGATCCAGCAAACTACCACTGCAACAACAGTTTCCTCAGCTTAGTGCCCTTCCTTGGAGTTACAAACATACCCATTGTATTGCTTCCTCTGCTGAGCAAGGTGTTCTAAGCTTAAAGAGGGAAAATCATACAGAAGAAGATTACTTGTCAACATCTAGATTTTTATATCCTTTACATGACATGACAAATTCTCATAGGACACTACAGTTGAAAACGCCCAAGTTTGAGAAATTGCCGTGTTTTCTTGACCTGCACACATTACAGTCTTTAGTTAAACATTTTATTCTTGTATACCTTCATTAAATATAAACCACCTTCTTTGCTGTATCTTCCCTGGATCATGTAAGATGATGTGGTTTGCAGTATTGCAGTATTGCCATTCCTGTAATTTAAATGACTTTTTAAAAATTGTGAATAAAAGGACTTCAAAATATAAGTTTGAGGGTTGTTTTGTTTTTTTCTTTGTTTTGGGATTTGTTCGTTTGTTTGTTTTTATTATTTTTAAATCTCTCTTTGTCTTCTTGTTTTGAAGGTCTTAGGATTTGCTTGATCACCCTTTTCTGTAGGTTAATGTTGGTTAGAAATTTAAGAGCCAAAGGAGAACAAAAAGCTTCAAGAAGCTGAATTTCCCTTACAAGTATCTGATTCCTGGCTGTAATGAAAACAAATAAATAAAAACTCTGCTTTCTACGGATTTTCAGGGAAGAATTGAATGCTAGTAAACCTGAACACAACAGTGGAAAAGATGCATCTTTTTTTCCCTATGCGCTTGAAGTGCTAAATAATATTTAATGAGTTGGGCTTGCTTGATTTTCAGGCTTATTTTAGACCTGATTGCCAGCTAGGTAATAGCCTGTGATTAACACAACTTTCCCCACCATGAGGTTATAATATTACTCCCAACTGGCCATTTAACAATTACATAGTGCTACTGCTTCGTACAATATTTCTGATCTCTTTGTTTTCAGTTTATTTCCAGAACAAGGCACCCTCAAATTTTTAGTTTAGCTCCTTCTTTCTTCCTCCTCAACTTCCTTTTACACCATTCTGATTGTGGCAGTCCAGAGCTGTAGAGCATTGCCCAAGGGTTCCTCTTTCTGATGCTACCTGTTTTCCCCAAACTGTTGTTCTCTGTGGGTGCTTGTTTGCTGCGTGTGAAAGCAGAGCGATGATTTTGCCTTTGATCTCTCCCAGATGGTGCTTTCCTCATTCCTGGTTGCTAAGTATTTTTAACATTTGCGAGCATTTATCTTCTCTCTCAGGGAGGATAGTGCTAGCTTGCTGACAGGGAGGTTGGCTTTGGTGTGACTTGCAGAGCCTTCTGGGTTAAATTGGCCGTGGGGTAGTCTGAGCTTGGTCATGCTTGCATGTTGCCTGCTTCACCTATTTTAGCAAGCAAGACACATGGCCCAGAAGCTCCTTTGGAGCTCCTCCAAACGCTGAGAGACGTTGTGGTGCCATGTGTTAACCAGGAAGGTGCATTGTATGTTTGTCAGTGTGCTAGATGGCCTTTGCCTGCACCAAGTCCAGAATCATGTCCAGGATCTGTGTAAAGGTGCAACCCTGCTGTTTGCTTTCGTATTTCATCCACTTCAGGATATCCCTCTTTCACGCTGAGAAGGATTTCCCAAACAGGTTTGCCATGCATTTACATATTAAGGGTAAGTTCAGTGAGCCTAAGGCTTCCAGGAAGCTACAGACTCGCTGTGCATGTGTTTCTCAGTAATTTTTACATCATATTTACAGCGTATACAGAGGCCATCTGTGCAGCACATGCATAGTGGATTGGTTGGCCTCATTTCAAATGCACTGCAAAGTTGATACACACATGTGGAGTGGATATGTCCAGATTTTCTCCACTACTGCTCTGATTAGGTTGCCAGACATCCAGAAATCCTGAACAAATGTCAAAAATCTTTGAATTCCCTCTGGATATATGTTCCAGGCGTTAAAAAAAAAGAGATGTGTTCAAGGGAACTGAAGCATATGGTAGTCTATCCGGCACAGACCACACTAAAAGACTTAGTCACGTATTGATGACAGAACACAGGAGGGCTGGGTCCAGATGCACCTTCTGGCTGCACCCCAGTTTTCTGCTGGGACTAGACTTGGGTGATTACCAGTCCTTTGTGGATTTTATGGCAAGCAAATCTAGATATATGGGTCAGAAGAGAAACTGCCGTGTCATCCAAATAAGCCCTTGATCTGCACAATCAAGGGAGAAGAAATCCCAGGCGAACCACGGAGGTTCTCAGTGCAGCAATGAAGCTACAGTCTCACTCGCAGGATGTCCCAGCAAGGAGTTTATTGCACTCAGAATTTTTCCATATGTTATGTACATAGCTGTAGAAAAAAGTTAGTGCCTTCAGTGAATGTGCTTTGATATTTGGAGGATGTTTCTACTTAAAAAAACAAAGGGACAGAGTACTCAGTTGTTTTAAGAGATGCCGGACTGTTATTCATTTAGAGAGCACACAGTGAGCAGCTACAAAACAGCAGTTCAGTAAAAGAAATCAAAACCTATACAAAACACAGCGAGTTCAGACATTTGTTCTTTACTCTATTTACTAAATTGCCTGCAATTCCTGCTTTAAAGCTGGCAAAATAACAATAAGTAATGAGGAAAGAAAAAGGTTATCTGCATTTATTTCATAAGCTATTTATTTTAAGTGAGTGTGGAGATTGTAAAGTGTATGAAAAACATATGTATATTGCTTTCTAAGATGCATCCATTACTGGGTTGGCAGTTTGAAAGCCAGAGAAGAAGCCATAGACTAGAAACATGAAAGTAAAGACACTTTATTTTAATCTTGATCTAATTAAGGATAATACAGAAGTTATATATGTATATTTATTTAATTTGCAATTGTATCTCAAATGGTAATATTTTCTTTAGAACAAGCTGTAGGTAGTCAGTAGACATGAAAAGTAATTCTTGTAAAAATAACAACAAAGGAAATAAAACAAGGCACAAAACACATTTTGGTGTATTTTGAAATATAATTTTTTTTTTTTTAAATTCTTAGCCATTTAAAGGGTTAAAATCTATTTTTATAAGCAGACCATACATGCTGATAAACACACAAATTCACCTTTGTGTTAGAGAACTTTAGCTAGTATTTATTTTAATGGGGAGAGCAGTAAGAACTTTTAAACAAAATTTTCCTCTTTCAGGGTATTCCCCTTACCTGCAGAAAAGGTAAAGCAGTAGAACGAGTTCTCACTGAGCAGCTAACCTGGAGGAGAATGGATTGAGCTTGTTCTGAATGTGGGAAAGAGATTTGAAAACAGTTAAATATGCACTAAAAAACTCCACAGGTGGCACGGGAAGTCAAAATGTTTTGTTTTAAAATAGGAAAATGGACAGAATGAAATTCAGGAACGCAGCCCAGAGTGTAACTTCCTGCATCGGCAAGATGAAAACGTTTAATTGCAGATGTTTTGATTATGAGAACAATTTCAGAAAAAAAAAAAATTCAGAAGTGCAATTCTAGCCCCAAAAACGAGGGAGAGAAAGCATGCTAACTTTCATGTGAAAGCTGTGTGTGTTAGTTCCAATTATAGAAAGGAGAGACTCCTGTTGGGTTTATCTGAATGTTCATTTGGCTTTGTGTAACACATTATTTCATATTTTAAGATGTGTTTTTCTTAAGAAGTGACTTTTATAGCTTTTTCATTCAGCTGACCTGAACTTCGCATTCTCTTTTTTAATATTTAGGTATTTGTCCAGAAGTTTACCAGGTGTGCATATGGAACAGGAGCAGGTGAAACTCCAACAAAAACCTTTTATTTGGGGAAGCTATTTATTACCAGAGTGCTGACAATATACTGTAGCTAGGCTTAAGTAGGGACTGGATAAATAAGCTACGGCAAACAATTTATTCAACACGTATATTACCATTGTTCCTACTTATGAATTGTGCAGGAACAGCTTGCAAAACTCTCAAACTTTGTGCCTGGAGCTGCAAAGAATAAGTGAGTAATTTACTTAAGCAAATAACAGGAGACTGAGGGGAGATCTCACAGCAGTCTATAAAATTTCCTTACAAGGGGAGGTGCAAGGGCACCTCTCTGGTCTTCTCTCTGGTCATCAAGGACAAGACCTGAAGGAATGACATGGAGCTGTGTCAGGGAAGGCTTATGTGGCATATTAGAAAAAAATTCTTCATCCAGAGGGTGGTGGGGCACTAGAACAGTGGTTGCACCATTAGCCTGACACAGCTCAAGAAGTATCTGTACAAGGTTCTCAGGCACATGGTAGGACTCTTAGGGATGATGCTGTGTAGGGTCAGATGTTGGACTTAGATGGTGTTTATGGGTCCCTTTCAACTATAGCTATAGGATGGCTATGATATTATTATTCTATGAATTTTACTCAGGCAAGTCTCATCGCTGATACATGCAGCAGTGCCATACAACAACTTGCAACAATTTCATATTTTGCAATCAGTAGCACAAATGAACTTAAAACATGAATGCTTGAGGGGAGTATGTCAAATACATTTTTCTCAAGCCTAATTTTCTTTTTGTCTGTCTGTCAAAGGACAATCCTTACTCTTGTGAGAGTACTCCTCGGAGTTTCCTCAGCTATTTGGTTTAAAACTGTCACACATGCTCTTGTACATGTCTCGGATAGATACTATGTCCCCTCTACTGGATGTAAGGATGGAGAAAGCAACACAGAGAAACTAGGTCAGAGGATGAAAAATGTGTAAAGGCACTGATTTCGCATTGGCCAATTTTGAGTTGGTACATGATTTACAACCTGACCTAAGAACTCAGGCATACCTTTGATCTGGTAATATAGGAACAGTGCTCCAGTATAACATTATTTAATCTCTTCATAAGCTCTGTAAGAAAAAAGATCAACAAATTATAGTTATCATCTGTAAGATTTTCAGGGATGTCATGCAAGGACTGTTTTTTGGACTGCTTGTGGAATGAGGTTTTTTTAAATCTGAGGTTTCATTTAAGTTTCAGTTACACTTTGCAATTCATCCCTGAATTCGATTTGTCTTCAAAGGTAGGCTCAAGAAGAGTTAAGCCTTATACACAAAAGAATAAATCCCTTTGTTGAACATACAGGGCCACTTCCAGGTCATCTTTTATACTTCTGTTCAGTCTGATTGTACAGACTAAAATCCTATCCTGAAGATAGACATTCGCAAACTTGTTTGAGAAATTGGATGTGTAATGAGTCACCTCTAAAATGAAAGATTTACTGCTGATCAAAGTAGTTATATATGAAGTGGGAAGTCCTCCCTGTGGTTTGTAGATTCAAACCACATTTCCTAACTATCCTTATCTGGATGGATATGCTCACTCTTTTGCTGTCCTTCTCAGTAGATCCATGAAACTTGAGTGTGTTTCAGCATAGAGATTTAGAGGAATCCTGTGTCCAGAATAACCAATAATCCAGTAGCTTGGACAACTAGAAATATGGAACATTTTCCACCCTAGCAAGGTATTTGTACATTATAAGAAAGAGTGTTCTCATGGGGACCAAGCAGTGGCAGCTTGCCTTTGTGTTTTCTGAAATGTTGGGTCATGTCTGCTTCAAAAGCACACACAAGTTGTTTAAAGGGAAAACCTATGATTCAAATACTAAATCAATAATTGAAAAGAGAATTTTCTGTACTATTACCCACTGGCAGGACATTGTTGGTATTTTTCAGACCATGGAACATATCAGCAAATACCACAAAAGTAGTCAGTGGAATTAAATACAGAATAAGATAAAAGCTTTGTTTTCTCAGGACTGTAAGGTTTTATTTTTCAGGAATCAATAGAGAATGCTATGGCTTTGTTTAATGTTTTGTAATATGGAGAAGGTTACAGCAATTCACCTCATGGACCCTCTGACTTTAGTTTCAGTTGCACTTTATTATTTAAATGACATTAAAACTCACACTAAATGAGAACCTTGATATGAATGATGGAAAATTGTATGCTTGTGCCATCACCAACTGTCTACTTGTTATTCTAATCCCTACAAAATGGAAGATTTTATTTCCAAAGAGGAAAGATTGAAGCTTGTTATGTCAAGTGCTTTATTTTTTTTAGGAGTGTGTTAACTTGTCTTATGAAAACAAAACAGTATATTTTACTTCAAGTTGAAAAAACAGAATGCTTTTGTAATGGTTGTCTTGGAAAGAAATCTCTCATTTCCCAGTGGAATGGTGAAATGCTGGAAAGAGACTACTGATTAGTCATAAGTGCTTTTTTGCCCATGATCACTATGTTCATAACTATCCAATTTATATATATTATTCAAAGTTTACACATTATTAGTAATAAAAAATAGCTTAAATGCAGCATACAACAAATTGAGGACCATATTTGTGTCTTTCCCCTTAAAAAACAAAATTGGTTTGACTGATGGGTCTAATGTTGTCTACGGGAAAAATGTGGATATTACAATACGTATAGTTTTGTTCCTTCAGACTCAGTTGGAAAAATCCTTTCCTCACTTTATACAGCGAACTCTCCTTTTTAATAGTCAAGCTATACACAGTAATGTACGCTTCTATTACTTATTAAACATATATAGCTCTGAAAACTATTTGGACTATATGTTTCTACCAAGCAATTAAGAAACATGTTACAAAAGAAACAACAAAAGTTAAAGTTTTAGAAAAACTTTGGCACCATATCCTGAATTGGATTGCAATATTTTCTTTTCTTCAGTAAGCATCACAGCTAAAGGACCAAGGGTCACTTTAACAAGCAGCTCCTAATATTTGTTTATTTGTGTAGAAGACACATAAATTTTTATTTCTTTCTAGTGTGAAAACTGTTTTACTGCTACTTTCTTTGTAATATACAAGAAGACTGTAAAAGATTAATACAAGTTGGATGAAGTTAACTCATACATTTAATTCTCCCTTTAAATAAACAATCTACACCTTATTGAGGTTTCTGAGAGTGAGAAAAGTGTTTTTTTTTTTTTTTTTCCTGAAGGTTAGCATCAAGTCAGGTCAATAACTTGAGATGTATAGTCATCAACTAGTTTGACCTGGCTGATGAGTATTTTCTTTACTCTTGGAAAGCTTAACCAAAAAAAATCTACGTTATGCAAGCAATGGTAGCATAATGCTCAGTTATAGTGTCAGTGGGAAGTGGGAAATTTGCTTGTATTCAGATAGGACAACTGGGGATGACTACCCAATGGGGTAGGAAGACAATTAAAAATTTTGAGAAATGGAAATGCAGGGCTTCTGAGGAAATCAATCCTCCACTGCAGTGGGAACAGAAAGTTAAGTTGGAACTGGGTGAACCTCTAATCAACTGCAAAAATTTATTAGTATTTGGATAAGGAACTTACCAAAATGTCTCAAGGTACAGTAATTTCACAATTACAAGCCTCACGGACTATAAGCCGCATCTCCAGGTGTGGGTAACATTTCAGTCTTTGTCCATACATAAGCCGCACCTGATTATAAGCCGCTCTGTCATTCACGGGGAGGACCCACGTGCAACAAAGTTGCCAATTAGTAACAGATTCTTGGGATGGTGGGGTTTACTGGCTCGACTTGGGCTGTACGGGCTTGGCCTGCTCGGGGCTGCCGATAGGGCCGGGTGGCCCAGCTCAGCGGGGCTGCTTGGGGCTGGCCGCCGCTGCCGCCGGGCTCACTTGCCCTGGCCTGGTGCTGCCCCACGGTGGAAGGGGGAAATGGAGCCCGCCGGCATTGGCGGCAGTGGCGGCAGGAGGGGAAGGAGCCCTGCGGCGCTGCGGCGCTGGCGTCAGGCGGGGACGGGAGCCTGCCAGCACCCAGGGTGGCGGTGGCAGGTGGGGGTGGAGCCCACCTGCTCCTGCAGTGGCAGGTGGGGGCAGAAGCCCCCCACCTCCCCCCCAAGCCGTGGGGATGGCAGCATGGAGCCCCCCGCCTCTGCCCTGGGCTGCGCTGCCCAAAGGAGGAAGCCCCTCACCTCCCTCACCCCCTGCCGCACTGCTGGCACAGAGCCCACCTGCACCGCCGTGCAACAGAGTAACCAATTTGTAACAATCGCGTAATCCTGGGTTTTACTGACAGGTGCTTGGCTCGGCACCTCGGCTGCACTTCCGGGGTTGGAAATTTCAGAAAATTTTTCACATATTATATTTCACATATAGCCGCTCCTGAGTGTAAGCCGCATTTCCAGGGTGGGAGTAAAATTTTAGTCAAAATGGTGTGGCTTATAATCATGAAATTACTGTAATTAGAGAGAAGAAGTACCATGTATTTGAAGTTGCAAAGTGGTGAACCCCACCGTCACACTTTCACATCTTGAAAAGGACCTGTGCTACACACAGAGCTTCTTAATGTGCAAGGTGATATATCTTGCATTGTTGCTGCCAACATTTGAAAGATGTTTTCTCATTTGCAACATATTCCTTGTTATAGAAACCACATTAATTGTTTGAACAATTTTGAGGAATGTTTCCTGGGCATCAACAGTCAAGTGCCTGCATTGTTATATTCTTAGAGGGGTTTCCAACACCTTCTGAGCCTCTTCAGTGACTACATTTCCCCACCACACTCTCACAAAATTCCTGAATGTTTTCCGAATATCTGTAGTAAGGTTGAAAAGTATCAGGAAAAGTAAGGAAAAATTTATAATATGGTTATGGGCCTTACCAGTGTGTCACAAAGGAAATTCCAAAGAAGTTTAGTTAACTGCAATGTATAGTAAGCTAGTTATAGCAAACAACGTTGAAGAAATAAAGGACTGGTCTTCTAAAAGAAAGGATGTGGGGAGAATGTACATGCTTTAAGTTGAAATGATAATACCAAAAAAGCCTAATAAATGAGCTTCTGTCAAGCAGTGAAATAGTGCACCCATCAGAACCCTAAACAGTCTTCATGGTTGCTTTAAAGCTTCCGCTTGCACAGCAGTGCCAGTCCCTGTTTTGGAGATTTCTTGGTTGGGGTTTTGTTTGGTTGGTTGGTTTGGGTGGGGATTTTGTTTTTGTTTTTGTTTTTTTTAATTTAGTATTGATTAATAGAAAATGCCCAGACCAAGAGATCTTTGCTCATCTTTGCTGATTTTTTTGCTTATTTTTGCTCATTTTTGCTCATCTTTGTTCCCTTACAGCTGAATGAGGAAACAAACCTAAAAATCTACTGACTTTCAGGTAGAGGTTCTTTTACTAATTACATGAATTTTGCTCACTTTGACCTTGTATTAACAAAATTTCAGAAAAAAAGAATAGGGAAATTTAAATTCTCTTGGGGAATATAACATGATAGTTAGAGAGAGAGGTCACTGAATTTGAAATATTTGAAATGGTGAAAATGATTGAACTGAGTTATTTCTTTTTCTGGAAGACTGTTACAGCCAGTAAATAATTATTAAAAAAAAAGGCTCTGGAACCTGTCCATTCAGGTCGATGCACTTGTCAACTCCAGAGAGTGATTTGGAGGGTAATTTTTCTGCAAACATTAATCCTCTTTTAATTTGATCTGGGTTAAAACTCAGGTTTCTATCTAATATCCCTGAAATACATGTATGAATGTCCTGTTCTTCTGTGTGCCTGTATGAGAGGTGAGTTTCACAATTATTCTCCTTCTTTATAGTATAAATGGTTTTCTAAAAGCATGTCCCTGCCATGCAAGTCACCAAATGCAATTGATATAGTCCCTGGGAATATGAGAACAGGGTGTAGAGAAATACAGATTCAGTATAGCAGAGGTCCTCATTAAAGCTGTGTGCATCAAACCAAAGTGAATTCAACACTGTATCACCACTAATTCTGTGTGCTCTAGAAAGGTCCTGTTCATGCAAACCTTCACTGTGAGACTACCCACTTTTCCTGGACTGCTGCCTTTTAAACCTTTTAATTTTTGACTGATGAACTCAGGGAATGAAGTGTTAATGAAGTCTTGACTTGCTGCTCCCAGTTTTGCAGAGACATATTATCATAAAGAGCACTAGCACCCAAATTCAGGGTGGCAAAATACCCACCTGTGTGGTTAGGCATTCAGGTGAAATTCAGAGCAAAACACTGCTTGATGCCAACACCTCCAACATTCGTAAGGGTGTCTTAGCTGTCTCGGTGGAGTTATGTGCAGTTTCAACCACACCTGGCATTTGCATGGGCAAACATGTCCGAAACTTATGCCCTGCAGGGCTTAGCCATTGCAGGCCTTCCTTCCATGGCACACCACTCCAGTCATGTTTCCCAAGAGCTCTCCTGCTAAGGCATGCTTGGTGGTAGTGCTGCCACCAGCTGTATATTTCAGCCAGCGCAGGAGTGACTGTGCTTTGCAAGCTGACCAAGAGCAGCCCCCTGTCAAATCTGGGTACATCTCTAAATGGCTACAAGGCTAATGAGGCAAGCACAAGACAACTTTTCTGACAGCTTTGCAACAATGTAACTCCACTGGGAGGGCACCAGAATGACCAAAATCTGCTGTCTTCCGTCTATGAATTAATATGTGGGAGAACTGTGTTGTAAATTTTGCCTGTGGTGTATCATACTACAAGAAAAACCGAACAAATCACTCAACTGACATTATATTTTGCATCCGATGCTGACCAAAAGTGAACTTAGGCCAAAGTGCAAGAATAAATCAAGGGATCTTTTCAGTGTATTTTGTCTAAACATCCAAGCATTTCAGACTCAGGAACTTACTGTTCTCAAGTGATTCTTAAATATTTAGTAACCTTCAATGGCTTGTAGCTCAGAGCTTCAAGGCGATCCACTTAATCCTCACACAATCAAAGAGTCTGATTGCTGTGTATATGCAGAATGGCCATCCAGAAATCTGTAGCTGTCCTCCCAACCCTAAGTGCCCTCATCACCAGTGTAGGTTAAAATACATACCTGGGCAGACATCAAGGAGGATATGCTCTCAAGATTTCTTGTTGAATATCTTCTGTTCAAGACCAACAGCCTGCTGTTTTTGTGAAAGAACACTAAAAAATGTTATATCAGGCTGTAGCTCAACATGCTCTGGTGACTGCCCTGTAAATTGTCCCCCTCTTTCAGTCAAATGCTGTGTGATATAAAATGAGCATAGAATGGACAGAGTATTAAATATTAGATTTTTTTTTTCCTACACTGTATATTTTAAATGAAATATATTTCTGTCTTTTAGTCTCCTAATAAAACCTCCATTTTCAAAAGGTTTTTTTAGAGGATTCTTTGTGTTCAAATCTAACTTTCTCTACATGTCAAATAAATCAGAATTTTTTTCCTGAAATGCCTGGATTGTGTTCCCTGACATGCTTATAAACTAAATGCAGGAACAGCAGAACCCCACTGCAGAAATAATTACTTCATGCACAATATCCAAAACTTGTTTCCACTGTTTAAACTCAGACACATTGTTCTTATTTCCACTCCTCACAAGACATTTGTTCTTTTCACTGTTCCATACTTAGAGTGGATGAGGTTCATCTGGTTTGTTGATAATGTAAAATATGGAATTCTTGTATTAATGGTTATAAAATCATATGGGAATACTTTACACCATGTCTTTGTCATGATGCAGTATTAACTGGTATCATATAGAATGAGTTAACATGATATTGAATTACTCCTTTTTATGTCATTCACGTTTTTGCTTTCTAAAGCCTTTTTGTATTATGTTATATTTATGAAGTGAGCAAATTTGATACTGAAAAAAACTCTCAAAGCAGTTTTGACCCTAATTTAGCAATATTTAAATCAACATATTAAGTCTGAGACTCCTGAAAAGCCACCCCTCTAAAACTGATATTTTAAAATACTGTAATATATTGTTGGTACAAGTGTCCAGCCACAAAACCGCCACTAAATCAGTTCATATTGTTAACGTCTGTTTTGCTGTTATGAAGGAATGCAAGGTAGAGGTAGTCATATTTTCTTTTATGGCAGAAAGGATGGGGAGGGTTTGGCAAGGTTCTCAAACCTGGGTCAGAAGAGCACTTGAGTTGAAGCTGGATCCGTATCTTAGAAGGTCTTAAAAGCCTGACTAAATGAGAAAAAGCCATTTTTTTCCCCCTGAGCTGTAGCAGCTGCCAAGGAGATATCAAATACCAGATCAGTAGGACAAAAATCACATGCTTTGTGTATTATTCCAACAAATTAAGAATTATTATCAGAGAATCATGGAAAGGTTTGAGTTGGAACGGACTTTGAAATCATCTAGTTCAAATCCCCCTGCCATGGGCAGAGATACTACCCACTGTATCAGGTTGCCCAGGGCCCCATCCAACCTAGACATGTACCCAACTGTAGTGATAGTATATTAAAAGAGGCAGATTAAAAGCAGCAATGCAACTTAGCATCTGTAGACAGAATTCAGGCACAATACAGGACTATTTAGAAATTCTGATCTTGAAAATCTGTTTTAACTTAAGAGGTTGAAATATGTGAACAGAAAGACTCAGAAGTCCTGGTTTTTCCTCCCACATAATACTTTGATGATCCATAAAATTGGGTTCATTTTTATGCACATTCCATCTGTATTTTAGGCCTAAAAATAGCTAAAAATGCAACTTGACAGGAACTAGGGGTGATTCAGACTTTTTGTTACCCACTTTGTGATTGGTGTAAATGAACATACTCCTTAGTGGTGTTGAGTAAATCCCAGAGCTAATAATATAAGTGGCAAACTTCACTCTGTGGACTGGTGTCACATAAGCTTCTTGAATTCTTGTTTTATTACATTTTATTAATCTGCTGTTCTCTTCTTCTTTTCAAAATCTCATGATAACAGTCTGAAGAGAGTTTTGATGTTATAATAGGTATAAAATACATACAAAGAAACAATGGAATAAAAAATAAGCCTTCTCAAATGGCCCTGCAGTTTTTTTCGCATATGCTCACTCTCTTGACTCAACAGGTTTTTTCTGCTATGATTTTGGAGGTGCCAGTATCACTGATAATGATCCATTTGTCACAGATTGACTGGACACAGTAATGACCAAGAAGAATTATGTCCAAGATACCTGGTCTTGCTAAATCTACACTTGCCAAGGTCATTTTCACCTTCCAGAAATACTAATTCTCCATCTACCTAAACCATTGCTGTCAGCACTATCACTACAGTCATTAGCACTGCTGTAGATTGTGTCCATGATTTTTTTTCTTTTTAAAATATTTTGTTTAGCAACTGTTTCAGTTTTTCTTGAACTCATCTTTTGTTAATGATCTTTCTCTGATGTCAATAAACATGACATCAGAAAATCTGAAGTATCATGTGCCAGTATTTTAGTTTCACATAGTGACTCAATAATAGCCTGGGCCAAGATATTCTACCAGAATGTCAAGAAAGTCAGGAGGGCAGGACGAAGACCCTTGTGGATTTCTGCCTCAAGCTTGAGAGGTTCTTGGGAGAATTCAATAGCCCTTGTACTTCTGTAGTGTAAAAAGTCTAACTGCAAGGGAAATAGGAAAATGATAGAGCACAATTTAATTCTGCCCTGGATTTTATTTGAATTTTACATTGGTTCGGGTTGCTGTTATGCTATGGCTGAACTACAGAGCTCACTGTCTAGTGTTGTATGCATATCATATCCTATCATGATTGGTATAGATGATTCTGGCTTTCCTAGAAATCCCCTCGGAGGAGAGAGGATTCTCTCTCTGAAGTAAAAACTGGATTATTTCTGAAAGAGGAGGATAAAGGCTGAAGGCTTGCTTCTCTGTCGCTAATGAGTTGAGAAAAGTAATTTATCCCATGTTTGTCTCATCTTCCCTATTTGGAACATTCACATAAAAGATTTTGTGTCCACTGAGCTTCTTGCATAAAAGTAACTTTACAAGTTAAAGCAAGAAGTATCTGAAAAGGGTTGTTGAAAATCCACAAGGAAATAGTATCCGTTTTCATTACGGAGCAGGAACTCCTTTCCCTATGACTGACAGTATCTCTGTGATGTTGCAAGGCAATTTCTGATGTCCTTAGTCAATTGCTACAGAGGCTTTACAGAAAGTGAGCTCCCTCCAGCTCTTGTGGAACCTGCAGTTAAAATATAACTCAGGGACCCAGGAAGTAGACAAAATAATGAAAAATTACCATGTGGAACTTTTTTACTAGAAAGCTGAGGAATGTACCTTTTGCACATTACCATTTCTCAGCATACCCTTGATGTGCTGAGAGAAGACTTTGTGCACAGCTTTGCCTCCTCATTGCAGCCATATCTATTTCTAACACACTAAACAATCTGCTTTTCTAAAAGTTTCTTTTTGTTTCACTCCTGCTGTGTCTTTTTCAGAAATAATTCTAGTTCTCTCTGCCAGTTCCTTTATATCTTTCTCCCTGTGAGCTGCTGCCATTACCACTCCCTTTTCCCTGACGCTCTGGCATATGATGCCAATTTTTATATTAACAGCCCAGATACCCAGCTGACTTTGGAAAGCAAAGTCCAACAGGTCAACCTACAGATCAACCAAATCTTCTTCTGAAATGTTTATGTGTCAAATCTGAGCTAACTGAGGAGGTACCTTATACAGTAAATGGGAAGATATAGATCTTTTCAGAGGTTGATTTGTCTTCTTCCACTGAGGAAGCTGAAAGAGCTGTCTCAGATTAGATATGAGATAAACAAGAAAGAGTAATATCATTCTGTGTCCAATGCTTCTTTCCATCTGTGCAAGAAATGATTGTCTGCTTTCTCCCTCCCTGTCAGAGAACTGGGCCTTTCAATAAGCAGAGTAGTAAAGAGTAACTGCTCTAGGGCTACAATTTTAAAAAGAAGTAGTCTACTTTCAGGACATTTTCAGTTTCTTTTGTGTGCTTTTTTTTTTTTTCTCCCTTTACCTCTATTTTCTTAAACAAAAGCTGAAATTTACCGTGTGCTTCTGTTAACTAGTTATTGGCATATTGGTCATAAAAAACTCCTTCTGGACCTTCAGTTCCATTGGGCTGACTGCTGGACTGCATGCAGCTAATGTTTTCAGACGTATCTTTTTCCTTCTATGGCAGGATGGTCTGAATGCACAAGGTGAGATTCTAACTTGTGAAGAGTCATTCAGAGTTCACTTAGCCCAACATAAATCAACTTCATTCAGTACATAGCAAACCTTCAAACAAATTAGGGAATCCAAAAACAGACAAGATTTGGTGATTGCTAGTACATGAAATTTTGTTGCCATTTATGTCAATCAAAATTAAATTTAATTTCATTCATTTTAACCCTCACTTTTACAATTGAGGCAATGTGAGGTAAGTCTGTTCAGCTGTTATTTTTTTATTATTATTATTTTTGATGAAAGATTCTAGTATGGCTCTTCAGAGTGAGAATATTAATTGCTACTGCTGTGTATCAAGTGCAAGCTCTGGCACTGTGCTTGCCATTTTACAAAGTCATGAGTATATAGTGATTTATTTTCACTCCAGGTGTATAAGAGAATAGTCTCTATCTTCCAAAGCAAACCACTTTGTAAACCAACCACTTTGGATTCACCCTCTCCTTCCCATGAGTATTCTTCCTTATTTAGCCCATACACCTAGTTCTCAAAAAGGTGAGTATATATTGACATATGGTATTATTAAATCATTATTCTAAACAGATTTTGTGATATGAAGCCCAACAATGAGAATTCTTACTGGAACTGCCTTAGATGTGCAGTAAGAGTAGAAAAATGAAGATAATCATTATACATGCCTGTAAATAGTGCGTGCAAATTTTGCATAGATAAATTTTAAAGGCACATATACATTTACATACGCTTTAACATATGGCTATTGCACGGGATCAAGCTAAAAGGATACATAAAATTAGAACTACACTTCTAGGATTCCTTAATTTAATAAAAAGCAGAAATTGTCGAACTAATTGCCTTGCTTAAATGTATATTTAGAAGTATATATTACTCCTTTTTCTTAAAAAGTGATTCCACTAGATATGTTTAAGTGATACTCCATTCTGGATTTCTGCTGCCTATATTTTCTTCTATGATTCAGTGACATAAATAAAGGTTATGATAAGTATTGGTAGATTACATTTACAGTTATTTATTCTGGAAAATTACTAGGGACAGTAAGAAGCTTTGACATAGCTTGTAAAGGCTTCATTTAAATGGAAAGCTGTTCAAATCTATCCAGCATCAAATGATTCAGATGCTGTTAAGAGAATGTAAGCTATTCTTAATCCACATGAATCTAACAATAGATTTTTCAGCAACTTCTTGCTGGTATTTGCACATCTGTGAAGTCTTATCTTTTCAACCTCTTTTGTCTTAGAAATGTTTCATAGCTATGGATTGTTGCAAATTATTTGGTTTGGTTATTTTTTTGTGTATGTAAAATGGGTGTATAGTGCATTGCAAGATCTCAGATGATGCTGCCACAGTGCTACCTGTGTGGTTCATGGGGTCATGAATGCACAGCCAACCCCAGGATTTGATCTTAAAAGGTTTATTTTTTTAACTGATTTCATGACAGTGACTTACCTCCCTTTAAAACACAAGTATTTTACATACCTCCCTATTCTGCAACTTTACCTGCCGTTTTGGATAAGTAATTTCCATCTTGTGGTTTTTGTTCCCATATGGTATTTTAAAACAATTGTAAGAAAACAGATGTCTGAGATTTCAAACAGCAATTAACTGCTATACTTTAGTGACATATACTTCTCATTGTGATAGTGAGAGTTTATTCTTATTGTTACCAACTTCCGAACACCAGTATAATGAAACTAGTGAAACATCAGTCAGTGAAAGGTATGAAAGAAGTGCAAGAAAAAAAGAGAACAGAATGCAAATCTGTCACAAGAGTGAATTTAAGAGAAATATACTAATTGACTTCAATAGAAAGAGTTTTCATCAATTTTATTCTAAGTTTATATGCCATCCAAAGAGTTCAGGTTGGACTGATGGTTAAGAGAGTTTCTAGATGGCTGGGGACAAGTGGGTCTCCTCCAGCAAGTGTGACTCTCTCCACCACGTGCTTATGCAGACCTGATTATCTGTGACTGGGAGGTGTGGCACTGCCTTCAAAGCAGCTTCAGCAAAAAAATATTCCTGACTGCCCCTTAATGCTGTTGCCTGACCTCTGTCAAATTAAGCTGAAGTGTATTTGTATTTTTCTTGTATGAAAAAGCATAAAGTGTAGGATTTATACCACATTGTTTTTGTCTGCATGCAAGGCTAATCAGTTAGGCTTCCTTAACTAAATGCAGTGTGTTAAGTCCTTCTACAGCACAAATAATGTCAAATATATACATCTCTAAGCAGGTCAAATGATCAGTACATTAGAGACTTCTGTTTCTCTCCAGTGACTATGACAGGTACTAAGACAATTTGCTTAAATTCATGAATATTCAGCATGGATCTGTGGAATTTCCGTACCACAAGTTCTTAAGACTTCTGCATTATAGACAATGTATTATTGATAGGTTCAGGGTCATACATTTAGAAACAACCATGGAGACAGACAAAATATTCTAGGTGATTTAGATTTTTAAAAATCCAGTTATTGTATGAAGAGTACAAAATTCACATAGTACAACAGAAAAATACAAGGAGAAAGAAATATGGAGATGAATATATAAGTTACAGTAGTAATGAGGTGTGATAACCTTGGATTTATGAATTCATTTCAATTGGTTGTGGGCTGAATTTTTTGTTACCTGCCAGCTTCAGTTTAATAGCTATTGCCTTATGGTAGTCTTTTGCACAGAAAAGAGAGGTCAGAGAAAATAAGTCACTTAGTCTTTCAGAAATAGCTTTTGTTAGGTGAGAAAGCAGTTATAGCTTTGTGACTTTCTGAAATACAGTTCCACCAAAAAATGCAGGGTGTATGCTTTTCTGTTACTTTTTTTTCACAGTCTGCCTCCATTTGTTTGTCATGGCATGCTTCTCAGCGGGGGTTTTCCACCTTATCTCTTCACTGACATTTTTGTTTTCTTTCTCTCCACCTTCATTCCCACACACAGTAGTATCTCAGTTGTATCTTGATGCGAGCACAGGAAAAAAGATACAGCTTTCCTTCCAGCATCTCAGTAGGGCTGTCAGTGACTACTGAGTAGAAACCATTTGTACCTGTGGACATTTCCACAATCTAGACACTGCTTTTTAATAAGTTGGGATTTGGTTTTTTGGCCTTTATTTTTTTTTTTGTTTTGTTTTGTTTGTTTTTTTGGTTGTTCTTTTTTTTTTTGTTTGGGTTTTTTTTTTTTTCTGAGAGGCAGAGTATGTTCAATATGACAGCTATCATGACCACCCTCTAGTTCTAGAAAATGACTATTAAAGAATTTTAAGCATCTGTAACTGAAGGGAAAAATTCTGGCTTTGTAGCTCAGCCATATACACTTCTCTCAGGTACATCATGTACCCCCTTGATATTATGTTATTGTGAATTTAGCATATTATGTACAGTCATAAAGAGAAGGTTTTAGGACATAAAGAAGATTTTTTAATAGATCAATTGATACTGTTAAAAACACAAAAAATCTTTGGGCGTACAGGAACTTTCATCTGTAAGATCCCTATAGCTGCCTAACACCATTGCCACACAGTCAAATTCCTCAAAAATATGAATTTAAATTAATGAAATTAATAAGACTGATGAATTATTTTTAACAGTGTACATAATATTAGCTAGATATTCAGCAATATTCATATAACTGGACATATTGCATGTTCCAGTTAATTGCAATTGGTTTTGAGCATGCACATTTCAAAAGCAAACATTACTTGTACACTTCCAGATTTTTCTGCTAATGAAGCAATAACATTTTAGCAAGAATGGGTAATGAATTTTTAGTACACAAATACACAGCAGCAGCATTTGAATTGAAGAATCACTTTCTCTGTTCTACTTGAACCATTGCTTCATTTGCTTTAGTAGAAATATCACAATTACTTACTAATTGTGTTAATGCTATAGGAGAAAAAAATGTCATTTCAACCCCCCTAGAGAGTTATAAATCTTATTCTACCTTTCTACCTACTTTTATTACCTATTTAAAGGATTCTGAACTCTCAAAATCCAAAACCACTCTGCTAATAATATAATGAGGAAAAAAAAAAAAAAAGAAAAAAAGAAAAGCAAAAAAAAGAAAGAACCCCATAATACAATTTCAGTACATTTCACTCTAATTCTTTGGAAACCCCTTAATATTTCCTTGTGTGCCATCTGGGAAATAAATATCTGAGAATTTCAGTGGTGATTGATTAATGATAAGATATCATGGAAGCAAAGGGAAAAGTGCTCACTGGAAAACAAAGAAAATTTTACTCTTGCAATAAATACTTGTGATGGTTTCTGCGCATGTTCCTTGCTTCCTCAACTGGAAAACCTTGTAGCTTTCTTTTGTTGGTTCTGTTGTTTCTAACAACAGTAGCTGGTAACTACCATGGTGAGAGTGTGAGAAAGCAGGAATCACTTGTCATAGACTAGGCTCTTACGGCAAATGTACAGTCAGGACTGACAAGCAAGTAGACACACACACTGAACCACGAGCTGTTTCCTATGTGCAGAAATCTACTTGAGCAAGGTAAGAAGAAGTTTTAATTTTGTCCATTGTAGCACCTTTAAATTTTGCTGATGTGATAGAGAAACTAGGAGATATTAGGATCTCCTTCCTTTAATACACTGTGGAGAAAATCTTACAGACAACTGTCTGCAAGAGAGATTTTAAGTAGACTATCCATATTTTCTCTGCAGTGATTATAAACAGTGAGTCCAGATAACTACTTCTGCATGGTAGATGTCTGGACAGAAGCCCAATATCTGGTGAAATTAATCCACCTGTCTATGCTTTTACCCTTACTGCACCCTTTCCAAGCTTATGGCAGAGAGAAAAATCAGCAGTTGCAGATCCTACAGCTCAAGAACTGTAAATAAAGAACTTTCTGAGTTTCACAGAGCTTTCAATCTCCTATCCCTCCCTACCCAAACAGTGAAGAAATGCTAGAAGCAGTAGGTAGGAAGCAATGTACTGGCAGCTTGTAGGAGTGTGAGATGAGTATGTGATGAAGGGGTGTGGCAGCAGTGTAATGGCAGAAAATCTGAAAAGTGGGAGTCCTTGTGAAAAAAAAAAGAGATGAACAAAAACTAGAGCAGGGAAGTGTATTCTATATTTAGAATGGTAGCTGAAAAAGTATGGGATAAAGGTGTAATAAGAGGTACTATGGAGACGTGAGTCATTGTAGGAGGTGAGTTGAACTTATAGAAAATGGTTGGAGGGAAATTTTAAAAGACAAGGAAGAGTTAGCTAGCATATAGACTAGCTTTCGTACAGAAATGAGTAAACAAACTAGTAGCTTTCAAGCCCAGAAAATTACTGATTTGGGGGAGATACAAAAGAAGTCTACAAAATGGTGAGTGTTAAGGAGAAAGTAGATTATTTCTTTCACTCTTTCAAAAAGAATAAACTTTTGATGAAGTTAGCAGTATCTGAACTCAAAAAGAAAAAAAAAAACCCAGAAGATTTGTGATTTTTTTGTCAGATGATGTCCTTGAAATGAAAAGCTTATATAGACTTGAGACAAAAAACTCTGAGGAAGATAATGTCATTTAGTTACTAATTAGGTGACAACCAGAGGCAGTTCAGCAAATCCACTGAACTGAAAATTTTTGGAAGCTGAGAGAATTCTGGAAGTATCATGTATGGTTGTTTTGTTTGTATTTCACCTTAGGTATTTGCTTACAGCTATTGCTAGAGAAAGCACACTTTGCATACATAGAGTTAAATGATCCTTGCCCTGACACAGCATGGTTGCATTTATTTTCTAAGTAGGAATGAGAAAGAGAAAAAAGGAGAGTGCTGTTATAATAAAAAAAGAAAGGATTATAGAGGCAGTATTTGGGAAATATCTTTTTCCTCAGAACACACATTTAAGAAATATATGCTTAGGTATTATTATTTTAAAGCAAGTTTTCCTAAGAATATCCATCTATAGAGAGAATTTCCAAATCAGTTTCTAGCAGTCTCTAAGTAATGGCACTATCTGTCTGAGATACCTTGTTTTGATTACTACATACATAAAAAAACCCCCAAACACAAACCAAAACAAAACCAAAAACAACCACAAAAAACCAAACTACTACACAAATCCCCAAGCCCCTCTCCTTAATGATAATCTATTTAATTTAACCTAACTGGAAAAGATTTATCTGAAATCTGTATTGATGTCAGAGAAATTAGGCTTGTGCCATTAACTCAAGAGACTGTTGTACAATGGTTTACCTCAGAGAAAGCCTTCTAAAACCACCATGTCATAAAAAGGCCAAAGGTCATGCCACTCTTTTGTATGGCCTTCCATCAAACTGTGTTTATGGACACCCAAAAGCTGAGTTCCTGGAGAACACAGTAGAGGTCTTAGTGCTGTATGGTGCCTGTCAGTGCAATGAGAGATGCATCAAACATCTGCTTCCTTTAATTTATTGATACTGATAGGTGCCTTTTAAATAATTTTGTACTCAGAAAAAATGATGAATAGCTTAAGAAGTGTGATGTGCACACAATAGAAGCACCATGCTCAGGTAGCCATGCGAATAGCTGTACAGGAAGCAGCTTAATCTTTCTTACTAATGCCTGAAAGGATGGTGACCATCAAAAAAGGTATAATTGCCTTTCTCTAATATAAGTGAGTATTACAATTATCTTAATATAATGGATTCCAGAAATATCTTAAATCTGCCAGATTAATAAACAAACAAGCTCAGCATAGTGGCCAGACAAGAGGTCAGATCATGTTGCCCTGAGGTTAATTGGAGTTTTTCTACTGAATTAAATTAGGTAAGTGTTCTGAAAAAAAATGCTTGAACTTCCCTGAATGGTTTCCTTTCAGTGAAGGGAAGGCAAACTTAAGCTTTGGTTACATATTATGTCCAAGGCACAATTTTTTCTTGTGGCTTTAATCCATAAACCAAACCTCACTCTTTTGCTTTTCTTATCTTTATAACCGTTCTTATCTACCATCTAACAGTTATATACTTTAAACAGCCAGTACTGAAAAGAAACTGGACTCTCACTCTGGTTTTTATTCTGGGGTGTTGCTGTTGTGCAGACAGCAGGCAAAAAATGGCAACCAACAACCTCTGTGTTGCGAATTATAGTCAAAAGACTGCATTATTTCTATTGAGAAATTTCCTCTTGCTGATTATCTGTGACTTTCTCTGCATCATTTAGAAAGTGAAAAATCTGGCATCATTAAAAACTTCATCACTCATTAGTAGGATAGATAGGAAAAAATAGTGTTTGGAATTAATATCAGTATTAATTAAACTTAATTCTGTTGTCCATCTAGTGTAATTTGCCAATTTGAATTTCATGCTAGTGATATCTAGGCCTACCTATCCAAGATGAAATTCATAGTACTGGACAAAGTGGGTCATACGGGAGCTGTTAGCTTTCAAAACTAAAACCTTGTTATAAATTTGAATGCTTTTTTTGTGTGTGTGTGTGTGCATGAATGTGTTCAGCAGAAGAATAAAGGAAGAAAAAGATGAAATGAAGAAGGCAGAAACAAGAAAAACAGTAGTACTTTCTTAAAAATCTTTATCCTAAACCCATATTTAACCTTGTCAATAAAAATGATTTATACTCTAAAAATGAGGCCAATGCAGAAATGCAAGTGCTTAACACTTCAAAAAATTGATCTTGAATGTAGAAAACTAACATCTAGCAATCAAACCTGGAATTTTTTTTAAGGACTGCTCATTGCCACACAGGATGTTCCTTCATTCCATTCTTATATGTTTGTGTGTAACAAAGACAAGGAGCTCAAAAGCTTAAACAAGAAAAAGAAATGTGGTTAGAAATTGAAACATAAAATGCCAGCATTAGAATAAGTTTATTTTTTGTTATTGATTATATGAAGCTGTATCTTGATTGTAAATATTTGGGGGATTTTTACAATGTTGCTGCTTTTTATACGCATTTTCTGGAAAATGTTCTAATTTGTTATCAAAATTCATGCAAGGCATAGATAAAAGATTGTTTAGTTTAGAGGGGAAAGTACTCTGAGAAAATCTAGTTGTATTTTTCTTAATAATTTTGTTGTTTACTTTTTCTTTTAACTAGTGACTGTCTTTTACTTACTAATATGTCTCAAAAGGCTAAGACAGTTCAGTTAACATCAAAATATTGATATGCTCATTCAAATTTTAATTTGTTCTCTCATAGGCTCTCATCAATTGAAAGTTTCCTTTTTTTCTCTCTCTTATTTCAGAGCTGATAGCTTATTAGAAACGGAATTTTTCATGGAGACATAGTGGCCTTAATAGAAACAAACAAACAAAAACTGTCATTAAGAAATCTTTTGATAAGGTAGCAGCACCTTCTCTCAAGATACATCTTGGAAGTATCTCTTTAAGTAGAGCAGAATTAAAGGCTTTTGTCCCCTCCCCCTTTTGAAATAGATGGTCCAGGTCCATCCTGTTTTCTAATTTACCAAGTTAAGATTTGACTCTAAGAACCACAAACACCAGAGTCTTTGGGGATTAGAGTGCTTTCTTTTAATTATTTTCATATATGGTAAATAAACCAAAAAGAGAAGTCAAATTGATGGGTTTTGAGTTCATCAAAACATTAAAGAGAAAACAAACAAACACACTTCCACTGTTGCCAAGTTTTGAATTTTCTTGGGAAAGGAAATCCCTTTCCTTGTCAGCCCAAATCTAGAGTTTTCAGCTCCAAACTGAATAAAACCACATACCAGCTACTGTTTATATGTTTTCAGTAATTTATAAGCTCCTAGAAGATTGGGAATAACTCATCATAGCAGACATACGAAAGCATAAAGTGCCACTCTGCTTGATCATGGATTTTAAATAATTGTCTTCCATACGTCTTCTGCCTACACTTCATTTGAGGGAAAAGCTAAAGGGGTAAAAAAGGAAAGTCATAAGAATAATTCAAGGAAACCAGTAGCTATACACATCCATAGTTACGTAACTGCATGTGTGTATATATATTTCATAGGTATATATTTAAATATTTCACAATAATGTGTATACACTTCACTCTTTAGGGCCTGGGAAACAGCAGTTAGGAAAAAAATGCAAAGCTTGTATCACACCAGAACTCCAGTGAGATATTCTGGGCACTGTGACTGCTGGCTTGATGTCTTTGCCCTTTCTCTTCCATGATTCTTAATGGAAGTATCTCTCTCCCCTCATACACCCTGGCAAATTACACTTAGTGCTGAAACAATGTCAGCCTCTTGGGCCAGAGGGCTCCAGTACTTGTACAATTATTTGTCAGTGTTTTACCTCACCCTTACAGTGGCCCTGTGTGGGACTCTTCCACTGAAGAATACATGAAGGAGATAGATGGAGTCTTTGGTTGGGGAGAATTCTATGAGAAAAGGGAGAAAGAAGAGAATGACAAATGTTATTAAGTCCCTGGAGATTCAAAGGAAGGAAATACAGCGTTTCTCATGCTATGAGCAGTTTTTTGTATTTTTCAGTCAGGAGTTGTGCCACTGGCAAAATGATTAAAGGAAGGAGTTCCCTTGCAGTCATCTTTTTTCACTTCTTATCTAAGCAGAACGAAGAGTACCACAGATCCAATATAAGATGTGATTTAGAAAGTAAAAAGAAAGGAAGGAAAGTTTCCCTAGCTATGAATATACTTCCAGTGCTCTATTCACAGCATGAAAAAGAGATAACAAAGTGTGTGGTGAAGTGCAGCAAGCTTGAACTACTGCATGCAATGTGTGAGTGGAGACAGCCATTAATAACTCTAAGAGCTGCAACCCAAACATTATTAATACACTTCTCCTAATTGCCATTCAAGGGAGATGACAGCACCTCCAGAGAAGTCCAGCTTTACTCTGAAATCCTGAAGAGCCTGAATCTTGGGAATAGGTATTTAAGCAGGAAAGGAGCAAGGAGTCTTATATTCCAAATGGAAGTAGAGGAGCCCAAAGCATATTTTTTCCTTTATTTTAACTTATACAATGAACAACATGAGATCCATGTTGTTAGGTTTAGCAGTATCACTAGATGGCCATTAGAGAGCAGAGATCTATTTTGAGTGGTGAAATTAGAGGAAAATCTCCTTCCTGATCCTCATCCCTTTGATACAGTGCAAATACCTGTTATTTCTCTTTTTGCTACATCTTCACACTCCTGTGCTTCCCAAAGCCCATTAGTTTACCTGGCTGCTGTGCTTCTGCTTGCCCTGCCCATGTCTTAACAGAGCTGTTACTGTCCTCAGACCACCCAAGCTGCTCCACACTTGCACCCCTAAAAGAGTAGGGATTCATTGCTTAATTGGTTGATCAGCTGATAGTTTCCACGGATTTATCTGATACAAAGGGGCAGCTCAACTTTCTACTCCAGAGACATCAGGCATCAGCCCCTTCATGGGCTGACTGACAGGTCTAGTGTTAATCCAAGTCTCCTGTCTGATGAAAATCTTCTATATTTGGAAGAAGGATGGGAGAGCAAATTGTCCCTTCCTATATAACAGCATTCCTTCTCTTCTGGGGAGACACCACTCCTCTGTCTAGCGTTATGTCCATCTGCAGCATAGAAAGTAGGAGCTTGGTCATTTCCCAGCAAGAACTTTATGACTCCTTTTATTCAGGACATCTTTTTTATCCACTTTTGTTTTCTCAAATGTATGGCAAAGGGGAATGTTCCTGCTTTATTTCAAGAAGCGTCTGAAAAAAAAAAAAAGGTAATTACTAATGATGTAACTACTGTGCATCTGTTCCCTTTTGATCTCATCTGACAGTGAGAAGCACAAGCCGCCCTTGCTGGGAAAGACTGGATGCTGAGGAGATTTGCACTCCTTCAGATCACTCCTCCCAGCTGCAGAAATACATGAGCGGTAGCTGTTCACTTCAAAGAAGCATTATGGAGACAAGGGCCTTTCTTTCAGTCTGCTCTGCAAGTCTTTAGCAGCTTGTACTAGATGAGAGATAGTGTAGACATGCACGTAGACATGCAGCAGCTCCGTGTGACTCATTGCTAACACCTTGGGAAAGCATTTTGAAAGCAACATTGAATCAGTTGTCAATCATAATCTACACAGACCACATGCACTAACCAGGAAAATGAAAATTGCAAGATTGGTCATTTGGTCTCTTCCCATTCAAATTGTTACAACAGTAAAGTAGTCTGAATTTAGGTATTATTTTATTTGCCTAAATTATAAAGTAAATATGAGATGAAAACTTGCCTCTCCATACTGGATAATCTCTTTCCTGCATATATTATTTATTTACTGTGTGTAGAAGGGTAATCAAATAGTTTAGCATTTCAACCATTGAAAAAAACCCAAACTAAGAGACTCCTGAACCTTCCTTGTATTGTGCATTGCCATTCAAATTTTAATTATAAATTTATGTTTTCAATTAATGCTTAGAACAATGAAGCGCATATACAGAATTCAAGAAATATTGCATGCAAAATTATATAGACCGTCTTGGCTCACTGTGTTACAGTGTAATTTGGTTCTATAACTACACTAATATAAAATTTGGTGTGCTAATATTTAGAATCAAAAGTGTATAAGAATATGATATAAATATCTTAACTGCAAATAACTTCCAAAGTACAACGCTAATTTACTTTTAACTTTTTAAACTTCTATTTGGACTTCAGCAAAATTCTTACAATAAAAAAATATCAGACTGAACAGTCTAAGGTAGGTAATGTGATTATTGGGAGTTATTATAATATGCCACATTTAGAGTATTTTTCAGTTTTGAAAGCTGGTACCTACTCTATTCTGTCACACACATACACAGCTACACAGAGGTGGAAAAACGTGGAAATTCTTCATCCTTTCTTTCTTCCATCTTTATTTTTTTAAATGAAATATAAAAATACATATAAAAATAAAACATTCAATTTCTTTTAAATTGATATGGAGAGATTATTACCATTTTACTTAGACAATTAATTGCAATTATTAGTAAGAGTTTCCAACTTTCTTCCCAGACTACATCAGCACAACTGAAAAGATAACATGGAGACAAATTCATGTCCTCATAACTGAAGAAGGCAGACATCTAAATATGAGTTAATCATAAATTTTATATCAGTAGACAAAAATATATACCTAATGCAGGGGGTTCAGATGACCTGCATTAGGGGCGTTTCTCAAGATGAGATAAATCCTTGCCTGGAGCTGCATGTCTCCAGCTATTGCCAGTAGAGATTGTGTAAGGTTCACAATCTTAAGTTTATACATTTGATCTCAAGTGATGCAACATTTGTATCTTTTCCAGAGAAAGTGGATATCTTGCTATTTACTGACAAATTCGCTAGAAAGTTGACCAATTAGGTGTGTGTAACGCTGAAAATCTTTCATTATTTATTTTTTTGAATTTATTTTTGACTAACTGGGGTCCCACATAAACTTTTCACAACAGCTTATTTTGAAGTTCCGTAAGATTCAAGAATCTTTCTGTTTCAGAAACAAGCCATTAGGGCCTGAAATTCAGAATTCAGAAACAGGCCAATGTGCTTTCAGCTGTAAAATTATTTCCTCTACCCCACATTCTTTGGAAGTTTTCAATGGGTTTCTGATATTAATTATTCTTTGCCTGTTCATTTATAATTTGCGGAAGGTGACTGGCAGGTACCAGGAACAATGCCAGAACAAGGCTTTAACATTTTTTAATGAAACTTGTTCTTATGTTGGTATCTGCTTAACTGCTTAATTGGTATCATACTGAATATCTGCTGATTTTCATAGGTATTCATTGTTGAGAGAAAAGCACATGAGAAAGTATGGTGGAGAAAGATAAGAAATAAACACAAAAACTTTAGCTATGAAAAAATGGTCACCAAATGTCTCTGAACCCAACAAATGCTGCTGAGAACTTATGGCACATTTCCGTTTTCAAAATACAAGCCAAATAAATGCATGCAGAGGTATTGGCAGAACTAAGGCTTTGTTATGTCTACCCTTCTCAGCTGAGTTTAACACAGAACTGTTTCTGTGAGACTTCTGTGAGGAAAACAATATATTTCTAAGCGAGACAGCAAAAGATGCACCTTTCACTACTGACATAGAATGATAATGGAGAGTGAAAAAAGCAGAGGTATTTTATCACTCTTTTCAGATGATGTTTTTAGTGGGTGTTTATTAAACAACAATAATTTAATAATACTTAATCATTGAGACCAGTTTTTCTGATTTTAGTTTTGAGGACTTTAAAACCAGTTTCCCAATCAGTTTGTCACACCTAGAAAATTTTCAGAACGTGAGGAATGGGAGGAGTTTGGCAGGATAAAATCACTTTCAGTTTTCGAAGTCTAATGGGCCTAAGCATTATCTAATTTAAAGATTTAATTCCTTTTTCTGAGTAGAGGTTCCTATTGAAGGTGAGATAAAGAGATGTGCACTTCAACTAAGAGGACAAATGTAATATGATGATTATATATCGCCAGCTGTGGAAAATGTCTTTCTTTGCATATGATTTGGTTCATTTGTGTGAAGTACTCCCCTGGTAGTTTCTTTAGTCTGTGAATCTGTAGTGTCTTCTGAGGAGGCTGCTTTTTGTTATTCATTCTCTGATAAAAGGAGTCTTATATTGCTGAATAACAGTTTTAAACTTTATCTTGCATAATAGTAATGATATATATAATTTGTTGAGGGATGTTCTCTCCTTTGTTTGTTTCCCCATGCAGCTGACCACAGAAACCTTCTGTGGAACCCAATGTGCAATTAGATTCAGTCTTAACAGACAAGCATTCTCAAATTCTCTGAACAACTGTAGCAACCATACAGATATTGAAATTAAAATTCAGATGATTTTGGTTTTATATATGTGAGTTGGTAAGTTTGCTGATCAAGTAAGAATTTAGCTCCAGTGATGATGCTTCCATCTAGCAGGTATCCTGCGTATTCTGTCAAATATTTCTTGTTTTTTCTTCATTCATTGGGCATATTTTGCCACAATTTTAAAATTTCCATTATTCTTTCCTAATCTTTCAGTTTTTAAATATCGCAGCCCATAAACTATAAATTTTGTTCAGCTGCTTCTCCCACAGTTGTATTATTGTTTTCTGATTATATTTAATTATTGCTTGTAAATATATAACAAACAATTCCTTTAAAAATTCTTAACTAATAAATTCTTAATTTACTAGTATGATATATATATAAAAATAGATTGTTTGCATATTCTAGTGTAAAAATGGAATTACACTGATGATGCTTTTGTTACTTTTCCTTATTTAACATACAATTACGGTTCTCATCGACAGTAACAGAAGGTTCCTTGTTCCTGGTATCATTTATCATACTACATTCATGCATAATGAATGTTTGTTAAAAAATCAAGGTACAGTAATTTCACAATTACAAGCCGCACTGAGTATAAGCCGCATCTCTGGGTGTCGGCAACATTTCGTTCTTTGTCCATACATAAGCCGCACCTGATTATAAGCCACTCTGTCGTTCGCAGCGAGGACCCACGTGCAACAAAGTTGCCAAATAGTAACAGAATCACGGGATTGGGGTGGGGGAGGTTTACTGGCTCGGCTCGGACCATGAGGGCTCAGCCCGCTCAGGGCAGCCGACGGGGTCAGGGGACCCAGCTTGGCGCTGCCGCTCAGCGGGGCTGCTCAGGGCCAGCCGCTGCTGCCACTGGACTCACTTACCTGGGCCCGGTGCTGCGCCGTGGTGGCAGGGGGCACAGAGCCCGCCAGCACCCGCAGCGGCAGGAGGGGAAGGAGCCCCACCGCTCCTGCGACAGGCGGGGACGGGAGCCTGCCTGCTCCTGCAGTGGCAGGAGAGGACGGGAGCACCCCGCCTTCCTCCCGGGCCGCGGGGATGGCAGCACGGAGGCCCTTGCATCCCCCCCAGGCTGCGGAGCCAGCAGGAGGGAGCCCCCCCACCTCTCCCCCAGGCTGCACTGCCTGAAGGAGGGAGTCCCCCGTCTTCCCCCTCCCCACGCTGCCGGCACTGAGCTGTCTCCACCCGCCACGAAACAGAATAACCAATTTGTAACAATCGTGCAATGCCGGGTTTTACTGGCTGGTGCTCGGTTCAGCACCTCGGCTACACTTCCGGGGTTGGAAATGTCAGAAAATTATTCACCTTTTAGCCGCCCCTGAGTGTAAGCCACATTTCCGGGGTGGGAGCAAAATTTTAGTCAAAATGGTGCGGCTTGTAATCGTGAAATTGCTGTATTTTCCATTACATTGCTGTCCTCTCTATATAAGAAAGCTGAAAGCTCAATGTAAATTACCAGTGGCAAATATAGACATCTGTACCTGTGGTGGTGTACTTTCCTAAAGAGAAATCATCCCGAGTTTGCTGCCATGTAGAGGTGGGATAAAGTTCAAGAACAATTTCTTCAGTTGTTGAAACTGTTTCTCTGAAACAAATACCTTCTTTTTTTTCCCCCCAGAAGTCCCACTAGAGCACAAAGATATAAATAAATAATTTTCCTTCAACAGTGTTTTCAACTTGTTTTTTTTTCCCCTTTACTAGTTTACTAAGTGCCCTGCTCCCTTATATTAAAGGAAACATGTTTATATTAAGAAAACTTACAAAACATGAACCAAAGGACATGATACACTAGCTACTGAAGCAGACCTTGTCTATTCACTCATTTATGAGCAGCTCAGACTTTGTGATGTAAAGTACAGTTATTAGGGAAGGAGGTTATGAAAAATCAATTTCTTCAGCTGTTTTTGTGACAATGTTTGAAAAGTTGATGTGTAAATTTTACTGCAGTGATTTTTTTTTTCTCAGTTATTTCTTTTTACAATAGCTTTGCAGTTGGATCCCAAGCACAATTTAAGGCTTAAGTAGGCACAACTTCCCACATATATATCAACGTCTTTCAACTACTTCACTTATAAGCATTAAAGAAAATAAGCAGAAAACATAATTTTATACCATCATCCTGATGCTCTCTACTTCACATCATGTAGCATAAAAATTGGTTATCATTAATTTTAAAAAGTACATTTTAAAAGAGAGGTGAGACTCAGGGAGTAACTCACCAGGGCTTATTACCATGCTTTCCTAAGACTCTACTCCAGCAGCTGGTTCAAATCCTCAAACCTAGGTCACTACACTGACGCAACCATCATCAACATATGAGACATCTTCCATGCTACTATTTCTTAGCTTCTCCACACTAAAGATTGTATTTGAGAATTATTTTTTCTCATAATAGTCTATATACATATTATGGGCTCTAATGAAGTGTTTCACGGACAGGTGAAAAAGTGATTTGAGAGAAATTTGAGCAGCAATCTATTTTTCCTTTATGCATTAAATTCACTGAACATTTACTGTTGTATTATTTCTGCTTTGCATTAATATTTTTGGAAAAATAATCAAATAAAAGTTTGCACATGTAAATTGGAAAAAAGCGCATAACTGCAAGATATGACTTACCTCTGAGCATGAGAAATATTTATAAATGAGAAGTGAGCATTTTGAAGAACCATCTATCTTCTTTGAGATTGATTTATAATTTTTTCTGTGTTACAGAACAGAAAATTCTGATTGCTATTTGTATTTTCCAAAGGATCGATGCACAAAAAATTTTTTATTTTTTAGAATTTAGAAAGTTTCATTAATTGACCTCTTAATAGTGAAATTAATCACACTTACTGAATATCTGTGTATCCATGTATTTATTGTAATCAAAATAACTCTGAAGAAGATAGAGGTAAAATGATAAACCACTATGTTAACATATGTCATTGCTTGATGTACGTTCCATGTTAAATCTGGTATGGAAACTTCTGCACAGAAGCTCTGCCATCACAGATAAGCTTTATCAATGGCATGTTGAATCAATAACACTACTTTACTGCATTTTAAATTTTTCCTTTAATGCTGTCTCATTTTCCTCCTTGATCTTTGGCATACATGGCTACTGATGGTCACCTGCAATTTCTAAGCAAGTAGGTAAACAGCCAACAATTTCTGAAGTGCTTCAATTCCAGTTGGAATAACTAATGGCTTGTTCTATTACACAGGTTTGGAGAAATATCTCATGCCGAATATCACCAAGAGAGAACCCTTGTGGGTCATTAAAGGCTATGGCAAATGCGCTTCATAACAATGCGAGCCAAGCAAGGAAACAGGTGCAAAAACCAACAAACACAGGTGTACACAATTGTTTTCGTTCCTATGAGGCCTAGCATCCAAAACAAGAGAGCATTCTCACAGTGTTGAAGCTAAAAATGTGTAGGCTTTACCTGAGCAGGGCTTTTTCTACTCACCAAGGAAATTGCACCATTCAATGTATTATCACAGGCACCAAATATTAGAGTTATATATATTTTTCCCATGTAGCCCTTAGAAATTTAGTTTACAAAAAACAAGTGGGGTTGTCAACATTTAAAAAGTAGAGAGAAAAACTTCTTTTCTTGGACCATGAGGAATTTCTTTCATTTTAAAATTAATTCTCTAAAATGGGCTACAGTAGATTTTTAAGTTTAGGATGGACCTTTATTCAGAGTAAATCCTTAATTTCTTTGGAATATTATTTGCATTCTTGACACTTTATCTAAGGTGTATTAGATGTGAAATCACTTTTAAAACAGGAAGAACCAAGAAAAAAGGGGGGGTGTAGCTAGGTGGGGGTTGGCCCGTTCTCCCAGGCAGCAAGTGACAGCACAGGAGGAAATGCCCTCAAGTTGCTCTAAGTAAGGTTTAGATTGGATATTAAGAAAAATTTCTTCATGACAGTGGTGTCAGGCATTTGAAAAAACTGGCAAGGGAAGTGGTTGAGCCATTTTCCCTGGAGGAATTTAAAAGGCATGTATATGTAGTACCCAGATAAATGGTTTAGTGGTGGAGTTTGGAGTTCTCAGTTAATGGTTGGACTCAATGATCTCAAAACTCTTTTCCAGCCTAAAAGATTCCATGATTCTACAAAATGTTGCAATAGTTAATGAAGTCTTGTATTAGGAACCTACCAGATATCACAGCTACTACCTTTTGGTAAAAAATTTACATACTGAAAATATTTGCTTAGCACACGTCTGATCAACATTGTGCAAAGTTATAATGTGAGATGGACTTCTAGTTTAAACAGAAATAATTCATATCTTTCAAAAGTAGATATATACATCTAACAGAATTGGGAGGATAACAGAAAATTAAAGATTACTCTTTGTATGGGTCAAACATTTAAAAACGAATTACTAAAACATGTCAGTGTTATCTATCTGTGCAGATTTTTTTCTATAGGTTTCTCTTCAAAGATAGTTAATCAAGATAAATGCATATAAACAGGAAATTTCTTTCTTAAATTTTTCTTTACACCTGAACTATTTATAATACAAAACATAATTCCCTGCTTGTGATGTAACATCTGTGGCTGTGAAAAAAATCTCTTAGAAACTTCATAAACTAACAAAGGCAAGGAAGCCATTAATCACAGGTGCAAAAGACCAACCCTTGACATATTCTGAGTGTATACATATACCCATTAAACTCATTTTGTTTATAAACAAAATTGAATTATATGCATACTAAAAATGTTGCAAGGCAGGAATGCAGAATTTTCTACTAGGAAACAGCAGTGTACTCTATGACTTACACATATTCCTATAATGCGTAGCCTTAGAAGTCATCAGTGTCTCACTCTTGTTATCACATGAAGATTCAGAATGAATACTTTTCAAAATTATATTAGTTTGCATCTACTAACATAATTGTATTGGCAAGGAAAATTGTAGTTTGGATATGGTTTAGCCATTTGAAGCAAGCTAAGGGTTTAATATTTTTATCAGCTGAGTATGTATTGCAATTTTGTAATTAGGATTTTAGCATATGCCACTGAATGATTTTTTACTAGAATTAATGCTCTCTGTCCATTCTATCCCCCAGTATAATAGCTCTTTTAGCTCTAACATAGCCATAATAATTGGTTTTGGATTTAAAACCTGGATAAATAGTGCTCTGAAGTGGGGTCTCAATTAACTGTTGTTAAATGAACCTTTTTCTGATTTTGGTTTAAAAGGTTTTATTGTGTTTGTGCTCTGTGAAAATGTCTCTTTTCAACATGTTTTACTAAATTCCATCACAGCCATTCCACTTGATAAAACTGTCATATACACAGCTGGGTTAAGGGAGCACAGATTTGTAGAAGTCACTTACATTGATTCACATCAGATGAAATGCTGAGATGAGGCTTTATTCATTTTCTTTAATCTTCCTAGCTTTGGAGAATGAGAATAAAAGAATCAATGTACAATCATTCCTTGGTAAAGGGGTAGTATGTGTTCATTGAATAATACCCCTCAAAAATCTCCAGGTAGCCTCAGGTTGTAAAATAATCATCCCTGCCTTTTAGTCTTTCTAGCAGGAACCTGAACCACAAATTTATTTTCCAGAAATTGCCCAGAAATTTTTGTCTATTAGTTTCATATTGGTTTCAAGGGTGAAGCTGGAGAAAATTGATTTGGTCAGTGCAGAGAACGTTTCTAACCATTTATAGCTATGGCCATTTGATATTAGATCATGCAGTGCTATAAGTCCAATAAAATCCTCTGGGTATAAAGCATCAGCTACCAGAAAGGGATGTTGCCACTGTCACTTCTTGACAGATTTTATTAACTCATCATTTTAGTGATTGATTGTAATAGTGAATTGAGAAAAGATATTTTTATCTCCAAAAGAAAGTTTCACCTTATTTTACCTCATTTACCAGAAGAGAAAAATAAGAAATTTCAAATTAAATGGAAATAGAGAATTATTGGGATAGAAATATAAGCTTCTTCATTAAGTTCTGGGGATCAGGTGTTTATTCAAATTATTTTTTTTTTACTCATTGCAACTTGAATATTTAAAATGTCTTGGAGACTAAGGTAATTTCACGATTATAAGCTGCACCATTTTGACTAAAATTCTGCTCCCAAACCGGAAATGCGGCTTACACTCAGGAGCAACTTATATATGAACAAATTTTGGAAATTTCCCAACCTTGAAGTCTGAGCCAGCAGCAGCTCTGAGCCAAGCCGGAGCCCGCCCGGCCCCAGGTGGCGGGGCAGTGGCGGCGCAGTGGCAGCGCTGCCCGGGCCCAGAGGGAGCAGCAGTGCTCCACGGCCCCGGGGGGCATGGCAGCGGCTGGGGACACCCCTCTCCCTCTTCCCAGTGGCACCGGCCGGGCACGCTGCTCCCCTGCTTGCCGGTGGCAGTGGCAAACGGGGCTGGGGCTGCTCCCTGGTGGCCGCCCTGAGCAGGGCCGAGCCAGTAAACCCTGTGATCCCACGATTCTGTTACTAATTGGCAACTTTGTGAAAGTTGCACGCGGATCCTCGCTGCAAACAAAAGTGCGGCTAATAATCCGGTGCTGCTTATATATGGACAAAGACCTAAATGTTGCCGACACCCAGACCTGCAGCTTATAATCAGGTGCAGCTTGTAATCATGAAATTACTGTACTTGAAAACAGGCTTCAGTGGAATGCTCATCACCAGAGTTTAAATATGGCAATACCACATCAAATGTGAATAGGGAAAAGAATATTGAGAACAACAGAAGCTTCTCAAGTGAAGCTAAAGCATTTGACCAACAGAAGACGCATTGCTGCTGTTTTGAGGCAGACCAGAAAAAACTCTCCTTGTCTGTCAGGTTCCAGATTGAGAGTGCAGAACAGGTGTTTGTCAAAATTACCTTCAAAACTAAAAAAACTTACAAAGCAAAATCATGCCTGGAAACACAATACCTATGTTTAACTACCAAAATGGGCACTTCTGAGTATACTGACAATTCTTTAAATTAAAGTGAAGAGAAATATGATAATAGGTATGATAATGCATTTCATTTTAGTGAATTCATCATCTACATACTGAATGGATTCACCACTATAGTTTTGGTTTTTACACTGTAATAAGAATTATTGATTTTTTTGCCATGAGGATTTAAACCAGTGTTTATGTTCTAGAGAACAGCTTCTAGTTGCATGAGAACATCCATTATATATAAAAGCAAACGAAGAGTCATACTGTTTTGGACCCAGAATCTGAATCATATGAGTTAATACACTCCTATAAAGCAACAAGACTGTTTACAAAGAAGCAAACCAAGCAAACTAAAAATAAAGAGAACCATTTCACAAATATGATCTATTTTGTCATTTTTTTCCATGTCCCTCCCAGTTATTTTTTACAGCATTTTGTTCTAATATTAGAATGTTTGAAGCCTTGATAGAAGAATCTTGATCATAGGAACATGTCATTGTTATTTTGTGGAAGCATATTATGATATAATGTCTAAGGAAAAGAAAGAAACAATTCTTATGAGAAAGATATTCATAGAACTAAAGCAAAGCTTTGTGCTGGTGTCTGTGGGTAAAACCACAGAGAACAATGGAGTGGTGACTGCTTATTCCCAGACTCAGTTTGGTCCTCCAAGCACTCCTTGTAATACGCTACAGTTGAGGGCACCGTCCCCCTGGTCTCCATCAAAACAGGATTGTGCCAAGTGTGTGAAATGTATATGTGCCTTTTTGACATGTGACTGAATTTATGTTGCTTACTGCTTACACATTCTTCATTCTTCAATCAACTATTGCTGCTTAGTGCTGCCTAAGTATCATCCTAGAAAAGGCAAGCTGTGATTTGAGTTTATAGTGTCAAAATTTGTTTTTTATAGCTTAAGATACCTATCAGATTTCACTAGAGGTAGGTAAATAACCTCAAAAAATATTTATCTTACGTTTAAGCTCTTTTTTTTTCTCATAGCATATCCATGGGGAGATAGTTTTCCACATAATTTTTAGCTCAGTTAAATGTCACATGTGGAGTTCCCAGTGATGTTTCTTCAGATAAAGAAGGGTTGAACTTGTGTAGTCATCATGGTTTGTCTCATAAATTATGTGGGAATGTCTCTGTTGCCTGAAGAGACCAGATTACCCAAGGGGCTTTGAAACATCTTCCCTGGAAGTATTTACCATGTAAATATCCTGGACCTTTAAGTGGCCTCTTGTAGCCTGTGTGATTTGTGCACATTTGGCCTCTCCCTTTTCCTTCCCATCCTCAGTGGCAGCACTGCAGGCAGTGTGGAGAGCTGGAGCTGGTGGAGAGCCACAAGGGTGGCAAGGCCTCCCCCTGCCATGAAAACTGAGGCAATGAATCTAACTCATTGAGCAGTGTGAAGTCAGCATGTGACTGTCGCTGAGGTCTGGCTGACAGACAAACCAAATTCCTGCTCTGGGGATGTGCTGTGGTATGTTGGGACCCGGGTCCTGCTAAAGTACAAAGGCTACATGCTTGTGAAGGGAGTGCAAAAGCACGCATGTACAAATGAAAGGAAATCCCTAAAAAAATTCAGCTGGTATTTGCAGAATATATTTAGCAGTATTTGCCAAACAGATTGACATTTTAGGTACTCTTATGGTTTTCTATTTTTCAATGGGAGATCCATCAGATACTCCTGAAGTCCAAAACGCCTCTAACTGAAATGAATGGCAAGCCTCAACTTTTTAAGTGTGAATTCAGGAGAGTGAATAGAAAAAAAATATTATTTTGTATCAGAATGCTTGTATTTATATGTTGTAATTTTGCAAGTACTCATGTCAGATAACTAACATCTTTTCCCTTCAAATAAAGTCTTGGGGATTGAGAACTCTCGTTGTCATTACCAGGTGATTTATAGCATTCACCCAAGGGAAATGAAGTACTAGTGTGATTCATCTTTGCTGAGCTAGATTTTTCAAGTTTATTCTGACTCTATTTTTCAATTCATTAACATCCTGTGCATTTCTCTGTTTTTTTCTAGTCTATGTACCCCTCCTTCCTTTTACTCTTTCCCTTCATTAATTTCATTTTCCCTCAGGTTCTTCTTCTTCCCTTATCCTCTCACACATGTACTGCTCCATGTGGCATCATCAGTAAAGTGGAAAAGAGTTGTCAGCTTGCATCTCTTATTTACAAAGCAGAAGATTCATTAATCCTACGTTTACTTAGTTTCATTTTTGTCATTCATTACATTAATAATAGATGTATTTATTAGGTACCCATCATTTTAATACAAGTTGGTCCACTGTGACAGCAATTCTAAATGGATAATTTTTCATAAATTAAAATTCCTTGCAGCGACTATAACTTCGTTTCAGAAAATTGCAATCTACAGACTTCCATAACAAAGTGCTAATTGTAACTTGGCTTTAAATGTTACATTTTGTATGCAAATTGGCCCGTGGGGAGTTATTATTTAGTATAACATTGTTAAGAACACTAACATTAGTTTGTAATTTGTTTGAAGTGGAATACCATTATTACTAATACATTACATATGATTTGGAGAAACAACATTGCTTTCCCATGAAAGATAAAAATCTTTTATCAGTCAAATTTGTTGAATGTTTTTTTTTTGTGCACCGTGGGAAAACAAAGGGTGACCTGACTCATAAAAAATGTATTGGGTTTTATGTTATTTGAACAGAAGGAAAGTCAAAAGAACATGATGTAATCCTCAGGCATTAAAAGCACTACACAGGACCTGATCCTGCAAATGTTTGAACACATGAGACACCCTTTGCAGGTGATTACTTTTTTTTTTTAAATTTCACATGTGAAACTCTAGAAAAACTTCCTCTTCCTCCAAAAATCAAATCAGAATTTCTGATAGGGTTTTTTTCTAAATGTGTGCATTCTCTCAGTGATTTCCTTGCTGTATGTTTTATTTCCTGCTTCAGTTGTTCAAAAACTAGCACTTTGATCTGACATGAAAAAGGTGCAATGGCCATCAAAGCTTCAAGGTTCTAAAAATGGTTTAATGAATACTGCCATCAGGTCTTAAGCATGCTTTGATATGGTATCACTTTTTGTGTGTAATTACATTGTGTTTGACACTTGAGGATGAAACAATACCTTCCTATAGGTACAGGAAGAGAAAAGGCAATAGAATTGAGCCCCCAGCACTGCAATGGGAGCCCAGTGAGGATGACTCCATGTTCTGCACTGATCTCTGCCCAATATACCATTGTAGCAAAACAGAGGCACTCAAAGCATTGCTCTAAGTAAGGGGTGTTTATACAAACATGGATCTACTCCTGACTACCAATAGTACAGATGTGAAATAGTACTGAATCCCAACAGAAAACCTAAATGTTTACATGAATTCAAAAGGACTAACCTCATCATGTCAGAATTCTAACAAATGCCCTCATCTTTTTACAGTAGGTCTGCTGCTTTAGGAAACTGAATTTGTAGGCATTTGTGAAAGCTACTCATGCCTGTCATGCTAGAGTCTGGGATCCTTTCTGCCAGAGAGGAGACATGTGAGTTCAGAAGGGTAATTGATTAAAAAAATAAATCAGAAAATTCACACCAGGGTTAGGAATAAAAACCTCCTTCCACATATCAGAAGATAGGACTTCCATTAATTTAACTGAAAATTACAAGCCCTTTCATAACTTTTCAGCAGCTGTTGATTAATTGTTGAAGAAAAATAATGGGAGTCTGAGAGAATTTTGTTGATAGGAAGTTCACTTAGGTCAGCACATTTATTTGGAATACAGCTGGCCCTGGTAACCCTCTGCAAAACTTCAAGAACAGATCTGTCCAATGAACTCACTCTTTTCTGCTAAACCACTCAAATAGTGTCTCTTCTACCTTAGTAATGTAAGTGGACAGTTTAACCATGTGTTTAAAACTTGAGGTTTCATTTTAAAGTAATTTAATCCAATATTTACAGAATGAAAAATGCAGGTGAGACTTAGGAATGTAGGTGAAAATAATAAATGAATTCCTGTCTATGACAGTCATAATATAAACATTTAGATTACTCCATGGTTCTTATAGAAATATTTTCAACTTTATTTTTTATTGATGTGTAGTGCCTGACACTCATGTTGTGGTAAAATCAAAAAGTTTTGGTTTACGGGAGCTTTTCAGGGTACTTGGAACCATTTCAAGTGGCTGTTCCTCCCTGCGGCTGCCTCTGACAGACATCACCATGGCAGGCAGGGCTCCCTGGCTTGCACTGAGCTGCCGATGTAGTGGGAGTGGGAAGTCAGTGGTTGCACTTCTCTCTCATTTTCTAGCACTAGACTACCCCTGGATGGATCACCCTCAGCTTTTTGGGTAGACTCTAGGAGCCCTTCTCAGTTAAGTATCATTATCACTTCCTTCACTGTGTGCCTGTATTCCCCACAGGACACAAATTCAGGCATCCCCCATGATATGGTAAGAGTACATGCTAATGTGCCCAGGGCAGGCTGATCAGGTAGACATGTATGTTAATAAGCACCCCTTTAAAATGAAACTGAAACCATTCTCTCATCATGTGATGTATGAGCAAGGTAAAAATGAAAGACACAAAGTGATCTCAGATTGCATCAGCAGACACCTGCATATGCATGCATGCATACATATTGCCAGAGGAAAGGGGATGCTTAAAAATATTTCAGATAATAGGATGCATTTACCTTTTCAGAAACAGACATTACACTTGTGAATATTACAAAGTTCATCTTTAGTTTTGTTTTGCTCCTTGCTTTTATCTGAAAAATGAGAAAGCTGGGCCATAGTTTGGATGAATTGTCATGACAGGTGAGGTCTGGTCCCTGGGCTGTGCTCAGCATCCCTGCTCCAGGAGTATTTCAGCTGGTTCTGCCCCCTGGAAACTGATGTGTGTGGAAAGATAGCTAAACTCCAGGTCAGAACAGGGAATGATCTTCATTTTTACTGGCTGTGTACATGGCCTCTGAAATAATAGGTTTTCCCTGTTTCTTAGCAAATGTAAGTGGGCTCAGACTGAAGGACTGCTCACATTCAGTGTGAGTTGAAGCGCTGCTCACATTCAGGGCAATGGTTGTAAGTTGAAGGAGCAAGATGTAAGTTCCTGATTTGTTTTCCTAATTCCATTGTTCTTGGTTCAATGTTGTAAAAATAGACAGCTAGTCCCACAGGAGCTATCAAGTGACCCACATATAAGATATCCCTAAAAGCTATGCTTGAACCTTTTCTAAGTGGTAAAACAGCAAGGAAAATCTCTGTCAAGAGACCTTTACCTCAGGAGACAAGAAAGGATAAAATGACAGGATGAAGAGTGGGGCTTAAAAGATAACCAATGGTAAGTTAGAATAGGAAGGGTAGAAAAAAATATATAGATTTTTTTCAAAAGCAAAAACCAAAATAACAAGGTAAAGAAGCAACAAATTGCCATGAAGTAAATTGGCAGGAGTACTCTGTAGAGTGCTTTTCTCTAAAAATACTTTGTAAATCAGTAGATAAAATGCCAAAAATTATCTACATGCTGAATAGGCAATCTGAAATCAGAAATCTTAGTTGCTATTAGAGCCAGCAGCCCCTCATCACTGTTAATCAGAGCTATCATCTTTCAATCAATGTGGATATCTAGCAATAGGCATGGCTTTCTGGGATATAGTTTTTCCCCTATTGAAAGGGAAGAACAGTTTCCTTTTTCTCCTCAGTGGACTCTGAACACAGGAAATTGAAAGTTGTGATCAAGTGTACATAGAAGTGCATGGGGAAAAAGTTTGTTGACAAAAACTAGATTTCATTTTACAGGATGAAGGATTAAACATTTGCAAGACACCACTGATTCATAATAGATCCAAATATTGTCTCTGATACTGGTCATAACTATAGATACAAAATGTGTGTACAGATCTTCTAGTCTTGACCATCAGAAACACACTGATTTGGGGTTTTTCGGTCTTCAGAGCCAACACATAAGGTGTACATACTAGATTTATTTCATATTTAAATATTTTATTTTAATTTGCAGTCTTGAATAGGCAATGCAACTCTGATTAAGTTGCCTGAAACCCCCATTATCTCAATTGTCGATCTCATTTTTAGCTTTTAAGAGAAAATCCTGAATTTTAGGAACTGATGGGACTCTGCTAAAGCACTGGGAAAGCATTTTCTTGCACGCTAGTCCAATCTGTCTCCTGCAGAACACATCATAATAGGATGAAAATTGCTTCTTACCTGTTGACCAGCTCAAAATTGCATCTTTAGCTGCTTTCTCATGGAAACTTCAGTGGCTTCCTCCTCTTTAGCAGCTAATTGAAATTCTTAAAAGAAATAAACCTCTCTTGAGTAGTCTGCAGAATGCCTAATAAGGTATTACATGGCCCCCCTTTTAGCATTCAATCATCAATTCCACTTCTCTGTACTTTTACAGCAACCAGACTCTGGAGAATGAAGTTGTAGGACAAAAGTGAGTATGCTGAGGGAGTCCTGGTAACTTAGGAGAGTGTTCTGTTTATTCCATCAAGTTGCTTGTGTTGTACTGGACATTTAGTGACCAAGCTTTAATTGAGGGAAAGGCCTATAATTGTCATTCGTCTATCAAAAATTTAGGAAAGTCTCTCTCCAAATTTCTTTAGGTAATATATGAAAACATTTTCATCTAATTTTATAATTTTAGTCAAAAATTGATTTTTCCAGTGGACAAGAGGTAGAATAAGACAAAGATGGTAATGAAATTTTTTTTTATTTGTTTGAAATATTCTGATTGCCCTTTGTTCCCCAGTGCAGAGTTAAAGACTGGAGAGAAGATGTATTTAATTACAAAGATACATTTAATTGCACAAGAGGTCTGTGGCTCAGGAGTCACAGGCAGTTCTTTAGCATTAATACACACTGACAATAACTGTCCATTTCAGACTTTCTAGAAATGCAAGATGTCAAAGAGAGATGTTTGAGGAAGGCTGGAATATGGGCTCGGGGCTGCCGACAGGGCTGGGTGGCCCAGTTCGACGCTGCCGCTCAGTGGGGTGCTTGGGGCCGGCCGCCGCTACCTCTGGGATCACTCCCCCCGGCCCGGCGCTGCCCCGCTGTGGTAGGAGGGGCACAGAGCCCGCCGGCACCCGTGGCAGCGGTGGGAGGCGGGGATGGAGCCACCCCACTCCTGAGGTGGTGGCACGTGGGGACGGGAGCCCCCCGAGCCGCGGGGCCAGCAGCACGGAGCCCCCTGCCTCCCCCCGGGCTGCGGGGCCAGCAGGAGGGAGCTGCCCCACCTTCCCCACCCCCCGTGCTGCCTGCACGGAGCAGCTCCACCTGCCATGCAACAGAGTAATCAATTTGTAACAACCGCGTACATGCAGGGTTTTACCAGCAGGTGCTCGACTTTGCAGTTTGCGCTGACTCGGTTTGCACTACCAGGGTTGAAAATGTCGGAAAATTATTCACATATTGGCCGCTCCTGATTATTAGCCGCATTTCCAGTGTAGGAGCAAAATGTTGGTCAAAATGGTGCAGCTTGTATTCGTGAAATTACTGTAGATTAAAATGACTAAAGGATAATAAAGTCTGCAAAGTTGAGGCAAAGCTTCCTGATGGTGCTCTTTATAGCTTGCAAAATGTATATTATTTCTCTAAGGAAATGTAGGCGATGTAAGGGAGAATTTCCTAGCAATGTGTATTTCTGACTATTTGTATCAGCATATTGCCACATCCATGTTAATAATTCAGATACTCACTGGTCTCTGGGTGCTGTCCTCCTATGCACAGAGTGCAGGAGCACAAGAGGTGGTTACATATGAGAGACAATGGTCTTGGGCTTAGACAAATGGTGACCACCATGCACACTTACATCTAGAAGTACAGTAAAAAGGTGATAAACTGAGTCTTCAGGTCACTTCAAAACCAATTTCTAGGAAAGAAAACACTTTGTCTTCTGCAAATTACTATTATTTTTTTCAAATCAAAATTTACTCAAAACTCTTTACTCAAGTTATTTCAGCAATACAGTTGTTCACAAGTCTCTTCACTATATTTTATTAATAAGGAAATGTCTTTTTGTTGTCAGGTAAGAGCAAAAGTTTTCTCATTCAAATTTACTAGAAATATAAATAGATGAAAGATGTTAAGAGTTATAAATTGAGGCATTGAGTTTTCCAGCGCTAACAATGCTTACCAATGGTGCAGTAGTACCAATAACCTTCCACACCCAGTAAATCTCTCTGCCTCTGTATTTTGCATTGTCCTTCTGGCTATGCACAACATCCTCTTGTTATCATCTGTTTAGTAGTATGCAGGAGAAGTTGTTTCACCCTACTTTCCCAGGAATTTGTGAATTATCTATGAAAAAGCAAGGTCTTTGAGGTTTTAAACATTTTTTTTGTTGCTGTTTTTCTTTCCTTTTAGCTTTTTGTTTTGTTTTAAATCCCTTAGAGAATTAAGAAGGGTTTGTTTACCCTTTACATAATTAAGCTTGTGTGCAGGGGCAAAAGGCAACCATCAATTTTCTTGTTCATCTTCCTCCAGGCTCTAGTGGCTGATTCATCGTTTCAGGCTTCAGTCTGGTGACACTGGTCCCCACCATCCCTGCTCTGAGTTTGCTTTCAGAAGAAGATTAATCAGTGCAGAGGGTCAGAGCAAGTTGCTTGTGAAAAGCACTCTCAGGAGCTGGAATGCACTTGTGGGAGCCTCCCACCACGCTAACCATGAGGGGAAAGAAACTTTATTTGGTAATTCTTGCATTCATCTAGCGGGTACTTTTTGATGTAAAAACATCAAAATGTATATCTAAATTAGTGTCATCCACATTCAGAGCAGAGTAAGGCGGTGTGCAAATTGCTGCACTATCTTTCTCTCACAGGTTTATATCTACCTCATTACCTCCCTTTTTCCCTTCTAATTAAAACATGTGAGACATTTTAAAACAGTCTATTTATAACATGACAAAGTTGCTTTCAAAGTAATTTTCTTTTATTTAGTGTTTGATCCCTGATTTCATGCATTTTTCCTCCATCTGGCAGTTGTCACTAAGGCAGATGGCCACCAGCTGGGAGGGCAATGTAAGTATCTCCCTCTAGATCTGCTGCCAGAGCTGCTCAGTAAATGCAATGTGAAGGAAAACTGTGTCAGTCTATTACCCATGCAATGAGCTCACTTACTGACTTGTCACCACTTCAGCTGACAATGAAATTCCACTCTGAAGCTGGAAGCTAAGAGAGGGCTTTATTTATTGGGGCAAGGGAGATCTTTTCCTTTATTTTGCTTTTAAAATTTTTAAAAATCTTTTCTTTTAAATTTCCTTCCCTTCTGCTTCTCCTGTGTCTTTACCCCCTCTCTAGGCCTGCAACTCTGAGCACCACATCTGCTCTACTGATTTTATAAATAAACTCTTGGGCAGGTTTCCTGTATCTTCATGTTTAATTCTAGCCAATGATATGTCTACAAAGAGGCCTGAATAAAAAGAAGACTAAATTTTCAATGTCCTTAGCAAAGTTAATGAGACCTGAGTGAGTTTGCTGCCTTAGTAAGCTCAGTCTGCTCTAATTAGCACACTAATTTGGAAGCAAAGGGTAGATATATCACTCATAATGTGTAATAAAAAAAACACTGAAGTAGTCACTGTGGTAGGTGATTTGGTCTGGCTAAGCAGAAAAGGATGCGTCTAAATAAAGTAGAAACTTCACAGGTCAAGACTTCCCTTTAATTTTATTTTTACTTCACTGTAGAAGAAACATTCATTTTTTCTAATTTTCTAATATATGGGTCACTATGGACAGTAGGGAAAGGGAACACACATAACTCCTATCCTCTGGCAGATAATTTCAGAAGGGTTATTTGAAAAACTATAACAACTGTAGGTGTCAAAGATACCTGAAGAATTTAGGAGCAGGAATTTCCCACACTTATAAAGGTACTTGGAATAGGCATAATATCTTAAAAATAGATCTGATAGCAAGTGGTGTTCTTTTCTACTAAAAAAAAATTTCAAGTTGTCAGCATTTTCTGCCATGTTGTAAACATGTATACATTATTTGTAAAACAAAATTGGGAGACTTTGAAATTATGCATTTGCATATTACTATAGTTTTATACCTAAATTTAACTTACTTTGCTTTGACTGCAAAAATAAACAAGAAGAACATAAAGGATCTATTTTTATTTCACTAGAAAGCATTTGTAGAAAATGTGAACATTTTTAGTGGCTTATTCAAAAACAAAATAAAACCCAAGGTCTCTCCATGAAATATTTCAGTTTTTTAGAATCAGCATTTTCAAATCATTAGTTTCAGCTAAAGGTTTAACTATCATAGTAAATGTTGTTCAGAGAACTGTTATAACTGGCATGCAAAATATTCACCTCTGCCAGGATATGTAAGGATGATCCTCCATAGATGTTAGAACCTTTTTCCCCCTGGGTAATCAAAACCTAACACTGATAGGCAAAGAGCCCAGGGAATAAAATTCACTCCAGCACTTATGAATAATACTTTAAATATCCAAATCTTCTGCAATTTCAGTGAAAAATTTCCCCACCCTATCATTGCACTGGAATAAGTAAATATAGTTTTAAATTACATACCACTCATTAGTTACATACCACCCATTAGCCACTAGAATAAAGATCATTTGGTTAAGTGCCTGAGGATATAAAGGAAAACTTAAGGTTTCAGGTAACTTTGCATATATTAATTACTGAAATGTGTTTGAATCTCTGAACCACTAAATACACGGTTTACAACATTTTCCAGGGTATGCTTTGTTCTGTGTTTGCTTTGGCTCACACTAAAGCAAAAAAACTCCTAAGCCAGTTTTCTCTGATCTCATCTATAAAAAAAGTTCTTTTTTTTCTCTTGTATGAGTACTCTTTTGATATTAAAGCTTTTTATAAATTTAAACAAACATATTTTTCTGTTCTTTATTTTCAGCAGATTATGCAAAAACAACTACCTCGGTTTTGCCTTAATTATAAAATTACTGTTGAGAGGAAAATAAATGTGTAGCTCAAAGAAGATTGCTTAACTGACTTGCACAGTAGAAGGGTTAAGTTAATAAATATTTAATCTATGGAGTAATTAATGATTTTAGGATAAATCATTCTCTAACTAAAAACATTGACTTAAAACACAGTAGAAGAAAGGCTTCCAATTTTCTGCATACTATTTTAGTAGTGCAAACAAATTTCAGTATTTTTCATTATATCTCATATTTCCAGTATTCCAGTGACTGTTTCTGGGTTACACTTTTGGTTAGATTTAATTTCAATTATTGTGAGGCACATACTTTTAGAATCTGACTTTGCTTCTTCACATTTGATACCATCATTATTTTTTGGACCAGAGTTCTTAACGTTAAACATTTTGTAAGCATATTTGGCCAGCTGCCTTTGCTTTTCATATGTAAACACAGAGCATGTTATACCTTTTCTTATGTTTTTTATTCTTCAGAACAAAGTGCAATGGCTCTTACATTAAGGAACATATGACTCTGCATTGTTGAATTACAGTATTGATTAAAGGAACCAGGATGAATTTACAGTGCAGGAAGTAGCAATGTTATTTACAAAGTAAAGTGGATTAAATCCAGCTAAGGCTTCTACATACTGTAACTGAGAATGTTTGAAGATGGCTAAAGCGTCAAAAGACACTGGTATAATGGCATTCTGCCCGTCAGCCAAAAGGTGGTTACACTGATGTTGTACTGCAAGCTGCCAAAATAAATATCAAGCTATGTAGTTTGTGGGCTTTGGTATTTCTAGAACAAAGAAATCTCAAACTTTGTGGATAGGTCATGCTACTTGGGGTAGAAAGAAATAATTGTTTAAATGCCTAATTTGCTAGGCGATTTGGAAATCATAAGTTTTGGTTTGGTTTTTTTTGTGTTTTTTTTTTTTTTTTTTTTTTTTTTAAATAAGACAACTTGTAGAAATGTCAATAGATGAAGATTGACAGTAGGCTTTCCAAATGTCTCAATATGATAGCCCTCCACCCACCACGTACGTGCAAATATGGATGCACTATGGGAAAAGGAAAAGAGGGGCATGATTTTTTCTCCCAGTTTTCAATTCTTGTCATAAACTGTGAGAGAGCTACAGAGAATAGAAAAATGAGCAAAGCAGCTAAGAAAATTTTGATTCTTGGGGAACTCAAGACTTATATTCAAAATTTCTTGATTCATAATTTTCCGAACTGCAAAGTAAATAAGTTTGTATTTTCTACTCATTGAAGATAGTGGAATGTGCCAGCAGTACTTTGAAGGTAGCAATCCTTGGTTCTCAGTTTTTCATCCTCAAAGTTACTGTTAAAATTTCTTTACACTATAAAACCTACGTCACAAAAGGAAGTGTTACAGGAGGCATTACTGAAGTTTCTAAAATTAGGAGAACTCAATAAAAAGCAAAATCCAAATGTACTTGAAAAAGTTATCTAAAATGTTCCCTCAAGTAACACTATCCACTCACATCAACTGGTCATAAGGTACCATTTGCAACATCCAAAAGTTCACAAATAATGTAAAACATAATTTTAAAATTTGTCAGGAAGAAATGTATTGGAGTTTTTCTCCCCTTGTAAAGTGGGTTACAGGTTTCCATGTAATATCTCTCCAGCAGTTGTGAGGAGTCTGATGAGGTTAATCCTACCACCTACTCTAGCAGGGTGGGCTAAGCCTTATTTTAGAATTATGGGAAAGGTGCAAGAGGGAAAAACATCAGAGAATTTCAAAGAGAGTAAAACAGCTTTTGCAACATCTATTGTCAGCTGAACCTCAGTTTCTGTGGTAAGTTTAGGAAGCTATACCCACCTAAACTTTTCAAAGTGACTTAAAGAGTTATTGTTTTAAAAAACCCTGAAGAAATGCTGGTTTTGCTGATTTTTTTCTACTAGATTAAATTATAACTGTCTTTTAGAGACTGGTTTTGGAAAATTGAGCTCCCCTTTCTTTTAATCTATAGGCTCTACAGCCCTTAACCTTTTGTAAGCTATGGATACAGGATACTGTGTGCAGGGCCTGCTTCTGGCTGGTAGCATTTCAGTGCCCTCACTGAGCCCATAAGGCAACACTTTTGTCAGTGAGACGAACAACATAGAATTCAAGAAAAGGTTGGATGATACAGCTAATGCTGTCCTGTGACTGCAATTGTTGGTAGTCAAAGTGTGCAAAAGTCATATCATCAGGAAATGATCATATGAAAATGCAGACTCTATCAAGATGAAAAATTGATGCTGTCTTCTCCCGTTGCTGTTCTGCAATCTGGTTTCTGAAAAGGTTTTTCAGGAAGTGAAAAGAAAACACATTTGTAAAATCACATCTATTATTGTGGTCAGTAAATAATTTTATTTAAATGTCCTTCCTCAGAACTTCTTGCTCCCTGTTTATCTACAATGTGTCCTTGCTCCAGGCACAGAAATGCCTGAACTGAGATGGAAATGTTCTCTCTGTATTCCCTGTATTTATTTTCTATTTAAAACTGAATTTGTTTTCAAGCACTAAAACATATTGAAAACTTTCCCTGATTTATTTGGATATATTCCATGGTTGGTGATGTCAAATGGGAGAAAGTTTTGGAGATACCAACACTTCAAGATTACCTTTTAATACTGAGAAGAAATTATTAATTATTTTACTATCCTTTCTAATGAAGATGAAGGTGTACAAACTTGAATACCTATCAGAATAGGAAAATAATCTTCTAGTTCTACAACACTCTAGAGATTGATTTTCAGTTCTTACAATGGATTTTCAGCACAATTTTAAGTCTGTCATGTTCTTATGGACTCTGTTCCTGACTCTGAAATCAAACCCTAAGCCAAGCACAGCTCTTAACTGAAAAAAAGTACGATCAACCACAGCTGCATCACAAAACAAACAACACAAGATCAGAGGTTGCAGCACTCTTAAATTCCCAAATCTTCTCTTAAATCAGTGACTGAGTGGTTGGAAAACTGCTGCTAGAGTGCATACGTATGATGTGTACATGCAGTTTCAAACAAACTAATTCACTGTTCAACACAGAAGTATTATATCCCTTCCAAGATAAAAACAGGTGAGAATGTGCAATTATTTGGAGAAATGATACTAAAATCCAGTGTAAGATTACAGATGTGATGCAACTTTGCATATGCTTCCATGTTAAAGGTCTGTATGAAATTACCTTGCTGTTGGTTTTTGAAGATTTTATAAGCTTTAAGATTTCTAAGTGAACAAAGACTTTAATTTGTTGGTTTAGTTGTTTTGTTGGGGTTTTTTTAATTAACTGTTATTATGATCATTTTGTAGACTTAATTATCATTGCAAGTAGGCATGTCTGCCTGTTTTGGCAGAAGGTTCACTATGTTTCTGTGGCAAAACCACAGAATTGGTTAAACTGCTGAATTGTTTTCTTGCACTTTGATGCTTCTGATCTTTTATTTCATCACCCTTTCTTGTAAATGAAACCATACCATGTTTTCTTTTGAGCTATACAAACAGCTATATATTTGGCCAATTCTCATATTTACTATGTGGAACTCAGCTGTGAGGTTGAACAAGTAGTAATCAATTTCATAATTTATTTTATTGTGTAGGTTATGTTGTATTTTACATAGACTGATTTACTAACTATTTAAAGTTATATAATGACAGGAATTCACAACTTACGTCAAAAAAAAAAAAAAGATTCCTGTTTCACAGTCAATCTAAAATTCCTATTAAATAAGGATACCCAATACTACACAAAGCACTGGTGAAGGACTTCAAGGATTACATGCAAAGCAAATACATAAATTAAAAATATTAATCCTCAGGAAGCAGTAAGAGCCAGTTGCCATTTTGCTCTGGGCAGCTGAGTGCCAGGAGGACACTAGGGCTGGTCATGCCCACGCTGACTGTCACCATCCCACAGGGCCTGGGCACAGGGGACAGAGCTAGGGGCCAGTAGCAAGTCCATCAACAGCCCTGACACTTTTAGAGAGCAACGAGACAGGGCAAGGTCCCTGCAGCAAGGACCCTTCAGGGAGAGACAGACATGGGACTGGAAGCTGGCACCACTACAGCATTGCTGCAGTAGTGACTAATGGCACCAGTTTGAAATGGAGCCTTGGACTGTGATCAGCACAGGGAGAAACTCTGGGGAATGTCTAGGCAGGAACAGGAAGGTTCTCAGGATCCTTTCTAACACATCTTAAGGCATTAAAAAAAAAAGGAAAAGAACGAAAATAATTTTCTTTCTTTTCTCACTGAAAAAGGGCATCAAGCACATTCTGCAGAAAAAAAGATTTTTTTTTCCCTGCAAAATTAAATGTAGCTTTTTCAGACGTGTGTCTGATGTTCAGTCACCCTTGTGTATGTTTCACTGATTCTTGGATCATTACAAAAATAATCCACTTGCCCTACCTTTGGCTAGGGGTGCATTCCAGGGAGAGATTTAGTTTCCTCATAGTGGAAAAGAACTTTTCATTCTAAATTGAGCTGAGTTTGAAAATAGGTTTCCTTGCACAAGTTAATGGAAATCTTTCTGAGGTAAAGTTCCTTTTCTGCAAGGCAGAATCGGTCCGAGTTATGTCTGAACCCATAAACAATTAGAAAGATCATTTAAAGGGATGGATATGGCTGGTTTGGGTCATGACTGCAGGTCTTTAACTGAACCCTGGCCTGCAACATGCGTTACAGTTTGGGCTAGATGTGGGGGAGAGACAAAGTGTGAACACGCAGTTGAATATGGAGAACCAAAGTAAGGGGTGAGCTGTGAAATGTTTTTCTGGGCCAAATTGTAGTCTGGGCCATGTCTGTAAGTCCTTGGCATAGACAGAATCAAAATATATGTTAATGTCTAGGAGGTGCTCCAGTTTTATTTGTGGTGTCAAGAAACTGCTAAAGTATGGGAAGGTGACAAAAAGATGTCTTCTCCCCTGAACACTGTGCCCCAGCAGGGCACAGCTATAACTAGATCCAAGGCCAAGATTAAAACTGGGAATATGATTAGAGACAAAAATTTAGACTTTCATTGGGAGGTGGGTGTCAAAGAAACAGACAAACAGTTACACTGAAGGTATATTTCTCCCCAAAGGACTTTTTAAACTGCACCATGGCTGAGAGTCCTTGGCTAGTGATCAGTTTGAGGTGTAAGGTGGGATTCAGGCTTTGGGCTGGAAAAGACTGATGTTCCAGCTGATGTGGGACTGTAAAGGGAAAGTTAGTACTACTGAGAGGTTTCTGTCATGAAAACATGAAGACACTGTTTTCTCAGTGTTTTTCTCAGTGTTATTTGTGAGGGTACCTTCCTAATATTCAAACAAGGCCAAGAGCTTGTCATTTAGAGATGAGTCTGAAAAAGACACAAATCCTGGAACATCACTTGAAGGGCTCCAACACAGACCATTCATGTGGGACTTCAAAGGGTCTGCCAAAAGAAGGAGTGTACTGAAGGAAGAGTTTTTCCTTGAGATCTTTTTTTTTTCGGTACAAAGTTGAAGGTCCTTGGCTGAGGGTCATCTGAGTCCTACCTTTGCAAATGAGATTCTGGTGGAAATGGGAGAGAGACAACCAGTAGAGTTTACGCTGGGATTGGAGCACTGAAGGAAAAGGATAGATTGCAGAAGATAAAAAGAAATAAATATTCTCCCCTAAAAACGTTTTCATCTGGATTGTGACAGGTATTTGGTCTAGATTTTGTTTTGAAAGTGTTGCAAAGCCTTTTAGTTGATTACATTGTGCATTTGTAAGTATAATCTTACTTTCATCTATTCTTTAAATAGATTAGCTCCCCGAGTTTCCTTAATTCAGGTAGGACATGCTTTTCCTTAATTTAATCTTGGAATTCTAAATAAATAAATAAATAAAAATGCTGACAATTGCTGTGGTGGTGAAAGATGTCTGCCTATTTATTTTTATTACCAATAGGAAAAGCTTCATCTGCCTTTGAAACGTTTTTTAAAGTCCCTTTTCAGTGCTGATGGTCTTAGAGATTTCATCACAGTAAGGCTCTCTGTATCTATGAATACCTGTCTTAAGGAAATCTTCACAACTGAAATATTGAGGTATACAGTGGTATAAAAATTTCATAAAGAAAAACCCTAGAGGAAAGTTAGCAGATTTAGATAATACAGCCTAATATTCTCAAAGCACCTTCTCTCTTGCAGAATATCTGTGCCATGGTGAAAGATCAGTTGCTATTTTATATTATACAATTAGTTGTAGATCAGTAGTCCATCATGCTAGGTGCAGATGAATTGGTAATGTTTTCCTCTTTTTACTTCATAAATGTGCTTATATGAGCCCTCAATGCTACATACTTTTATGGAGCCACTCAGAAGCTTAAGAGAATACAGACACTTACACAGGAGTGAAACAACATTCCCTTTTATTGTAACTGTACTGGCTAATCACAAGACACAATGGTGTATATTACAAAGGAAATAATAGGATTATACAAACCATTCAGGATATTAGCCGCCACAGCTAAAATAACCCTTAGCTATAGATAATGTTTTGATTAGCAAAACATTTTCCTGCCTTTGTGTTGCTTTGACTCAAATGCATGACTAGGTCAACATCTTGTTAACTTCCTCCACCTGCATCAAATCTGGAGTTATTTTCTTTAACAAGTGGGTTCATTAGAGCAGGAAAAATAAAGAGGATCAGGCACAGATATGAGTGTTAGTTGAAAAAAAATGTCCAAACTAAAAAAATTCACAGTATTTAGATTTTGGGTAACATGAATGCTTACTGTACCGTATAATCACAGTATTATACAGGTAGGTTATCATCACTCTGTTGGACGTTATTTAACAGAGACAACCAAGCTGAGCTGTCGCTGATAAAGAGAAAAGGCAGAATTCACTGCGAAGGCTTTTTGGTGCATTTTATACAATGCATGTCTTACAACTTTTCAATCAAATGAAGGCACTGAAACCAGTGCAACAAACCATTGAATCTGTATTTATGAATTTGAATCAGTACACAAGAAGCCCTTTTTCTTAAAGAAGTACATCATAAGTACACAATGTCCTCGGCAACAGTAAATAATGATCAATTTCTTGTGATTGAAATTTTATTAGATTAAAGATCAATCTGCTGACTAATTTCATCATTTTTTTCCCCTCAAACTGAGAACAACTAATGTATTCCTCCTGTCCTGTGATGCTTAGTTTAGCCTACCCCTAGACTACTTGATATCCTGAGCAGAGTATGCTTAATTGTTATGTGCAGTGTAATTCATACACTTTTAAAAAAGGCTTCTGACACTGCACCCACACGTTTTTGTTTGTTTTTTGGTTTCTCCTCTTTCATTTCAGAAAATACTATTCTGGATGTTAGGCAAAGGCCTTCAACCTCAGCAATGCAGGACAAATAGTAGAATTTCTAGAACCCTAAACAGATCCTGGTGGCCATAAAGCCGTTCCTTTTTATCATTTGAATTTCAACACAGTTTAGTTTTAGGAGACATGGTGGAACGTGGGTGAATGTAAATGTACTCTTTGCAGTGAAGTCACTCTTCACCTGGCTGTAAGAAGAAATCTGTCACTTGTTGATTCAGCCATTACTGATACATGAACTGCTCTTATGGGGGAGAGAGTTGGCTGACACTCTGCCAGCAAGTGCTAGATTTGTTCATGTTTGTGTATCTGCCTTGACTTTGAAGTGTGAGCAGTGTAAAACAGAGAACTTCATGAAATTACGTATTTTTTCCCTTCATGTCACAAGATTAGCCCTCCTACACATTCCCTGTAGCTGTACTTTGGGAATCAGAAATATTTTTTCAGTTTTTCTCAGAACTAAGCATATATAATTGCATAATAAGCATTAGACAGAGGCTTACATATAAAAAACATATACAACATCAGATGAATTTGAAATTCTGCTAATTTTCAATCTATTAATCCCTCATCCAGTGAGGAATATAAATAAAGGTTTAATATTTCCTGGATTAATAACTAGGTATCTGTAAAAAGATGACATTAAGTGCGTCCTGGATCCTTAAGGTGGTTGTTTGAGTAACATGGCTTCTGCTTGCAGTTGTTTCCAAATGTTTTATACAAAGAGCAGGGAAGCTTTCAAATCACTACAAGAAGAATGTGTTGTTCTGATCCAGTGATTACCTGTGATATATTTAGAAAACTTCAAGAGTGTAATTTTATTAGCAGAGCAAAATGTAAGGTAGATTCCAAGAGATCGAGTCTTCTGGTTACTTTGAGGTTTCCTATTGAAAAGGAGACAGGACCATATAGAACTCGGTGTGATGATAACGATTCAGTTTGCCTCCCTGTAAATGGGGCGGTAAGTATAAAATACTTTGGTAAATTGAAGTAACCATGAAAAGATTGAGTAAATCATTGTTACAGTGTACTTGGAGGTCATGAGGAGCTTTAAACATATAAGTGATGCAGGCTCAGACCTTTAACATTTAAAATCTACACCTGTCAAATGGAGAAATTCCTTCATTTTGGATTAATTTTAAAGCAAGTTCTTCATCTCTCACTCTTTAAAAGAGGTATTTTAACATGTGTTCCAGTGAGATATATGAAATCTCACATATTTATTTTAAGCCTAACTTATTTAAATTGCTTCAGCTATTCCTGTAAATAGAAATTGCCTTTCTTAGACTAAAATCTTTAGGTAAATTTTAGAAAAGCAAGGAAGGTTATAGGAAAAAGAAAGTGTGTCTTTTATATATGCACATTGAATTATCTCATTGAATTTCATCTTCCCTTCAATTTTTATCCTGCCTTCCTAAAAACAGTATCTCCTGTAGTGTGTTTTTCTAGTGTTTATATACATTTAGGGGTTTTTTGGGTAGAACATGCAAGTACAGCATACATTTGCAGCTGTGGACAGGATTTATAGTGTTCTATGAAGATCAGTTCCTCAAAAATGAGTGCAGGAGAGACAAGATTATTTTTTCAAGTGTAAGAAGAGGATAATGGTATACTTCCAAACTACTACTTCTATGGAAAAGCATAAAAGACTACTCTAGAGATGCATGAGGATTAAAGATAGAGCAGTTGCAATCAAAATGATACAAAAGTTTTGTGCACAAAGCTGTTATTTACCTGAGTAAAGCCACGTCAGTAAAACAGAATAGTTTGATATTTAGGGAAACTTTGAAAAGTGTTAACTAGTATGCGGTATTATAAAGATGACAAGGCATTGCAGCATCCATTATCAAAAAGTGGATGCTTAGGAGCAAGTCATAAACAGAGCAAGCAGGCAATGATTTATTTTTCAATAGTCTCCCACTTTTCAGTATTTGTCTACACAGTGAACCTTTGAGGTAGAGATTTAGTAGTTACAAGACATTAATTCTTCTGATGTGAATTTCTAAATTTTCAGCCTCCACAAAATTCTTTTGACAAGGAGTCACCTAATCCATTGTTAAGATCATCATCATTTTATAAGTAGTTCTCATCTTCATTTTTTTGCTATTTAAACTGATTTCTTAGGTTTAAGATGAGTTCATAAATGAGTCCGGAGTCTTCGTAGGGGAAAAAACCAAAACCAAAATATAAATCAAAATTAAACCAATGTCCTCAAAGGCAATATATAGGCCCCCTCTCCATTACCTCACATGGGTAGTAGACACCTTGGCTTGTGATAAACACTGGCAATATCAGTAGGGAGCTGACTAATTTCTTGTGATTCAAGCTGCTGTTATGTGAAAAAGGAAATTTCAAGATGCAGGTAAATATATCTCAGACACAGGGTGCTAAATGCAGACATCTAATCAAATGACTACTGAGGGTCCCTTCATCAGGTACTTCACCTACACAATAATCAGTGAGACATAGGATCATTAGAAGGACTAAACCTCTTACAAATACATGTAAATACAAGCAGATAAGCTTTTCATGCTTTCAAAATAAGTTATTATATCCCCATTGCCTTTTGAGAGGAGTTGAAAGATTGCTTTTCTGGTGACTCAAATGTACCTGGGCAAGTAGGGTGTTTAAATTAATGTAGCTGCTTTAATCTTCTCTACATTTTTATTTCAGATTCAATATCCATGAAAGAGAAAGATCTCAACTTTTCAGAGCTGAGATACCAGTGGCGCCATTAGTGAATTATTCTTAGATGTTACATTAATAATTTTAAAAATTATTTTGATTATTAATAATAGAAGGATCTGCAGTCCTTTTATTTGGAGGAGCAAAAATTTCATACTTCTGTAAAATATTTGTCTGGATCAGGTGGTGATGGAGGATCTGCAACAAGTTAGTTTCTTGACATTGTTTATCTATGCAATTCTCATAACCCATTTTTATTTGTCACTAAAGAATGGGGTGCTAAAAATGCATAATTAATATATTCACCTTTAGAATTGGCTTTACACATGTGCTTTGTGTTTTCTGGCAATATAACTTATGCCATTGATATTCACTGGATGTTATGAGCAAGAGAAATCTTCAAAGCTTCTTTTTAAAACTGTATTTCGAAATAATTTCTGGATGTTCTGGGTTTTAAAGAGATGATTCCCTCATTTATTGATTATATGTTTATTTTAATGTCTGTACTTTTCCCCTTCCATGTGAACATAATTAAAATATGGCTCAAGGGATTTTTTATTTAAACATTCCAAAAATTTCACCGTGTAACAAATCATGGCTATTTACACCCAGCTTATAGGGTCATAGGTAGGGATCAGTTGTAAGCAAATTTCAGTCTCTACTGCTAGAATTAAAGGAACACTTAGATTTAATCATTCCAGGCCAAAAACATGATGGAACTGACTACAGTTGTGTGCTGTGGTTCATTATAAAATAGCTTTCAGACCTTGAGTGTCAATATACCAGACACTTGAGACTAACATTTCTGATGCAAGATGTATAATCACTCATATAAATGATGGACTGGTACTCATGATAATGCTTCTCTAATGACACACACTGATGAGATTAACACCTATTCTTAAAAATGATTGCACACTGCATAGCCAAGTATGCATTTTTTTATCCTCTGGGGGAAAAAAAAAAGATAGAAAAATCAAATGGTATAAGCATTCTCATAAGAACCTATGGGTTTTGCGAAGAATAGATTCCTTGGTTAAAAAAATAAACACTCACGTACTCCGGTATAATGCAACAGGGAGAGGAGCTGCCTGGAAAAATCATAGATACTTCTTCCCAGCTGTAATGACCAAATCAAACCCACAGTTTTAAGTGTTGCAGTAACTTTCCAAGCAACCACTCTGCTTCACCACCAGTCAGACATGCAGTTCTACATAGTGAAATACTTCCAACAGGAAGAATAGGGGGATCGCCCTTCAATAACCAATCCATGAGAGATGTCATCTGTGATACAAAGGATCCTTGTTCACCTCTCTACTCTGAATTAATAAAAAGAAGGAAGACCTTTTGCCCACACACCTTTGCTACGGGTAATTTTTAAGTGAATAAGAGCAGTAAACTTTATGACTTTATGAAATGCAATCGGCTTTGTTTTTCATGCTGGCCAGGGTTTACTTAAATGTAGACTAAAAAAAATCTTAATTTTTAAAAATTTTTAATCCATGAAAATGAATTTCCTACTTTTCAAGAGACTTTTTTGTATTTTTTTTCCTTTGGTAATAACTATTGGGGTGATGATTCCCAGTTAAATCTCCATTCTAAACTAGAATAAAGTATCTGGTAATGCCGTATCCAGGAGATCCTAACAACAAGTATGGCATCAGACATGAGAACTGGAGATGTGAGGCATGAGGACTAAAATCTAGTCTAGCAATTGTTCATTACATTCATTTACACTAGTGAATAACAATCAAAATTAAGAATATTCCTGTAAATGATTGTAGTTTGCTGGCATTCACAAATATATTTGTTAGAAGACTGCAAATGAGGCAGCTGAGTTAAAAGCCTGATGAGAAATAACATTCAGAAGGTAATAAATCTGAATGATGAGTTCTGTGCCTCTGTTATCCCCTCAAAATACAAAAGTTTGACTAAAAAGAATAAAATGGCTGTAGAGAAGTGGAGTGGGTAGGAAAAGAGATCAGAAAAGGGGATTAGAAAGAGTACAGAAACATTCCAGAAACAAGAACCTCATACTTCTGAATTGGGCTAGAAATACTGGGTACAGTTTTGAGGCTGAATCTAAATGGTATTCCTCAACTTGAATCATGCTGTAGCATCTTATGACTATCTCTAACATAGTTAGCTTGTAGTTTGCATTATGGTAAAGATACATGCTATGATGTGACCAGGAGGTGGAAGTCTCACTTTTCTTACTTTGAAAATGAGACTTTTTGACTATCTTCTAATAAAAATTACTCTCAGAGGGAGTCCATATCATTCTGCCAGTCAATATGAGAATGAATCCTGCAGTAAACACTTTTAGTTATGGGCTGCACTGACCACCTGTAATTAAGTTTGAGGGTAAGACAAAAAGAGGAACATTGTTCCATTCAGCTCAATTTGCAAGTGAGCTGTTTTTAAAGGAGTTTTGAAGACAGAATGCTGTCAGTACTGAGTAAACTGGCTTAGTGTTCTTTCAAAATAAAAACTAAATTCGAGATTTTATTATTTAAGTACCAGGAATTAGCATTGCAAGACTTGCTTTTGTGTTGCTGTTTATCTGGGGGTTGATTCTGCAACTTTGAAATCAATAGAAATTCATTCATCGAACTAAATGGAAGTGGATAAGGCTCTCAGAGATTCTCAGAGATTCTCAGATCCCCACAGAATGTCTGTTCTTCAGAAAAGTCAGATATCACAACAGTCGAAACCTTGATTGCAAATTTAACAGTGGAAAAAACTACAAACCTTACAGCATAAAACTTCATCTAAAATTAAGTATATTATGGAATTCTCAGCATAATTAGTATTCAAGCAGCTCACTTCAGATCATGTATCCTCATTAAATAAGTGATTGTCTTAAACTCTTAAGAGAAATTGCATTGAAGTGTCATAGGAACATATGAATACCTAACAATAGTACAACTCCTTGGGAATAAGGTATCAGATTAAAAAGCCCAAAAACCTATACTAGGTTTAGTACATACAAACTGTAAGTCCATTAAAGAATAAAATATTGCAACCTATATTTTGGCAGAGACACGAAAGTCCCAGGAAGGATACCTAGAAAAACAAACAAAAAAAACCCCTAAAAATTGCACCTAGAAGGAATTGTTTTCCTCTGAAACTTCCTGTCGTTTTTGGGAGAATGGTACTTACATTTAGTCTTACTTTTTGAAGACTACACACATCAGTAGAAAGCCAATATTTAAGACAATATGTTACATATTAGTCTGTTGATTTTGATAAGATGATGGAAGGCATCTGTGCAGATCTCATTCAGTACAGACAGCTGGAGAGCTCAGCCATAAAGAGTTAAAAAAAATTGATTTGCATGCACGTTCAGGAATATTTAAATAATGCAAGAACCTATGAATGGCCTCTGAGTGTCAGTGTGTGCAGTACTGAAGGGAGCCAATATAAGAAACAGTAATTCAGTTTCACTTAGCTTTCCCTAAAAGAAATGATTCAGGTTCACACTTTTTTGTATATTTTAAATTACAACAGATTATATAGATTGTTAGGTGTATGAATGAACCACGTACATTCAGGCTTGAATCAGAACAGCTTAATTTCAGATGAAAAACTGAGGCCACCAAAGGCTGAATCCTACGTTTTTGTGTTGTATGAGTCTGATCAATGATGAAAAATTGAATTTGTTGCAAAAATTATAGATTACGTAACCATTAATTAATCACCCTAACTATTTTTAAGTAATAATACTGATAATTGAAGTAACTGTATATCTGAAATAGTAAATAGCAAAGAAAACTATACATTCTAATGAGGTAAATTTTGAGGAAAATTAGTACAAAAATCAGATTTTAAATTAGGTTATCAATCTCATTTATTTATGCAGTGTAATGTGGTCTACATGAAAGGCAACTCAATCTGTACTTTTAAAATTACTAATGGCTCTCTATTTCTCTGCTCTGTTTATTACAGAAAAGCCTTAAGCAGTTCAAATGGCCTGGCTTTTAAGCTTCAGCTAGCCTTAGGTGAAAGTATGTGTAAACAGAAATAGAATCTAAGTTATTTTCAAACATTACTCTGTATGGAGCTTTTCAGGCCACGTGCAGCTACTATGTCTGATTAGAGAATTTATTAAAAGGGAAAACTAGATTATGGCCTTATAAAGTGTAAGAAGTGTTTTGCTTCCAAATAGTTCAAGCCCATGTACTTAAGTTGTATATAGATTTGCAGACAATGACATACCCACAGATACAGGTAAATATATACATATATGCCTTCCCCAGGCAAGCCTTTGGTTTGACAATGCAGTGTATTTCATATTACAGCAGCACTTTTTAATATACATGCATATAAATATATAGCATTTACTTGCACAAAATCGATATCAACAGCATTAGTAAAACTTAATGTTATAAATACACATTTGTAATCTATACATAAATAGCAGGGTACAGTTAGATCTATAAAGCAGGCCTACCCAGAACACCCACATAGAGAGTTTGCTCAAAAAAAGAGATGGAAATGGAGAAGTAGGAAGGGTGACTATGAAGAGGCTATTCATATTATTTAAAAATGTAGGGCATTTGTATTTAAAAAAAGAATTTCCTGGGGATTTTTTTGAAGTGAGGCATATGTTTGAACTGTTTGACACTGACCATATTGTGTCTTGGTTGCAATGCAATTTAGTTTTACTTAATTTAAAATAGCTCTGCCACAAGATGTTCCATTTTTTGGTGTAATTGTTTTGTTTATACTAAACTGAAAGACAAAATTTAAAACTACAAAAATACTTTAAGCAAAGACACCACAGGGCATCTTTTTATGGAAAGTTATTGAGAATTATTTATGAGAAAACCACAGAGACAAAAACTATATTTTTTCAAATGAAAATTTCAAAATAGCAATCAGATCAGAGGTCAAAGTGTGGTATCAAATCACACCATCAGGAGTTACTATTTTTAGACTAAAGGAAACAGTAGCTTATTTGCCTGCAAATACTCTGCTGTTACCATAAACACTAATTACGTGCGTGCCCTGAAAGTATTCTTCTCTACCTTGAAAATCATAACTCCCATCAAAATTAATGCAGATTTTCACATGCTTAAGGACAGGTGGAAGCCAGCAAGACCCAAATCAAGTGGTTTGCCTGAGGGCTTTTATTACTTAGAAAAGTATTGGAAAGTAATATAACTGCAGTCAGCACCAAAAATAAGTTCTCTCCATACGTGTTGCCAATAATAAGATTGTTATAGTTAACCACTGATTAACACATCTGTGAGGAGTTACAGAGTGCTGGGGCCGTTCCCAGAGGTGAAATATTATTTCTGCTGACTCACCTCCATAGTCAGACTAGGAAGGTTCTACTAAACTTACTAGAATGAATCTTATCATACTTTGAAATATTACATTTGTTCCTTAAAAATTTATAAGTTTTACTTACTTCAAGAAGTCCCTGACAACAGCTTTCTAAAGCTGACTAGAGATCTTTCATTGGTATTAAAAATTAAATTAAATATGATAACTGAATAAAATCTTTAAGCTCTTCTGATAATAATCAGACATCAAAATTAAAGGTAATAACCTTATTTAAAAGGGAGTCAAACCAATCTGCAATAAGAAAGAAACTATAGACATTGTAACTTTTATTATTGCAAATGTCTTTGATGTAAATGATTTCTTAGAACATCTTAATAATGGAAGACCAAGCAGGATCAAAGACAGGGGAAGAATTCCAGAAGAAATTTCAACATAGGTATTAGAAAAGGCACTTGCTTTAAGAGAAAATGGAGAAAATCTGGGGAAGGGAGAATTGTGAACACAATGTGCATCACTGAATGTCCAAGGAGGTCAAGAAATTTCAGAGAAGTGAAATTCCCATTAAATGAAATTTTATACACAGCATAAAGCATAAGGGTAGAGGTATATTCTGATAAACAAGTCTGAATAAGAGTATGTAGACTGAAGAACATAGAAATAATGAAAGTATGATGAATCCAAATAACAAACAAGACATAAACATCTGTGGTTCTAACTAGTGTAATTTGTAAATCAAAGCCAGAAGCAGTGTGATATTTTTTAAATTAATAAATAAAATTATGAATATAATAATTAGCTATTGGGGAAATGGTCTGGTTGAAATAAGATAGGATACTGTGTGGGTGGGAAACAAAGCTCTGTATTGTCACATCACTTTCCCAAATTGTTGTTCTCAGCTGGAACAGACTGATACAGTTTGACCTCCTGGCAATACTGTCTAGTCACACCGCCAGTAACCTTGTTGTTTTGTCACAACCATTCAGTCTTCTGTCTGGCAGCTGAACTGATTTTGGAACAGAAATCAGTGTTCAGCATCATGTTGCTTTTGTCAAAAATTTTCAGGACGTTCAGGTTAACTTCTTTATTCAAACGTAAAAATATCATGTATATGCAGCTAACATAGCTAGAAAATTACAGGTTTTTCCCAGCCCTTGACCTATTGACTTGAATTGAACACCTGGGGGTGATTAATGCTAACTGAGTAGTAAGGAAAATAAGACAAAAAAAATCCCAGGAGATTCCATGGTGAGTTTATTTCTTCTTGTGATGAACTTGCTTTTCAGCTCACCCACACAAAACTTCAGAATCTTTAAGTTGAAAGTTACTACATTGCTGTGGGGGGGAAATGTGAAGTGTGTTGACAGAAAAAATGTGTTTATTTTGCCTCTACAAGTTCTCTGATGTTCTGAGGCTGAGGGCATGTAGGAGAGCTGCATTGAGCTAGCACAAAGGAACAAACAACTGATGTCTTCAGAAGTGCTGGCATAGAGATTTGTTGGCAAAAACTGGTGGAATGCCATTCTTCCCTCTGGTGTTAATTTTTTCAGAGGTACTTGACTAGGTCTCTGTTTAGAAGTTGTTTTAATTAGTTCAAACTTGTTTGACATTATGAATTCCTCTTGAGAACTATTTTCTTGAATGCATGTATTTATTAATAATTTTGCAAGTGTTCATTGTGGGGAAATTATTTATTTGTTTAGGGCAACTTTATGAATATAAGTGTAGGATAAAAAAATCTGAGAAATAAAAAAAAAAGAGGGTGGTTTTATTTATGTTACAAGGAAGAGGTTGGTGGAAGAAAAATAAATATGGAAGTCTCCAAACATAACTGCTGAGGCCAAGATAATGTTCTTCTACTCTGTTCTGTTTCTAAACACTGTCTGTGCATTGGAAGGGTTAGAAATAAAAATCATAGAGTGGTTTGTGTAAAAAAGGGACCTTAAATGTCATCTAGTTCAAGCCCTCCTGCCATGGGTAGTGAAAAAAACCCCAAGGGTCAAATCCAGCATTCAGGTACAGCACCCATATTTGTGGCTCATGAAGGGATATTGAGTCCATGGGGCTGATAGTTGCTATTTCATTTCTGAAGGATATTGTAAAACTGGAGTTTAATGGCTATTGTTAATCTCATGTTTTCCCCAGGCTTCTGAGGCTTAACAGCACAAATTAAATTTCACACCAGCCAGCCCAAGAAGCCAGCACAATGTTTGGATTTAAATATCAAGCTCTGTTTTCAAGAACAGCTAAATATTAACAGGAGTGTACCAGCACTTCTCTATCTGTACTAGAGAAACAATTTCCACAAAGTGAAAACACAGCAACTTTGTACATGCTCTCTGAGAAGAAAATTATTCAGACTGTCTGACTCTGCAAATACTACATGAGCTGGTTAAAAGGTGGAAAAAAGAACATAATAATTTATTTTGCAGTGTTGATACTTCCCTTATTTAAGTAGTATTGCAGAATTGCATTTCTGTAATGAGAGAACCCTGTCAACATATATCTGATTTAAATATGGAACTGGGAGTCTATAAATGAAAAATAAAGTTTTGTAACTGGTGGTCAGATATCAGAGAGTGAGACTTGCATGAATAAATGTTTTTTCTTATTTAAAATATTTTCATATACCACTAGCAGCCACCCTCGTTCCTAAATATCCAGTGGTTAGTTTCTATGGTCAAAGTTGCAGGAGGAGGTGATGCACACAATCACTGAAATACCAGGAGTGCTAGAAAGCTCAGCATTTTGAAATGCTCTAAATAATGATTCTTCTATATCAATTACCTGGGAGGGTGCAACTGACTTAAAATTTGAGCTCTGAACAAACATTAACTCTTACTAAACATGATCAGGAATAATGACAGGCTTGGGGTTTTTTGGTATATATATATATATATATATATATATATATATATATATATATATATTTTTTTTTTTTACCGAAGAGCAATGCTTATCTGATTTTACACAAAATTTGGAAGATCTTCTTGTGAGGAAATTTTATTTCCCTTTTTTTTTTCTGTGGAGGGACTTCCCTAGGTAATTCCTTATCGATATATCTCCTATTTGCTGGGTCATGTCATTCTGTGTTAAGGATGCCACTTACTGCAAATTCTCATTCCAGGAATCCAAATGTCCTTGCAGTCTCTCTCATGGCCACTTAGCTCATACCTGTGATCCCCTTCCAGTGGTACAGCAGTGGAAGTGTAAATGCCCAAAGATGGGTATTGTGATCCTGAGGGATCACTGGAAATCTGGCTCTAGGTAGAAAAACATATTCCAGTTCTTCTGAAGTTCAGATCATTCTTTCTATACTTGGATCTCCAAGGCAAATACACAGAGAAGTGAGCGTTACATCCCAGAAGAGAATTGTGAATTTTGCATCTGTCTGTAATTACTTCTCAGAATCAAAATCTTTGGCCAATATCCTGACTCTATCATTCTGTGAAGAATCAAACCTAGAATTTCGAATGGTTTTCCTTCTTGGCATGTATTTTATAGCAGGGCAGAAATTTTATCATTTTGGAGAAGACTTTTTGCCAGCTCTCCCCATAAGAGCTGCTACTGATGTATAAAAATTCCTTCATCTAGAGGGACTTCTATAAGGGTTCAAAAGTGTAAAATGCACCGAAACAAATAACGGGTCTGACTTTTTACGTTTAGATCCAGGTCCAGATGCTAACATGTAAAATTATGCTAGCTTCATATGTGGCCTCAAAAAATACCCTGTTGGGAAAGATAAACTGTCTGGGAAGCAGCCTCAAATTTCAAACATACCTGCTCATTACATCTATATTTTTAATTTTCTTTAACCAGAATGGAAGGAATAGAGTGCACATATTAATAAGTAGCAAATTTCTGCATGTTATGGCAACCATCTGTATAGGGAAGGGCTTTTAGGCTTTTTTAATGAGGTTTAATAACCAACAGAGTCACGTACACCTCCATTGCTAAGTCTATGTACTTAAGAGATGTTTGAGGCCAACAGCAGCTGCTACAGTGATGACAAAATGCACACATATACACACACACATATATAAAATTCTGAAATCCACAGTTGCTTCATTAATGTTATTGAAGGCATAAAATAGGTTTTAATTGTATGGCTGATTTCCCACAGCAATTTAATGGGGAAAGAATTTGGCAGAAATCAAAAGCTGTAAAATTCACGTTGTTTGTTCGTGAAGCTAGCAGTGAGCTAAATCCTTTAGCTATTACTCAGGCAAAAATCCCATTGAAGCGCATTGAAGTGAACTTCAACTTCCCCTGAGGACTAAGGTTTGCAGTATTTGTCTGAAAATAAACAATAACGTTGAACCTTAGGGAAGCTGTCATGATCAAAGAGCCCTAAGGCAAGGACACTGTTACTCTAAATTTAAAACATTTTTCTTTTTTTTCTTTTTTTTCTCTCTTTTTCCTCTTTTTTTTTCTTTTTTTTTTTCTTTCTTATTTTTCCCCTGTCATTCTTTCCAGTGTGACAGATGCAGCAATCTAGGGAAACAGCTCGAGCTTGCATGGACATTTATTTTGATTAACAATACAGAAACAGTTGATTTCCGTAGGTGCATCGTTTTAAAATGTTTTCTGTTGGAAATATCAAACATCTGTCTGGAATGAATAACTAAATAGCTGATAGCATGGTATCTGTTCCTATTTTAGCCTTCCAAAGCCAGAGGCACTTGAACACCCATGTAGGATCCTAGGTGCTCATGGAGACTGGGAAGCTGGAAAGACCTAAGCCGTATAAGATCAATTGCTCCTGGCACTTAAAAGGCTAGTAAAAACAGGTTATAATGTTTACATGACTTTTTATGGGTCAGAGTTTATTATAGCTCCTTTCTATGGCCTACAGCAGTGGAGCATTTTACAAGGTTTTTGCTGTGCTTGACAGATATGTTTCAGTGAGTTTGCCAAGGCAGGCTATTTCAACTGAGCCCCTAATATTTAAAGATTTCCAAAATTCTCTTTGCAATGAAAGATACTTGGAAATTGGACAATATGAAACCAAATTGGATTGGACACAATTCATGACAATAAATAAACCCTGTGACTACTAATCATAAGAATGTTTATACATGTCAAAAGACATTATATGCTGCACTCAAAATTCTGTATTGAAGCACATGGTGAGGGCTACAAAGTTAAGCTATCAAAAATCAGGGAATGTTAGAATTAAGGTTGCTTTCTTAATCCCTTTCATTCCTTAAAAAAAAAAAAATACAAAAAATCAACCAAAACCAGTCTTGCACAATATTGTCCTTCTTACTTACATAAGTGTTCTTTTCTTCAGCAGCTTATGCTCTTTTCTTAGTTCAGTTATTGACCCATGCCTCATCTGTTGTACACTACTCAAGCTGTTCTTAGCACTGATTTATTGATTATCTCACAGAGTCTTCTAAGGTACTTGTAGGTATAATATCTGAACACATTAGAGTAGACCACAAATAGTCATGGTGGAGACAAATTTTCTGGAAAAAGTGTGGTGCAATGCAAAGACAAAAAGAAGCAAGCACTGTGATGAGCGCAAGAAATTTACTCTTTTAAGAACAAGAACTTGAAATAGCTATTTTACTAGTGTCATGGTAGCTAGTTGTTAAACAATGGTCCAAGGGCATCATCTTATCTTCCAGTGGGAATCTGGGAGAAGTCTGTGAGAAAAAGAAAAGGAATTAAATTGTTTTAAGGGAAGAAATATGTCCCTGACACTTTTAATTTTTTGTTAGTCTAATATTGCATCTTTTCATGCAAATATATGTTCTATGCAGTATAGTATTATGAAACAGTTGGTAGAGTGATAATGAGACTTTGAAGCCTAATTCAAGGGGATAAGCCTGGCATATATGGCAGAATCAGGATCTTCATGTTATTATGCCTAGTTTTGTGTCCTTTTATCCCTCTTTTTCCTAGATGACATGTTTCTCCAAAATTGAATTACTTCTTTCATTCTGAAAATACTACTTCCTAAAGTGATATTATTGTTATACCATCGAAATCAGAGATTAAGGAAGTGAATTTTCTCATATATGTGCAGTTCATCCTTCAGTCTCTGGTTATAAACTGCTTAATATGACTTGGCCTGTGGAAGAGCAGGGGATGATTTTGCTCCTTGGTGATAATTCAGTAACAGATGGGAAATTTTAGCAGTTTTGATTGACTGAGAACGATTGTGGTTTATAACTATCCTTATATATTTATTCACAAACTTCAGTAGTTAGGCATCCATTTTTAGCAAATTTCAAAGAAAAATGAGTAGGTGTGTTAGTCTTCTGAAAATATTAGTGACAAAGGAGTCACCAAACAAAGTAAACTCGTAGCCTATTTAGACCCTCAGTTTTAACCTGAAATGTTGCTTCCTCACCCTCAGTGTTAACAATTTCTTCTTTGTGAAATTTCAAGTGGAAGTTCTGATAACACATATTGCTTGTAGTCAGAAAGCTGACTTTCATTAAAAACAAACTGCCACACCACACCATACAGTAGCATTTTACTGAGTTTGAAGTATCTGGCTTGTTAACTCTATTTAAGCAGCTGCTATCTCACTTCAGTCTGATCACAGGACTGTTTGAAATGAAAATAAAACCTGCTTTGTTTACAGACTCCTTTTAACTACTATGGATCAAGAATTGTTTGTTCTTTCTGACAGCTTTTACAGGCTTTTGTTATATTTTATTCTCACTGTGATAGATGCTGGTAATTTTCTACTGGGTTTTTCTAAGTCTTTTTTTTCTTCCAGCCACACCACAGGGAGCTTATCAGAAAAGACTGATCTTTCCTAATCTACTACCCCATACCATGTGCCCTTTGGAGCAGGTATGCTTTCATATCACAGTGTTCAATATCATATACTGTTTAATAAACAACTTCTTTTTAGTTTGTGGGTTTATTTTCTTTTTCTTTTTTCTTTTTTTTCCTACTTCAAAGTAAAATAAGTCTTTTTTGCACATGTTTAGACAATTACATTTTATGTTACTGATGATGCCAGCAATACTGGTATCACCTCAAAGACTAATTTTAACTGACCAAAGAATCTTTTTTGCCTACTGTGACATTTTCTCAGACATGATGTCATCTTTTAACATTTCTGGTATTGAATAAAGAAAATATGAACTATATTGACATTATGCCGAAGATTAATTAGGTTCTATTTCTTAATTTTAGGATTTTTATTTTGTTTTTGAGTGATATTTCAGATCAAATTTACTGAAATTACTACGCATGAGAATATATCAGTGAATCTAAGATTTAAATAAGGACAAAATAAAAACAAAGCTAATACATTCATTGCATAGTAATTTTTATTTTAAAATACTGTTTTTTCTTTATTAAAAAAGATAGAAATCAGATAAATAGTGAATTTTAGGTGAAACCTTATAGCTGTCTATTCAAACAGTGACTTTTTAATGGTAAAAATTACAATTCCTTGAAGATACATAAAAAGGTATCTATTCTTGCTGCTTTAAGACCAAGGATTAATATGAGCTTTGAGATGAAGCAATAAAACAGTGAATCAATTATTATACTTTTGAATAACAATAACCATCTTTACACAACCTGTATCTTTTTTCTTTCACTTCTTATGACTGCTATTATTTCCTGGGCAAATATTAATAGAAAAATGCAAATATAAGTGTCTAATAATAAAATTCTCCAAAGGCAAGGTTTGAACCCTTAAATCACACATAAATCTTTAATTTTAGCATAAATATAAGGAACAGTTTCTTCCAACAAGGAGAATATCACATCGGTTTTAGATATATAATAAAAATAATGGAATGCACATCAGAACGTGAGTAGGAGTTTGTTGCTAATAGTTTGCTGTGAGAATACTATGTATGGATTCTACATACCAAGAGAAGTATATTTTCAATGAATATCAACATTTGTAGTACACTTTGCAGACTATATAATATATATAATGTGCTAATAGAATAAAATTGTCTGCTAATTATCTTTGTAGTTATTGTAGTTATTATATAGTAATTAGTATGATTTCAATTGTATCTCTAGAATGTAGGGTTGTATGAACGGTTTATAGAGAGACAGCATTTTTAGAAGAAAAATTATGAGGATTTTACCACATCTTGTGTATTTCTGAGAAATTTCAGCATGAACTTATGCAATCAATTGATCTGAATGTTGTTATCCTACACTGAATAAAAGAAAAAAACTTAGAATGCCTCCAGACCTTGTGAAGATTTTGCAGTTTTGTCTGCTTGTTCTGAAAATTTATCTGGATGTACCTTCAGTTTGGGATAAACAATCTTCCTGCATTTGAAAAATAAGCTGACCCAAGTTTAGTGCTAGTATTTTAGTTCTAGGAGTTCCCTGTTGCATTTCCTTCAGTCTGCAGCAACGAGATAATTTCATAGCTCACATTTTAAATTGATAATACTTTTATTGGCGGCAAAATATTGTGAAGCAGAAGGTTGGACGTGGAAACATGATTGGGGGTAAAATCAGAAGAAACTGAAGAGTTGTATTCACATGCTAACACAGATTATAACAGTATGGAAATTATAGGGTAAAATACAGCTGTTGCATAGAATGCAGTTGGCAGCTCAAAGACTGTTCCACAATGACTCCCCATCCCCAAAATCTGCAACCATAACACTTGCTAAGGTGGATGCAATTGAGGGTGGAGCAGAGTGGGGACACCTCAGCCAGACTCTGTTGAAATCATTGCAGGGAGGGGAATTCAGTGGTATATTGCAGCTGAGAAACATGCTCTGTCTGTGGAATTTTCAATATGGGGTTTTCTAACCTTCGAGGCTAACTATTAAGTGATGTTTCAGGAGATAAAAAGCCAATGAAAAAAGCCCACAAAGGAACACACAGACAAGGGAAAACAAAGAATTGATGCTATGATTTAGGACAAAAACCAGATCCTTTTTACAGTTCAGTGTGACCTTTGTCTCACCTACATGCATTTCAGAATCCTCCTTGATTCTAGAATAGAAGGCAGTTGGATTCTTCCCTCAGAAAAAGATTAAACTGTAGTTAACATATTGTACATAAGGATTGATTCTAGGATTAGCAACATTTGAGGAAGTTTTGCCTCAAAAAATTTTAGGCACCAACAGAGTGAATTTCAGGGACATGAATGTATTTTTAGGTGGTACTGAAAATTTAAATTTCAAGTCTACTGAGTTTGGTGAATCTAAGGGGCGTCATATATGCCAGCTGTCACACTGGATGCTGTTGGCTTCAATTAAAGGATAATATTCAGAGTTCTATATGCAGGAATAAATGGATTTTTCAAGTAATTAAATGGCACAGTGAAAGTGAATGTATGACAGCAGCAAAACTGTTTAGAGGAAATAGTATAAGACTCATTTGAAAGAGAACAATAGTTCAAGGGAGAGAAATAGGTGAATTTGGATTGATAGACTGTATAAATAACAAAATGTCAGTTAGTTTGTTTAAAAAATGCAATGTATTGTCTCTGCAAAATCCAAACAACACTCAACCCCATGGTATTTGGACATTAAACATTCCTCTAAACATGAAATTTGTCCCAATGCCATCAGAAATATCGTTGAAGTTTTTTTGAACTCATTTAAGAACTAAACCTCCACTTGCAAAAGAGGATTGACCTATCCAGTGAAAGATTTCTTTCTTTCTCTTTAATTTATGTTGGAAAAAAAATTTGAAATAATACCTAGAGGAGGAAAAGAAAAGAAAAAGACTGAATAGTTAGACAATATCTGTCTGAGGCTGAAGTCTGTAATTCCATCTAAATTTGTATATATCAGACTTCTTGAATAGTTCAAATCAAATTCTGGTGGAATAAATCATGTCAGTAGGATTTCATTATTCTGGAAAGGGAGAAAAAATAAAATTTGTCCAATAAAAATGTTCATTATTGAAAAAAAAAATCAAATATATTGTTAAAACATATAAAAAAGTATGCTTCTCCCTGCCCAGTTACCCTGAAGCTTATGAATCCATCACAATTGTAGTGTTCAAAGATGAATAGTATTGGATTTAGCACCAGTTTTTATTTCATGGCTATTGTCTGGTTTTTGGTATTTTGCTTTTTTTAGCTGAATAATTCAATTTTGAAAGGTAGGAAAATGGAACTATTTCATGCTATTTCCAGGCTATGTTTCCACAGAGTGCCGCTTTCTTAAACAGTATGTGAACTGCTAAAGAAATATTTTAAGGCATTTGTACAGTTACAGCATCAGCTCATGGGACTGCCAAATTAACACAAATGTGCAATTGGGACATGAGACAAATCTTGCTGTGGAAAAGCATTTGTTTTCATGTTCTTTACATATTCCATCTTTTAATTTGGTTCATACCTCATATATACTAGAACTATTATTCCTTTTGTTTGACTGACATTTTCTGTATATGACTTAGTGAGATTATATAAAACTCTCTGGAATTAGATTTATGAACATTTTATAAACTAGTTCCAAAAAGTAAAGATTTACATAAGAAGTTTTACCTGGAACTCATATTGTTACTCATCCTTCAGCTATTAGGCAAATGAAAATGAGAATTAAAGAATAAAAAGCAATTTGTGGAAAGCAATGAATACCATGCCCAAGATGAATAACGACTAGCCACTGACTTTCTTGGATAACCAAGGAACTGCAGCTCATTTATAATCTATAGGTTTAAAGACCTTTTCTCTCTCCAGAAACTTAAAAAAAACACTTTTCCTCTAAGAAATCCTATCACACCTTCTTAAATCTTTGCTTTGCAAAGAAACCAACCTCCTCCATACACTATGAATTAGCTGTCAAAGTAATCTCTTCTCAAAAGCATCTTTTGTCCTCAATCTCCCTTTAGTAAAATTATCAACTGTTTGAAAAACCTTAAATTTTTTTTTCCCCGCAAATGTGTATTATAGGCAAAAGTGGTGTTCCCTTCAACTGAGGTATTTCCAAGCATATTTTATGACTAAAAACATCATTCTGGACACGGATAACATTGCACAGTGTGAAAGCAGTGCAATGCACTAATATCACAGTTGTACTACTTTTCAATCTTTGAAAGCAGCTGAAAGAACAGGAAATTCCATCATGTATATCCTGAACTTTGATCTTTTGTGCCCATACTATTTTTTTTCATTGCCTTTACACATCTAACCCAAGTAATATATGCAAGATTCTAAGAGCTAAAAGAAGCAAATGGGCATATGGGCAAACATGATGGAGACCTATCTTTATTTAGGTTTTGACTCCAGCTTTTCTAGCATATTTCAAAAGGAAAAATATAGAGATTATAGAGTCTTTGGGATTAGATATATTAACCTTTTATTCTTTGTGCAGCAGATGAAGGTTTTTACTACTCTGGAAATGCTGTAGAAAATAAATATTTTATTATTACTACTTTTGTTTCTTCAAATAAAACATTTGCTCTCCTAATATTTCCAGTATTTATGTCTTCCTCTGTTTTGCTTAGATTTTAATTTAAGGCTAAAATTATAGGAAAAGTTTGATGAATCTAAAAGTTATCAATGTCTCTTACAAATGATACTAGTCCTCTGCTGCGTCTGGGTTTACGTGTTCTGTTTCTGGGGAACAGAAAGCAGTTACACGACTTTTGGTTTAAAATACCAGTTTTCACAAAGGGCATACCCAGATAAATTGATGCTGCTGTATATAGAAGTTTAGTTACAAAGGAACTGAGTAATTTGTGTTCCAAAGATATTCTTAATAAAATTGGAATGTCAAAGTTTTGAGAATTTAAAATATTTGTTTGTCAACTTAGTCAGTAGTTGCATATGTAGATATTACAGGTAACAATAAGGAAAGATCCTTCAAGGTGTTCTGACAGGTCATGATGACCAGTCTAAATTTTAACACATGAAATTCTTTGTATGCATCAATTCCTTTTAATTGGCTACTATGTACACACACACTTATGTATAGACTCAAAACATTGACATGGTGAAATTATTTGACTCCTTGATTTTCAGTGAGTGCAAATAACCAAGATGATTTCCTCGCTTTCAAATTGTTCCACCGGTATTTAGTTTTACTTTCTTGGAATTGGGGATGATTCATTGTTTGGATAAGAGAAATTAATTTACATTCTTTCATTTGCAATTTCCAAGTGACATGTAATTTTATACAGAAATTTAGGTACTGTCTAACACTGAGCACCAGAGAAGTGCTAGGCCAGTTGTTACTCTCTCATTACAAACTGTGATGGATTGAAGTGAAAATAATGATTAAATGGGTTTCCAGAATCTTGCACTCGGATAAATGGTTCTGTAAAAACATGAGGCATATCAAAGCCTGAAACATTATATGAAGAAATGTGATTTCTATTCCATGTTTTGAGTCTGTTTTGTATTTTATTTTCCCCTCTGGTTCTCAAAGTTTCATAAAAATGATGTTATGCTGCTTTCTCACACAAATTACAAAGACTGTTCCTGCTTCACAGGACTAGCACTTAGCTTCAAAAATTGCCAGGTAGTAAAAATACGCGGAGGAGGGAAGAAACTAATCCTTTAGGATAAAGCTCTTCTTCATTCTGCTTGGCTGTATATCACCAGCTTATACTGCTTGGGCATTTCATTAATAGAACTTCATCGTTCTCCCAATATATGAAGTTACATCTGCTCTGAAATGCAGTTAAGGTTGCCTGACACTGAAATATCCTTTTTCTCATTAATTAATATTTACATTTTTATTGTTATCTTCATTATATTTATTTTATTATTCTTTGGATTAAATAAATAAAAATAGCACCATGTTATGTTGCTAACAACTTCATAGTTCTAGGTAGTATTAAAGAAAAGAAAAAAATCAAGGGCTTCCAAAACTGAGTGTTACTTTGTCCTCGCTTTGTTGAAATTTTGAGGAAAAAATTTCAAGGACTTGACCATGTGTTCTGTGTATTGGCATAGGAAAATGTGCAAGCACACATCATGGTTTCATCCCAGCTGGCAACTGAGCCCCACAGAGCCACTCACTCCTCTAGGGTAGGATGTGGAAGTGTTAATCAGGAGAGTAAAACTGAGAAAACTTGTGGCTTGAGATGAAGACAATTTAATAGATAAAGCAAAAGCTGCACACAAAAGCAAAGCAAAATAAAGAATTCCTTTACTACTTTCCATGTGTAAGTGGGTATTCCACCATCCCCAGGAAAGCTGGATTCCATCACGTGTAATGGTAACTTGCGAAGACAATTTCTATGACTCAACATTCTTTCATTCCTTTTGCTTCCCAGCAGGTTTTATATGTTGAACATGGTACCATATGACATGAAATGTCTCTGATCAGCCACCCAATCTGTGTCTCCTCCCTTGTGCATCCTCAGCCTGCTCCCTGGTGGGGTGGGGTGAAAGGCAGAAAAGGCCTTGAATCTCTACAAGCTGCCCACTAACAGCCAAAACTTACTTGAGTTAGTTGAGTAATAGTTATCAATGGTTCAAAAAAGTTGGTAACTAACCAGAGATCCTTTGACTTCAGCTGCTGCCTACTCAAAGTTTTCTAATACTTCTTCCAGACTGTGCTTCTGTGAAAGATCTTATCACTCTCTACAAACACCTGAAAGGAGAGTGTGGCCAGGTGAGGCTCAGTCTCTTCTCTCAGGCATACAGGAGTAGGATGAGAGGACACAGTCTTAGACTGCACCAGGGGAGGCTTAGGCTGGACATCAGGAAGAAATTTCTCACAGAAAGGGTAATTGGACAGTGGGATGGAGAATGTGGTGGAGAATGTGATGTAGTCATGGTCCCTGGAGATGTTTAGAAATGACTCAGTGTGGCACTCAGTGCCATGGTCTATTGACATGGTGGTGTTCAGTCATAGGTTATACTCGATGACATCAGAGATCTTTTTCAACCTAGTTGATTCTGTGATTCTGTGATTTTCCCTTCAATATTTTGTATGATAAAAACTGTGGTGTGCATCCCACTGCTATTTTTTTCCATATAAGACTTTGTCTTATTGTTTTCTTTTTTTTTTCCCAGTAAAATTTGAAGGGGTTGCTGGGAGGGGGGTGGTGTTTGCAATTTCCTCGGTTATAAATGTAAGGAAATTTATCACTGTTTCCTGAGTTTGTCCTCTTGGTTTTGGTTTTTCTTGGACTCTTTGTGAGTGCAGATGTGGTAGTTTTAGACAATTTAGACACACAATATATTTCAGAGCATAATTTCCCTGAAAGATAAGTACTTTTCCCAACTTATTGATGATGACTAAATGTTCAGAGAAGTCAAATAATTCATCCCCAAACCAGTCATTGATTCAAGAACAGAACTGATTAGCTCCCATTTTTGTGGCTTATCTGTCTCTGTTTTTATAGCAGTTTGTTATGGACATTGTCTGAAGTGCAATGTATGAAATGAAACAGCAAGAAGAATGAGTAGTTTAGTGTTCCTAAATGGATAAGAGCCAATGACCTAGACAAATTTGCTGTCTAAGATAAGATTTAAGATCATGTTTTACGAGACTGCAATTCTAGGGGAAAGTAGGCATGGTATAATATAGCATAGCATAGCACAGTATAATTCCATGATGAATACCTGGATCCAGTGCCAGCGTAGATCCATACACATAGACTAACAGTACTCCTTTAGAAATGTAAATAGTTAAGGATGGAGAAGGTAAAAATAAGGAAACAAGAGGAAGTGTGATGCACAGTAACCAGTGACTCACTATTAATAAGACAATACACTCACATAATGGAAGTTTAATTCTAAGGGGAAAACACCTAGTGTAGCCTTTAGTTTTGGATGACATGCTAGACTGACAGATCCACCTCAGTAGGGTGACAGATCATGAAAATCAAAGTTCAGGAGTGGGCAATGTGCCATCTGAGATGAAGAGCAGATCAACAGGATCTTCACAGAGACCCTTCAGAGGTTTCTCTTTCTGCTAGTACATAGAAGGAGATATGGACAGAAGATAGTGAACATAGGATGGTGCCTCCCAAGATGGGAGAGCTTGCTATATCTGGCAGTGGAAAAATGAATTTTTCTGCTTCTAGATGTGCATTTACAAAAGAGACATATATTTCCTACAAACTTGGTGACGAAAAACCTCTGACATTTTTCTGCTAATCATTCAGTTTAGGTTGGTTTCTTGTCTGTCGTAAATAAATAAATAAATAAGTTAGCTAAGTATTAGAATACAGGGGTGTTCCACTTTACAGCCTTTTTTGGCAGCATTTTTTTTTAAATGGAAGTAAGTTGAACTAATTAGTATTGGCACAACAATGTAAGAAAGGTAAGCATTTTTCTGTGTCCACAGAGGCCACTTGGAAAAAGGGCACCTGGTTATTGATAAATGTTCTGAACAGGTGACTACTTAGTTCAACAAAGGAACAAGATAAAAGGTTTATTAATCAAACAACCAGAGAGGAGAATGCAGAAGGATTTGTAAAAGGTTTTGAAGTGGGAGGGGGATATTCTGTGTGTTTCATCAAAGTTGAGAACTGGGAAGAAAAAATTATCAAGGGTAGTGATGAAACACTGATAATGAGTCAGACAGAAAGATGCTAAGGGCATAGAATTTTAATTAAGCTTAAGTAATAACTTAGTATCTTAACTAAGGTTAAGGTATAAATGATAAAAATACTAGTCTTAAATGCATGGAATGTCCACTGAGAAAACTCGGGCAGATAAAGATTAAATGTATGGTTGAAACAACTATGAAGTTCAAGTGCAGATTTAAAGTAATAAAAGAGATGAGAGGCTGATTTCAGTGCTATTTTCTTGACAGCAGTACTTACCAGGAAGGTCACAAAATTGCTAGGCAAGAAATGAGTGCTGAATGTAAGAAAAAAAACATGAGGAAAAGGTAGATGCTGAAAACAGATACTCGAGAAAGAACTGAAGAGCATATTTTAGTCAATACAGATCAAGAAGAGATCAGAACAGAAACTAAATATGAGGTTGTTTTCTAGGTTAGAATGTGACAAATATACATCTTTTTGTGATTATAAATTTCTAGGGAAAAATGTGTGCCTGGAGTTCTGTAAAGGAAGTTTGCTGGTGCTTCATCATGCAATAGGTGAAAAGAGAAAAAAAAACAACCTAAGAAACTGCCTGTGTGGAGAAGATAATAAATGGTACTGAGAGAATAATTCATCGATTGTTCTTGGGATCAATCTTACTTAATATTTTAATTTCATTATTGACCTTGGAACAAGTAATAAAAATGTGCTGATGACACATGATTGCTGTGGCACTGCCCACATGATAGAATATCAATGTAGGTAATGCATAGGATGTTGCTAAGAGACTGAAAATTATAACTGGAATGAAATGTAATAATACTAAATAGATCATGAGCTTAAATATTAATTACAAGACTGTTGTGTATAAACTAGACTAAATTGAAAAACTGTAAGAGCAATACCTTCATTCATTAATTCATCATAGGATATCTATGAATAGAGTTTATGATACCACAAAAAGCAGAACAAGGATTGTATTAAAAAGCATATTTGTGTTACTGATAAGGAAATTTTAATATCACTCTGTAAGGCTGTTGGCTTTTGCTCCATACAGCAGAATTCTGAAGAAAACATGTATGAGAACATATCCTATAAGGTTAAAGCAAGAGAATATCAGACAGTAGAAGATCAGGAGGTCAAAAGAGAAGCTAGTTTGATACAAGTGGGAAATGTCTTCAAAGCATGTAAGAACAATCATGTTTCCATATATCAATGTAGACAGAAATATGAAGAAAAACATACTGGTTATCACAGGAATATCAGTTAAATGTGAATTTAGGATTGATGCTAGAGAAAATTTTGAGTGCTAGTGAATTCAAAGAACAGTAACATAGTGAGACTTAAAGGAAAAAGAAAATACGTTTAAACAATTATAAATGAGGATTAAATAAAAGGTTTCACATCAGGAGGAGTCTTTCCATTTTTTGTGGAAATCCAAATAATTATTGCATAACAATTTCTTATCTTTTGAAATTATGAAAGCTATTATGGAATATTACTCTTACTGCATGTTTGTAATGGACATTGATAGAATGTTTACACAAATTATGTGAAATAAAAAGAAAGGTGAGAAATATCACAGCAATACTTCAGCAGTTTTTAGAGTTTGCAACTCGTAAGGAGATTCTTTTCCAGGCTCCCCCCCAGGTTGACTTCTATTCTTATTCCTGCTAATAAGCTACAGATTTTAGCAAAGCTGACTGCAATTTATTTCTTATGATCTGTGGGTTTTTCAAATTATGGTTTTTTTTTTTTTCTTTTTTTTTTTTTTTTGTTTTTAAACAGAATATCATGTATTAGTATTTTGAAGCTACTTCCGAAACCAAAACTTCACTCTTTGAGAAATTTGCTTAAGTGGTGACCTACTCCACTGTGAGCTTAGCAATACAAGAAACAGAAGTGTTGGCTTGAGCACTAAAATTGGATGCAGTTTTTCTACAAAATATCTTCATTTTTCCACGTACAATCCATATGCTTGCTGTTGCCCAGAGAAGCAAAGTTGCTTATCTCTAAGATTGTGTGATTCAGGTAAGAAAAGGCATGACTCAGAACCATAATTACACACACCACACTCTGTAGCTTTCATATTCCATGGAAGTTTTAAAATTAAGGTATATAACATTCATGAACCACAGTATATTATGTGGCTATTTAATAATAACTCATATGTGTCCATAACTATTATACTAAAAAGATCATATTTTATTTAATTTTAAGCGTAATTTAAAGACAAATTCCCTAATACGACATAGTCCCTTGGATATAAATTCCAGTTCTCCTTATCCAACTCAAACAAAACTAGGTCTGAAGTTGGTCCCTGGGATCAGTCTCCATGTTCACAAATACTAGAAACTTCTGCATAAATGTAATAGCTTTGATTTTTGTTAGTGATGTTATTTTAAAACAAATTTAATTTTCTCATGTGGTGTATTCCTTGTCAATAGAGTGGTGAAATATATGAAAAATAATGATATAATAAAGGATAAAATATGTTTCAATTTCAATGAAAAATGACATATGCCAGCTATGAACATAGCTAGACCAATTTATGTATAGACACAAAATGCATTCTCCCATACTATGGATTTTCTTTTTTCCCACCTGTTTGATTTAACCTCATTTAAAGCTGTGTACAACTGACTCAATAATTTTAAAGATTATTTTGTTAGTGCAAAATACACTCATTAAGGTTTTAGCACTTATATTTTTATAACTCTTGCTTTTTTTTCCCACAGGAATAAAGTGTCAATAATACCTAATATTTCCCCATAATGTCCCTAAATATGCATAGTACATTAAAATATACCGTTATAGGTATGCAATATACAAAATGAGGGTACAGATTAATATTATAAAAATTAGATAGAATAAACAGATGAAAGTAGCTTTTAAAAAAATTGTATATTCACTATGATTAGAAATTTATTAGCTTAGAGGCATAGAAGTCATATTCCCAGCTTCAGATATTTTATTATATTACCTTAAGTAAATTCTACTTGGATGCATTTACCATAACTTGTTTTCTTTTTTATAGTGGAAATTTAACTGACTATTATCTTTCTTCTTAACCTACAGCTTAAAAGCTCAGGGAATCAGACAAAAAACCCAACAAAAGATTTAAGGTATTAGTTACTTCTAAGAACTGCTACAGACCTGAACTGGGGAAGAGAAAGAAGGGGAAATTAATTAAAGAAGCAGGGAAACAAGTTTTTTCTTATAGGACAATCCATAATCCAGATATACATCTAAACATTGTGAGATTTAATGGAATCATTTGCCTAATGGAAACCTTTAGAGTAAGGTTTTATCTGTCTCGTTGGTTGGTTGGTTGGATGGTTTCTTGATTTCGGTCTGGTATAAAAGTGGAAGGGGAAGGGGAAGGGGAAGAAGGAAAAGGAGAAAAGAGAGAAAAAACAAGACAAGGTCCTAACTATTTGCATTAGTCCTTACTTTGACCCTCTAAAACCAAACAATTTCATAATGTGGATTGGACTTTTACTGGAGACACCTCTTCAGAGATGTAAATCAACACAAGTCATTATTTACATCTGACAGTGAACTGAAGGAACTTGTTAAAAATTGTGAAGATGCATAAACTGGTTTGACTGGAATTGTGAAAGTTTTTTGGAGGATGACATGACATACACACATGATAATGTCAAGTTTAGACAAATGGCAATTTTGAAAATCCTAATAGACAGAATCTTTATTGTATTAAACTGTTGAACATGTAGTAGCAGATCCTGATAATGGCATATAAATTAAGCTCAGGCTTCTGGCTGAATGTGTGAAAAAATATGTGGAAATACCATGATACGGTGTTTCTGAAAAGAAAAATAATACAGGAATTCAGTCTGAAGTTTAGACTGGCACAATTACATGGAAAAAGATGATCAAAGAGTTAAAGCTCCATGATCTATTTAACACATAATTCATAATATTGTGGTATTTGCCTGGCTTAATACTTAAACACATACTTAGAATTTATTTAAATAAAATCACTGAGTGTTGTCTGCCTTTTTGCCAAATATAGGTCAAGAAGCTAATAGCATGATATCCAGACCTGACTTGGAACTGTGTGAAATTTTGAGTTCTTAGGTGTGGAGGGACTCCAAACACCAGTATCCAATATGAAGGAAAATCCTCCACATTGCACACCTTCTAAGACTAAAAATACAGAAAATGGTTGCATTGAGAGCCCTTGCAAAGCATATTCCAGCCCACCGCTAAATACAGAGGAATTGTAGATTACAAATTCTCTAGTAAAGAAAGATTGCATAATCTGGTCTGGAATAGTTCTTCAGAAATAAAAATAATTATATTATTATATAATTATATACCATTTGATCAGAATGAGATCAGAAGTGGTCAGTGTATGCATACAGGGAAACAGACAGGTTGAAAGAATCAGGCAACTGAAAACAGTAAGTCTAGGTTTTAACTACAGAAAAAAAATTGAATTATTGAAACTGAATTGCAATGCCAATTTAGATGTACCCTCAGTGGCTTTAAGAAAAAGATCTTCCATATGGAAATGAGATAAAAGATTCAGAGAGACAAAGCATCAGTTGAAAACTGAGCTTTTCAGTTCATCATGCAAGCAGAGATTTATACCACAGAACCTAAATATTGGACGATATTCCACTTCAAGAAGCAGGATGCTGTAATTATAAAGAAATATTAAAAAAAGAGGGATGCCAACCAGACCTGCTGTGTTTTCACAAGAACATTTCAATTGAGCAAAATCAGGAAAAGTCAAAACTTATTAAAAAAAAAGAAGAAAATATCTGTATATTTCTCCTGATTGGTACTTAGGTTATCGAATTCATTGCTGTTGACTGCGAAAACCGAGGCCCTGTAATATTTAGAGCACAATCATTGAATAAAAGGGATACATAGAGTAATATCTTGGAAGCATCATGCTACTGAGACAAGACCTTCATAATTTGTAAAAGACATTGGAAATAAACTGCCACACGTATATAAAGGTTGGGAGCTAAACTTCTTTCCATTATGCAAATAAGTATTTTAAGTGGGCAGATTCCTATCCTTCGTGGTACAGAAATTTTTGAGTCTCTGTGGATTTTTGATTCTCCTTTAATGCTGACATGGTAGACTTTGAACTTTCTTCTCCACAAATTTCTTCAGGGATACTGAGGAAACTGAAAGAAGAATGTGCATATGGCAAGCACAAAAAGTAATTGTGTGCAAGTACTTATTTTTGAAAAGGTAACTTAACCAGAAGTTGGGTAAGATGTCTCTGATACAGTCTTGAGGGAGATCCAATATAGACATTGAAGTACTGACTGATGGTAGAGACTTTAAAAAATCAACTCCTTCTTTTCTAAACCTAGAAAAGGAAGCAATTTGACTGCTGTTGGTCTTCACCAAGAAAAACAAATGACAGAGGTCTGTGCAAAATCAGACATAATTTCTTGGGAGTGTCATTCAGCACTCTCAGCATTAGTCAATAACTTTCGCCAATAATCTCACTTTTCTTCAATTTCCTTCCAGACTGTGTGTTTCCCTGTAAAAAGTATAAAGACATTCTTGCATTGGCTTCTAAATTGAGGTCACTGGAGAGGTTTAACAGCCTTAGATACTTTAACAGTAGAGACTAATGAGCACTCAGTGTCCATTGGAAATTGATGTTATTTGTCCATATCTAAGGTTCATTTGAAAGTTCTTCTAGAAATGTCTTCCCTTGGTGACAGTAGATTGTAAGCAAATATTTTCTCTGTCAATGTAGTAATTGCAGCTTGTAAATTGCTGGAACATAGAAATAATTATTGTTAACTGTTTCGAGTAGACAATGTACATAGGTTTATTTGTTAAAGGGTATTTTAAAATCTCCAGGCGTTCCATAGGATCACCTGAGTCATAGCTGCAAATGCTAGTGATGGAAAATAATAACAAGTTTAAACAGTCAAAAAATTAAAGAAGTAAACCAACACCCCTCAAACTGCCAAAAGATCTAACTCAATGTATTTTTCCTCACTCAGAAAGTCAAGCTGTTCACAAATAACGAGTGTGATACTAACTGCTTTTTTTCCTGCTGAACTAATCTGGATAGCAATCCATTTCACGTTATGAGGGAAGAAAAAGGTGTCATGATCTGGCTTTACAGTGCAACTGATGCTAATTATGCAAAATATTTTTAAAATCCTACGAACTTACATAATACTACAATTGATCCCAAGAGATGATTAGAATTTCACTTGCAGAATGTAAGAAAGATATGAGACAGACAAATCAGGAAACAGGACAATTTCCATTTGATGGCATATTTATGCAGCAAGTATACTTCCAAAATTATACGCATGATGTATTTAAATTTTTAAAGTATTTTAAAGCCTTTTACCCCAATGTGGTAGAATGATCAAGCTAAACAATCATATGGTTTGTCACAAGGAAATGACAGCTCAGTACACATGCTTTCTGTGCTTAAAACAACATTTCCATGAGTATCAAATATTCTTTAAAATAATACCAATATTCAGCATACTTAGTTACTCAGTTGTGTGAACTGTCTAACTTGGTTTATCATGAGATTCCACTATTTGGTAGATGTCTGGACTGAGCACAGTTAGACCTTTGAAAACAATGGCTTAGAAAGACAGGGAAAAGTTACTGGGCTAGTTTATCTTTTGTATAATATTCATATAGGAAAAACATGTGGCAGGTTCCCCAACTGACAGAAACTCTTATGTGGTGCTTTAATTATACTAAACATTACAAGACAGGGAACACAGGTTTATTTTGATCTTTATATTTTAAAACAAATCCAAATACTAAGCTTGCACTCGCTACCTATAATAGCCTGAAATGTGCCTTGAGTATGTGTCCATTCCTTATACAAACACTGTGGGACATCTAGAAACACATTTTCTATTGCCTCATATTTCTATTTCTCATGTTCCATGGCAATATCAATTGCAGACATCTGTGGCTGCTCTCACACTTTATTGCTATCTCCTCCTGCCAAGGCCTTGCTGGTCACTCATATTAAGAGCACTTAGATCTTGCTCAGTGTAATCTTTTCATCTTTCCTGGTTGGTTACGAAGTTGAACCTCATAAAAACCTGGTTCTGAGAGATTATTTACGCAGTTTGTCTTCCACCACCTAACCACATATCTCACTCATTTAAATAATTGCTTGTTTGTTTGTATTTATGACACAGTGTTGACATTGTATTTGGCTGAATTTGTTATGGAAAGTCTTGATCCAGTGTGAATTTCATTCTCTTCATGACTATTCTATCTGAGGAGTAAGCTGATACAACAGTTGGAGTTTTATAGGCCATAACGGAGAAAGAGATGCCTCAATTATCTCTTTAAAGACTGGCTATAATATTACCTCCTTCTACTTAGCTGAATTTTTTTCAAACCTCTCATCCAAGAGAATAATTTGGTAACATCTTTGTCCTTGAATATCCCCACCTGTTTTTAATACTTTAAAAGGAACATTTCCAACCTGTTTTGTTTTCCTAAATGTGCTTGCTTTTCATTGACTTTCTTTATAGAAATTGAGTCCTTTCACAAGTTGTTCCACAGTGCAGGTTGATACTCTGCTTTTTGACATGCAAATATTTAAGTAGAAATTATTAGTTATGTGATTTTTTTAAAAAACATGCATGCATCAATTTTTATGTATAAAAATAGTATCTATTGTTGATACTTAAAATGTGTGCTATTGTTCACTGGTGCAGTTTTTGATATCTAGAGGAATTTGCCTAAATTCTCACAAAAAAAGTAAAACATGAGAATTCCAAATCCATAAAGAAATGAGACTCGAGGTACATTTTAAATTTGTACAAATAAGTTGACATTACAAGGTTAAAAACTAATTTTCTTATAAGAAGCATTTTTAGCAGAAAAAGAGATAATGCACATGGAAATGAAGTTAGGATGATTCTGATAAGTCATTATTAAAATATGAAACAAATTTAACCAATAGAAAAGTGGGGAGCATGTATGAAGTTGTTTTATTTTAAATTCAGGTGATGGATTTAAGTACCGTCACAATAAAACCATTATTCCCTCCCATAAAATGATATTTTTTTTCTCCTTTGAGTCCATTTGTGAGGAAGTGAGCAACGGCAGGAGCTTTATCAGTTGTCTCTACACATGACTGTCACTTGATCTGCTCTTTTCATGACACCATGTGTTTTTAATTATTTATGTATGCTTCAGTCTTCCACTGCTACTATGTAAGAAGATGTAAATCTATGAGCTTTTGGTATAAATGCCAGAACTCTACATTATTATAATTTCTGGTTGTATCTTCTCTTCACCTTCAGAATGTCAAAAAAAGCTGAAGCTTAAATGAAATCTTCATCTCAGTTGTGTGGGTTGTGTGATTTATAAAGTCATTTTACAAGTATGATTTAGTTGTATCTACTGAGAGATCCCCACCCTAGCCCAAAGACATTACTGTCAGCTTAAAACTCTGGCAGTATATAAACTACATGGATATAGTCACAACTTGTTGTCCCAGACCTTATTAATCCTTAAGCTATTTGCATTTAAAAGCTGGTTTTGACATGGAATCCACTGTAAATCTGCACTCCCTGAAATTCCACTGACACTTCAGGGTGACATTTTGATTTTTTATTTTAAGGAAATCTCTGTTCTTGCTTAATCTCATAACCTGTTATGCAGGCATTATTTTGTTTTGTAGAAAATATGTAGCTTACTATAAATTATTATGTCTTTGCTCTGCCAAAGCCATTATCCATAAGGGACCTTTCTAGTGAACCAATATCAAAATATAGATAAGATTACCATAAGTTTAGAACCCGCATCTTGAAAGCCTCAGGGGTCTTTTGTATTAAGCCTCTTTGTTTCACAAAGCTACCAGCATGAAGTTATGAATGACATTAACAACTTGTAACACTTGCAAAATAAAAATATCACTTGATTGTTTTCAGAGTAAACTTGTTGCATTGCAGCAGATACTGACTTTGTTTCTTACGGCACATTTGTTTTTATATTTTCTGACGTTATATTTCAGCAGAAAAAGATGACAATTCAAAACCACTTAAGAAGTAAGACTGATCTTCCCTCAGAAAGAGTAGAAATTGTCATTTCAGAAACAACTCTTTAAGCATCCTATCTTCCCCCTCTCTCCGAAATGTATATTTGTATGCATGTGACTTTAAACACATAATTAATCCTAATTTCTTCATTAGACTATTTTAAGTTTATTGTTATTTAAAAGTATTTTTCTAGAGAATGGTAATACAGTGTTTCCTTCAAAGAAAACAGATACTTATTTTTCTAACTGAAAGACACAGAGGAACAGAAAATGCTTTATTTTTTTTTAATATTTCCTCAGCTGAAGTTGTCATGTGGTGTTATAAATGAGGACGAATCTCTAGCATTTATTTAATTAGTTGTATAAAGGTGTAGCAACATGAGTGTTTTTTTTTTCTATAAGACAACCACAGACAACAAAAAAATTCAAAATATAGTCAAAGTTATTTAGGAAGAACAAGTTTAAAAAAAGGTTAAAAATGGAACAAAAGAAGTTTCAGAAGTCAGTTACAGAAGATATTGGCAGGTTTACTTCTGTTATATAAAATGATATGACAGTTTGGGCTGACAACCTGAAGATGTCAGGTAAGAAATTCAAGAACAGTTGTTAGGTATGGACTATGCCACATGACTCAAAGAAGCACTTGGTAGGCATCACAGTTGTTAGAATATCCCCTTTAAATTGCCAGTTTCTCTTCCTTCACGTTGCTGCCCTGTGAGGAGTAGCTTGTGATCCAATGAAGACATCAATGTGAACTCACATGATCAAGATCCTCTGCCACAAGATAACAGCATGTGAAAACTGAGTTGTGAAGTGATACCAAGCCAAATGCTGCTCAAACAATACCCAGTCCCCCGTCTCTAATTGTGTTTGTTTTATTCCAACTATCAGTCAGAAATGGTAAATGATGTTACATCTGCTCTGGCAATACAGACAAATGGATTACCAGAGGAATGTGCTCAGATATCTAATAGGGACAATGTGATTACTTGTAATGTAATGATTCATGTGCTATATCTTTCAGCAGCTGCTTTTTGGGAAGCAAAATCAAAATACACCATAGCTGTTCGTAAGTGAAGCACTGAGAATAAGGAGGCGAATTTTTCAGTGTTAGACTTTATAAGAACTCAGTAAATTGAGAGAAGACTGAATTAGTTATAGATCTTGGCTTATTCAGATGCACAAGAGTGACAGGAAAGAAAGAAGGAAAAGATAGAGAATTAATTTTTTAGCCAACAACCATTACAGTACATTTCTAAAGAAAGAAGGAACCAAATAAATATAGTGACTTTGTTTGCCAGAAGAAATAATCATTCTTCCTCCAGCTATAAAAATATCATTCAGTGACTGGACTGTCAACAACCTCCAGCAATCCAAATGTTTCCTTTACACCCAAAGAGGTTCTGAGTGCTGCAGCAGATACAGCGTCCACTACACTGAAAAGTGCAAGTCCAACACCAATAGCTGGCTTCTGTGTTGTGCAGAAGCACATGTATAATTGCTTAGTAAGTTCAGTATTTCAGGGATAAAGACATTTTCAATTCAGATACTCAGGAATTAGGCTTAGTTGTCATGGCATTCTCAGTCACTGACCAAAATCCACCCTTGTTTCTTGCTACCAGAAGTAAATATAACTTTGCACAGGTTTCAAAATCCTCTATAATAATAATTTTAAAAAATTGCAGTATTTAATAAGCATTGAAAAAATTAAATTTGTGTTTGCTTCTACTACATATGGAGAATAAATACTAGGTTCATTAAAAACCTATAATGTTTTATGTTTGTATTTTATCATTCTTTGAATTAAATATGCTTATGTTTTGAGATAGTTGAGAGCTATATATTATGGATCTCAGAATTTATATGTCTAGCTTTGATAAAAAATCTGTCTAGCTTTTCTGCTACATATGAACAGCAACTAGGTATTAAAATTTCAAACTTCAGTGTAGCTAATCCTTCTTCAGAAATCATTTGAGATTAACAAACAAATAAGCCTGATTTAAAATTGTCTGAGACTATGTCATTAACTTGCTGGACCTGAAACATGGTGAGAGTCAGCTTTGTAAAAGATGATATTTTAATAAATATAATTATTTTCTTAACACTAAAATTAAATATTTTTAAAGATAATTATTTGAAAGCAATAATAGAAATTAAAATTCCCTGAAATGTATTTCTAAAATCAAATCCCAACTGCAATTCACAGCATGGATAATTGGGACATACATAATCCAACTGATAGCTGTTGGTGAAAGGCAGCAGGTTTTAGTTTCTGGAAAGTAAGTCTGGGGATGCCAAGGCTTGGAGCAATAGCATGGCTCTTTTGAAGATAATGATTTGTGCAACCTTACCTCCAGTGCTGTGTGCAGTTTTGGTCACATAAATATAAGATATATATTAAACTGTGAGAGTGTCCAAGGGAGGGCAACGAAGATGTTGAAGGGCCTTGAGGGGAAGCTGCATGAGGAGTGGCTGAGGGCACTTGGTCTGTTCAGCCTGGAAAAGAGAAGTCTTGAGGGGAGACCTCATTGCAGTCTACAGCTTCTTCATGAGGGGAAGAGAAGGGGCAAGCTCGGATCTCTGCTCTGTGGTGACCAGTGACAGAAACCATGGGAATGCCCTTAAGCAGTGTGGGGAAGGTTTAGTCAGGATATCAGGAAAATGTTCTTCACTCAGAGAGTGGTTGGGGATTGGAACAGGCTCGCCAGAGAGGTGGTCACAGCACCAGCTTCGCTGAGTTCAAGAAGCATTTGGACAGTATTTTCAGACACATGGTGTGATTCCTGTGGAAGTTTTTGTGCAGGGTGAGGAGTTGAACTCCATGATCCTTCCAGCTCAGCTTATTCAGTGATTCTGTGACAAAATCCTTAATGAATTCAGTAAGGGTTGTTGTTTTACTGCGGTTCTTTGTGGTCCATTGTGGTTCTTGTGGTTCATTGGACCAAGATTGCACTGTAGTCACTTCCCTATCCATGAGGTCAAAAGGGCAATATATTTTTGTAGGGACACACTTGGTTTTCAGTTGAAAAACATTATGCAAATGTACAACATCAATTAATAACTCTTTAATTGCAAACTGATTCAATATGTTTATTAAAAAAACTGTGACTGGTTTTACAGAGTTTTCTCAGAAAATCCTAAATGCGTCATTCCGAGATAATATATCAGCCCTGGAGAATTTTGGAAGAGTGAAGCAGATGTACCCTCTGAATCAGATAGAGCTGCATGTAGCTCAGTAGGAGTATTCATAGAGGAATGCTACACTCACTCTGTAGTAAAGTGCATCATCCCACAGAATTAATAATCTTTATGGATGCTATCCCTGGAGATACATGTTCTGTGCAATATCTGACAGACAGACAGAGAAGAGGCCATGCAAGTCATATAATCTGATTTTATGAGATGGAAAGTTAATTTTCTTCATTGGTCTGCTGTTTGAGTATTATGATCCATTAAGAGAAGAGGAAATTGAGACCTCTTGGGACAGGGTAGTGGAATGATTACTGTTCCTAGAAATTGTCAAGCGTGTTGAAAGGAGCAACTGCTCCTAACCTGTAAGGTGGGACAATCAAGTGAAGAAACACTGAAGCCTTAGATAGGATGGGATATGGAGCATTCCAAAAGGATGGAACCAGAGGGGATGCAACAGTTTTCTGGAAATTAATGAACTACAGAATTGACTTCAAGTGAGCCTGGCTGAAAGGATATGCTTAAAAGAACATAGTTTGGTTCATGGACCCTTTTTATTACCATTTCTTTTTACCCAGGAATTTGTAATTTCCTATTCTGAAGAAAGTTCTTCTGGTTAACATCCTATTGAAAATGGTGGGTTGCTTGGTTTAGGCTGCCTCCCTTGGAGACTTCAGAGAATGAGGTAGTTCATTTCAGGATCTTAGCAATTCTATATCTCACCATATTCTGCATTGTTGAAGGTGCTTGTATGCTCTCTTTTTGAATTTATTTGTAACATTTCAAATAAAGCTGTGTTTTTATTTTTTTAATTTTAAGCTCAAGTTGCTATTTTTCAGTGAATGTGAAATGTTGAACATGAAAAACCCCCAAAAATATGTTGTTTTCAGTTCCTTAACAGTTGGAAATCAGATATTAAAAGTTGGCATGTGCTATAAAAATAAAATGCCCAATTTATTTTTTCAATCTGACTCTGATTTTCCTAATAATGGCCCAGTGAGATTCCTAACTTGTTCTGCTCTTTTTATCCACAGTAAATTTAGATGCTCTCCAGCATAAGTAAAGGTGGGTAAATATGATTTCCAGTAAGTTTTTGTGGGATTTGCATGCTCTTATTGTTACAAATTCTGACCTTCTTGTTACAGTTATACAGTTTTTAAATTCAGAACACTTTGGTTGGTTTGAGGTTTCCTTATGGTGGTGGTGGTTTTTTATTTGTTTGGGTTTTTTAAAATTTCACAATCTTATAAGACGGTATATGATTAGTTTCTTCTATTTCATCCTCTTCCCCTAGGTCAGTCAGCATCATCTTGTTATCTTTCATCTTTTGTCATGTGTTCAGTTAATTTAGTCAATTTTCCATAATGCAAATTTGTGGATGTTCACACATGCATTTCTTGAGCACTCAAGCTGCCTAAAATTGAAACTATAGATTAGACCACTTCCTTTTCCAGTTTACTTGGTCATACACATTTCAATTCAAAACACTAGGCCATTGAAGAGATCAGTTTCTGCGACTTCTATTCTGCCAAGTTCAGGTCTGAGCCACAAGCATAAGTTTAAATTGTAGTTTAATTCCTTGTTGCATTTCACTGCTTAAGATGCATGGGTGTTTTCTCATGATTTAACTGAATTAAAAACTGAGGTGAGTTTCAGCCTAGCTTTTCTTCCTATTCTTAGTTAGGATAAATGTTCAAACAAGTAGGGATTTATTATCTGTCATGTAGAAAAAAAGGTCCAGTGTGATTGTTCCACCCTTCTGTGCTACATACAAAGGAAGAACTGACAGCAGAATATGTAGGTTCTATTTCTGCTAGAAATTAAGTATTCACAGACACATTGTCATTATAAAATTTACTTATTTGTGAAGAGAATTTTGTTACCTCTGCTATGTTTCGTAACAGGATTTCAGTATCTGCTAACCATTTTAGAACTTTTTTTTTTCCTAGCAAGCTATTTCTTATGTCTTTCTTCAAAAATCAAGCTTATTTCACATAAGAAACATGGCTACATCATCTTGTGCTTATCAATGGGATATTCTGTGAAAGGTCACAGACTCTTGAACAGCTTTTACCTGGCAGTATGAATTAATATTTTCCAGATCATGCAACACTTCATGTTACTGTTGCCTGGCAAGATGGTAAAAAGTGTCAAAAAAAGATTTAAGATTCTTCCTACAAAGAGACAGATATTTTCTGAAGTAGTTTTTAATATTTATTTTTACTGTTGAGAAATATACTAATGTTTTGGTAGGCAATTTAGCTGCTATGTTATGTACAGAAGCAAGTATTTATTGGGGTTGCTATGTATTCAATAAATGGAAATTATCACAGCACCAATTTTTTTGGTGTTTTTCACTGCTTCTAAGTCTATTTATTTTTTATATGTTTCCTTAAACTAGTAACAAGTCCCCTGCCACTTTAAAACTTTTCCTGCAGTGAGGTAAAAATGGATGAAGCATGACATACAATAAAATTAGAAAATGTATTTGAGCCTTTTTTGGTAAGAAATTGAGCAGAGCTTGAGTTGTGGAAGGTATTTACTTACCCAGTGAGTATTTACTTCATCATGACCCAGACACTGTTATTTCCACTTGTGGAAGAATTTGTCATACCAGTGCCTAGGAAAACTTCAGGTTTCATACAACCTAGTCAAGTTCCACACAAAATATTTTTGAGAATTTAAGTCCCACTGTATCAATTCCACAAGCTTAGTAGAATAGGAGAGGATCCCATTCTTCCAATGTTTTAAAATATGTTCTCACTAAGCTTTCCTTTACACCAATGAGATGGTGATGGCACGTAGGCATAGTTGCTATGAAAATTATGAAAAAGAAAATTTTGAAGGTCTTAAAACAATGGAGAAATATCTGGCAGATGGAAGTGAAAGTGCAGTTGGAACTGGTATCAAAAACAGCGTGAAATGAGGTGACTGCAAGACTTCTTTTTTTTTTCCCCTCCAGATTTTAAATGCAGCTGGATAAATAATAAAAATGTGCCTTATATGAGTGGATACATATGTGATGTCATTTCTCAAATCCTGGTAAAACATGTCACATAATGATTATACACTGGCAGACTCTTGAGATATATGTGGTAGACATATAAGTCCACAAAACGGACATTATTAGACTTACAATCATTGCAACCAGCTATCCCAAGGAAACAGATGGATTCATGTTTCAAAATAGTTTTGAGGGTAAAATAATGGAACATTATTCTTTAGTCTAATTGAGAGGGCCAAGTCTAAGATAGGCAGAAACATGATCATTTTCTAAGTGGCAAGAAGAAAACTTGCGGATCAGTGTGTCCTAAGGACTCCACAGCCATAACCCTTTTTTCCAGGAGAAGAACAAGGAGCATCTTAGGATAGAGAGTTTCTTCCTCAAAATGGACAGATCTTTTACTGCTTAATCTTATTAGAATCCAGTGTATGGCCCATGGTGCACTGTGGGGTTATGTGCCAGGCTCATGCTATTTATGTGATGGAGAAAAGTATGGGACTTAAAGGTCACTGCGGGTTTTGCATGTGCCTTTGGGTGTATTCCCGCCTGGTTTTGCAAATATGGATGTTGTAGCTGTTGCTGTAAGGACAAGAGGGATAAGATCATGTAGCCTGTCCTCTCCTAACAGGAACTACTGTACCAAACCTACTTGCCAGTCCTGTGCTTTCTGAGAGTGACTGAGACAACTTGTTTCCCCAGGTCTCTGCCTCACCTCCATGACCCCTTCTTCTCCTCACTACCAGCTTCACTACAACCATCATTAATTCCTTAAATTTCTCCTTTAAATAAACCCAAACACCTCTGAGAAGATTTAGCCTGGTCCCAGCACACTCACTGTCCCCATGAGCCAGACTCTGTGTAGCAGCTCTGTGTCCCAGGGCCAGGGTAATGCAGTGCTGAGAAGACAGAGAGTCACCTGCCCCTGTGCAGGCAGCTGCAGGCCTCCTGCTAAGTGATCATGACACCTGTCTTTCCAGCCAACAATTTGGGATTTGCTAGTATAATGACAATCATCATTCACACTAGTGCTGTGTTTAGTGAGAGGAGTTTATTCTATTTTGGTCTTTATGTGAATCATACTTCTGCCCTTTTTTGAAAATGCTCTGAGAATAAGAGTTTTTGAAACCAGCTTTGTTTTCAACTTGTGTATGTAAATAAAATGGTAAGCAGAGGAAAAAAGTCACTTCCAGAGTGAAGGGAAAGGTAGTTCAGAAACTGAAGGAGAGCTCTCTCTTCACCTGAAGTGCAAAGTCTAGTCTACCATTTAGGAAGGGTGGGGCTTCACGCGTTGGCTACATGTAGAAATTTTCATGTATGGTAGAATTTCTAAATGCACCTTCATTAAAAATTTCCTGGATGGGGATTAAGGGAGTGTAATTTGTCAGCGAACCAGAAACCAGTTCAGGGGTTGTGGTTCAAGCTGATAAGACCTTGGAGGAAATTCCCTCCTACTGTTAGGAAAACTGGAAAGCGGAAACCCAAAGTATGACTGCTTTAGCTGATAAGAGAAAAATAAAATTATCTCGAAGTAAAGAGGGAGTTTTTATATTCTCTTTATTAGATTTACAAAAGAAAATATTGATAAAATTTATCATTAAGCTGAAAGTTAAATATATGCAAAACTTTTTTTTTTTTGTTCATGCCATCTGTATTAACTGACTTCTTAGATTATGAAGTATGACGTGACTAAATTGGTAAGTAGTGTAAGTGGAGGTAGCATAAGTAAGTTTACAATTTACTTGTCATTCCATTTAGGCTTCTACTTAAAATAACTACAAAATTCCCAACTGATGTAAATATGACTGTTCATCTGAAATAGAATTATTAAGCACTTTGGTTTTATCAACTGTGCTGTAGTTCATAGTGTTTAAAAGATGTGGTGAAAGGGTTTAATCAAAATGAGTAACAACATTCCATTCAATTTCTGTAGTCTAATTATCCAATTTTCACTTATTTCATACATGTGCAATGCCTGCTGAAGGACTGAGGTAAAGGTTATCTTTGACTGTAAAACGTACATTACTGTGTATTTATGCTTACTTAAATTATGAGAAGGGAAGTAGAAGTGAAGGCTCTACTTTGCTCTTAGGAAAACTCCTAAGTGCTTTCTTATTTGATTGTGTGATAGTTTTATAAACATTTGCTTTCCAAACTTACAAATTCTTGTTGATGATTTAAAATTGTCACTTGGCACACAGCTGCATTATAAAATGCCTTTTAATTAATCTGTTCATCACAGGTCAGGAGGTTGGAATCGCAGTAGTCATCTGTACTTGTTCACTCATCTAAGCGAATTGCCTTGGCTGGGAATTTGCTCATCCTGGGAGATGAAATTTCTTCCTTTTCTCTGAAACAAGAGAGGAGATGTAGAGTGAAGTGCTCAGGGTAAGACGAGATCTTGCCATAGATGACAAAGGACCACTGGTAGTAAGAGTAGATGTGCAGGAAGGAGAAGACCAAGATGTTGAGAAGAGAGACAATATACTCTAACAGGAGAATTAATCAAAGTAGAAAATATAAACTGTGCACATCCTCCCGACATGAAGATGGAAGATCTGGTGAGTTCTCAGTGACAAAAAGGCTAGAACACAAAGCAGATTCAAATGTATTTTATTTTCATATTTAATCGTATTTTATCTACTTTCTATTTCATGCAAATTACTATAACATGTTCCCTTCTGCTTGTCAGACATGTAACTTCAAAAGAATTTAATTGTGAACCAAAAGACTCACACCTTCGGTGGTATTTTAGAAAGACTATATTTAAGCTTTGGGTGGAGGCAGGTGGAGGATTTGACTGAAGGATAGGTACTGAAAGAAAGTATGTGCCTGGAGCATGGGTACGAACTTTCAAGACTAAACACAGGCGAAGAGTTTTAATCTCAAGTATGTGCCTCTGGCTGTGTCTCAGATATGAGGACAGAAAGCTGCTGGACCTCTGTTCAGAGCCGTAGTATTCAAGCAGCTGGAGCTCTGACAAAGGATTATTCCATGTCCAAGGTCAGATGGGACTCTGCAATGCTACCCTTTGGTACCTGTAATCAATCAGTTGTCTTGGCAATCCCCAGACATTAGGAACCCGCATTGATAATGAGGCCAGGTGTCTTGGTTCAGCATGCTCAGTTAGAAATGAGGCACATTTGGGCTAAAACATACCAGCTTTTAGGGGCACTCCTACAGTATAAAGCTAAAAACTGAGGGAAGGGAAGGGAAGGTTCCAGGAAGGTTCCAGGAAGGGAAGGTTCCGGGAAGGTTCCGGGAAGGTTCCGGGAAGGGAAGGTTCCGGGAAGGTTCCGGGAAGGTTCCGGGAAGGTTCGGGAAGGGAAGGTTCGGGAAGGGAAGGGAAGGTTCGGGAAGGTTCGGGAAGGTTCGGGAAGGGAAGGTTCGGGAAGGGAAGGTTCGGGAAGGTTCGGGAAGGGAAGGTTCGGGAAGGGAAGGGAAGGTTCGGGAAGGTTCGGGAAGGTTCGGGAAGGTTCGAGAAGGTTCGGGAAGGGAAGGGAAGGTTCGGGAAGGGAAGGTTCGGGAAGGGAAGGGAAGGTTCGGGAAGGGAAGGTTCGGGAAGGGAAGGTTCGGGAAGGGAAGGTTCGGGAAGGGAAGGGAAGGTTCGGGAAGGTTCGGGAAGGTTCGGGAAGGTTCGGGAAGGTTCGGGAAGGTTCGGGAAGGTTCGGGAAGGGAAGGGAAGGGAAGGGAAGGGAAGGGAAGGGAAGGGAAGGGAAGGGAAGGGAAGGGAAGGGAAGGGAAGGGAAGGGAAGGGAAGGGAAGGGAAGGGAAGGGAAGGTTCGGGAAGGTTCGGGAAGGTTCGGGAAGGGAAGGGAAGGGAAGGGAAGGGAAGGGAAGGGAAGGGAAGGGAAGGGAAGGGAAGGGAAGGGAAGGGAAGGGAAGGATCTTATAACATTATGGTTTAACAAAGAGTAAATTTTTATTTAGTGTAGTGTTTTTGTAAGGTTATATTCGACATTGGTATGTGTTGTTCCTTATATGTCTAATCTAACGCAGGTTGTAACACTGATTTTCTTCCTTGTTCACAAAATCTGCATGGCATTTCAAGTGAAAATAATGCAGGACATGTTGCTAACTACTGGGAATGCAGTATTCTATAAGTATTTAAACTGCAAATATATATATTTTTATATATATAAAATGAAGCAAGTAGATAAAAATACCAAATATAGAGAGTCATTAGAGAGTCATATACTTTGGGGAAAAGCACAATTTGAAATATCTTTCCAAAAACTCTTGCCAGTGAAATCAGTAAGTGGAGTCTGGAAGGCAAAACACTATTAGATTTTGATTAAGAAGGGCACATGTGGGCTGTTGCTACAAGAGAAGCCCCACTCTCTTGTCTTACATTTCTTGACTTTGCTCTAGTTCTGGGAACAGTGATTGGTCTGTAGTTTAGCTTAATGAGTGGAGCATACAGATAAACAGTTTACCAAAAATGTCAAATAAACAAAACAAACCAATCAAAGAAACAAGGAGATGTTTCCATTGGACTGTCTTGACAAAGGAGTTAAACTATAGAGCAACACCCTGTACCTCTGAGAACTGGTTCAAAAACCCTCCAGCACAGGACTGAACTATATCCTTTCTCAGTGAGAGAAATACTGACAACTAGGACAACTTCAGAAAGCTACCTGACATTTTAGGCACCATTTTTTCATCTATTGAACTTATTATTTCTCTAATTTCTGTCCACACTTCTTTTATTACTATTGGACCATGAATTGGAGGTTTTCATTACAGTAACACTTTGCAAACATGAAATTCGCTACTATTCATAGAAACATGTACTTTATACTGTTATACTCGCCTCTCTTTTTAGTAGCACTATTACTCATATTTGTAGTTTTAAAAGTTAAACTTAAGTAAAAATCAGATTTTGAATGAATGGTGAGGTTTGTTTTTATGTCGGGTTTTTTAGTTTTCAGGTTCTGAGATTGCAAGTGGCATCGTAACACTTCAGACACAATCTGTCAGGGCAATGTTGGAAACAGTAAGACTTAAAGTGTGGACACTTGGACACAATACCCTCTAATTTGGGGCAAATGTGAAAATGCATAGCTTTTTTTTCATTTTACTCTGTTTACTTATTTAATTCTCTCTTTACACATGTTGTAATGTTTGACATTCAGGTCAGTTGGACAAGGGTATTTTGGTATGGTAAACACACTGTGCAAGCACTGTATAGTATGCAAAGGAACCTGTTTTATTCAGGGCAAGCCTAGATTGTTTAACAGGAAAAGCAATGTGTACTGAGATTGGTGAGATAGATTTCATTGTGTTCCATGGCTTTTCGAAACTGTGTAATAAATGGGATACTCAAAACTGGACAAAGAGGAGAAACGGGTCTTTGCCCCCTAATATCTGTATCACTGATAGGAGGCCGTGCCACTCTTGACCTCCTTGGCTCAGCATCCAGCTGCTGTTTTCAGCATTTGAATATGGCTATGAAAAATGACCTGACATAGCTCTCCAAAGAATTTGCATTGTTCCTTGCAGGCTTATTAAACACTGTAACCATTCAGGTAGGGATCTGTTTATTAAGCATTTATATTTGTGCTACTATTATATTCCCTGGTTTCCCTGCTGAAACACAAACAGAAAACAGTGCGCTCAGTTTCTATAAGTTCGTTTCTATACAAACATACATAGGCCTGATTCCAGTCCCATGTACTCTTGTGGTATCAAACACTGCTCATTTGAAGTGCTGGCATTCTCAAGAGGCAGTTGAAGAATTTTCATACAGATTAAATAGTATCAGAAAGGATAGAAATGTGGGATGTGTGGAAAAAGGAATCATTTCCATTCAGCAAGCCTCCCACTTGCCACTGAAAAGCTCTATATATTGGGCTCGGGGCGTGCCGAGGAAAGTGTACAGAAGATAGCTTTTCTATTTGCTTCAGAAGAAATGCATGACTCAGTTAATGCCAATTGACACTGATTGTCTCAGTGCAAAGCGCTACCAGACACTTCAGTGTACAGAGTTTTTAAGGCAACACTTGGAGGAGGAGCACAGGAATGAGCTGATAAAAGTTGTCACAGTTCCATTTCCATTAGGGGAACCACCATGCTGATTTATACCGGCTGAAGGCATGCTAACAAGGCACCCACAGGAACGTTGTGTCTAATTTAGAAGAGAACAGATCACTTTTTTATAGTATTTTGACACGACCACTTAAAGTCTTATAGAAGGGAAGGCGCTGTTCAGTTCTGCATGCTTTGGATCAGGCTGTGCAAAACCAATTTTTTATTGAACATAATTTCCTTATAACAGTCTCATAAAAAGATCCATGGTAAGTGTCAGAGAAAAAGGGTGGTGTATCGTTTGTGGGTATCAAGCTTATTTTCTTACTTGCCTTAAACATACATAAAATGTACATATTTTAGACCCTCCAGATGTTCCAGTGTTTTCTATAATAATTATTACTTTATTCTAGTAATATTCTAGCAATGAATATAGGTAGATAGATGTGAGTATGGCTCACAGAATAATCTAGAAAAGGAAAAATCAAAAAAGAGCAAACAAGTTTTATGTAAAGAACATTGAAATTTTTACTTGCTGTAAAGGATTTGAGCAAGACAGCTATCAAACATTTAGCAGTATATTTTAGTAATTTGCTCATTTATTGTAGGTAAAAACTTTTAAGGCATTGAATGTGTTCTCAGGGTTAAAGCCCCAATTTTTGCTCTTTTCCCTCTACCTCCCACCTTTCTTTTTAATTTATTAATAATCAAAACCTTTCTATTATTTCTAGATAAGAATGTCAGTTATTTGGCTGCAATATATCATTCATTGTTTTCAATAGGCTTTAATGCAAGGTTATATTGACCTTGTGTAAATTTTGATTTAAGAACTAACAGCTATTAACAATAGACCTCTGGTGCATTTGTTTCTGCATGTCTTGTAGGCAGCATACAAAAAACATTTCTAAAGTATAAGTAAACCCCATCAGTTTCAACAGGAAATAATGACCCCATTTGCCATGGAAACAAAAGGACTCTATGAAAATGCACTGAGCTGTCTCCATACCAAGGTAAAATAACTCTAAAAATAAGACTGGTTCTTTGTATTAACTGACCGAGTGGAAGAGATTTTACTTTCTGATCCTTTTCAAGCAAAATATAAATACTTCTGAATATTTTTGAGACAGTCAACAACTGAATTCCTTTTTTTCAATCCTGCTTTCTTTCAAAGATAGAATGAAAAATCAAAACAACAAATGACTTTTTATAACAGCAGATGGTCAATATAAAATTAATTTTAAAACAACTGTGAAGGAAAGTTACAGTAAATACCTTCCCTTCTTTTCCCTTCCAATCCTGCTCACTTCCCCTTCCTTCTCACTTCCCCTCACTACCCCTCTCTCCTGATACCTGTAAGATCAAAGGGTCAAAGTGTATTCATTTGGGCTTTAAAGGGTAGCTGGGAACCCTCCTCTTCTCCCTATCTCTTCCCAGAATATTTTACTTCAAATACTTTTTTTCCATGTTACACTGAAACAAAAAGGTTTCTTGATTCAGTCATGAGGCACAGACCTCACCTTCTTCTCAGAGCTGGTTGCCATAAAATTAAGCAGTTCACTGTGAAATTGCTCCACACAGCCTGTGCTCCACACTTTAATTTGTATTTTATAGGAAACTAAAATAATGAGAAAGTATTTTATGAGGCTACAGGACATCCAAATATTAAGCACTCCCTGAAAAGAATTGCAGTGCTTCGGTATCTCTAGGAATTAGGTTCTTAGTGATCCTATGAAATAAATTATTTCTATGTGCAAGACAGGGCAAAATTTTGCTGTCACTTGAAAAATTTACCATTGTGGTGTTGGAAAAAAACCCCCAAACCAAACAAGCAAACAAAACCAAAAATCTACAAGAATAAAAGTATTTGTAGTCACATTCCAAGGTATTTCACTAACCACAATCTGATTAAGGAACCGCCAAAATACACTTAATCTAAGCTTTGAGCTGTGCCATTTAGCAGTTCAAATTAAAAAACCCACAGAAACCAGCAGTTCTCAGGAAAGACAGACTTTGCCCTAAGGGCCACCTAGAGGATGGAAAGAGATGACTGAGAGCTATGGAATTTTCACATTTAAAGAAGGTTTATCATTAGGAAATTAATCTGATTTTTCTCAGGAAAAAGTAAATTTTTCAGAATTAGTATAAAAATGGGAATGAATACTTTTCCTATTTAACTTCTTTTGGATTACTGTGTTAGCGCTTACCCCTGCTTTTACAGATGTCTTATCCCACAGAAGACATACCTAAGAGGTTATTTTATATGAGAATTTGAAGCTGGCCCATATTCATTGAACAATATTAATATTCTTTCAAGAGATCAGTAATTGAATTTGTTACATTCATTTAATGTAACTCTTCAAATGGGAGCTGAGTATAATTATTTTTGAGTCCCTGACTTTGTCCCTCTGGGACCACAAATCAATGTTTGGTGAGGGCGACAACAATTATTCTTATCAAAGTGATGTAATACATTCCAAGTTAGCTGGTTTCACTTCTTAGAGGGCTAAAGTTTTCAAAGAACTGCACTCAGGTTTGGTACAGCCTGTGAACTGGCAGGCTTTGCTCTAAAGATACACAGTCTGAAGTAAGCATCAGCAGAGAAATATTCTCACACCACTGGAAAGCTGAAGTGTGGTTCCATGAGCAGTTAACACCACTGTTCATTGTAACTCTCTGTGCCACATCAGCCTCTCATAAGACCATAACCCTGGTCTCAAGTGACTTGAGTACTGCTGTACATTGAACTCTGCTTCTTTCTTAAAAAAAAAATTAGTATAAAATCAGCACCAAACCGCAATGAGTTGAGTTGATCAGTGCTCAGCTTTAACATTCTGATTTCTTGTATTGTATTGGATCTCTTTCTTGGTTCCAATCTGTTAGTAAGGTACTTACAATTATTTGGCTGGTTGTAAAGAAATCTTCCATGTTTATCCTTTTAGGTTTTATTATTTTATCTCTCGTAATGGAATTTAAATACAGGGCTTAAGGTAAGAGTCAGTACAAGAGTAATCAAGGGTTTTGTAACATTTCATTTACTTTTGCACACTACCAGAAGCTATACTAAACATGACTGTATGCTAATAAGACCACAGGATGCTTTCATAGAAGAAAATATTCATGAGGAACAGAAATGTTTAATTTGAATGTATTACCTATTCCTTCTGGCTGGGTTTAGCACTGAGATGTGCTTGCTTTAGATGATACCCTTTTAATCCTGGAGAACTGTAATCTGAAAGACGGATTCAGGAGATGGATTTCTGAGAGATGTATAGTAATTCAGATTAGGAGAATTTCTTTCCCTACTTGCCATTTAATGTCACTGTGCTTCCGAAGAAGATTTCTCTGAGCTTCCTCGATATAGGCAAACAGCTTCTGATACGGGCCTAGCATTAGATCAAGGAAGTGGCTGAGGTATGCATTAGGTTTGACACTTCAGAAAAGAGAAGATATTTGTCCCTCTTTACATACAGAGTACAGAATGATGATACAAGCATGCCTGCAACAAGAAGCTCCAGTCTACAAGTCTTGGCTTTTTGATGTTTAAACTAGTGAAGCAGATTTGGGCAAGCCCTAGTAGCTTGCTGTCTTGAAGGTTTACGAGAATAATTTTAACAGTTTTTTTAGGTTTTGAAAGGACTGAATTTAGAGTTGTCTTAAAGTGTGAATACTCATTTTTTCACATATTGTAGGGCTTAACTGGTACAGAGAATAGTTTGCTATTTCCTGTGCCCAGTGCCATTACATCCTCTTTTTGTCTAATCAAGTGGTCAGGTGGCTAATCTTTTAGCAATTCTTTTAGCAATTAGGGTACCTTGTCAACTTGTCTGATTTTTTTAGATTTTTTTCATAGTAAAAAATGTCCATGAGACTACTTTTTTTTGATATTGTGATTGCTGTGTGCTCTAGTTTTTGTATGATTCTTCCTTTCTCTGAAAATTCTGGTTTTTTTAATTAAATTTTATGTCCTTTCCTTTCTGACATAAGCTTTAAACATCATTTCTGAATATTTTTAGGCTCTAGATCTCAGAGAGCCTAATGCGGGAAATTCTCAGTGTTTGTCCAGATCTTTTTTAGAATCCTGATCAAATATCCTTATTAGAGTAATGGCTGCAAGGTGGGGCTAGCCCTTAAGCTACTTGTAGACCTTTTACCAGACCACCTGTAAAACATTAAAATAAACACACAGGAAAAACCAAACAAATAACCCAGACACACATATTGCTACTGGTGTGCCTACAGATGTAAGTGGAAACAAGCAACAAAAGCATAATTTTGTTTGTGTTTTATTTGCATCAAATAGTTTGTTGTAAACATTACCTGGATGTGGCTCTGGGTTGCCATGGCTCTGGGTTATATCAAGCTTTTTCTGCAGTTAATTTATCTGTTCCATATATAATGGAGAGTTTTAGCAGTGATAGAGCAGAAAATATTACTAATGGCTAGATAGATAATTCAGATATCCCCAATAATAATGCTATTGATACATCTTCTAATGCTAAATAGCAACTTCTGAAGCAGTTTGCAGGGGAAAATCTTGGACAAAAAGCAGAGAAGATATGAGAGTTTTTTAACGTACATTATACTCTAAATAAAATGCGAAAGAATAAATGTAAAGTGCTATCCTTAGTCAATCACAATAGGACTGATGCTGTAATATAATCACCTAGCAAATCAAAGAATGTTTTTTTTTTCATTTGCTTTACCATTATCATGATGTGATTAAAACTGAGTGCATATTTAGTGAAGGTTTCACTGTATGACTCTGAAATTTTGTGTGTAGTATAGAATCTTTCCAAGAATTTTCATCTCATTTCTCCCAGCATGCTTGTTAAACTTATGCTGTAAGCTGCAGTAATGTCAATATCTGGTGGAATAAACAAAGGAAAAAATATTCTCTTAAGAACTCTTAGTCTTGCAGGTAGTAGAAAATTAATTATGGTATTCTAACCAGCAAAAATGTGTGAGAAACAAATCTTTAGAAATAGTCCAGTCAAAGTAAACAACTCTCCCACCTTCACACACTGCCAGCACAATAACATAGAAATGCCATTGGCATGAAAAGGTGTGCTTGTCTTTAAAATGTAGTATTTAAGTGACTTTACAATTTTGCTTTCCACGAATGTAGTGACTACACAGAGAGTCTAGAATGAATGTTTCAGATATAGACCCCCATAATTGTGACATAAATATGCCATTATTGCCTTGTTGCATTATTATTCATTACATACAGCCTGGGGGAAAAAAAACCCAAAAAACAAACACCTACCTTGTTAAAAAAAAACCCCAAAACATTTTATACTCCTATTACTATTTCTATATTAAAGGTTTTGGCACCACACAAATGGTTTAATTTTACAGAAGCAAGGTATAACATGCAAAGAGGATGAGTGCTCTCATATCAAGAACTAGCAATTACTGCTCAGATTCCCTGAAGAACCTGAAAAAGTCTGTGGGCATCTGAGCAAAAGGTCAAGTTCATTGTTTGTTCCAAGGACATGGATATTGTGATTTGAATTGCCCTATTTCCCTATCCTTAACATAAATAATAGCTGCTACTTCAAAAGTATTTGTAAAAGCAGAAGAACTTAGGAAACTCCAGAAATAGTGTGTACAAAGTAGAAGTAATTAGGGTATGGTAATAGCCTACAAAAATTATGAAATGGGAGAAGTCACTGGGGAAAAGAAGAGGGCTAGGAGCTAATTTTATTTCTTTTTAAGCAAATACCCATAAAACTCACACTCTTGCTGGATTGTAATTATATTAACATTGGGAGGTTTTCTGTATCTAACCAATGATCCAAAAGATTTATTTGTGAAAATCTGATTTCTGGCAACACACTTCAGATAACTGAAATAAATATTTAAATATTTTTGTTGTTCTGTTATAGAGTAGAAGTATGAACTTCTGACATTTCATTATCCATGTTTACACTATGTCAGTTTGGTGATTTTAGGTGCTTTCAATTCTCATAAATAATAAGGTACCACTTAAAAAAAAAAGATAGTCAAGTCTGACATGCAGAACATTCCTAGTAAATATAGTTGACAAATTTCACAATATAGTATATCTTTATTGGTAAAATATTATTTGTTTTTTTCCAAAAAATATTGGAGTTTTATAGGATTTAAAATAGAAAAATACTGGAAAGGTGCATAAGTATCTCTCTTATTTTGTTTAATTTCAGCATTCAATATTTTTTTTACTATACTTGTATTTTTTTTTTTGAGAAAACATTTTAATATTAACAAAATCAATTATTTCAGTTGAATTTCAAGTTTTGGGGGTCTGATACTTTTATATTACTTGAAGGTTCAAAATCAGCTGTAAAAAAATAACAAAATTACTAGTGGTCATGCTTGCAGGGTAAAAGGCTTTATTTACTTATTTGTTTTTGCAACGATAATTTTGGTATACTTATTCTGATATCTCCATGTGTGATTTTTCTTTTCTCAACAGGAAGAAATTAAATGACCCAGAGGTCTTGTACCTGAGATGTGAGTACTGATATCCACCTTGGAAATCCTTAAACACAATAAATTGTCATAATATTTCAAAATGCTGAAGAATGTGATGATTCTGCAACTGCTACTTGCTTTTGAATGCAAACCTAAGCATTCAAAGAAAATTAAAGTAATGACACTTTAAAAAAAAGTTTATTTTATTCTTTCACATTCTAAATAATAGGAGAAATAAAACCACCACCTCATACTCTTCTTGCCGGCCCCCACCCCACCATCCCCCCCCCAAAAAAAAGGTTCTTGCTGTACTCCAAACAGAATATCAGCAAATAAGAATCTGGAACGTCAATACTATCTTTTTCCTACTTTCCTAAAGTTTCTTCCTTAAGACTCTTTTTCTTTCACCCCTCCTAAATATTCTTTTTTCATGAGATGCAAGTTAATAATGCAAAATGAAGGTTGTGATTATTAAGACAGATAGATGTAAAGAGTCTTAATAGTTATTTGTATGCTTCTTATCATACATATGAATACATACTGCTGGAAGAGAAATATCAGCTTATTTAAAGGAAATGATGCGTATATTTATTTTTTATTGAAAGTGGCTGAATTTCTACTGTTAGTCAGTTTCTCTAACTGCACATGAACTAAAATCACTGTTTTCAACATAATTACTGCACTGACAGGCGTAGCTACAGTCCTGATCTCAACTGACAACTAAAATTGTTCCTGTCGCCACCAGCAAAATTAAAGCTCGTACAGGAACACACAAATAAAAATAAATCCTATAAATTTCTTCTCTGAACATGTCCAGGCCACAAAACAAGCTTCTGAGATATTGACTCTTATCTTAGAGCTGTTTCCTTCAAGGTCAGGCTTGAGGCATGTTAAAAGCATTTGGAAATGGTGCCTGTTGCTGTCTGGTTTTTATGCTCTCTGTGAAGACAATAAAGGACTCTCGAGCTTTTCATCCAATCCTCTATGAAAGCACACAAAATTGAAAAAACTGTGAGTACATGGGTGGTTATATAAATTTGAAGTAAAAAGTATACTAGACAACTTCTTTCTTTGTGAAACCAGTTGAGGAAATATTTGTTCAATTCCATTTAAATACACCCTCTAGCAACTGAGACTCATAAAAAAAATTGCTAGAATATAAAGATTCAGCACAAAGAGGTAGTGTGCTAAGACTGTAACACCTGTAAAAGTTCACAAATAATATACACCCATCAGTCAATTCTTTTTAATGCACAGAATATAGGCGGACAGCTGGAAAAAAACCCAAAATGTTTGGATAAAATTTTGCAGGGGAGGATGCTAGAATAACGTAAAAATGTTTTCACTAAATTGGTCTGAAAAGGGTGTAAGGCACTGAAGAGATAAAACACTTACAATCTAAATTAATGAAAAAATCTTCACAAAAATAATACTAGTCATATTCTAGGAGCCTCTGACTGTCCCATCTAGTAAAGTGTCCAAAGTGTTCAACTTTCTAAGTTCTTTTGCTTTCTTCAGCCAAGAGTTCAGATTTTTATATTTAACTTCTAAGGTGGTTTTCCTGAAAACTAAAGTGCATTGCTACAGCTCCTGGCTGCTGTTTTTTCCATTTCTGACACAAGGGAATAAAGATCTAGCTTTTAAACTCTCAGGTCTGCCCTACCTCGCCATGCATCTCTCCCAGTGCAGTCTTCCTTTATAGGCTTATTTGCTGATTATCTTTGTTTTTTGTTAGCACATTGCTTGTGGTGACATGTTAGAGAACAGAGACAGTATCTCCAAGCACATAACTGGGGAGATTTCCTCAAGACAGTATATCTGCATGATACACTGGGAACAAGACTGTATCACGGTGCTCTGCTCAAAATATGTGCAGGAGAAGGATAGGAAATTTATTATAATCAGGAGACAAGGAATACAGAAAGACAGTTGTCTGGTAATTTTCTTTGCTAATCCATAAAAGGAAAATGTCAGTGCTGGTTACCCTAAAGGAATGGACCCAATTCTTAGACATTTTTAGGTATAATTAAAAAAAAAACAAAAAACAAAAACAAAAAAAAAAAAACCCTATGATTTTGAAGTTACACTAGTCCTTTGAAAGCTGAGCATTTTATTGTCATGTTAGATATGCCATGGCAAGAGAATGTTCCAATGCCTCAGTACACAGTTTTGACAGCAATAATTTTAATGGCTTTGGGCTTTTCTCATAGTTACTAATCCATATGATAATATCTTTAATATTAGATTATGATAACTGAAGTAATTCAAGGAAATTCTTTGTTCTATATTAAGTTTGGGTGGGTTTTTCGTGAATATCAATCTTTTTATCATTAATAACTATATTGGTGAAAAATTATATGTATGGAAAGCAGAAGAATGAACACACTGGTGATACCTATTTCTGAGTCACTTTGAAACTCATACTGGTTATATTCAAACAGGCTGAGGAAGTAAAAAATATAGAAGCTCAGTGATGGTGGAATAAAGGTACAGTAATTTCACGAATACAAGCCGCACCAATTTGACTAAGATTTTGCTCCTAAACCGGAAATGCGGCTAATAATCAGGAGCGGCTAATACAACCTCAGAAGTGCCTGCCAGAGTGCTGAGCCGAGCAGCTGCAAAGTCGGCATTTTGCGATTGTTACAAATCGCTACTCTGTTGCACTGCAGGTGGAGCCTGGTTCCCTGCAGGCAGCACGGGGGGCGGGGAGAGAGGCGGGAGAGCTCTCTTTCCTCCTCTGCCACAGCCCAGGGGAGAAACGGGGGGGGCCCGGCGCCACCATTGCTGCGGCCCGGGGAGGAGAGGGGGGACCCGGGCTACCCCTACCGCGGCCCGGGGAGAGAGGGGGAAGCCCGCGCCGCCATTGCCGTGGCCCAGGGAGGGAGGGGAAGCGCGCGCCGCCATTGCCGCGGCCCGGGGAGCCGACGGGAGCCCCGCGCTGCCATTGCTGTGGCCCGGGGAGCCGACGGGGTGCTTTGTCCCCGCCCGCCGCCGCCGCCGCGGCAGGAGCGGGGAAACTCCGTCCCTGCCCGCCGCCGGCACCACGGGTGCGGGAAAGCTCCGTCCCCGCCCGCCGCCGCTGCCGTAGGAGCGGGGGAAGCTCCGTCCCTGCCTGCCACCGCGGGGCAGCGCCGACCCGGGGTGACCGAGCTGCAGCACCGTGCTGGCCCACCTGGCCCCGTCAGCGGCCCCTAGCGGGCCGAGCCTGCACAGCCTTAGCTCAGCCAGTAAACCCCGCCCTACCGTGGCTCTGTTACTAATTGCACACAGGTCCTCGCTGCGAACGACAAAGCGGCTTATATTCGGGTGCGGCTTATCTATGGACAAAAACCGAAATATTTGCCAACACCCAGAGATGCGGCTTATAATCAGTGCGGCTTGTACTCGTGAATTTACTGTAATTAAAAAAAACAAATACTTGATTCTCTCTCACAGCTGATCACAGACTTTCTTTTCACAGGAAATAATGTGTATGCATTTAATGTCTTCCCCGTCAGCTTTTTACATTATCTGCCTGAAAGGTATCTTGCGTATCTCTGGCACTGGGAGTAGCATTTAGGTTGAAATGTGTAGTACAGGTGCTCAAGAGAGTCACTAGAGGAGGTTTTGATAGTTTATAGTCACTGTTGCATCTTCAAAGGGCAATTCAGGCATAAAGTGGACTCAGTCTATGGAAGTGTCTCCTCTGATTATTAGGTTTTCAGTGTAGATGCCATACACGTTCAGAAAATAACTGCCCAGCATTTGTATTGTGGTATTACTCAATTCGCTTGATTTCGAGCATGTTTCTATCAATGTTTTGCAACACATCAGAGTTGAATTTTTGTAGTCTGCCTACCAGTTTCTTAAACTGGTTTGGCTCAAAATGTAAAAGTGTTCTTGGAGTATAAGAGATTTTTCTTCTAAGAAACAGATTTGGAAGACATCCTCCAGAAATGTATGTAATACACTTCAAGCACTAATGGTCAATCCATTGTTCCAGGGCTCATCAAATCCAAACCAAATAAAATTCAGATCTTGGCAGAAATTCTACACAACCACTGTTTCAAATCTATGTCACGAAAACTGGCAAAGGAAGTTGTGTAACCCAAATCAACTCATGACAATTGCTCTGGTCATTGTGAAGCATCATCTTCAGAATTTTTCCAATTCTTTATTCAAGCGAGGCTTTCTTCGTGATTTCAGATTTTCTTAATTGTAGATAAGGTAATGTAAATTTACATTCCAAAGTCTGAGATGATAATTTTCTTTCTCTCTTTGCATTTTTCCTGGTTAATGGGAAAATAAGACAATATTTTTTTAAAAAAGAATTACAATATTTTTATCACTTTAATACCATGTTCATATGCAATTGTCTAAAGCCTAGAATGGGCATTACTTTCTCCATCATTTTACTTGTTTTCACCTATCTCTTTCCAGGTTTGAAAGGAAGAGAAGGTATATTTGTGTGGGCAAAGGCTATTGAAATCAAGTAACCTAAACAGTTCAGGAGTTAGTGAGAAGGTAATAAATAGTGGCTTCTTGATCATACAAGAAAAGAAGGAAAATGGACAAATCTCTGAAAATCCACCTTCCAAGAAGTGATTATTTACTACAATGAAATAATGAGAAAATTGGGTTCAATATCTAAGGAACTTTAAAATATATGTAGATTAGCATTTTTTATTTCTAAGAATAAATTCACGGGAATTTATATTGTGACCCACTGAAAGCACAAGAAAAAATCCTCTACTGGAGCAAATTCACATTGTGCTTTTGAAATCAGTGGAACTGCATATATTGATTTTCTTAAAATCATGTCCACATACAAATTTGAGGCCATTTTGATTTTATCAAACTATTAGTTACCCAATGTTGCAAGTTTGTTTCTAAAATATCCTGTTATGTGTGTGCTATTGAAGGACTCTGTGGAGAGAAACATTAAATCCAGTATCATAGTTCCATGAACTATCTCCATCCATTATTTTTGCTTCAAAACTGATTCAAAACTGTTTTCAATTATTATTTTGTGAATGCAGAAGCAGCTTTTCCTTCCAAAGTGTGCTGCAATGAGGACCTGTGGCGGCATTTGTTTTTTTGCCATTTTTTCTTTTATATGTTCTTTGCACCTGTATCTGTAGCTCTGTAGCCTATTGTATTAGTGGCTTGTTTTCCATGGCCTTTCCTTAGGCAGAAAGACAAAACAAATTCCAGAGCTCCAAGCCCCAGGGGGTGCAGTGCCCTTGCCCTAACTTGGTTCTTCCAGGGAACCAAGGCCGAGAACAACTCTTTGAAATACATTTCATGGGCAAAGTACAGCTAGAACCAAGGGAAGGGGCTCCAGAGAAGGGTCTCAACCTGAAGGGGGATAATTGCTTCACCACTTGTCCTCCTAACTGGTGTTTTTTATCAATTATATTAATTTCCTAAAACCTATAAAGTTTACTCATCCCTGGAGCAAGTGGGCTTTTGTGGACATCTTCCCATGACTGCCCCCGAAGGCCTTCAAATAAAGATTGTCTTTTGTACTACCTCCTTACTAAAAGCATCACAGTTTCATCACCAGGTTGGGAAAAAGGCAATATCTGTGATTCATGTTTCGTGCTGCAAAGGAAAGCAAAGGAGAGAGGTAAATTGCCTGCATTTGCAGGCTGAACTGGAGTTGATTTTGGAGGTTGATAGGAATCTTATTTTAGAGCCAGCGGTGTGCATTTTCAGGCTGACTGAATAAAGTAAAGGTGTACTAAGTCATGCACCCATTTTGAAAAGTCAGGATAACATTTTCAGTAATTATGTGAGCTTAGAGTTCTTGAAAATTAATTATTAATACTCTTTACTAAGGCTAAGTATGGAGCCGTACATTTGCAGGTCAGTCACTCAGTTTTGGCCTTCTGTGTTTGTCCTCTTATGCGACTGCTTCTGAGGTGGGGTCATGTAAATCTGAAGTGAGGCTGTGTAATGTAGAAGCGTCATCCAATAATCAGATGTTTTCTTCAGAATATGTAAGTCATGGTTGCCATTGATAGCCACATTTTAAACTTCAAAAATGAAGGATACTGAAGAGTTCTGGGTAAACTACTTCCTCCTTAAAAGTGGAAAATAACCAGCTCATAAACTACTGTTTGTTGAAAAAAACTTTTCTAATTATATTGAATAGATAAGCAATGCTGTATAAAATATTTTTGTTAACAAACAAAGGTAAACAGTTCAAATTTTATACATGATCATTTCTTAGCAATCAAAAAGAAAAATGTAATTAAATGAACAAACTTGTCTAAACAGAACTGTAGTAGACATATATTTAGAACATAATTGTACATTTTCAGTGTAACTTTTGCAGAATGTGCCATTATGTTTTTAATGATCACAGGTGTGTAGATATTCTCTTTCATCTCATAAAAAAACCTCAGAACTAAATCAGAACAATAAAAATCTCCAAATTTCATGGGTTTCAGATTATTTTTGTGATGTTTATAATATGTACTCCCATTATTATTAGATTGGTAGTCAGAATGCCACCTGGTGTCTCCTGTCACTTTTGATACCTATTCAGTACTGATGCAAGTTTTTAAGCAGATCCAGTCTAGTCTTACCTGATTTAGGAAGTACGAATAAGTGACTGGGGTTCATCAGCTATAGCCTTCTGCTATAGCTATATTATATAGCTATATAGCTATATATATACTATATATATTACTATATATAGCTGCATAACTACATACTGCTTGGAAGAAGCCTCCAGTTTACTTCACTTTTCCACACCAAGAGTACTGTAAGTAGGACTCTGTGGATGAAAATATGTACAGAGCTGAAGATGGTCACTTTCTAAGAATGTATTTAAAAAAGAAGTGTTGGAATTATATACACACTGTTAAAAGCTGTTTAGGTAACTTAGAATTTATTGCCCAGGGTAAGAGGTCAGAATTGTTTTCAAACAAATGAAATAGAACAGTAGGGGAAAAAAAAAAAAAAAAGAGTTATGCCAAGGGCTACTAGCAGCAGTGGAAACTATCACACTAAACCCTTTTCTAGTCATTGTTTTGGACCTGGTCATCAACTTCCTTAGCAGATACAAAGTGTGTCTGTGTGTCTGATATGGGTCTGACTGTATTTCCTTCTGGTAATTTTTATCCCAATGTTAAATATAAGTTTAAGAGCTAAACTATCCTTCAAGACCAAGACTATGTTTTAATCTCAGCTGTAATTGCCCTGTGTCATATGGTATAACTAAATAGTTTGGTTACAATTGTAACTTGCACTATTTTTTTTTGTAACTAACAATAGAGAAGTGTTTCAATTCAGAAAGGACAACTTATAAACTTATTTATATATATATATGTATCTATATGTATCTATATATGTATCTATATAAATGTAATATTTTACTACACTTTAATTTAAAATAAGATTGCATTACTGACAACTCATGCTGAAGGTTAATTTTACACTGTGTGTAGTGGTGGGTATAACATGAGGAAAATTATGGGTTCAATATTTTTTCATGGAAATGAAAAGGACACTATTCATCTCTGTTATTTAGTTTACATAATTGTTCCCCATGCTTTGTCTTTTAAAACTTACACTCAATCTTCAAAAGAAGAAATAACCAGAATTTTCTGCAGAAAGAAAGTTATCTAGTTTTCTGATTTTTTTTTTCATACCCTAGACTTCCAACTTTCCTTCTATACTATAAAACCAGAAAATATTCTATTGCTGCTCTAAATTTAATGATGAATTCTCCTTACTAATTTTCAACTCAACCATTTTTTTTGAAGGTGCTACAGTGAGTAAATGCAGGTAAACTGTAACTACACCTTTTTCCTCCCCATTCCACCATTCCTTAATGCCATTTTCATTACTGTCTGTCTGAGAATGAAATTACAGTAAATTCACGAATACAAGCCACACTGAGTATAAGCCGCATCACCGGGTGTTGGCAAACATTTTGTTCTTTGTCCATACACAAGCCGCACCTGAGTATAAGCTGTTCTGTCGTTCGCAGCGAGGACCCGCGTGCAACAAAGTTACCAATTAGTAACAGAACCGCGGCAGGGCGGGGTTTACTGGCTCGGCTCGGGCCATGAGGGCTCGGGGCTACCGACAGGGCTGGGTGGCCCAACTCGGTGCTGCCACTTGGCGGGGCCCCTCGGGACCAGCTGCCGCCACCGCTGGGCTCGGTCACCCCGGCCCGGCGCTGCCCCACGGCAGCAGGGGGGGCACAGAGCCCGCCGACACCTGTGGCGGCGATGGGAGGCGGGGATGTAGCATGCCTACTCCTGCGGCGGCAGTACGCAGGGACGGGAGCCCCCCGAGCCACGGGGCCAAGCAGGAGAGAGCCCCTGCTTCCCCCGAGCTGCAGGGCTAAGCAGGAGAGAGCTGCACCACCTTCTCCAGAGCCGCGGGGTCAAACAGGAGAGAGCCCCTGCCTCCCCCCGAGTCGGGGGGCCAGCAGGAGGGAGCTGCCCCTCCTTCCCCACCCCCTGTGCTGCCTGCGCAGAGCAACTCCACCTGCTGCGCAACAGAGTACAGTAGTTTCACGAATACAAGCCGCACGGATTATAAGCCGCACCCCCGGTGCCTCGACAATGTTGCTGTCTTTGTCAATAGATAAGCCGCACCCCGAATATTAGCCGCACTTTCGTTCATCGCGAGAATACGTGCGCAGCTTTCACAAATTGGCCAATTAGTAACAGGATCGCGGCATAGCGGGCTTTACTGGCTCGGGGCGGGGCCAGGAAGGCTCGGCCCGCTCATGGTTGCCGACGGGGCCGGGTGGCCCAGCTCAGCGCCACGGCTCGGCGGGGCTGGCCGGGTGGTGCTGCCGCCACCGCCGGGCTCGCTGGCCCCCCTCTCCCGTCAGCACGGCCCCGCTGCCGCGTTCGCTCGCCCGGCTGGCAGGGCTGCCGCCGCCGGGCTCGCCGCCCGCCCCGCTGCCGCTTTCGCTCGCCCCGCTGCCGCTTTCGCTCGCCCTGCGCCGCGCCTCGCGAGCGCCCCGCCCGCCTCGCGAGCGGCGCTTTCGCTCGCCGAGCGGCGCTTTCGCGAGCGGCGCTTTCGCGAGCGGCGCTTTCGCTCGCCGAGCGGCGCTTTCGCGAGCGCCGCGTTCGCTCGCTCCGCCGGCAGGGCTGCCGCCGCCGCCACCAGGCTCACCGGCCGCCCCCTCCCGTCTGCACCGCCGCCGCGTTTCCTCGCCCTGGCCGGCACTGCAGGCCCCCGCACCGCCGGGCTCCCCCACGCTGCTGGCCCCGATTCTGCTGGGCTTCCCCCGCTGCCAGGCAGCCCCACCCGCCGGCCTTCCTGCTTCTGCCATGCTCCCCTGCACTGCTAGCCCCAGTTCTCCCGGGCTCCCCCGCCATGCTGGCTCAGGCTCTGCCGCCCTCCCTGCCCCGCCCTGCTGGCTCAGGCTCTGCCGCCCGCCCCCACACTGCTGGCCCCGCCTCTGCCAGGCTTTCCCACCTCTGCCGGGGCCGGCCGGGCTCCAGCTTGGCTTGGGGCTGCCGCGGGCTCTCACTTCCGTGTTGGCAGCTTTTAGAATTTTGTTAATAGATTAGCCGCCCCGGAATATTAGCCGCACTTCCGGGTTTCCACCAAAATTTTGGTCAAATTGGTGCGGCTTGTATTCGTGAAATTACTGTAATCAATTTGTAACAACCGGGTAAATGCCGGGTTTTACTGGCAGGAGCTCGACTTTTGTAGTTTGCACTGACTTGGTTTGCACTCCCGGGGTTGAAAATGTCAGAAAATTATTCACATATTGGCAGCTCCTGAGTATTAGTCGCATTTCCGGTATGGGAGCAAAATTTTGGTCAAAACGGTGTGGCTTGTATTCGTGAAATTACTGTATCAGATAATTTGCAGCTATACAATGCTAGTGAGAGAACAGGTAATCCTGCTTTCCATGTCCCTAACTGCTATTTCTTCTCACTAACTTTGTAACACGTCATTTAAGAAAGGGGCCTGCATCATTAAGGAAACTACAGAAGTATGTGACATAAGGGATTTAAGATCCATTCATGTATACTTTGCTCTTTTTTTTATGTTTTAATACTTTTTTTCCCTTTGGTAGCAGTCTCTAAGGCAATTTTGTTAGTTGGCAGCTGAAAGCTTTATTCCAAGTCATGATTTTACGTTATTACTTTACATAATTGGTTTAATGATTCTATGATGTTGTACAAGAAATTTAAAATAAGATTCATGTAAATCCTTAAATTTATAAAAAAAATAAAAAATCAAATAGCAAAAAATCCAATACTCTTCAATCACATGGTTAGAATAAAAAAGGGAATTTAACTATTTTGTGTTAAGTTACACAATTTTTTTCTTTTTGTGCATATTTGAAAAATCACTACAAATAAATCTTCTGGTCTTTATTAAAATCTGTTGTCACAACCGTACAGAAGGGTAGAAATAAATATTAATTTTTATATCTAAATGCATGATAATTAGACAAATATAATCCTATTTCAAAATGTAGTAATTATCCAAACATTTGAAACAGCCACATGGCTAGGAGGAAATTTGTTGTAATATTTTAGTTCTTCCATATAATCTAAAGTCTTACAGTCTTCCTCATTTTACACCATCTTTTATACATATTCCCCTTTGTTCAGTTATCTTCTCAATGCTATATAAGTAATTATATTTATTTACTCTCTTCAAGTAGATAAGTAATTACAGACATTTTAATGTGGTTCAGCCACACAGGTAGTCATGCTTTGAGGAGGAGTTACCATTTTGAACAGATCTCAAAGCTTTTCCTTGCTGATTTATTCATATTGTTCTTTCTTTTTGTTCTTGCCCTCTATCCAAAGGATAAGAATATAAAAGTTTTCCATTTGCTTGAAATGCCATTTCTTTATTTAAATCCTTCTGGTTATTTGTCTGTAACTCATTCCTTTTGGCTTATTGGGCTTTTCTCTATCTGTGCTTTCCTTCTTCAGCTAAATTACTTCGTGTTTTAATTATTAGTTCTAGTTCTTTAGCCGAAATCAGTTTTCATTACACAGCTCTAACTTCCTTGATTCATAATCTTATTTTTGTCACTTGTTTCTGAAGTAAGAGGATGTCCATTATATCCTAATATCTACAGTAAGTATTTGAGGGCAGACTGAGGTACATATTTGATCAAATATTTTAATATAATTTGCATTTTAGCAAGGACCATTTCAACTTTCTTCTGTTTCTTTTAATCTTTTTACCCTTTGTCATCATAGAAAAACACTAAAATACTAGTTCTATCAATATCCTTTCATTCACGAGGTAAATGCTTGATAAGTGATTAAGGGACCTGGGATTTCAGGCTTTTCCAGAGTGAATATTGTAGCATGCATTACATTTCTGTTTTGGTTCTTGCTTGGGCTTGCATAGAGGGCAAAAAGGAATTATTTCATTTTTGAAATAATCCATATATAAACTGCTTTTACGTCTCCACTACTGAACAAAAACATGCTCCTTCTTCGCCTCACAGTCTTATGATAATTAAGATACACCTCAGAAGAACAAAGCAAGCTAGATGAAAAAGGAATGCTTGGAAAAATTCACTACGGGTTTGAACTGCCATTTAAGAAAAGATTAGTGTATTTCCCTATTATCTTTTATTTTTGAGAAGTTTTGTACCTGTATGCTGATTCTTTAGGATACCCTGTGGGTAGAGTCTGATGAGATTAAATTTGTCAGCTAGCTGCCTCCATCCAAACCTGATCCATGGAACTGCAATTTACTGTCAATTTTAACTTTTCAGTACTATTTTACTGTCTGAAGGTTTCACCGTTTAGCCAATGTAAACTACACCTTAAATTTACTATCTTGCAGCCCTGGGTAACTTTGGCCTGTACACATTTCTATCTTGCGTATTCTTAATGCATCCTAAATATTCCCTTCCTGTTACCTCGAAACAAATTGAAGCATTAAAAGTAGTTTTGAAAATGTGGGGTTGTTCTCTGCTCTTATTTCACAGATGTTACATTTCTCATCTGTTTTCTAGAGCATGTGTTGCTTCAAGCATTTGCTTTGACCCCTCGTGTCCCTAACTAAACCCAAGTTTCACCCTAATGCCTCCTAGGTTGAAAGGCACTTACCAGCACACCACACAAAGGAAGGTGAACAGTAAGAGTAACAGATCTCACAACTTTTGTATTTTTTAATAAAAATACTGACCCTGCAGAAGAAACATTTTGTACTCCTGTGTAACCTGTGCTAAGGTCGCTCTTTGCAATATTGGTGTATCAAGGACCAAGTGACATTAGAAGACACGATGGCCTACAACTTAGAAGCCGAATTTTTTCACTATGATTCTTTGTTTCTATTTACTCTTTACTGGGAAAAAAAGAAAAATGTGTGTAGATACAAATATGAATCAAAATGGCTTAGTCAACATGAAATTGTATCCAAGTCCTAGTCATGCTTTAATTAAACAGTGCTTGAAATTAAAAATTCTTAGTATATGTATGACAATTTGTTCAGCCTTTCTAATGACACCATTTAAAGGCTTGCTCTTTTCATTGCTATCTGTCAGAAACAGGAGAAGATGAAGAATTTATTCTTCCTAGGTTTCTTGGAACAATTCTTTTTCACTAAGAGGTCTAACAAAAGAGTGAAAAATAGTGTAATTACTGGTCTAAAATTAAGAGTGTCAGTAAATCAGCTGAACAACAAAACTTCTCACTTATTTTTGATATCTGGATTTATTCACACAGAATGCTTTCTTGGGTCCTCTGATTCTATCACCTAGGAAGTATTTGTCTCTTGATAGCTATAAATAGATTAATTGATTTCACTAGGCCACTCAAACTCAAAGTTTTTGTATCACCTTAAATAAATAACTGTACCCATTCTGGTAGCTTTACTGTAACAAAAACAAAGCATAAATGATCTTGCAATAATCTTCAAAACCTTCTATTTTTTTCCATTTTTCTGTATCAGTACTTTACTCTTTTACTAGAAAATTATGTTAGTTTAATTTTCCTACTTTCTCTTCAACTCTTTAAATGTTTTCACACCAGGTTCAGCATTTAATCTGAGGAAAACTTCAATGCCAAAATATTCAATAGTCATCATCTTTCTGCATTCCAGCCCTGCTTTAAAAAGTGCTGGCAATTTGATCCCAGTAAGGCAAGTGCATTACTTGATGCTTCTCCTCTCACCTCTTCCCAAATATATATTATTTACTTTAAAAACCCAGTGTAGAACTGACTGTAGATGTTCACATATTCAGGTCAAAGTGATGTATTTTCGAAAGGGGAAGAATAATGTTCAGTCTTTCCTTGCAATATTTTTTTTCTAAAGTGGCTATTTTATTTTAAAATTATTATAAATTAAAAATTAAAGACTGAAAAGAAATATTTTCATTTTATTTCATTTAAATATGTTGTGTGCAGCCAAGTATTGAGTGTTTTTATTCCAAAGGTCAATTGAAGAACAGGAATTTGATGATTCAATCAGATAAATATTTTACTGATATTGGTTTTTCACAGATCTGACTGGTTAGGTAGACTCTAGTTAACCATTCTATTGTTTATGCTGAGTCTGTTCCCAATCTTATCTGTTTCTGTCCAGTTCCTTCCATTTACTTGTCTGTTCTATCCAGCTATTATAGCCTTATATTCTTTGAAGAACATATTCTCTTTATTTCTCTACTGTGTACAAAATAAGAGACATATAACCAAGCTGATTCTAGTATATTGTGTGTGTCAATAACAGTTCTTTCTTCTTTGCCACAGTTCTTGTTATTTGTTATATCATGTTAGTCATACTTCTGCTATATCCCACTGAAAAGAGGTCAAGAGTGTTCTTAGTAGTACAAACAGCTTTCTTCAGTAGAATTTAAGTCTGTGAATTGTCCTTTTTTTAAGGAAAACCTCTGATCTTGTTTACAGCCTCCCAAGACTTCAAAATGTCGCTCGTATCTGCAGCGCAATACTGATAGAAAAAGAACTCAGTAGACTGTGACAGAGACCTGTATTTTTTCGGACTGTCTGAATGGGGATTTAATTTTAACACAATTGAAAATAAGTACTAGCTATAATGATGATGATTTGGGTCACCAATGCATCCCATATAATCTGGAAACCTGGATGAGTGCTGTGTGCATGAGACCAATGCACGAGATTTGCTTTGAGAAAAGAGGTGGTGAACCCTTCTTTAGGAATAAAAGCTGCTACTTATGCTGAGTTGGGCAACTCTGCTGAGTTGGACTGGAGATGCTAAGAACCAGAACGGAAGTCAGCTGTCCTTGTTATCCACAAGCAACCAAAACCATTACCTCTCCAGTAATGTCCACTCATATTTCACAAAATGAAAACCTACAGATATTCCCAGATGTGTAAACCTCCACTCAGACCTCCCATTTTATCAGGCACCTATGTCAATCATCCACAAAACACATCTACAGAGACCCAAACTTCATTAGTTCTGCTACTTGTTCTTCCTCACAAATTTTTAATTTCCTACTCTCTCCAGAGCACTACTAAAGGAAGACTGGAGCTGGTACAGTAGTTTAGATGGAATTCTAAGCTTTAAATCTCCTTCTTCCAGTACTATTTTCTTTAATTAATATTAAATATCAAGAAATATAATCCTTTAAGATATATATTGAATTTGGCATCCCGTCTATAAAATTCACTAAAATTAATTAAGTGCACTTTAGTAACTTATCTAAAACATTCCTCCGAAGTTTTGAGCCAGAAGTGCACTAGCAGGTGTGGCACAGAGATTGAAAGCTGTCAGCTGAAATTTTTTTCTGCTACTATAGTAACAGGTTGTAGAGGAAGGCAGTAGCTCTAGAAACACTGTCATGTCTCTTATCATCTGCTATGGGTTTCACTGGAAATATTACATGCCATATGGACCTGGCTATCTACTAGATGTCATGTGAATGTTACCCAAATCAAATTTACAGACTTAAGCATTAGAATGCCTTATTTATGCACACATATAACTAGGGAGATAATTCTTACTATTGAAAGAACAAACAAACAAATTCACAGTGAATTTTGTGATGAGTGAGCCAATTGTTCACTAGAAAGAAAACACCAAACAAAAGTCCGATTTGAGCTTGGAAATTAGGTGTGAGTATCAACTGTGAGTATCAGCTGTCTGAATAATAACAAATAACACTGACAAAAAGCTGAAATTATAATAGGAGTAACTTCGTATACACCAATGTCCCATTTATCTATACCATAGACACAGTAGCATCAAAATCACTAGATTGTCTACTTGTGATGATGGCAAAAGCTAGGTATCATGCTGAAAGGATTCCAGAATCATCTCTGCAGTCAACTGATATAAAACTCTTTGTACTGAATTTAAAAATGTGATCAACATGAATATTTTCTAACTCAGACTGAATTTGTACGTATCTGAATATAACACCAAAAAAATTTTTTTGTTCTCTGTATTTCAGAAATAAAACCTGGCTTAAATTCTTCTTTTTTTAGTCTGGAACTTTATTCTGTAAAATTAAGTTAAATGAGATCTCATTTTAACAGCACTTGAGGCAAGACAGATTTCTGAAGTAAATTACAACATGCATTTTTGAGAAAATCTCTACATCACCTGTTTCCAGACTATTATTACTCCAGTAAGATATGATAAATTTTCCTGCATAATTCTGTAAACGTATTAATTCTTACAATATTTTACTGGTAAAGATGTATCAGAGTGGTTGTCAGATACCACTTCATGTCAAAAGTCAAAATGATAGACAAATATTAGAAGTTTTGTCCTCTTTGTTGACAAAACCCAATAACACTGAAGTACAAAGAGTCATTAAGTTTCAGATCTAATTTAATTATCAAAGAAAGTTTTAAAATTAGTGTATAACAGCATATAAAAGGAAACTACATAGCTAAGTGTCAATTAAAATTTGGCTTTTAATATTTTTGTGTTGTTATATTATTGCTTATTCATTGAGCAATAATATCATTAAGACTTCTATCTTACAAACTGCAAAAATTATGCACACATGTGGAGCAACTTGAGAGTTTTATTGACCTCAAAGGTCTTCTGGTGCCTGAAGTTCTGTTCATAGGCATAGGTAGAAGTTCTTCAATCAAGCAGAACATCTTGGTGCTTGCAGCCCATTAAAAGTTTTCATTAAACCAAGACAAGAGATGTCCTGTGCCGCTTGCTCATGTCAGGTATAAACTTGCCATTTCTTGATCAGGTCCTCGGCAACCAACATAATCAGTGTTTTGTGAACTTTTCCTTACAGAAAATAGAGCCCTATGTCAATTAGACTTCATCATTCTATCTGCACATACATAGCATTTTTAAAAACAGCTAATCCAAAGCAAAAAGAAATTGAATAAGTATATAGGAAAAACTAAAAGGAAAAATGAACAATAATGTAAAAATTAGCAGCATTTGAGAAAACATTTTGAACTTACTCCTTTGTTATTAACCAGAGGACATAAGTAGGTGTTTCTAATTAGTTTACCTGCACAGAAAAAACTTTTGTGAAAAATACTAATTGACCTTTGAAATTTTTCAATGTAACGTTTTTCCTAGGTAATTAATGGCAGATATTTGAGAGGTTACTGTAGTTTAATTAAAATTGAAACTCTGATTTAAAAACAATACAATTAAAATAACAAAGCAGAATGGAAATTTTTCAATTAATTTTAGTGAATTTTAAAAGATCCTCTATGTATGCTCTCATAATAATGAATATAACTTGCATGAGTTCTGTTTTACTGCCTCATTTTAATTCCTAAAAATTGTTTACACTAAAAATGGAAAAGTAACAAGTTATTTTGGTCACCACATTGTAGATACAGAAATTGAATTTCATGTTAAAAATTACTAAAAAATTCCTTTTAAGGTTTTTATTTGCTTTCATATATAATTTTTCTTGAACTTTTTTACTTTTTTAGACTCAGGACTGCCACCACTGTGATTATTTTACTTTAATTACATATATAGAGTCAATTAAAAAAAAAAAGGGCATGAAAGAAATATTACAACTTTCAAACTTTTGTTCATCAACTGATTTTGCTCTGTCTTAACCCCGCTTAAATTTTTGTGAAGGAAGTTATATGGCAGCGTTTGCCGTTACTTATCTTCTAATAGTTTGTTATGAAGTTCCATTAATAACGCAGTGGTATCCACTTCAAAAGCAGCATCTCTGCAGGAGCAAGCAATTAGACATGAAGTGGATAATATGTAATTATTAGATATTCTTTTCTTTGCTTCTCTCTGTTTTTGGGGTGGGGGTGGGGAGTTGTTTGGATTTTGTTTTTTTTTTTTATAGAGGGAAGACAGAAAAAAGGACTTGATTATAACTTCTATAAGAACTGTTGTTCTTAGATTTCTTCTCTCTAGTCCTGGATAAAATTTTTTGAAATTTCCATTTTGATTCTGGAAGAATTAATAATCCTGTGTATTTTAATTTCCTTGTGTTTTTCTGCTCTCTGTCATAAAGTCATGGGGATTTTTAAAGTGACTGTCACTTGACCTCATGGGGTTGATCACTAGTTCAGAGATGAAACACATAATTTTGCCTCACAATTCTCAGATTGTTTTCATTAAAAATTTTAAAGGTTTTTTTTATTATTTTCCTTTCCATTACTAAATTTGATGACAGTCAAGGAAAACAAAGCTGCAAAAATACATGTCTTCTTTATTTCTCTGTTATTGTATGGCAATATGCTTTTCAAAATATATTGTTCTAAGTAATGGGAGATTACAAAAGTTTAAATAATATCTTTAGTTTCAGGGAAACACAACTCAAGATTAAATAATCCTATGATTCAGTCTTCATTTCCAGTTCTTTACTACTTTCAAACTGGTTTTCTGAGAGTTGATTTCATAAAATTAATAAGAAGTCCAATCATATTAGTCCTACTGAATACCAAATTTTCTTTTGATTGCAGGTCCAGTGCTCTAGATGTTGATTAATTAAAGCATTCGAGTTTTTGTGAAAGGTAGGTAATTCTAAAGCAGGGGAAAACTTTGATGCATCTGGTAGTGTAGTTCTCTATTTTATTAAATTTTTGTGGAATTCTGAATGCCTTGCCATTGAGTAATAGTCATAACATGCCATAGAATTGTCTGGTTTACGTAACTACAACTTAAGTTAGATTTGAGAGTTCAGTTTCGTACTTCTTTTTGACAATTTTTATGAGAGCACATCCTTTACTTTTCTAAAGTATTTTTTTAAAACGTTGAACACTCATCATTTCACTGTAGCTAGGTGTTTTTCATTATTTTTTTAAACTTTGAATTTGCCTTGCTTAATCCTAAGGTTGTCTTGCTAGGCATGTCTTGATTAGTCCTCTGAAATTTAAAAAAAAATCTTTAAGCACATGCACCTGGGAGGTGACATACGTTGATTTAGATACATCAGGAATACACTCAGCAGAACGTCCTTCCCACTCTAAGTTAAATTAATTTTGAAACAGGATAACTCAGCTCCTGCTAGTACTTTAGCAGATCTTTAATTATATAGGAGAAAATTTGAACATTATAAGGATGGACCAATACCATACAGCTTAGCTGAGAACCAGCACAATGAATAATTGGAACAAGCATGGTATTTCCACTGGCAACAAAAGCATCCAAATCCCATTGCCATAGTTACCACAGCAACCCAGAATGAATGATATTTGTCCAGTGCATTGCCTAGAGGAATCATTCAGCCACTTTAAGGAGCAGTGAGAAGGGCGAATGACAGATGCCAGTAAGATCCACTGCAGCTTTGGATAGAATATGGGCATGGGATGGCAATTTGAGTTCTCACCCTTCGTATTTGACTAGGGAAATTATGTCCAAGGTGAATATCCCAGCTACAGTGGAGACTGAAGGTGGAACTGACAAATTTTCTTTTCTAATAAATGCATAATTCATTCTCCCTTCCCTTTTTTAACTCAAGCAGAGAGGATTAAAAAGCTAAAATTATGGATTCATCCCAGATAAGTGTAGGCACTTAACTGAGGATCCTATGTTAAGATCCTAATCATTCTAGGCTTGTGTTAAAGTTAATGGAAAGAAAGTTGCCTCCTGAGAGCAATTAAGACTTTAGTTGACTGGAATAACCAGATGTAAAAGCCTTTCACTCTTCATAATACATCTCTAAAGCTTTATGGGTAATTCTGGACCAAATATTTAACTTGGGATTTAACAGGTCTGTCATGTTGAATGGATAACTTTTTTAAGGAATAAAAAGAGCCAAGAAGAAATATTTCAAACCAAACATTTTTTGGTTAAAAAAGAACAATTCTTCTTTAAAATGTTACTTAAGCATTACTATAAATAGTCACCTTACTATACATAATAACTCTTGTATTTATATTCATCTTAAAAATGTATTTATAATGGGCCAAGTTCCTCCTAATTTATTTATAATAAGAATATATTTGATTGCGAGTGTTAAATAGTTGTGTACATTTTACTTCAAATTGAGAAAGGAGCCAATGGAAATTATGCAAGTTAAAATGTGGTGCAACAAAAGCAAGCCCCTTGTCTTTCATTTAAATGCCTAATTTCTCCTCACTTTTTCAAAAGAGTTTTCAGCAGGGATTTAAAAAAAAAATTTTGTTAAGCTGCCAATAATTGTCTGTGTTTCTGTTAGAATCTGGTATTTTCTGATTCCTTCTTTTCATGTCTTTAATTTATATCCACCTGAGTACCAGCAAAAAATATGTCTGTGTTTTTCTCCAAAGTGTAGGCATGATCTATCACATTATGTTGTAGGGCCACTATTTATAAGAACCAATGGTATTAATTATGTTGTGTTAATTCATTAACACAACAAGACTGTTCTAAATTGAAAAAAATTAATCAAATTAAAAAATATTTTGGCTCTATGTTAATATTAATTTAAATGCCAGCTATTAAGTATAAACTCTCCCAGCAATGATTTATAAGAACTGTATAATTTCCATATTTGAAAAATACTTCCATAAAATATCTAATATTTTATTTTCCATAAACATGGCCTTCTCACACTGATTTTTACTTCTAATGATAATATAATATAATATATGCAATATAAGTACTGGAAGAAATCTCACACAATGCTTACAGATTTTGTTCCTTGAAAACTTGGTGACCACTTGAACCACATTGTTATTTGAATTAGAAACTTTGTGAGGAATTTCAGAGGTGTGGCAGTGCCTTGAAGACAAAAATATGCTGCTTAAAGAAGAAACATTTATGTGCTATCACAACAAACTAAAACAAAGTGTTAAAATCAAATTAAAATATTTAAGATGAATTTTCCATCAATAGTAACCACTGTTTCATGAATTTGTTTTTGATTTCCAGTTGTTCCTCCCCTATCACTTCAATTTACAATATACACAGTTGTCCCACCAATCCAATCTCAGCGCTTAGTTTTCCAAGAACCTACAGGCATGTAATATCTACATTGTTCTGACTTCCAAAGACTATTCTCTGCAATATCAGTTCATGCTTTCTGCCCTTCAGAGTTTTCCATGATGTTCCTTAAGTCCTTGTATCATCACACTCTCAGGTTTTTCCATGTCTTTCACAAATACTGTTTTACCTGGAAGTCAAAACAGAGGTATCAAATGTTGCAATTGTTCTGTAACTATATTTTTACCCATGCTTATGCTTATTGGCTTTCTAGGTGCTATCACTCCTATCAGTTGCTTTTTGACTAAATTAATTCCTCACTGGAATGCTGGTGGGTGCTTTCTTTCATTAAGTTATCTTCTTTTAACTACTTATTTTAGTAAAGTTGGTGGGTTGGTGATGCTCTTGAACAATTCCTTCTTCAAATCTGATTGAAAGTGAATATTGCAATTGTGAGTTACCTTCAGGAAAAGAGGAGTTCCAGAGAAACAAAAGTAGACACCCATTAGCATCAGACAATTTGGGTATTCAGATAATGGTAGATAATTTGCCTTATACTTGTGCATTGTGTTATCTAGGATTGAAACATAGCTCTTCAAATACGGACTTAATACAATTGGATTTTAACAAGACACCTCTGTTACCAGAAGGAAATCTGAGAACCCATAGTGACAAATCCTTTTAGTTCTTTAAAGAGGCCACAGAAGATTCTAATTTACATAGACAGAAACACTTCCCACTTACCAAAAGATGTATTTATATCTTAAAACCTAATTCCAGTGGAGCTCTATAAGAGCACTCAGAACCCACTACAGTATAAAAGATCAATTTCACTAGCACGAATTACATTTTATGCCATGGTAAAATATTAGTCTTTTAAAACTTCAATAGTATTTATAAGGTTTAATATACAGCCCAAAATTGAAGTCGATGTCATATTTTAAAAATTTATTTTAAAAGCCCTTTGTGTATTGGCCAACAGAAAGTCTGTTGTGTTTCAGTTTTGATGGAAAGTCGAGAAAAATAAGATGATTGAGGATCTAGCATCTTAGCAAAAAAAACCCAAACCAAGTTCTGTCTACAAGAGAGAAGGTGCTGCTGCACCTTTTTAAAAAAATAAAAAAAAAAAAAACAAAAAAACCAACCAGTATAATTTAGATGACAGACTGCCCATCAAACATTAATCCGCAAAGCCCAAGCATCATGGGAGAGAGAACTGACTTCACAACTTTCTACAAGAGGTTGCAGAGAGTTGTAGATTTGGTTATCTAAAATGACTGCTATAATCTCAAAGTTTTCCAGCATCACATACCATCACTATATTTTTCAGATTAGATGTGAATATCTTGATCCAGCTAGAACCTAGGGGAAGGTTGTGCCAAACTTTCTGTTAACCTCTGTCTGTGGTGGAATTGGCTCATATTCTTCCACTGTTTGTTTCCTACCATTTTTTTCTAAGTCTTGTGGGTATTTCAATCACCTGTGATTCTCTGTATGAAAAACATTTTTGAAAAAATACATATGCTTAAAAAATAACTTTTAAATTTACTTTTGTATTAAGTTTCTCTTCCTGATGAGTGACAATTTTTAATAGGTTTTCTGTTTTCAAAAAGTCCCTACAGTTTTTTGTATTATATTAATTTACATCCACATGTAACTTGTCATGTTTTACGTACTCTTTTAATTTTCTTAATTTGTTCACCTCTTGCAGTTGAAGATTTCAATGTGTGTCAAGATCACTTGTTCAACTGCTTAAGTTGACTTTGAGCCACAGTGCAGCTTGTAATCATGAAATTACTGTATATGACCTAACTTTAGAAGATATTTAGATGATTGGTGATAAGAAATTATCAGAGATAGAAGAAATTACTGATAATTTAAAAAAAATAATTGGAAATAAAATGTTATGCCTAAATATTGTTGCTGGGTAGAAAAGCCACTGTGCATCAATGAAAACATTTAAGTTCTTCCCACTGACTTTGTATGGACACCTATCAAATGTGAAAGTACAGGAAAAAAGGTCTTCCTTTCCTAGCTTGTTTGTGTGATTGGCAGATGTGAAGTTACCACATAGAAGCTTCTCCCATGAAGAAAGATTTATTTTTCTAATTACAGTAATTTCACGACTATAAGGTTCAGACTTTTGACTAAAATTTTGGTCCGAACCTGGAAGTGCGCCTTATACTCTGGAGCTCCTTATATATGGACAATGTTCAGAAATTTGCCAACCCGAAAAGGCGAGCTGCGAGCCAAACCGTGCGGGGCTGCAGGGCTCACAGGGAGATGGGGGGGTATAGCTCACGTGGGGTTGTGGGTCTCAGCGGGGCTCAGCACGTGTCCTGGTTTGGAGGACAGATGTCTGCTAAGAAAGGCAGGAGTCTCTCTTTGAAATGGAGAATGTAAACCCCTTCCCTCCAAATTCTTATAATTTTGAAATTAAGGGGTTCTCAGATATGGGAATTAGGAATAACAGTTCTTTACTAGGGAAATTAAAATAGAAAGACAGTACTACAAAGAAACAAACCCCAAACACTGACAAAGTGTCTTGGGTTACAATGCAGGATGTGATCAAAGTATCTATTCTATCATTATCTGTTGTGACCAGGTGGGGTAGTGATCTTTATCTCTGTGGAGATACTCTGTTAATGGGCCATCAATTGAAACCAGTAGGGCATTGTTCCTTATCTTTGCAGCCCCCATCCTTCCTCCAGGGAGTTATCTTCTGCTAATGGCCCATTGAGCCCCACTGTGTGACTGATAAAATTACTTCATCCCATTGGAAGTTACTCCAGCCAGGCGGGAGAGCCAAGCTTTTCTTACCTAGATAAAAACTGAAATTCTAGGACATCAAGTAACCCCTTTCTCTACCGGACTCTAGAAAAAAAAAGGAGATTTCTCCACATCACTACTAGACCTCTGGAAGGAAACTGCACCTTCTACAAGACCACTGCTTCAACTAAATCACATCTGTCACTGCCAAAAGACTGCAGCCACCATTTAATCAAACTGTTACCAACACCCTACCTGACAGGGTGTCAGGTTGTACTCTGACTTTGTCAGGGTTTGGAGTTTGTTTCTTTGTAGTACTGTATTTCTATTTTCATTTCCCCAGTAAAGAACTGTTATTCCTAATTCCCGTATCTTTACCTGAGAGCCCCTTGATTTCAAAATTATAGTAATTTGGAGAGAGGGGGTTTACATTCTGCATTTCAAAGAGAGGCTTCTGCCTTTCTTAGCAGACATCTGTCCTCCAAACTAAGACACAAAGTCAGAGTATCATCTGACACCCTGTCAGGGTGACACCCGTCAGTCAGGATGTTGGTAGCAGTCCCATTAAATGGTGACTACAGTCCTACTGCAGTGACAGATGTGGTTTAGTTGAAGCAGTGGTCTTGTAGAAGGGTACAGCCTCCCTCCAAAAGTCCAGCTACGATATGGAAAAAAAGTCCAGTTTTCCTCTGGAGTCCAGGGAAAAGAGGGCGACTTGGTGTCCTAGAATTTCAGTTTTTACCTAGGTGGGAAAGGCTTGGCTCTCCCCCCTGGCTGGAGCAACTCTCAATGGGATAAAGTAATTTTATCAGTCACACAGTGGGACTCAGTGGGCCATTAGCGGAAGATAACTCCCTGGAGGAAGGATGAGGGGTGCAAAGATAAAGAACAATGCCCTACTGGTTTCTATGGATGGCCCATTAACAGAGTATCTCCCACAGAGATAAGGATCACTGCCCCACCTAATCACAACAGATAGTGCTAGAATAGATACTTTTATCACATCCTGTATTGTAACCCAAGACAGTACGGTTGGTGCGATTGTTACTAATTCATTACTTTGTTGCACGTGGATCCTAGTTGCAAAAAAAAAGTGCACCTTATAATCTGGTGCGCCTCATAGTAGTGAAATTACTGTATATAATTTATACCAATAGTGTACTGTTAGCTTTACTTTGGCAAGAAAAGCTGGAATTTCATAGTAACTTCTGTATTTGTGCATTACTCCTTCCTGTCCCCAAACCGGTGTTCCTCTGATGGTGAGTAGCTACCAGAGTTTCAGAAATGTTGAGGTTAGTAATTTGCCTGGCACTGAATGATGTTTTAAAGTCAGCCATTGAAAAAAAAAATTAACTTCAAACAATATCTGGTTTGCACATTTAGAATTAGGAAAGTGTTAAAATTTGTTATTGCTATGGGATGAATTGTGATTCCGACTTCACAATCTGTCTGTGAAGGTATTTTCAAACCTCAGGAAATAGTTGTTGTTTGTCTCGCTTTGAGTTAATCCACTCACTGTTTTCTGAGTCTGGACTAGCTCTGGTTCCCGAAGCAAATACAATTCACTCTTGGCAAACATTTTTAATTAAAAAGCCCATCCCTTAGAAATGATATCACTTCTATGTCATTGGTTGCTATAACAGAGACAGGCTCAAGATACTTATTTATGTCTTAAACACCTCTGCAAAAGATTTTTCTTCAGATACTGTGGGACCTAAGATGGTTCTGGACACATGTTATGTTGTCAACATTAAGAGATGTAGAGGTCTTTCCTAGGACTGACACTAATGCCATGAATACAGGCCTGGCTCCCCAAAGATACAGATATTTCAATATGTTTGGGCAGATAAGATTAACTCCCTACAAGATCTCCTTGATTAATGGTGCTGCCTCTGCTTGGACAGCCCCCCCACTCTTCACAGTATCCAATACATTTTAATGCTTAGAGACATTTTTTCAGCCAATTTATAGTTTCTCAAGGAGAGTTTATCTTTTGTACAGGGTTTTAAAAGCTCATGCCTACTCCAGCACACTTATTAGCTATTTAACAACAAATAACTAACAAAACTTTTTCATAATCTGCTTATCCTATCACTAACTCAAAGACATTTATTAATTGATAATTGCATTAAAATATATTCAGATTCTGTTGATCAAAATTCCTCCATACTTTCAACACTTGCAAATGACTTCTGTTTATCTTGACATTTGCTCACTAGCAAAAAAACAACTACTATCAACATGAAGCAGCCAAGGGCAGGTTGATTCTTGTAGGAAGTTAAGGAAAAATTGGTACAGATACCAATGTGGTACAGATGCCATTTATATCTACATTTCTTTACAACATTGCCCCTATTAGAGCAGTATCCAGTGTATCATCTGTGTTGGTCAGAATTGCTTGGTGATGATGGAAGATTGATGTCAACACCTTTTTGGATGTCAGCCTTTCTTAACTATTTAGCATTTCATGACAGTCATTTGAAATGTATCTCACAATGCCTACTCTAATGAGGAAAGGAATCCTGCAGGAGGCTCTTGAAAGCCACCCACCAAGTGGGGAATAATATTTGGTTCTCTCCCAGCCACAGCCTTAAACTTAACAAGAGCTGAGATTTGTTCTCATTTACTGGAAATCCATCCATTGCCCAGATAAAAAAAATTCTCAGGGAAGAAATCTTTTTTGCAGCCTATGCCTTTCACAGGGAAGCAGTTAGGAGACTCAAGAAAAATGGTTCTCTTCAGGCTCTAACTCTGCCATGGTTTAACCCCAGATGGCAACAGCCTCACAGAGGCTCTCACTCACTCCTCCCAAGTGTGATGGGGAGAGAATTAGGAGAGTAAAAGTGAGAAAACTTGTGGGTTGAGATAAAGACAATTTAAGAGGAAAAGCTAAAACTATGCATGAGAGAAAAGACAAACAAGGAGTTAGTTTGTCACTTTCCATGGCTAGGCAGATATTCAGCTATCCCCAGGAAAGCTGGGCTCCATCCAGTCTAAACGTAACTTGAAAAGACAAACGGCATCACTCTGATTATCTCATTCTTACTCTTCTTTCCCCCAGCTTTATATGCTGAGAGTGATGCCATATGGTATGGGATATCCTTGTGGTCAACTGGGGTCAACTGTCCTGACTGTGTCCTACCCTAGCTCCTCCTGTACCCTGAACTTGTATACTGAGTTAAAGCCCGAGCCCTAGTTTGACATTCTACCTTGAAGTGTTACCTGTGAATGAATATTCTTTTTAAGTCCCTGGTTCAGGATTGACCAAAAGGCATTTTGTGTGATTTCAGCATATTTCCCCTAAGTGTAGTTTCTGAGGAGTATGCCATTTGAAATAATGGGAAGCAGTGCCTATTTGCTTTAGGAGGGGTAGGTAGATATTATTTTTAATATACTTGCAAGCTTACATGCTCACAACTTGTCAAACAAGTTCTCATATTTAGTGTTGTTAAAGGTAATTTACCTGGGAGAAGTGAAATGCAAAAAATGAGTCATTCCTGGAGCAGCCTTCATTGTTCAAATGTGTCATTTTCTATATGTATTCGGAATACAAAAGAGAAAAAAACCCGTGACTTGATGCATTTAATTTTAAATAAAATAATGTGCAAATGGTACAAGTTGTACTAGTCACTTTTTCTCTTATTTCAACTTGAAATCAGACATGTATTAGAATCATGATCTGAAGGAAATACAGTAAATTCACGAATACAAGCCGCACTGAGTATAAGCCGCATCTCTGGGTGTTGGCAAATATTTCGGTTTTTGTCCATAGATAAACCGCACACGAATATAAGCCGCTCTGTCTTTCGCAGCGAGGACCCGCGTGCAATTAGTAACAGAACCGCGGGAGGGCGGGGTTTACTGGCTGAGCTAAGGCTGTGCAGGCTCGGCCCGCTAGGGGCCGCTGACGGGGCCAGGTGGCCCAGCCCGGTGCTGCCGCTCGGGGCCAGCCGCCGCTGCCCCTGGGCTCGGTCACCCCGGGTCGGTGCTGCCCCGCGGTGGCAGGCAGGGACGGAGCTTCCCCCGCTCCTACGGCAGCGGCGGCGGGCGGGGACGGAGCTTTCCTGCGCCCGTGGCGCCGGCGGCGGGCGCGGACAAAGCACCCCGCCTCCTCCCCGAGCCGCAGCAATGGCTGCGCGCACTTCCCGCCCCCCCCCGGGCCGCGGCAATGGCGGCGCGGGGCTCCCGCCGGCTCCCCGAGACGCGGCAATGGCGGCGCGCACTTCCCCCCCCCTCCCCGGGCCGCGGCAATGGCTGCGCAGGGCTCCCGTCGGCTCCCGGAGCCGCGGCAATGGCGGCGCCCCCCGCCCCCCCCCCCCACCTCTCCTCCCCGGGCCGCGGCAATGGCGGCTCCCCCCCCCCCCCCCCCCCCCCCCCCGGGCTGCGGCAGAGGAGGGAAGAAGAGAGCTCTCCCACCTCTCTCCCCGCCCCCCGTGCTGCCTGCAGGGAGCCAGGGCAACACAGTAACACTGTAACAATTGCGAAATGCCGGCTTTTACTGGCAGGTGCTTGGCTCGGCACTCTGGCTGGCACGTCTGGGGTTGTAAATGTCAGAAAATTATTAATATATTAGCCGCACCCGACTATTAGCCGCACTTCCGGGTTTCCACCAAAATTTTTGTCAAATTACTGCGGCTTGTATTCGTGAAATTACTGTAGTTTTGATTACAGTAATTTCACGAATACAAGCCGCAGCAAGAAGACTAAAATTTTGGTGGAAACCCGGAAATGCGGCCAATATTCCGGTGCGGCTAATCTATGGACAAAAATGTGATATCTGCCCTTACCTAGTATCATGCTGGTCCAGTCCCGAGCCAAAACAGTCTGAAATCCATGGTTTCCCGTTGTTCCGACGATGAACCAATCAGAGAACAGCTTATTGCCTGCCTGTGGATGGCGGCGTTACTGAGGGGCGGGGGTTGTTATCGGGGTGAGTTACCTCGGCAGTTCGATAAAAGTGTGTGATACTTCTCTGTACTTTTTAAAGTGTTTTCAGTCTTGTGCGGCTACGGGGCTGGCTGGGCTCGCAGGGAGAGGGCTGGGGGAGCCTCTCTCCCCGCAGGGAGAGGGGTAGAACGGCCACTCGGCTCGCAGGGAGAGGGCTGCAACGGCCGCTTCCCCCCGCGGGCTGCGAGGGCTAAAACGGCCGCTCCCCCCGCCCGGCTGCGGGGGCTAAAACGGCCGCTCCCCCCGCCCGGCTGCGGGGGCTAAAACGGCCGCTCCCCCCGCCCGGCTGCGAGGGCTAAAACGGCCGCTTCCCCCATGGGCTGCGAGGGCTAAAACGGCCGCTCCCCCCGCGGGCTGCGAGGGCTAAAACGGCCGCTTCCCCCATGGGCTGCGAGGGCTAAAACGGCCGCTCCCCCCGCGGGCTGCGAGGGCTAAAACGGCCGCTCCCCCCGCCCGGCTGCGGGGGCTACAACGGCCCCTCCCCCCGCCCGGCTGCGGGGGCTAAAACGGCCGCTTCCCCCGCGGGGCTGCGAGGGCTAAAACGGCCGCTCCCCCCGCCCAGCTGCGGGGGCTAAAACGGCCGCTCCCCCCGCCCGGCTGCGGGGGCTAAAACGGCCGCTCCCCCCGCCCGGCTGCGAGGGCTAAAACGGCCGCTTCCCCCGCGGGGCTGCGAGGGCTAAAACGGCCGCTCCCCCCGCTCAGCTGCGGGGGCTAAAACGGCCGCTCCCCCCGCCCGGCTGCGGGGGCTAAAACGGCCGCTCCCCCCGCCCGGCTGCGGGGGCTAAAACGGCCGCTCCCCCCGCCCGGCTGCGGGGGCTACAACGGCCGCTCCCCCCGCGGGCTGCGAGGGTTACAACGGCCGCTCCCCCCGTGGGCTGCGAGGGCTAAAACGGCCGCTCCCCCCGCCCGGCTGCGGGGGCTAAAACGGCCGCTCCCCCCGCCCGGCTGCGGGGGCTAAAACGGCCGCTCCCCCCGCCCAGCTGCGAGGGCTAAAACGGCCGCTTCCCCCGTGGGCTGCGAGGGCTAAAACGGCCGCTCCCCCCGCCCGGCTGCGGGGGCTACAACGGCCCCTTCCCCCGCGGGCTCGAGGGTTACAACGGCCGCTCCCCCCGCCCGGCTGCGAGGGCTACAATGGCCGCTTCCCCCCACGGGCTGCGAGGGCTACAATGGCCGCTCCCCCCGCAGGCTGCGAGGGCTACAACGGCCGCTCCTGTGCCAGCACGGAGATGTGGCTCCGCTCGGAGCTCAGCTGCCTGCCTGCGTGGCTAAGTGGCTGTTTAAAGGAAACACGGATCCATTGGGAATGCTCACAAAATGATCACACTATTGTTCCGGTCTTTTTCGGCTTGTAAATAAAGGGTGTGTCTTTTTTCACTTGGAAACAATGTTTCCGAGGTCGGCAGTAAGCCAGTAAGCCCTGGCAATCCCGCGATTGTGTTACTAAATGACGACTTTGTGAAAGTTCGCTGCAAACTAAAGTGCGGCTAATATTCCGGGTGCGGCTTATCTATTAACAAAGGCAACAATGTTGCCAACACACCAGCAGTGCGGCTTATATTCCGTGCGGCTTGTATTCGTGAATTTACTGTATATTTTTGCATTGTAATTGGGAACTTGAGAACTTCAGCTTGCTAACTGTAATTTTTTAAAAAAATAATTTTTGAGATGTGCTGCATCTATAAATGGAAAATAGTATTTATAAGTTTCATTATACTGGTTTCATTTTTTAACGAAGGTTCATTTTCTGTAACATCTGAAGATTAGTCTCAATCACCCTAGAATCCAATAATTACTCCAGAACCAATTCTCAGGTTTAAAGATCTGACACGTCTTCCACTCCACATCTAAGTCACAGGACACCTCCCTGTACTAATAGAATGTTCCTCTGTTCTCCTGGAAATCCAACTGCATACACTGTGTAAAGCATTGAAAAAGCCTCAGGGATCAGACTAGCCACTGACTCCTCTGTATTGGCTGGATAATCCCTTCTTTTATGGACCTAATTACCAAAAACAATGTAAACACAAGAAATAATAATAATAAACTAAACAATAAAACTAGGTATAAAATATCATTATTCTTTAAAACTAAAGAAATGTGGCTGGGAGAATGAGTTGCTGATGGCACCAACAAAGGTCCATATTACTTAGATATTGCAAGGACCATCCAATAAGAACAAATTAAAGAGGTCCCAAATTGAAGGTTCTGCTCTTAGCAACTCAGGCAGTCTAGAAAAACATGCATTCTATCTGTTATACAAATATAGCTGGGTGAAAATCCAATGATATCAAACAAAATCCAGAAGCTAGTGAAAAATCTAGTTAGCAATACACTCTCACAGAATAATTTTTCTTCAATTTGGATCTGAGTTACCCTAATAAAATTAATGTTTAAGTGATTTTGATCTTTATTCAGCAAAATTCTGAAGATTATGAAACTGCTTTGCCAATTACTTAAGTATGAGCTTTAACTTCGAGATCATCATTATATAAAATTCAATAAGGCTCCTTACTAGCTGTTGTTCTTTGTTGAGCTCGTGATCAGTCAGACTCTTTAGGGTTATTTAAACGAGACATTTCTGAGAGCAGTCTTGAAAAGTAGAGGAGTAGCTCTATGAAGCTCTTTTTGACATTTAGTAAAGCTTATATGAAAACTTGTAATAAAACTTGAATAAAAAGGGGCACAAAAAAGATAAAAGAGTTTTCAGTTTTGTTGGAAAGCTACACAGCAAAATAAGACATACAAAAGAGACATACAGTCACTGCGAAAAAGACTAATTTTTATTCATCTGTTTTGACATCTTATGCAGAAGTGGACAAAATTTAAAACAAGTTTAACAAGTGGATTGGAAGCAAGCACATATTATATTCCCCCTCTTACTGTGTAGTTTTCATCTCTTGATATTTAGAAATACATGTAAAACTGTCAGATTAGATTTTTTTTCTGATATAATCTCCATCAACCTTTGTAGAATATTTCTGCAAAAGTGATTTTTAAAAATGAAGTGCACTTCTGCAAAATTATCAAATGTGGATTGAAAAGTGCTGTCTTTCTCAATGAGCTTACAGTTTCTACCTGAAAAATTACTGGTGATGAGCAAACATACAGATAATGACTTCATCTTGGCTGTTGGCTTGTAATTCACTCAGTTTAAACTCAAGTAGTGTGCCTGTATCCTTGTCTTTGCTGAGTCTCATTTATCATTGTGCAAACTACCACATTGTCAGATTCACTTATTTCAAGACTTTCTGCACATAACTCCCAGTTGTACCATTCTAATCTTGGCAGTCTCCCCAAGTCCTTATCCAAAGGCAGGCTCTCTTCCCTCTCTAACTACCTCACCATTTTCTTCACAATTTCCCTCTTAGATTTGAATTCCCAGACTCCCCCTCCCTCATTCCCAGGCACCATCTCTGCTTCCACCCTGATTCCTTATCCTTATCTCTGTTTCTTCTCCCATTCCAGTCTGGCTCTCTTCCCACTGTACTCAAGTCAGGCATCTTTTCCTTTCTAATACCCTGGGAAAGAGCAAAGAATTGAAGGTTGAGTTAACAAAATGCAAGAAAGGCTTCAATTTTCTTCTCCCAATTCCAGCCGTGAATCTCCTTCCCACTCACAACAAGAGGAATGGCAATTTCAAGATAGGAAATGTCTAAAAGCGTAATCTATAAATAAAATTTTGAATATTAATTAAAATGACATGAAATGCAGTCTAAATTTGGGTTTCGTCAACTTACATATCTTCAGCTAAATCCACAGACCAGTACTTGAAATGTCCCAAATGTACTCCCAAGATAAATGAAAGATCTACAAAATCATATGTTCACTTTGCAAAGTGCTTTTATCTTTTTATTTTCATATTAAATTTTAAATTTCATTTAGAAGGAGAATTACGTGCTTGCATTTGTATATTAGAAATGAACAGGAAGCAGTGCAGGTACATCTGACATTAACATAAGGCTAGGATAGTTTTGCAGTTGACTTTGAAAGTAAACAAATTCTTTATATGCTTGTTCATTTTCTGGGCAATATTTTTAGTCTCCTTTGCAACTAAATGACTTTGTATAACAAAGAGTGCTTCCAGATACACTTTTTATATACACATGAATAAAATGCTGGCATTTTAAGCTTTTTGTTCATGAATGAAAATATACAATGATTCATTTTAGAAAATATATTTGCACGCAATATCTGTTCAGTGGGGAGATTTTAATGAAATATAATTTATTTCATTATGCCTTAGCAATTTCTACTCTTTCCCGTGTGTGCCACCATGGAAATTTCATTATTCATATTAGCATTTAGACCTTTGTTTTATTCAGTGACTACATCTGCTAAGAATTTGATGTATTTCCATTAAGCAGCACACCAGTAAAAGAAAATAACTGCTGAGAAGAGGGAAAAAGAAAATAAGAGAGAAAAGAAAACCAACCAAAAGCAAAACACATTAGGTCTACAAAAATAAGAGAGAACACATCTAAGAATCCAATCTGGGAATGAAACCTTGATTAAGGTAAGAATGCCAGTGATTCCTAACCCTCACATCCCTATATCCTCAGTCTGTCACAATCACAGTGTTCTCTTCAACCATAAATTTAACTTGATGAGAAGAAAAATAAATCTTATTAGAACCTTGTTTAACTCCTCAGAGTTACTGATATGTAAAGTGAATTTTACAACCAGAGACCATTTGTTTCAACAAGAGTGTATGGATCATACAGTGAGGTAAAGAACAGAGTCCGTGGTGTAAGTAAAGGAGCTAAGGGAGCCCAACACTCTCTTCTCATACACCTTCCAAGCATGCTTTTAGCCTACTGATAGCATTAGAATGCGGAACAGGGAGTGGGAATTGTGTCACACTACAGTATATTGGCAGTTTCCCATCAGTTGACACATGGGGGAGTAATTCAAAGGAGTGGCTGAACTTCTAAAACTTTGATATTTTTGGGGTTTTTTTTTAAATATCAGTCTCCAAAGACTCCTACCTTTCTCCTTTTTTACTGCAACAATTTCATACTTCTTCCATTTCCCTCCTATACCTTCTCCATATTATATTTCTATTCTGTACAGTTTTGTCAGACAAGTCCCTTTGAGGCATTCTGCCAAGCTCGTGGAAGGGAAGATTCAGCAGCTGTAAGTAGCTACTGCCCCTCTTAACCAGCACAAAGCTCAAGCCAAACAAATTGCTCTATGAATTCCCTGAAGTGCAGCAAGCCAAAGAAATGGTTTAATTTGCCATATGATGTTGTGCAGCCCAGAAGCACAGGGTTTGTTAGCCTTTGCACGTTACAGTACGAATCAGCATATATTAATCATATCTTATCAGTTTTGAATGTTTCGTATGTTTGTATCAGTTTTGTATGTTTGGAGGGTTTTTGTTAGATGTTTTTGTTTGGGGGGACGTTCTGGTTTTTTGGGGCTTTTTCAAAATTCATTTTTTCTTGTTTGTTTCGGGTTTTTTTCAGAGGAATGAAAATAGTTATTCCTTCTCAGCTCAGTGACAGAGTTTTCTGACATTTCAGGAAACACTGAATTCACGATACATGAGTTTAGAAAACAAGACAATATTGAAATACTGAACTGCTATATAAACAGGACCAATATAGCAAATATTTCAGTTCCCTTTCTGTTTAAAATTCTCGTTTCTGTGTGAAGAGCAACTTCTTGCTTCCTATTCTGCTCTATGCTGACCGCTGATGATTTTAGGTGCAAATTAAGCATGACAGAAAAATGAAAAGACAAAGGATATGAAAGTAATCAATCTGTTATGCATCCATATGCCTCAGAGATTTTTAATTGCCACTGGGGGATTTAAAGGAATTTCTAAAATTAATTGCAGAGATGAATACTCTCCTAGGAATTGAATGGTTGTGTAAGAGCACTAGCAAATATGTAGAAGGACCAAACCTCTTGCATCCTGAAAAAAATGTCTGTTTAGAAAAATAAAATCCTTTTTAACTTAAAGATGCATAAACACAAAAGTAAACAAGTGAACAAACAAAAACACGTGGATATTTCAGTCATCTAGAACACAACCCAAGTGGAAGGAAAAAAAAAGAAAAAATTAGAGATACTTAATTCTTTCTCAAGTTGTGTCTGGTCAATGCACACATTTCTGCCCTTTATTTTATAATTTGTCTCCAAATAAATATTTTCAATGCTGGGTTAGTGATTCTTTCTGTTTATTTTCTGGAGGATTTTCTGTAGTCCTTAGAATTCAATGTCCCCAGAAAAGGGACTCTAGCATAAAAGATAATAAATCCAAATTATTTCTGGTATTGGTTTATTTTAATAATTGATTAAGTAAAACCCAATGCAAAACCAGTAAAAAAAATATAGTATATTATTATTATTGAATTACTTTTAATATTAGGGTTTTTTAAATGACTTTTACTTTGGGCTTGGACGTATGAAATTCTGAGAGAAAGATGATAGCCTGCATAATTTTTTTTTTTTAATCTATATTAGTTATTTGAGCCTCAATATAGACTGTTTCAATCCAGTGTTAACAGTTTTTCATCTGTCAGTCCACATTCTACTTTAATTAGGTTTTATCTGCAAAAAGTTTATTTTATCTTCAAAACAGTCCAGTTTTATTTTTGCAAATGTGATAACCGTGCAGTTGGCTTTGGAGAAAATAAATGCAAACTGTAGATCTACACGCAAGGCCCGTAGTTGTTATTGGCTTTAAATTACCTTTTGTTCCACAGTAAAGAATGATAAGAAAAAAGGTATTGTAGAATAATGTGCAATGTCTAATAGCTTCAGTCACTTCACTGTTAGATTTTCTTTTTATTTGTTTTATTTTGGCTACAATCACTGGAATATATTGGCTACAATGCTTGCAGATGGAAACTAAGCACAGATGTGTCAACATAGACTCCAGGTTTGTGAGTATACACATTTTTATTGCAAGCAGAGCAAATAGCTTTCTTGGATAATCCAAGCTGAAATTGAAAAAGCGCCATATATAAAAGATTTCCTTTTAGGAACAGTTGAAACTCCATGTACAACTGCACTTTGAATGGGAGGTTATTTTCTGATGCTGTTTTGAGTCAAATCTTTTCTTTTAGCATTGTAGCCATTACTGTGGTTTTCTTGAGAGGATGTAATTGCCTACATGAGCCCCCTTGGATACAGCAGCAGTTGACAGAGCAGAAGAGAAGCATATTTATCTAACTCAAGAACAACAGTAATCATTTGAACTCTTGCTGAGCATAACTCTACTGCATCGGGACACCAGCTGATTTTACGCATCTTGAAAGCTTTTGGGAATCATGGTCATTGATGGTTTTACATTTTACAACATTAGAATTTTGAATTGATTTTCTCATTCAAATTCATTAACAAAATTAAATGTTTTAAACAGTTTTACTTCTTTTTGTGAAAGATTTGTGGCTTGTTTCATACATTTTTTTTTCCCAGTGACCGTAAGGTGATTGTAAGGGCGATTTAGTCTCAGACCTTCAGCCTTCTGTCTTTTTTTAGTCTTTCCAATTAACTCCTGTAGGATTACATAACAGAAACAGCTCTTGGGAAATAAGTAGTTTCTAGAAAAAAAAAATTTGGACACAAAAATTAACATCTGATTGATTATGCAAAAAATTAGGGGAAAACAATTAGGGACAAAATATGACAAATTACAAACTATTTCATATCAATAATTTTGGTTTGGTTTTCTAGTTTCACAATCTAATACTTGAAACACTATATGTTCCTAACTGATACTTAATGTTTTCTCTTTACTACATTAATGTTTAAAGAAGCCTAAAGAGTTTTTGCTTTTAAAATATTCATGACTGCTGCTTTTTTATGTGAAACAAATTTTAAAGGAATTCACTTACTAACCAATCCACATGTCTTCTCACTTGTCTAAGCAATTTTTAGTGGTTTTATCCATTAATCCGAGTCGAAGTGCAAATCTGATAATTGCACTGAAGTAACAAATATTGGGTAGATTTACATTTGGTAGCATATCAAACTGCTTTTTCCAGCTTTCCTATTGACTCTGGAAATACATGACTTGAAAAAGCAGGCATAATTTTCGGGGAAAAAAATTATTGCAAAGAGTTAATGTTTATCTAAAATATATTTTCTAAACTTACTTCTACTCACCAGAAACATGTTTTGATGCCTTTTAATAAGGGATATTAGAACACTATTCTAGAAGGTTTAGCAGTGAAGGACTCTCAAGAAATGTAAAGGTGAAAACTTCAATGTGTAACCATGCAGCACTTTTTTTACTGGTGAGACTGTCCCAGGGAACAGCTGTGTAGCAGAGTTCACATGATCATTCAACTCTGCTGTGTGATGGAAAGAATACCACCTCTTTTATCTGAGTACCAGAAGTGAAGGGAGACTCAGAGGCTGCCACATTGCTTCACATGGAGAGCAGGTGACGGCTGCTGGTCCTCTTTGGTCTCTACTGCTCTGGTTTGCATTTAGCTTGGCAGCATGAGCATGACAAACTCACGTCCCATTATTAGCAATATGTTCAGACAGGGCTTCCCTTACTCTTGTTTTCATTTTCAAATGTAGCTTGTGAAATTTACTCTGTTTTTCAGATGAGCATCACAAGAGACTGATGCCAATCTGCACAAGATTTTCCTCCAGCAATCTATATTTGAGCCCATGGCAGAGTCTGCAGGCAGTTTTTTGGCAGCATCAAATATACTTCTGTGTTTGCCACTTAATTAACTGTTGATGGACCATCTGGGCAGCTTGTTCTTTATGCATGTAATTTTTCTTTGATTCACCTTGGAATCTGTATAAGCAGTGCACATTCTTCTATAAAAAAAAATGGGCAAGTATCCTTGGTGATCAATGCATAAGTGTATTTTGAAGGCTATATTGTACCAAAAAAGTTGTTAGATTAGCTGATTTACATACTTAGGCTTCAAGAGAGGAGACTGAAATTGGTTAAAATTGATTTTACAATATTTTATCCCTAAAATACCTAAACAATTGTTTATCTTATTTTTTAGGGAAAAATCTGCACTACAATATTCCACTAATGTCTTTAATTTGTTATTATGTGATTTCAGAAGAAGGTAAAAGCCCAAAAGGTAGTTTGAAAGAGGAAGAAAGGAAAAATTCAGATTAATTGTTTTTCACTACCTAAAAGAGATGACTGTGTAAAATCTCCGTTATAACAAATATAAAATAGAAGCCATCCTACCCTTATTTTCAAAAACTCTAACCTCTAAATCAGAATCTAATTAATTAGTCCCTGTTTTGAAGACATTCAAAACTAATGCCTTATTTCGGGGGTGATACGTTCAGATAAAGCAAAATTAATTTAACTCCTGTGAGAAAAGCAAGACTTGAAGAGTCCAAATAATCATATTAAAAAAAAAAAAAAAGAAAAAAAAGGCATGTCCACATATATCTCACTTTTAATTTTTTTCCTGGTCAAACCTATTTTCATATTTTGTCTGGGTTTTTTTTGTTGTTCTTTTTTTTTTTTTTTTTTTTTTTTTGGTTTGGTTTTTGGGAGGATGGTGTTTTGTTTGTTCTGTTTGTTCCAGTTTGTTTTGTTTTTGGTGTTTTTTTGCTGGTTTAGTTTGGTTTGGTTTTTGTTATTTTGTTTTACTTTGTTGTTGCTTTTGTTTGGTTTGGTTTGTTTATTGGTTTGGTTTGTTTGCTTGCCTGTTTCTTCTGGGACTTTTGCTCACTATAGAGCAGAGATTATTTGAAAGCCTCAAAGCCTTGTGTTGTCAGTGTTGTCTTATAACTTCAGGCAGGTTTTTTGGTAATATTAGCAGTCATTTCAAATCCTTTTTTGGACATATTGAAACCTCAATGCCACTTTTCACTTAGTACATCTAGGAGCATTTCAAAATTATTTTCCATTATAGTAAAAGTACACTTCCTGGCTTCTGCACTGTAGTATCTGGAAATAGTGAATGGCTTGCACACTTACTGCTGTAATAAAGTAAATTACTGAGTTAATAAAAAAAAATCTTTTTATTGTCAAATGCTAAGCAATCATACTTCATATATATCATGATAACTAAAGTGGTCAAGAAGGATGCCAGGATATATATGTATATGTAAATATATGGTTCAAGAGCCATAAACAAGAGTTTAACTTTGGAACAAAAGCTTTAAAGTAAACTTCCTGGATAAGAAACTCTCTATGTTATTTAACTTCTGAAAAGTACATTTTTAAAAATTACTTTGCATTGAAAATTTTTCTTTCTTTTTCTGAAGCTGGTTCATTGAAAATAGGAAAACAGATAGAAATACATGGAATAAAAAAAAATCCTAAATTTTAATTTAGGAGAAAAGTTTTACTATCATAAACTAAGTTTAAATTATTATATTTCTGAAAATATTCAAATTCTTGTAGGTATTTCAACTTAATGTTTCCTAAGTCTATATATAATAGTTCCTAAGTCCAAAATAAAGCTGACAAAGGAGAACATACACTTTCAGAAAATAGCTAATTTTGCAGAATCAGGACAGCTTATTAGAAATATTCTGATATTCTAATGTCTTTGTGACATTTGCAATATATTTTTCAATTGGAATTGGTGTCAATTTTGGATTACTTTAGCCTTTCTTCATTGATATTTTTGAACTTAATTGGAATTATTTTGAGTATTTCTAGGTTCCAGTGAAGTCAGTGGAACTTGCAATGCTGACCATATTGCCTCAAAGAGCTCAAAGTCAGAAAGAAAACAAGTGAAATTTAGTTTTACTCTATAATCTGACAAGATATCTACATCTTGCTCCAGCGCTGTGTTCCAGAAGTAACTGAAAGTCCCCTCCTCTGACATAAAGTGTTGTTATTTGAATTAACTGTGGTAGTAATTTAATTTGGAATCGATAAAGAATATTTAATTTTGTTTCATTTTATTAACCACTTGCCAGTTGTAACATTATAACTTGCAGTTGTACTTCATTAAAAAATAAGTGTCTGAACACATTTTTGTACTTTGTTGTACTTTCTTCTAATCTCTAATCTGTTTCAGGTGATGTCACTGTATTTCACTCTCCTATTTTTGCCTTAAAAGATCCCTCAGTGATTCTGAGCCATTTACCAGAGATCAGCAGTGTACACCTTCTTATCTTCACAATATTACAAAGCCAGACAGATTAATTTTAAAACTCTTCAGCCTAAATAAGCTTTTCTGCTTTTCCTTACTATTATTTATTATTTACATTAATACCGGGCCTAGAAAACAGGCTAAGACAGCTGGTAGGTTTTATAGCTAGTTTCCTTCTGGACAAAATATTCAGCTGACAGCTGGCTAAACACATCACAAGTTGGTGTGCAACTGGTTCAGGGGTCAGGCACAAAGGGTTACAGTGAATGGGGTGACATCAGACAGGTGACCTGTGACTAGTGGGGCTCCTCAGGGCTCCATCCTCAGCCCTGTGCTCTTCAACATTTTCATTAATGACTTGGACGCAGGACTGGAAGGGATATTGAGCAAGTCTCCAGATGATACACAACTGGGAGGAGCTATTGACACCCTTGAAGGCTGGAAGAGGCTGCCGAGAGACCTTGATAAATTACAGTCCTGCAAAGTCACCAACCCTATGAACTTCAACAAGGGATGCACCTGGGCAACCATGGATGTATAGACAGACTGGGGAATGAGACAATGGAAAGTAGTGGTATGGAAAAGGACCTGGGGGTCCTGGCTGACGGAAAGTTAAATCTGAGTCAGCTGTGCCCTGGCAGACATGAGGGCCAGTCATGTCTTGGGGTTCATCAGGCACAGCATCATCAGCTGGGCAAGGGAGGGGATTTTCCTGCTCTGCTCTGGGGAGGCCTCACCTCTAGTGCTGGGGAGAGTTTTGGGTTCCACAATATAATAAAGATATAAAGTTTTGATAGAGTGCCCAAAGAAGGGCTGTGAAGATGGTGGGGCTTTGAGGAGAAGCTGTGTGAGGAGTGGCTGAGGGCACTTGGACTGTTCAGCCTGGAGGAGACTGAGGGGAAACCTCATTGCTGTCTGCAATCTCCTCATGAGGGAAAGAGGAGGGCCAGGCACGGGTCTCCTCTCTGTGGTGACCAGTGGCAGGACCCACAGAAATGACCTGAAGCTGAGTTGGGGAAGGTTTAGGTTGGATATTAGAAAGAGGTTCTTCATCCAGAGAGAGGGTGGCTGGGCACTAGAACAGGCTTCTCAGGGAAGTTGTCACTTCACCAGACTGACAGCGTTCAAGAAGAATCTGTCCAATGCTCTCAGGGGACTTTGGGGGATGGTGCTGGGCAAAGTCAGGCATTTTACTCAATGATCTTTGTAGGACCCTTCCAACCCAGCATGTTCCATGATTCTGTGATAACTCACACCTTATATAATCATACAGGTTTCAGCTGAATTAAGAGAAAAAAAATAAAAAGGAAAAAAGAGAAGTCAGTATTTTTAAAACAGAAATAGTGGATGAGCCATAAAAATTATGTTATAATTCATATATATATATATTATCAATACCAAACACCACCTGAATCATTTAAGAATGCAAATTTAGTGCAGGATTCTGAAACTGGATCTTCACAAATTCCATGTTCAGGTCTTTTGGGAACTTCCATGAATGAAGTGCCCCTCTTCAGAACATTAGTCTATGCCTTTGGAAAGATCAGATTTCAAACTTAGACTAGTTCATTAGGAGCCTTTTAGAGGCATGTAAGACCATCTCATATCCTACTAGAACATGAGATGCGCATATACATACACTCCCACAAGCCCAACACCTCTTCCCCAGTCGAAGAAGAATAAACATAGCAAAAATAACTTTCTTTTAGTTGTCTGAATTTAGTATAATTTTGCTGGAATTTGTTTGCATTTTATTGGAATGCCACAAGTACTAGGCATATAGCCACAGTACTTAGATCTAAAAAGCGAAGAAGTATCTGTATTATAATTTCTCATAGAATCAATGTCCTTGGTTCTCATAAACAGTTCTAAAAGTGTCTTCTAGCCCCTGTATATCTGGGACTGAAACTTGTTCCCTCTTACTTATTCAGTCATTCCAGCTATCAGTAGCTGTTGAGAAGAATTCTGAAAGTTTATTTTTGGTCTCGGCATTTATTGTTGTTGATGAAAATTTTTTCCTTTAATACCTATGAGGAGGCAGAAGAAAAGCAGACAATTCCCTGAAAACCTATTTCACTGGGCACTGCTTTCTCTTTACAGTTCTTCCAAGGTTGTGAATGTTAAGAGCAATAAACTGGCATTGGCAAGTAATTACTCCTTTATGGGTACCATTTGCATTTGATGCATGCTAGTAGACAGGCAATGATTACCCCAGAAACTTCCCTTACAGCTGCATTCATGCTCCTAATCTTTGTTATAAAGCATGCCTAAATTTTTTATTATATTTTCAATAAAATCATGAATATAGGAAGACAGGTATTTCCACAGGGTGATATATGTCTGCCTGGGGAAGATACAGGACAAAAGAAATTTCTGGGGTGACTAGACTCAGAAGCAACTCCCTAACATTATGTGCATAAATTAGGTAAGAGTAATCAGAACCTCTGGAAGCAATCTTTAAATGCAAAATCCGCCTTTTTTTGCATTACTAATCCATAAATAAATCTTATTTTCGTTTTTTGTTTTTGTTTTGATTAAAATTGCAAATACTTCTAAACACATTAAAAACCAGCATTAACTGTATTGCTATTGTGTTTTTCCTTCCATGTAGCACTTGCTATTTTGTATCAGTCGTCTTTAAAGCATAAGATGAAATGTTCAGAGTTCTCCTAAAGGAGATTCAGTATCAGTTAAACTGTTTAAAAACTAGACAGGTCACAAGTAATAATACAGAGCCATAGTTTTTGTTTTGTTTTGATTGGAGTTTTCTGGCATTGAGCTCTCTAAATATACTTGATGTTGGCCTTACAAAATTGCTGGCTGACTTTCAGATGTTTTATTTTAATGGAAGGTTAACTCAGTGAAAAATAAAAGGTTCAACTCAGCAGAAAATTCTAGTTGAATGAACAAATTCATTTTCCATGCATAACATATTAGCTTACTATAGACTTTATAAACTAAATTCTTCCAAACATATAAATGAACTAGAGGCTATGCAATTCAAATTGAGACAAGGATTTAAACATTTGTCACAACGGTAGATTTAAAACATGCATCTAAAAAGGGCATAATTATAGTCTGATGCACAAAAATTATCACAATAATAAAAGAAGTATAAAAATAGGAGTGTATTATGCATTTTTATGAAGTATTTGCACAGCAAATGAGAGGAATTTCAGAACGATGTTGCTAAGAGTTATGAGCATCTTTTTACATAATTCATCAATGTGCAATACATTCTGTTTTTAAACAGGGAGACGAGCACAAAACTGACATGTGAGGTTTTAAATGGAAGTTTAAGACATAGTGTAATATTTGATTTCTTAGTAGTATGTCTTGGTTATACTGTATGATTACGACAGTTACTCATCAAGTAAAGAAATAAATTTTCCTAGTAAATTGAATTTAATTTGTCTTTTGTTTTGTTTTATTTTACAGTAATTTCACGATTATAAGCCACACCATTTTGACTAAAATTTTGGTCTGAACCCGAAGTGCGGCTTATAATCAGATGTGGCTTATATACGGACAAAGAACTAAAAGTTGCTGTTTTATTTTGGAAGTCAGGTGTCTGCTGAGAAAGGCAGCAGCTTCTCTTTGAAATGGAGAATGTAAAGCCCCTCCCTCCAAATTATTATAATTTTGAAATCAAGCGGCTCTCAGGTAAAGATATGGGAATTAGGAATAACAGTTCTTTTCTAGGGAAATTAAAATAGAAATACAGTACTACAAAGAAACAAACCCCAAACCCTTACAAAGTCAGAGTACAACCTGACACCCTGTCAGGCAGGGTGTTGGTAGTAGTCCCATTCCATGGTGGCTGCATCCTCCTGCAGTGACAGATGTGGTTCAGTTGAAGCAGTGCTCCTGTAGAAGGTGCAGTTTCCCTCCACAGGTCCGGTGGTGATGTGGAGAAATCCGGTTTTCCTCTGGAGTCCAGTGGAGAAAGGGGCTCCCTTAGTGTCCCAAAACCTGTTTTTATTTTGGTAAGAAATGTTGGGCTCTTCCCCCTGGCTGGAGCAACTTCCAATGGGATGCAATAATTTTATCAGTCACACAGTGGGACACAATGGGCCATTAGCAGAAAATGACTCGTTGGTGGAAGGATGGGTTGTGAAAATATAAAGAACAAAGCCCTGCCTGGTTTCAATGGATGACCCATTAGCAGAACATCTCCCACGGAGATAAGGATCACTGTCCCCACCCTCAAGAAATGGTGATAGAATAGATAACTTTTATCACACTCTGTATTGTAACATGCGGCTTATAATCAGGTGCGGCTTATGTATGGACAAATAATGAAAAGTTGCTGACACCCGGAAGTGCGGCTTATAATCAGTGCGGTTTATAATCGTGAAATTACAGTAAATTCACGAATACAAGCCGCACTGAGTATAAGCCGCATCTCTGGGTGTTGGCAAATATCTTGTTCTTTGTCCATAAATAAGCCGCACCTGAGTATAAGCTACTCTGTCATTTGCAGCAAGGACCCGCGTGCAACAAAGTTGCCAATTAGTAACACAACCGTGGCAGAGCGGGGTTTACTGGCTCGGCTCGGGCTGTGCAGGCTCGGCCCGCTCGGGGCTGCTGACGGGGCCAGGTGGCCCAGCCCGGCGCTGCCACTCGGCGGGGCCGCTCGGGGTCAGCTGCCGCTGCCACTGGGCTCGGCCACCACAGCCCGGCGCTACCCCGTGGTGGCGGGCAGGTACAGAGCCCCCCCCGCTCCCGCGGCGGCGGGTGGGGGCGGAGCACCCCGCCGGCTCCCCGAGCTGCAGCAATGGTGGCGCGGGGGCCCCGCTGCCTCCCCAGACTGTGGCAATGGCGACACGGGGCCCCCCCATCTCTCCCCCGGGCTGTGGTAGGGAGCTCTCCCGCCTCTCTCCCTGCCCCCCCGTGCTGCTTGCAGAGAGCCAGGCTCCACCCGCGGTGCAACAGAGTTACAATTTGCAACAATCGCGAAATGCTGACTTTGCAGCTGCTCGGCTCGGCACTCTGGCTGGCGCTTCTGAGGTTGTAAATGTCAGAAAATTATTCACATATTAGCCGCTCCTGAGTATTAGCTGCATTTCCGGTTTGGGACCAAAATCTTAGTCAAAATGGTGCGGCTTGTACTCGTGAAATTACTGTACTGTAATTAAGACATAATGTGATACTTCAAGGATGTTTTAAACTGTGTGTATTGCCTGCTTCACTTGTAGTAAAATCCTATTGCATCTGTGTGCAACGAAATATAGATATATTTAGTTCTAAAAAGAATATATTTTCAATACAAAATTTTTATTTAAAATATATTTTTAATAGGAAGAGTGTCTAGGTTGGAATTTTCTGCATAAGTGAGTACAGTCAAGGCCAAGACAACAGGACTAAGCAACATGGATTACTAGCAGTTATGGGAACTAGATGTTTATGTAATAATTTTTCTCAGTTATAAGAAGTGTTTTGTTTCTTTTTTTCTCTTTAGTGAATTACAGAAACACATGGACAATAATTTCAGTGTAATAACATAATCTTCTCATTTTTACATTAGATTTAGCTTTATGCTTGCCCACAAAAAAATATTTTTTTTGCTTATTTCTCTTTCCAGGGAAAAAACCCAGAAACCTACATGCACAAAAAGACAGATTAGAACTGAGAGATTCACAACTCAAAACTCATCTGTTATTTGTTTTCTATAGACAGAAGTGAATCTGGTTAGTTTTTTTCCAAACAAACCATATACTCTTATTTCCCACTCCCTTCACAATAAATTGTTTAATGTAGTACTTTAAGCTTGCAAAACTTAGACTCTTTATTAAGATTCTTAGTACTAGATATCACTAATGTATTAAGAAATATGATTTTAAAAAATTAAAAAGAGTGCACCATGTCATGAACCTGATAGAATTCTATTCGAATGGTTTGAGCCAGTGCTCTTTGGGATCTCTCTGAAGAGCTATATTACTGTGTGGGGAAAAAGCACAATTGCAAGAATATTAAAAAGATTAATTAGAATAAAAGGTCTTTTGCACTGCAAATGTAAATATTTGAGATATATTCATATCTCTATCTGGCATTATTTCCCAATGAATAGGGTTTAAATCCAGAATTTTCATTTTGCAAACAAAATCTCTATGTCAGTTCTACTTAAGCATAACATAAGAAAGAAATAAAAAAATTATAAACTTTTCCTGAATCCTAGTATGATCATTTCTTTATATAATATCTTTAGAAAGGAAGAAAAACTAGAATTTATGTGTGATTTAAGTTAGAATTTTTGCAATTTTTAAGCAGATTTATTTGATTTCACAAAATCTGAAAAGAAGGATAAGGAATGACTGATAGACATCTCAGTCTCTTAGAGATACCAACAAATAACAGATTTAGCACAGCACAAATTTTTTGGATTGTCATTGCAATACAGAATATCACTGAAATTGATTTTTAATACCCCACTGTGGAAATATTTTTCCATCACCAACTTGAACCTAGAAATGTCAAAAATTGTGCCATGTTTTATAACCGGCTCTAAATGCCCATGTTTCTCTAAGACGTTTTAAGGCATTCACAGTCTTAGAGTAGCAGAGCTCTCTAAAAGTTAACATGTGATCTCACACAGACACCAAAAATTAATGTTCTGCTAAAAACAGTCCAGTTTGGTGGATATTCTGATAGCACATCTAAGAAGTTGAGGTCTTCAGAGAAGACAGTTAGATCTAGTTTCTTTTAACTTACATCAGTAGAAAAACCTAGTACCCTCCTAAATACAACAGTAGCAGAACACTTGGACTGGATATTGCAAACCATGAGTAAATATGTAATGTTATTTTGAGTTAATTTTAGGATTCTTCATTTTTCAGTCTGTAAATTGAGATAATAAGAAGCTTCAATGGCTTACATTCTTAAATCTCAATCTGCTAATCTGTGGATGAGCTGTTGTAAATACCACTAGGAAATTAGAAATACAGCTATAAACAGAGCTGGAGGACAACATAATTTCTTTCTTAAATTTGTTTTCCATTAATAAAATTTAATACAAAAAATCACTTTCATTTTTTAAACAGATTTTTTTAAGTCCTCCACATCTAAAGATCACTTTAATAATCTTTAGGGGGTTTTTCCATGGCATATTTACAGTTTTGATACTTTTCATTCTGGTTTGATATTGATTGTAGGCTGAAGTTATCTAAGACTTAGCTAAAAATAGAATTAAACTCCATTGCTAAATAATGAAAACATTACTGGCAGATTATTAATAAAAGCCCTGTAATGTTTACGGGCATCTAGAATATTGATAATTTTATATAGGAAGGTATAATGCATATCATATGAGAAGCAAACAATCAAATATTTAAAATGGATTGAATGATTCAGTATATTAATAATGGATTAAATCACAAAACCTCTCATCACAAGAGTTACAGTAGTTTCACGAATACAAGCCGCACGGATTATAAGCCGCACCCCCGGTGCCTCGACAATGTTGCTGTCTTTGTCAATAGATAAGCCGCACCCCGAATATTAGCCGCACTTTCGTTCGTCGCCAGAATCCGTGCGCAGCTTTCACAAATTGGCCAATTAGTAACAGGATCGCGGCATAGCGGGCTTTACTGGCTCGGGGCGGGGCCAGGAAGGCTCGGCCCGCTCATGGTTGCCGACGGGGCCGGGTGGCCCAGCTCAGCGCCACGGCTCGGCGGGGCTGGCCGGGTGGTGCTGCCGCCGCCGCCGGGCTCGCTGGCCCCCCTCTCCCGTCAGCACCGCCCCGCTGCCGCGTTCGCTCGCCCAGCTGGCAGGGCTGCCGCCGCCGGGCTCGCCGCCCGCCCCGCTGCCGCTTTCGCTCGCCCCGCTGCCGCTTTCGCCCGCCCCGCGCTGCTTTCGCGAACGCCGCGCCTCGCGAGCGCCGCACCCGCCCCGCGCCGCTTTCGCGAGCGCCGCTTTCGCGAGCGCCGCTTTCGCTCGCCGAGCGTCGCTTTCGCGAGCGCCGCTTTCGCTCGCCCCGCCGGCAGGGCTGCCGCCGCCGCCACCAGGCTCGCCGGCCACCCCCTCCCGTCTGCACCGCCGCCGCGTTTCCTCGCCCTGGCCAGCACTGCAGGCCCCCGCACCGCCGGGCTCCCCCACGCTGCTGGCCCCGATTATGCTGGGCTTCCCCCGCTGCCAGGCAGCCCCACCCGCCGGCCTTCCTGCTTCTGCCATGCTCCCCTGCACTGCTAGCCCCAGTTCTCCCGGGCTCCCCCGCCATGCTGGCTCAGGCTCTGCCGCCCTCCCTGCCCCGCCCTGCTGGCTCAGGCTCTGCCGCCCGCCCCCCACACTGCTGGCCCCGCCTCTGCCAGGCTTTCCCACCTCTGCTGGGGCCGGCCGGGCTCCAGCTTGGCTTGGGGCTGCCGCGGGCTCTCACTTCCGTGTTGGCAGCTTTTAGAATTTTGTTAATAGATTAGCCGCCCTGGAATATTAGCCGCACTTCCGGGTTTCCACCAAAATTTTGGTCAAATTGGTGCGGCTTGTATTCGTGAAATTACTGTACTTCTCTGCAGGTCAATAGGAAAGAGACATTATTGCCATGTAAGGGCTGCTGAGTTTTTTCCTGATCTGGACTTTTAGAATTGAGTAGGAAAACTTCCACTGAAATCAGTGTTTCAGGGCAAGGTTTACGTTCTAATTTTACCATGCTTTGAGGGCAGAAAATGGCTTCATAAAACTGAATATGTTCCAGGAAAGGTTTTGGTGGATCCTTAAAGATGAAAAACCTCACTCTTACTAGATACCAAGATAACAAGAATCTCTCTGTGATACAGCTTTCATTTGCTCTGATGATCAGATTTATTTTTTTAGACAACTGGTTGTGTGACGTAGAAATTTAAGTAATTGCTTCACACTCAATTTTGTTACAGAGAAAAGGAAATAATTAATCAACTGAAGCAATCTTTTAATGGAGATCTTTGAGAAACCATAATTTTCTAAGTTTTAAATACCAGAGAACATCTGGATGATCTCTTCAATTAAAAAGCAGGCAAGACCAAAAATATCATAGAGCTTCAACACATTAGTTTCTTTTCAAAAGCAGAAAATAATTGTTTTCCCCAATTTCATGTCCTAAAAATGTTGAAGTGTTTACTATACTAAATTCAAATTCATCCCAAAATTATCCATACCAGAAATAAATTTCTAGTCCCTTCTTTTCTCTTCTAATCCTTCCTTACACCAGCAAATTCCCCATACAAAAGACACAGTATTATTTTGTAGATTATTAGGGCAGAAAGGTGAGGAAATGATAGTGACGCTAAAAAATTTAGTAGTATTTTTTAGGGAATATTCAAGTTCTTAGAACCTTTCCAGAGTTAGAGAAAATGCTTTCAGGCTGATAGCTTTAATGTGGATGAAGCCTCCTCTATTATATCTACAGACTTCATTTGAAATATTATTCAGTTTCTCACATACACAGCACGAAATAAAGAAGAGAAAACAGGCTTTCAAAATCAAGTATTAAAACTAAATGTCTGTAGACATAAAGCAGATAACAAACAAGCAAAAAATATTAATGACCTTTGCTATAATTTGCTAAACTACAACACAGCTGGAAACACTGAAGGAAGAACCCATAAACAAACCTTTCAGTAAATACAAATTCTGCTTAGCAGGGAAAGAAAAAGGAATTCTCTGAAAACCCATTAAAACTCACAGTATGAAGTGGTACAAAGAATTAAAAGGGACAGCATAATACAGTAGTCTAAAATCAGCATGGTATATTGGAAATTAATAGAGATTGCTTCATCTGAATTTTTTTTTATAATGGGAATTTACATTTTGAAAGTACTATCTCAAAACATAAATGCACATAAATATTTTCATCTTAATGTAAAAATGTAAAGGTCTGGTTGGTGGATTTTTAAATTTCACTGAATTGAATAAAATATTTGACTTAATTGGACAAGTTATTGGACAATATATTCAAATTATGACAGCACCTTAAGGAAATTACAGCTTATTCTGGAAAATACTTGTAGGAAGGGACAAGAAGGCAGGGAATTTAATCCAAAATTGGTGTTGAAATATGAAAACTTGTGACTACAGTAATTTCACAATTATAAGCCACACCATAAAATTTTGGCCTGAACCCGAGGTGCAGTTTATAATCAGGTGCGGCTTATGTATGGAAAAAGAACCAAAAGTTGCTGTTTTAGTTTGGAGGACAGGTATGTGCTGAGAAAAGTAGGAGTTTCTCTTTGAAATGAAGAATGTAAACCCCCTCCCTCCAAATTATTATAATTTTGAAATCAAGAAGCTTTCAGGCAAAGATATGGGAATTAGGAATAACAGTGCTTTACTAGGGAAATTAAAATAGAAATACAGTACTACGAAGAAACAAACTCCAAACCCTGACAAAGTCAGAGTACAACCTGACACCCTGTCAAGCAGGGTGTTGGTAGCAGTTTGATTAAATGGTGGTTGCAGTACTCCTGCAGTGACAGATGTGATTCAGTTGGAGCAGTGCTCCTGTACAAGGTGCAGTTTCCCTCCACAGGTCCGGTGGTGATGTGGAGAAATCTAGTTTTCCTCCGGAATCCAGTTGAGAAAGGGGCTCACTTAGTGTCCCAAAACCTCTGTTTTTATTTTGGTAAGAAATGTTTGGCTCTTCCCCCTGGCTGGAGCAACTTCTAATGGCATGAAGTAATTTTATTAGTCACACGGCGGGACTCAATTGGCCATTAGCAGAAAATGACTCGTTGGAGGAAGGATGGGTTGTGAAAAGATAAAGAAAAATGCCCTACCAGGTTTCAGTGGGTGGCCCATTAGCAGAATATCTCTTACGGAGATAAGGATCACTGCCCCCACCCTCAACAGATGGTGATAGAATAGATACCTTTTATCACACTCTGTATTGTAACATGTGGCTTATAATCAGGTGCGGCTTATAATCATGAAATTACTTTTTAATGATTTAAGTTTTATTTTGGACTTAGGTTTTTAAATATTTCCTATGTAATTCTAAATTTTTCAATGTGTGTACTGATATATGTCTAGACAGAACTTCTGGGAAAAAGAATACAAATACAACAGTAATCTGTTTCTGCATTTTCTGTCTCTCAGTGGATTCATAATGTAACAAAAGTCTTTAAACTTAAATTGTGTTTCTGCAGCTCACCATATGCAGAATACATCTGTGTCCCACCACAGAGACTAGCACAGATCTAGTCAATTAAGTTTAAATATCAGAAACATTATTGATTCTGGGATTAATCTGCTGCCTTTATTTGTGAAGCAAGGTAACTGTGATGCTATCCATTGTGTCCTAGAGCCTTTGGTTATTGCTTCCAGGGCCCACTACTTTGGCCAGACCTGGGCTTCTGCCTAGAGAAGGAACAAAATACAGCCTGAAAAATACATTCCAAAGTTTGGAATTAAGGTGGTTCTTCCAGATTTATTCCCAAGGCTTCTTGAGCAGAGCTGTGTTTCTGTGGAATGTGAGCATAGCAAATTCAGTTCCAGGATACACCAGAATAGCTGCTCAGCATACCTTGTTGTCAGTATGCACATTCACAATAGCTATTAGTCCTGGATTCTTGGACATTCAGAAGCTTGCTGTTACTGACCCGAAAACATATCCAGATATCCTGCAGAAATGCATGAAAGTACCGTTGATCTCTTGAGTATTAGACAGCACAACCAGCTGAGCTGGTGATAAATAATACTTTAAACGTGAAATGCTGTAAAAAGAAGATTAAAATAATGAAAGCTCCAAAAGAATTGGTATATAATAGCCAGGGATTTTTCTTGTTTTTGCCACCAATTTTATACTGAGTAGACAGAGAAAGAAGAGTTTTCCTAAAATTCTCTCTAAAGCAAGAAACAGTAGATGGATGGATAAATGAAATAAAATTTCCCCTTCTGTACCCAGCAACCCTGTTGAGCTGTGTCACTAAAAAAATGATTGCTTGCAAAAGAAAGCCTCTTCACAAGCATGATTTTCTCTTGCCAAATGGGAGAATAATTCAAAGGCACATCTGAAAGAGATAGAGGAGGAATATAAATGCTAGATTAAGTAAGGTGTTTAGACACTGAAAGATAACACAGTGCAATGTCTGACTTTTAGTCACTGTCATAGGAGAACATGAGTTACAAGCTTCCTACTCAGGATCTAAGAAAAGTCACAATGCCAGACCTTCAAAAGCAAGCCTAAATAGACTTGGTTGGTCATAGGTTTCTGTCAGGACATAAATATCAACCCGCTGCTATTTACTTCAGACTGGTGACTACTTGTGAGTAGCCTTCTTCCACACAGTAGCTATAATTTTGTATAAAGATTGTGACTAGAGTTCATCCTCCAAAACAACATTGTGGGGCGTGAATGTTTAAAATGAGTAATAAATGTAGTCTTTGATGCAGGTTGAAAATCATACACTTATTTATGTGGAAAATGCATTCTGAATTAGAAAATAAAATGCATTTGGGGAAAGATGATATTTTATAGGTAACTTTGTATAAAACTTCAAAATAAAAACACCTCTCAAGTTAGACCTAGCAGAGGAACAGAAGAATTAATCATATCTATGTGGGTATTTGAGGGAGAAATTATGAATCAAGCACTTTCCCTCCAGGGAAACAGAGAAAGCAGAAGCCACTGAGTTCTGGATTATGCATTAGTTGTGAAATAGTCCCACCATCTCTCTTGTTTCAGCAATATAATAAGATCAAAACAAACAGCAAGCTCCTATCAGTTCTTGCCCTCCACAGAAAATTACAGGTACCAGATCATGGTCAGATATACTTGTCTGCAAGCCTGGACTCTGGAAGAATTTCTGACAACAGCAGAGTCAAACAAATTTTATCCTTCTACTAAAACGCCCAAGAGCACTTGTCCTATGTTTTGCCATTTGGTCCCTTTTGCTAGAGGAAGGATTCAGTTTAGCACACTGGTGTACTTTACATTTCTGATCAGATAGTCCAAGGTATAGGTTCTGTGTTCTTCATACTGCCCTTCTGAGCCATCTACAAAACATAGTTTTGTGATGCTGTGACTTCAGAATGAATGCAGTAGTGCTACCATACAGCATCCCTGAAGTTTATGCATAATCTGGACAGACCATTGGCATAAACGGGTAGAGCAGAGGTAAAATCAAAAGGAATAATTGTCTCATGGCAGCTGAAGAGGTGGCCTTACACTCAGATTTTGAAGAATTCATGTTAGTCCTCTTGGTAAAAGGCAGAATTGACCACTGAAGAAATTTTTAGGTTCACTTGGTAGGACTAATAAATATGAAAGCACATTTGCTCACCACTCTACTTGCATCACTGCAATAGTTCAGGCTCCAGAAAAGGCTGGGTTGTAAAACCTCAGATAAGCCTTGATCTCCCCCCTTCAGAGGGTCTCTGGAAACAGTCTATCACTCACTGGAACCGTACTGGAATAAGCTAACACAAATCTTACGAATATAGTACTGCAGGTTTTCTCTCAGACTTCTGTTTTGCAATATATTCTGCTCCTGTTTACCATCGTTCAATCAATTTCTGTTCCAAGCAAGTCTGAATTATTGCTGGCTGAATTATGAATGATAAATTAAGAATACTTGATTCAAATTAGTGAATCATTCTACATGGACAAGTTGTTTCCATATTCTGTGAACAGTGTGGATAGAATAAAATTAATTTAATTGCTTTGAGAGACATCAGGATTGAGAAACAATTTAGTGAAAATTCAGGCAAAATACGTTTTATAAATATGCTGTTATAAAATGTGTTTAACTCTGTAATAGAATCCACATGCATCTCATTCTGTGAGGCTCATCTGCTTCTTCTCCTCTCAATATGTCAAACTATTTCCATTAGTTCTGCAAAAGACTTCCTTGCTTATTTCATATCAATTTATTATTTGTCCATCATGATTGATTCTTCCTCTTAATTTTAATTCCATTATCTAATTATAATAAATACATTCCTCCTTCCTTTTCTCTGATATTGGACAAAAGTGAAGGAAAAGTTTATTCTTTAGAGTTTAGTGTTGCATTCTTGGTATTGATTTAACTTCATTTTTCTTCCCCCAGTGAAGAAATGTTACCTTGAAAAGTTATCTCCGTGTTAAGCAAAAAAAAAAAAAAAACAGAACCAAAAATGAACCCAAACCAAGAACACCAACCAAAAGACAAACAAAAAATCCTGAAAAATCCCATACTTAGTTTTTTCCCCATGTTGCTTTAACTTCTTACATTTTAATTCCATTCAAATTGTTATCCTCAAACAGTCTTTCTACTTCAGTTGTTGTAGACAACCCGTCCTGTGTTGTCTTTCAATCGCTACAGGTAATTTACCTACTCTTTTTAAGAACCACTTAGTCTACTCTGTTCTTTTTGCCCTTAGATAAGTCAAAATGTGTAGCTATATCCTTATGTGTGAGAATTTAAAAAATTTTCTTAGTCCTTAGAGAAACATAATTTTAATGATGTCTATTTTTTTAAAAAATGGAATGTAGTGAAGAAAATACTTAGATTTATTAAAGATGCTACAGGTATTTAACCCTACCCACAGAACTGCCATTATAATGTATAGAATTTTTATTATAATTGTCTATTGGTATAAATATTTCTGATAGCTTTTCCTCTTTTCTATCCCCCCACAGAGACCTTTAAAATCTGCTTCAATTATTCATTTCAGTTTGTCATGTTATCATGGTTTTCCTAAATTTTCTGTTGCAAGCACTTCCCGCTAATCCTCAAGGAAATCAAATTTTAAAAGAAACATTTTTATCTTGAAAATCAGATAAGATAGTATACAGAGTGTTTGTTGCTTGTTCAGTTTTAGTGTTAAGAAAGGTAAGGGAACAATTTGCTTTAAATTGTTTTGTTATTTAATAATAAAATGAAGAGGGGAAATTGCTCAAGCAAAATAAGAAATTAAATTATGTAAAAAATATAAAGATGGTTTCCTACTAAAATTCTATGACTGTATCTTGCTTATAAGTCCTCCTCACGAAAATAAATTGAAAGAGTAAGTAAGAGATGACTCTTCTAGAGAAGCAATATTACAAATAGCACCCGACACCTCAATATTCAAAACAGCCTATTAAATAATTGTTGGCTCGAAGCACAGATCATGTAGATGGCAAAGGAGATGAAACAGTACATGGCTATGTATCCAAATGTTAATTCTTCAGCAAGATATTTTTGAGGAGGATTAGTTTTATTTTTATGGGGGGATGTTCCTGAGTTTTTGAACCTGCACATCTAAAATAATATTATTTTCTAGAAGTGTATCTAGCTAAACTCAGCTCATTCCTTGGTCAAATGAGGGGAAAGCCTGAATATTACTTGCCGTATATTGTGATATCCCTATTTAATGCAGTACTTGAGAAGGGTTACAGAGGCTGAGTCAAAGGCTTTACAAGATAATAAGAATTCATGAAAGAGGAAAAATTAAAAAAGGGAGCTCATGAAGCACCTTGACTCAAGTAGTATGCATTTTTCCTCTGTGGATAACAAAGGAAAAAAAAGTAATTTTAGTAATATTCCTGTTGCTAATGGTAATGCATACACCTCTGTGGGATTTAACAGAACTATACTCACTTGCATCAGCTAATCAGAACCTAATTCCTTCCATTGCCACAACCTTTGTATTTTAGAGTAGACCTGTTTTATTTGTGAATGTCTTCAAAAGTGAATTTGTAGAGAGGGACTGGGGGCATTACTTGCTCCTTTCAGCCCCTCTATGTGCCATCATATGGATAAATATTCTAGACCTAGAAAGAAGTGCAAAAAAAGTTGTCAAGGACAATGAAGAGGTTAAGAGGTTGCCTTTTTTTGGTTATTTTTTTTTTCTTTCTTTGAGGATTGATCTTGCAGGGGGAGGGGATGTTCTTGTTTATTTATCTATCTATTTAATTTTACTATATGGATTATTGTTTCCAATCCTGAGAGAAAACAATCTGACTTCAATGGAATTTATACACACTGCTGTAAATGTCAGCATATATCTTTATAATACTCTCTTTTACAGGGTGCAATTTTGAGTTCATACATAATGTTTTATTTTAAAGATGCTTTTCAGTGTATCTCTTTGACTCCCTGTTGTCTAATGTGGCTCTGGTTTGGGCTGAGGTAAAGCTAATTCTCTACACAGTGGCTGGTATGGGGCTGTGTTTCGGTTTTGAGCTGAACACAGGGTTGATAATAGAAAGAAGTTTCGTCATTGCTAAGCAGGGTTTTTTATACTGCTGGGCTAGAGAGGAGGTTGGGGGTGCAGGAGAGTTTGGGAGGAGACACAGCCAGGACAGGTGTCCCAGCTGACCAAAGGGATATTCCAGACCACGCAATGTCATGCTCAGTATATAAAGTGGGGAGAAGAAGGAGGAAGTGGGCGGGTATTTGGAGTGATGGTGTTCATCTACCCAAGTCACCATTACATGTCATGGGCCCGAGCTCTGCTGGAGATGGCTGAACTCCTGCCTGCCCAAGGGAAACAGAGAATGAATTTCTTGTTTTGTTTTGCTTGCATGTGCAGCTTTTGTTTTCAAATTGTCTTTGTCCAAACCCAGGGGTTTTCTATCTTTTACTCTTCTGATTGTCTCCTCAATCCTGCAGGTGGGTTTTGGGCTTTGTGGGGCTTGGTTGCTGGCCGAGGCTAAACAACCCTTGCCTTCTAAGAAAAAAAAAGAGCTGTAGAGGCTAAACTAAATGAACTGACTGATTTAATGTATCTGTCTACAGGTACATGGAGCAGATAAGTGATGATGATATGGACACAGAATATCCATTACAGAGAAGTGAAGGTTTGTCAAGCAGAGCCATTAAAGGGAGATGAAAAGGGCATTAAAAATTAGACTTTTGACTAGGAATGTGGCTTTGAAATGCAGAACACCCACATTTTATTTCTTTGTCCCTGGTGATAACCTGCTCCAGATGCCATGCAGCAAGTGTCTGGAAGTGGCTGTCATTCACAAGAATTGCTGCAGTTATTAGCTTCAGATCAGGAGATTAACATCTTTCTGTACTACAAACCTCTTTTGGAAGCCTCTTAATGGAAATAAGGGTGGCAAAGGCTAATCCTAAAACTAGGTTTAAGCTCAGCTCACTTTACCTGTTTGTGGTATATCTCCATCTCTTCCATATGGAGGATATTCTGGTTATTTGAACCTGTCTCCATGAAAAGAGAGAAAGGTATAATTAAAATTGTCTTCTGGAAATCCCTTTGAGCTCCTGGACTAAATTATGCTGAAATGTAAGAATGAAGAATACCTGAACCAGTAGAAAAAGCAAAAGTTGATTAAAAACAACAAAAAAAGAGGTTAAAAATATTAATTATGCCAAACTTTCAGTGGGATCTGTCAGGAATCAGAAAGTATTTGCACAAGTGCAAACACTTACAAATCTGTTGGGCAATATGGGGATAAGAAATACTCAGTGACAGAGGTCACTGAACAGTCATCATCTTTATTAAACAGAGCAACTCAAGCTGGAGATTTTCAGCCAGAGTTCTTTGTATGATCTTTTGAGCATGAACTCTCCTGTGAAGGTAAGAGTGCTGCTTTCCAGCAAGTGCTCACTTAAGAGCTGTTCTCATTTGTGTGAAGAACTGAGAAATTTTGAGTGTGTTTATGCCCGAGCCTGTCTCCTGTGCCTTTCTCCTTAGAACACTTCTGTTCACACTGATATTTCACCTTGCTTTAGAGAACTAAGAAAGAAAATTTCCCAGCAGGTTTGCTTGGAAAGGTCTGGCACAACATAAGTAGAAATTCAATATTTTAAAATTCTTATTACAAACAAAGGATAAAGGACTCAGTGGAAATTATTGTTTCAACTTTTATTGTCTCCTTCCTTCTTATAGGTTTGCTCTGCTTCAGGCTTCGGCAAATTTTGAGTGACTAAAAAATTGTTTCATTTAGGATTTAATAACATTTGTGCTAAAATTAAAAAAAAAAAAAAAAAAAAAAAAAAAGATTAGGAGAAAGTATCTCATCAGGATCTTCAACTACCTAATAATGGTCATAGAGGAGTCAAGGCCAGACTCTTCTAAATGCACACTGGAAGGACAAAAGACACAGGACACAAGCTGCAGCAAAAGAATTTCCTTTCAGATATGTGGAAAAAACTCCACAGTGACTCTGGTCAAACAACGGAATAAGTTGATACAGCTTGACGAGAAAGGCTTTCTCTTTGAGGAAATTGAATATTTTCCCAGACAACACCCTGAATAACATCACTAAACTCTAAAATATGCTCTCTTTTCAGCTAACCAGTGATGTCCAGAGGGCCCTAGCAACCTAGATTATTCTCTTATTCTGAAACTAACAAATTGCATATATTGAAGAGAATTGTTGAACTTTTCAATAAGAATAACTGATACACAAACATGATTCAATATTTCCTGTTATAAAATTGCAAAAGGAGATGAAAAGGACATACTAAGAATGAGAACATGAAAAACCTAAGGCAAGGTCCATTATACTGGAAATAAAAACAGACTACCCTATTTCAAGTTTAATTTCATCTTTTATTTTCTTTTTACTCTCAGTCTCCTTGGATAATAGTATTCTGTAATTATCTTCACCAGTTTATCTGTCCCAGTTGTTTAGTTTGTGTTAGAATGTACTTTTAAACCTTCATAAGAAATTTGCTCATAAAATATCTTTCTTGGGAGATTGATTATTGCAGTAGGCTGTACACATAACCTGCCTGCATTATTGACTGAACTTCCTATGTTCTTATATATTTTCCAAAAACAACATTGTGTTTAAGACTTAATTTTTTTTGCCTCACTGCTCAGAAGGCCATTACAGTGTAGTAGTATCAGATGTTTTCTGCAGACTGCTGCTTCTATCAGACATGTGTTTTAAATAAAGTCGCCATAGGTCTCACACCATACCTATTTTCTTTTACTTAATTCTGTTGTAATAGTTATTCTATCCAAATTTTATCTCCCAGCAATAAATGTAAAACTTAATTTAAGCTATACCAATTAGATCTGGGTTTGTGATTTTATCTCCTAGTTATACATTTAATAGTTGATTTAAGCTTCACAAATTGCTTTAGATCCTGGAGAAGGAGGGGGGTGTGATCCTGATAAATCATACCAAGTTTCAGATGAAGTGCAAATGTGCTTGGTTAGGAGTTGCTGTTACTCAGGTTCCCTATGGTTTTCTTTACACTAGTAATTGGGCAAATTATGGGTCCAGTCCCATAAACCCTCAGCAGATCTGTTTCCAATAGAAGCTCTGGTTGCGAGGGGCTTGCTCCTAATCCTGGGGCCAGCCAAAACTGAGGGGCTGGACGAGGGAGGACAGGCAGCACACAGCAGCTCTGTTCCAGGAGCAGACTGAAGAGGATCACCAATCTTCCACAGCTTTCCTTTTTTCACCTTTTCTCCTTGCCTTGGCAAAGAGAGAAGAGAGTGGATAATTTTACTTCTCCTTACTCTCCTCATTCACCCATTTCTTTTGCTCCGCCAGACAATATGTGAATGACCTAGACTTAGTCTTACCTCTGCTGGCTTCTGTGTCAGGGGATTAGTAGCATTCCCACTTATGACTGAAATCACAGCAGGGAAATATCAGGAGTTTGAAGGAAAGCATCTCTTAACTGAACTGAGGGCCATGCTGAAACATTTCTGAAGAAATCCACTTTGGAAATGAATGCCTAGCAGGTAGAACAAGCAGGTTCCTCAGGTTGTCTGCATAATTTGCTCTGTTCATGCTACCTTATCATCTGATGGCAAAAAATAAACTTGAACACAGATAGTACAGAGGATTCCAGCCATGCTCATCTATACTAGTTTGGGATTATTTTTATACAGTGGGGTCCTAAAAATGTAATTTTAACAGAGATGCTGAAAGTGCATGCAAAAAGGAACTTGTAACCCAGCTAACAAAATGGAATTGACCGGTTTCAAGATGTTGGACATATTACATTTTCATCTCAGATTTTCATAGTGCAGAATGAGAAGAAGAGATTGTGTTCTGAGAATGCAGCAGTATTCAGCAGTACCAGTCATCTACCAAGAGGACAGGTGTAGGGAAAAGAAGGACTTTTTGAAGGAAAGATTGTGAAATGGAAGTCAACAAACCTCACCTCAAGGAAAACTGCTGAGAAAGCTTTCCCATAAATGGTTCTATAACATCTGAGGACTTCTTTAAGGAGGTAATAGGAAAAGACTCAGGAGAACTAGCTGACAAACACAAGTTTCTACTTAAAAACAAGTGGTGTTTGGAAAGAAAGTCTCATAAAAAAACCCAAGATATAGATACTGAGCCAATTCAGAAAAAAAAGATTTATGAGATCATAAATATTGCCAGATATTCTCTCTGCTCAGTTTTTATCTCAAACTGATAATCAAACAACTTAATATCCCACCCCTTTTCCAATAAAACAGCAAAAAAGATTCTACAGTCAAATGCAATTGAGAAAACTGCAAGTTGCATTCTTACTCATAAAATTTAACCTTCATGCTCATTTGTGAATACATAGAGCATGTCATTTTTGTATTTCTCCCTTGAAGTTATGCTAGTTAAGGTAGCCTCAGTTTATGTAAAGTAACCCAGAGAGCATAGTCCTTCTATAGCACACACTGATCCTCAGGTTTAACAATGCTGTGCAAGGTAGAGGTGGCTGTTCTCATGCGCTGCAGATGTCTACAAATGTTGGCAACAACTATTTCATAGATAACTGACAATTAACTTGCAGGTGTCAAGGAATTTTCTTCAGTGAAATTTTTATTTAATAGCACAGTTTCACTGAATGTCATGCCAACCAATATCTTTAAAATAATACAGGGTTTTAACAACCTGTTAATAATATATTTCAAGAAATAGTACGGTTGGATATAAACCTCTTCAACACTATCATCTGCTTTCCCCTCCTTCCTACACTGAATCCATGATACTTAGGAGCACTGCATATATTATCATCTTTATCAGCTCTTACAGAATTACTATTCTTCTGGACTTCTTTTTTGTCCTCTGAGGCAGTATGACATTGCAAAAATGACCCGCTTTGCTGTTATTCAGAAAGTTCTTGCAAGTTCTAGTGCCAAATATGTGAACAAAAATGACAGTGTGAGCAGAGATCTGCAGATAATATACATTCAGATAATGCAGTTACAGTAGTTTCACGAATACAAGCCGCACGGATTATAAGCCGCACCCCCGGTGCCTCGACAATGTTGCTGTCTTTGTCAATAGATAAGCCGCACCCCGAATATTAGCCGCACTTTCGTTCGTTGCCAGAATCCGTGCGCAGCTTTCACAAATTGGCCAATTAGTAACAGGATCGCGGCATAGCGGGCTTTACTGGCTCGGGGCGGGGCCAGGAAGGCTCGGCCCGCTCATGGTTGCCGACGGGGCCGGGTGGCCCAGCTCAGCGCCACGGCTCGGCGGGGCTGGCCGGCTGGTGCTGCCGCCGTCGCCGGGCTCGCTGGCCCCCCTCTCCCGTCAGCACCGCCCCGCTGCCGCGTTCGCTCGCCCGGCTGGCAGGGCTGCCGCCGCCGGGCTCGCCGCCCGCCCCGCTGCCGCTTTCGCTCGCCCTGCGCCGCGCCTCGCGAGCGCCGCGCCCGCCCCGCGGCGGCGCTTTCGCTCGCGGCGGCGCTTTCGCTCGCGGCGGCGGCACTTCGCTCGCGGCGGCGGCGCTTCCGCTCGCGGCGGCGGCGCTTCGCTCCGCCACCAGGCTCGCCGGCCGCCCCCTCCCGTCTGCACCGCCGCCGCGTTTCCTCGCCCTGGCCGGCACTGCAGGCCCCCGCACCGCCGGGCTCCCCCACGCTGCTGGCCCCGATTATGCTGGGCTTCCCCCGCTGCCAGGCAGCCCCACCCGCCGGCCTTCCTGCTTCTGCCATGCTCCCCTGCACTGCTAGCCCCAGTTCTCCCGGGCTCCCCCGCCATGCTGGCTCAGGCTCTGCCGCCCTCCCTGCCCCGCCCTGCTGGCTCAGGCTCTGCCGCCCGCCCCCACACTGCTGGCCCCGCCTCTGCCAGGCTTTCCCACCTCTGCCGGGGCCGGCCGGGCTCCAGCTTGGCTTGGGGCTGCCGCGGGCTCTCACTTCCGTGTTGGCAGCTTTTAGAATTTTGTTAATAGATTAGCCGCCCCGGAATATTAGCCGCACTTCCGGGTTTCCACCAAAATTTTGGTCAAATTGGTGCGGCTTGTATTCGTGAAATTACTGTAATTATGAAACTATTTATCCTTTCTCTCCATGGTTTGCATATGACTGCAAATAAATACACCAGAAGTTGCAAGAGTGATTATGTTAATGTATTTATTTTGCTTTGAAAATATTTCCCCTCAACTTTTCTGTTAAAATGCAGAAGATAGTGGGAGAAGAATCAGTTTTGTCTATTTTGAGATGTGAAGTTTTGTCTCATGTCACAAATAAATGCTAAAACAGATGGCTAATTTGTCACAGGGGTGTGCATATTTTTGTATAGACACACACACACACACCCCTCAAGCACACAAGATTACTAACAGAGTATTTATAATTTTAAATATTAAACCTGTGAATTCCAAGGAAGCTTAGACTTATTGCAGTAACCAAACCCCCTCAGCTCCATTTTATTTTGAAAAAGCATGGAATGAAAACACAGGACAGAGATATGTTGGACAAAAATGTACCAGGGCACATCTCACAGTTGCTTTTGTGAAGAGTATTCCCAAAATTTTTTTAAGCAAAGAATGTTATCCTGGTTATTTCATTATATAAGAGGTCTGTTTTCGAATCCTTGAAAACAACAGAATTTTCCCATTACTATTACAGAAATCAGTATCAAGCCAAAGGGAATATGCATCTGGATATTTACTACTCAGTAGAAACTTATAATGTGCAGAATATCACATTATCTTATTTCTGGATGTGTGTTTACATACAGTGATAGCCTCCCTGAAATGGGTGCAAACTGGGCAGAAAAAAAATTACTTCAGAAAGTTATTTTCCTATATTTTTTCCTGGAATATTGAAGACCTAAGAATCCAGCACCGAGCAGATTCTTATTTTGGCTGGTGTTCTATATAAATAGAAACAGAAAATGAAAATCCAGGTCACTAGTTTGCTTGGATATTTCTTTCGGTGTAATGCTGAAGAGCCTGAAGAATGGGCTGGGCATGGAGGAGATTAGGTACATGACCAACAAACAGATCTTGCAGAAGCAGCTGAGGGAACTAAGCAAATGAGACAGAGATGAGAAAGGCCAAGAAAGATAAAGATTATGTTGGGATATCAGAGTGACTTAATGAGAGAATCTCTAATATAAGCAAAATAAATGAAAGTCATTTTTAGAATGTGAAAATGTTCCTATATAGCTATTAGTAAAAAAAACCCATGAAAATTTTGGAATGCATTTAATTTCTTCACTTAAGAAACTATTTTAAAGGTTCAATTATTTTGCTTAATAAAATAGTCCACAACAGCGTAAACCACAGCATGAAATGCAGGGTCACTTATGTTCAAATTGCTGAAAAAGCTTAATATTATTTTTTTAATATTTTGAAATTGCAGAGGAAAAGAAAATTAAAAGGCATTTTGATGAATTCTTGAGCATAGATTTTTGTCATTATGTTCCTTTCAGGGGCATAACTTTTTACACAGAGAATTTATGTACCGGCATACTGGCATGGAATACAGATTATCAAAGAGCCTCACATTTAGTGTTTCTTTCTCTTTTTTTTTTTTTTTTTTTTTTTCACTCAGAATGCAGCAAAACAGTCTTCAATAAAGACTCATCCTGAAGTAACTTAAATCTCAGATTTCATCTGCATGGCTGTAAAGGATTGAAGAGTCCATATTTAGGTGTACTCTAATTTTTGTCTTTTTCTATTTATACATTCTCAGTAAACACTTTATACAGTCAGTTTCAGAGCCTGGGAGATAGGCAGTGACCCTTGGAGAGTCCAGCACTCCATTTTGTTTTATATTCAGGGATACGAAAGCTGGAATTTATGGCTAAAAATAGTGTCATAAGGCAGCCATATTCAACCCTAACCCTGTAACTATTTGTGCAGAATGTAAAAAAATAATATATATATATATTACTCATACTATTTTATCAAACAAACTACCTTGAGATAGATCTCTGACCACTTTTCTTGACACTGACCATTTCTGAGTGTCTTCAGAGCTCAGAGAAATACGCATGTTTTTCAGCTGTGGGAGGTGAGTAGACAGAAAATATGAATGTATTCCAAATTCACAAATTCGTGCAAGGTTCATCTCCTCTTACAATTTTAAAGGCTTTAGTTTGTAAAGAAAGCATCTATAACACCCTTTAGCACCTCTTATTGGTGACCCAAAACCAAAATTAGAAATAGATTAGCGAGGTAAAAATCATTCCAGACAAACATGAATACTTTATTCTGATAAAGTGATGAAATCAGTTGATGAGGGGAATGAAGTAGATGTGATGTATCTAGTTTTTATTAAAGCATTTGATATAGTGTCACACAAAATCCTGCTCACAAAATTAATTCAAATTGGCATGGATATGAGCACTGTCACACAGAATGAAAACTTGCTGAAGGACTGCAAACAGTGCACTGATAAACGGCAATATATTCAGCTGAATTTACAGCATGTAAATGAAATTCAGAGATAATACTAAATTCATTTGGGAGGTGTTATGAAAACCTCCAAGGGAAGAGATTAGTAATATGCACATAAAATATCAAAATGTTTCACAGTTCCCTAAATTTTAAGATCAGCAAGAACTATAATGATCATCTAGTCTGACCTCCTGCATAACACAGACCACAGAATTTTAACAAGTGATATCTATATAACTTTAGTATGAGTAATACATCTCTGTATTTGAGAAATAAATCTATTCTCAATTTTAAAACTTTACATTTTAGAGAATTCATTATGACCTTAGCTACATTGTTTCAATGGCTAATTATCTTTACCAGTACTAAAAATAATTGCACCTTATGTGAGGTTCAGAACAGGGATGTTGCAACTGAATATGGTTAAGAATATATAACTGATAGGGGGCATATCAAATAGAATATGAAAAAGCCTTTGGGATACTGAATTGTAACTTTATTTGGAATTTGGCCTTTCCACTGGCCACAGTGCATCATGACAAGCATTTTGGGCTGCAGAGATGAGTCATAGACCAAACATATGATCTCATTTGTGATCTATAGTTTTGTGGCAGTCAATGAATGAAGATGTAAGCACTTTGGAACGAGATCCATCTACATGGAAGTTTTAGATTAGACAGGAGTGTGCTTTGGAACTAATATTTGTCTAATCCCCACTCTCTGATTTGCATAGTGGAGCAATATCAGAACACAAAAAGGGATTACTTTCACATAACTTGGGACAGGAAGATAGATGGGGTCTCAAGAGATTTGAGTCTGCATAATAGCAATTCTGGAGTTATGCTTTAGAACAAATCCAGCATGAACATCAGATCCTCAACAGCAATATTTTGCTGTATGTGTTAATGTCTCTTGTTTCACTCCATCAGCTAATGCGGACATTCCTGTGGAAATATTGACTCTGGGCAACAGTTCCAAGAAAAAATAAGTTTGGAAATTAAGCAGTGATTCATTCACTTGAGTATTATATATATATACAGTAATTTCACAATTACAAGCTGCACTGACTATAAGACGCATGGCTGGGTGTTGGCAAACATTTCGTTCTTTGTCCATGCACAAGCCGCATCCAATTACAAGCTGCTCTGTTGTTCGCAGGGAGGACCCGTGTGCAACAAAGTTGCCGATTAGTAAGAGAATCATGGCATGGTGGGGTTTACTGGCTCAGCTCGGGCCGTGAGGGCTCGGGGCTGGGCCAGGTGGCCCAGCTCCGTGCTGCGGCTCGGCGGGGCCCCTCGGGGTTGGCCGCCACCACTGCTGGGCTAGTTCGCCCCGGCCCGGCGCTGCAGGCGGGGACGGAGCCCGTCGGCACCTGCGGCAGTGGTGGGAGGTGGGGATGGAGCCCCCTGCTCCCGCAGCGGCAGCGGCAGGAGGGGAAGGAGCCTACTGGCACCCATGGCAGCAGCAGGAGGGAACGGGAGCCCCCTGCCTCCCCCCGAGCCAGCAGGAGGAAGCCCCCCACCTCCCCCTAGGCTGGGCTGCCTGAAGGAGAGGGTCCCCCGCCTTCCCCACCCCCCGCACTGCCTGCAGGGAGCCGACTCTACCCGCGGCACAACAGAGTAACCAATTTGTAACAATCACACAGTCCCGGGTTTTACTGGCAGGTTGCTCGACTCGGCACCTCGGTTTGCACTTCCGGGGTTGCAAATGTCAGAAAATTATTCACATATTAGCCACTCCTGAGTGTAAGCCGCATTTCTGGTGTGGGAGCAAAATTTTAGTCAAAACGGTGCAGCTTGTAATCGTGAAATTACTGTAATTAACTTTTCAGCTTGTAAAATAGGAGATATTGCCCTGTGCAGCTGCATACACCAACAACAAAGCAGGTATTATTTCAAATTATCAGTGATATAAAATTTTAAGAACTAAAGTTGAAAAAGGATGTTTCATTTGAATGCCTGTATAAACTTTCTGGCAATGAAGTGTGATTACTTTGTCAAAATGATGTCTAAGGAAAGTGTGGCAGCCAAATCATATAAGGCACTTAAAGCTCATCTGGACAAGAGACATTGTAGGAAGTAATATTTCAATGTCACGGAAACAGACTGAATTACTAGTTGGAAGGGTTCTTTCTCTGTCTGTGATTTCCTTGAGTACATATGTTCATAATTAAATATTAATCTATTTCAACAGTGGGTGATAGGAAGCTATAATGCAGCAATGTAAGCCAGCAACCAAGCACTACACAGCCACTCACCCAGTCCCCCACCAGCAGGATCAGGGAGAGAGTTGGAAAGGTAAAAGCAAGAGAACTTGTGGGTTGGGATAGAAACAGTTTAATGGGGAAAGCAAAACCTGCACATGCAAGCAAAGCAAAACAAGGAATTAAATCACTACTTCCCATCAGCAGGCATGTGTTCAGCCATCTCCAGGAAAGCAGGGAGCCATCACATGGAATGATTATTTTGGAAGACAAATGCCATCACTCAAAATGTGGCCCCCTTTCTCCTTCTTCCCCACAGTTTCCATACTGAGTATGATGCCACATATCCCTGTGGTCACTTGGGGTCAGCTGTCCTGACTGCATCTCCTCCTACCTCCTGTGTCCCTGTGTCAGCCTCCTTTTCAGGGTGTCAGTACAACAAGCAGAAAAGGCCTTGGCTCTGGGAAAACGCTGCTAGGAATAAAAAACACTTCTCTATTAACAAAACTATTCCCAGCAAAGTCCAAAACACAGTCCTATAACAGATACAGGGAAGGAAACTATCTCAGCCAAAACCAATAGAGAGGTTCCTTTTGTTTAGACAATACATGATAAAGAATTTCAGTGCTTAAACTTAAGAAAAAAGAAACACATTCAAACTAGTCATTTACTTCAGTCTTTTTTCCTACTACTTAGCTATTATTTAAGCTCAATAAATACCTGGATACATATTGCACCTCATATCTACCAAATTTTTTTTTGTAAGATTGGACAGAAGTTTTCTAGAACATGTCTATAAATATTTATTATAGGTTCCAATACAAGATAATAGAACATCAAATATGTCAAATCAATGTAAACATTTTGAGTCTTTTTCAGTATAAACATTTTCTTCTTAATTCTCCCCTTTATTCCCTGGGGCTGACTAGAAGTCACTATTAAATATCAGTAAAAAGAGCAATAAAATGAAGTTAAATACTGAGGTGATGTAGAAATGGAATAACACGCAGTGCACTAGTGAGAGTAAAAGCAAATAAGCCAGAACTGAATTGACAGGTAAAAATACACCATTCTTTCTAAAAAGCTAAAAAAATTTTGATTTTTACATGATCTGATAGATCAATTTCAAGCAAAAGAAATCTGGGTCAGATTCATTTTAACTCATAAATATCTAGCCAGCTTAAGCTTCTTTTAGAGACACCTGAAAGAAATAACACTTTCAAGCCACAGTTCACCTAAATGTTGAAGCAGAAGTCCAAAATCTGAAATGAACCACTACTTTAAAATGCTTATTTCTTTTACAGAATGCCAAATAATTCAGCTTCTCTAGAGAGATTTGCATTTTGCTGGATGAACTTTCTCTTTAGTAGCAGCTAGATGAAGGTAAGAAAAGCAACGAATAAGGAACTACTTTTATTTTTATGATGTTCAAGAAGTAAATAACTGAAATACTACAATTTAAAAATCTATGTTTTGCTATTGTTTCTTGCGTTCAAATTTTGCAACAGCTGTGGGAATTCCCACAGCTTTAAGGCAAGAAATTACGATCAAAGAATGAGAACCCTGGTGACACTTTCTTTGGATAATACTACTTCTGTTTTCATTTGATTTAATAAGTATTTTTATTCTTGAGGAAGCAGACTACCCTGCTTCAAAATGTTGATAAGGCCTGTAAACAAACATGAAAAATTGAGGAAAAATTACAGTAGTTTCACGAATACAAGCCGCACGGAGTATAAGCCGCACTTCCGGTGCGTCGACAATGTTGCTGTCTTTGTCAATAAATAAGCCGCACCCCGAATATTAGCCGCACTTTCATTCGTAGCGGGAATCTGTGCGCAGCTTTCACAAATTGGCCAATTAGTAACAGGATCGCGGCATAGCGGGGTTTACTGGCTCGGGGCGGGGCCAGGCAGGCTCGGCCCGCTCATGGTTGCTGATGGGGCCGGGTCGCCCAGCTCAGCACCACGGCTCGGCAGGGCTGGCCGGGTGGTGCTGCCGCCACCACCGGGCTTGCTGTCCCCCCTCTCCCGTCAGCACCGCCCCGCTGCTGCGTTTGCTCGCCCTGCTGGCGGGGTAACCACCACCGCCGCTGTCAGGCTCGCCGACCGCCCCCTCCCGTCTGCACCGCCGCCACGTTTCCTCACCCTGGTCGGCACTGCAGGCCCCCGCACCGCCGGGCTCCCCCACGCTGCTGGCCCCGATTCTGCTGGGCTTCTCCCGCTGCCAGGCAGCCCCACCCGCCGGCCTTCCTGCTTCTGCCATGCTCCCCTGCACTGCTAGCCCCAGTTCTCACGGGTTCCCCCGCCCTGCTGGCCCGGGCTCTGCCACCTGCCCCCCGCACTGCTGGCCCCGCCTCTGCCAGGCTTTCCCACCTCTGCTGGGGCTGGCCGGGTTCCAGCTTGGCTTGGGGCTGCCGTGGGCTCTCACTTCCATGTTGGCAGTTTTTAGAATATTGTTCATATATTAGCTGCCCCCGAATATTGGCCACACTTCCGGGTTTCCACCAAAATTTTGGTCAAATTGGTGCGGCTTGTATTCGTGAAATTGCTGTACCAAAAATACATAATTTTATGCCATGACCTCCAATAATACTTTTCATTTTCTATCATAAACAGAACTATTAGTATCCATATGAAAACTTTTACTATATCTGTATTTTATTAATATTTAAAATATTAATATATTTTCCAGCATTTTTAAAGTATCAGTTGGTAGAGTCAGTTACAGGCTTGACTTGGTTGAAGAATTCTTAAAGATAAATATCATCTAAGAAAATCTTTAACTAAGATTTTTAATGAAAATAAGTTCCTGCTTTTAACTCTGGAGTTTATTTGGTGAACAAATATTTTATTTCAATGTGATATTTTAAAGGTGATATTTTATGCGTGAGGCATCTTACAGTCTTTTTTCTGAAATTCACAGTTAGAAGTTTTGTAAACTTCAAGGATTCATCTTAGCTGACATTAATATGAACTGCTGCCACTCTTGGTAGAGTGCACTGTAGGTTGTACACTGCTTCTTAAAATAATAAGCAAAAGCTGTGGTGTGCCATTCATTTTCTTATAAGACAGTGTTGCAGCATATTCTTCAATCACATTCTGTAAGAAAATTAAATATGCCTTGGTGATACTCTGTTAGCTTCTTCAACCTATGTCTTACATAAAACAGGACTCTTAAGATGGTAGCTACAGTACTGAGATATCTACAGTTTGAATTTTTTTCTTGTTTTATCTAAGAGAAGATATTTTTAGGATTTTTATTTATTTTTATCTTCATGGCTTTAAAACAATACATGTTAGAAAGGGGAATGAGAACAGACATAATGAAAAAATAATTTGTTAAAATAACTCAAGATGTATACATCAATTGAGAAGTAAGCCATATGTATCTTATTTGTACCATTCTAATTTGCAGATACCTATAAATGTACTTTTAAGAGTTTTGATGAAGCTTTAGATTTCTTTGTATAGAATATTAAATTTATGCCTTGCTAATAAACTATTTACTAACTTGTTCACAGTAAAGGTACTAAACCAGAAAGTTTAAGAAAGGAGTTTTGTAGTAGTGTCTTCACTTTTTTCCTCACCTTTGTTATCTTTCATATTTGCATTTTCCCATGGTAAAGACCATTCTGACAAGTTTCTCCCTCTCAGGAGCTCAAATGTTCACTGGAGCATTAATAATCCAGTGATTTGTATAATGCTGTCAATAATACAATTAGAGATTACTAATTTAAAATGTCAACCATTTAATAGCTTTCATATTATGAAGACAATGATCTTTAACACGAAATTAAGTAGGAATTTTTGGGAGAAATGCATCTACTAGGTTTGTTTATACATTTTGCTACTCATGGAATAAATAAGTTGCTCAGGAGTAATGTGTTCTTTCCCTCTTAATCGAATCCCAATATAAGCTAGTTTCTATTATGCCACATTTTCCTTTTCTGTGGTTCACATTTGTCGTGACTTCAGATCCAGAAGACCTTGCCTCAAAGACCTGAGTGTCCTAAGGGAAGAATTCAACTTACCATTAACTGACATGTCAAAAATTAGATGAAAGGGTATAAAAAACTTTCTGTACACTTCATATCTACAAGAGAAACCAAAGCATGTCTTGGACAAGCCCTACTTTATTCTCTCCCAGAATTCCTCTCTCATGTCTCTTGGAAAGTCATGCTTGAGTGTGATTCAAATTACAGTGGCTGCTTCCTTTGAAACAATCAGGGACATAAAGTTGTTCAGCAGAGTAAAGAATATTATCTAAAGAGTTATAAGAGCTCACATAATCCTACTTCTGCTGCTATGCTACATGCTTTCATATTTGCCTAGTCCTCCTTTTGTGCAGCAAAATTTATTAGCACAGTAAGTTGAAGCAGCGTCACAGAGGCTGAAGGAATAGAATACAGACAGCAGTGGTATTTAAACTCTAGTCTGTGGCTGGGTAACCACAAATATGCAGCAAGTGCGAAAGGATTCAGCATGACCTAGACCACAGTGAAGGTGAATTAATAAAAATTAAAATACTGATGCAAACACACAAGAGATCAATGAGACTCAGATGATACATAGTTGTTAAAATACAGTAATGTGACCATGACTCTGGCCTTATGCTCAATAAAGTGCCATGACTCCCTTGAAAATAAAAAATTATTAGTATTGTAATTTTAACATTTTGCAACAATCATAGAAGAAAAAGGAAGGAATGAAATCTTATTTTTGTGCATTCTGTACTTGTGGATCTTAGGCCCTTATAATAAATTGGATTTCATGTTCAGATTCAAAATAAAGCTGTTTGTTTTTCCTTGGGTTTGTTGCTTGTTCATAATAAGGTTATGGTATTTTTATTGGGGAAGACCGATATGTATATAATGAAGTAAAAATAATAAGGATGAGTTTTTCACATCTAATGTTCCAAAGAGGATTTTTTTTTGTGTGTGTAACACAAATTATGGGTACTTCAATGTTTAGAGTATTTACACTTAGTCTGTGCTGCAAACAGGTAGAGGAGGAGCAATCCAAAGATTTCAAATTTTGGTCACATGGCTAATTTGCTTAAGAGGAGGAAACAAAGGCATTTTTGTGCTTAACTGGGAATTCAAATTTCAGGTTCTGACACATGCAAATATTGGTCAGAAGAGCAATAACAATGCGTGGGTGGGATATATTAACTTAGCAAAACTACAAAATGTCATGTTTAAAATCCCATTTCTTTTCCTGTGATTAACTGCAGATTGCAATTTTGTGTGAAATGATTCTGTGAGACTACCTATCTAGCTAGGATCACAGCCATAGACCAAGCAATTACTTTCGGTGTAGACTTCAGCTTATTAATTCTTTTCAAAGCAAGTGTTTCCAACTATATTTAACAAAACACCACTTTGAGCTGAGTGGGATGAAACTGATCTCACATGGATATCAGAAGGAAATAAATTAGGCAAAGCTGCAGCGACCTAGGAGAAGAACCAGCTCTACCAGTATGAAAAAAATAAGTGAGATTCATGGATAAAAGGGAGGGAGCAGTCAGGTGCCTGTTTTCACAAGTGAGTGACACGGATTCTCGGAGTCCTAAAGCCTGTGTGAAACTACAATGGTGTAAAACATAGATATTTGTTATGAAGAAGAGCTGGAAATCAGGGCTTCCATCATGACAGTATGTATTCATGTTCATTCATGCTCACTATTTTTTGTAACCTCCATGAATCCTGGATTCCTTCTAGTATAGCGTGAGAGATGTGCCAAACATGGGATAACAGATGCCAAATGATGAGGGTGGTGAATGATGGTCTCCACCTTCCATGTCTGTTGATGTCAGTGGGAGCTGAGAATGCTCTGGTACCACAACATTTGAGGAACTCAATTATTAGATTGTAAAAAATATAGATCCTACCTGCTCTTTTTCAAAGACACTGTATGCTGAAATTCAGTCTAATATCTTGCATGTGCCCTGCCCTGGGTATAATTTGCCACCTACCCTCACAGACTTAAAACTAATTTTGAAAAATTGTTTGATCCACAGGTTCTGAATGGCAGGTTTTTACAAACAATAACACATTTGGAGAATTATATGAGGGTACTAAATTGAACCAGTTCTTTGCAGCTTTAATTGAAGTAATTGCTATTTTAATTTTCTTTTTAAATTAATTGTACATTAATTATCATTGTAATGAAAAAATAGATAAAAAATTCCACTTTATTTTTTTCTGTGTTCTTCAGCTCTCTTAATGTATCAGCCCAAAGAGAATAATGTCATTTTAATGAATATTATGAAAGGGAATGATTTATCTACATGAACCACACACATAGCTAAAACTCCTCCTGTGACAAACTTTGAACTTACATTGTCTTTGCTTTGTTCTTTAGGAACACAAGCACATACACACACACGCACACACACACACATTCAAATATTTCACACAACCAAAGAAAAGTTATTATGGAAACAAGGCAGCCCCTTGGAGAGTTGGTCATTGTAAGATCTTGTGGATTAAGAACACTCAATTCCCAGTTCTTTAGATAACTATTTTTCACTTTAGTAGTGTTGCCTCCTGGAGAGGAGTGCAAGTAAATCCCTTAAAAAAATTATCTTTTTCTTCTTTCCTCTTTGTTTTCGGTTGAAATTCAGCGAAGGCTAAGTCATAAAGGCTCACCATATGAAGAAAATGAGGAGGTAATCAAGTTAAAAAGTAAACCAAGGCAATATGACAGACAGAGATGGCTATTTTGTGCCTTGCAATTTGCAACATCAAATACTGTTTTGATTTTATTTTTCCCTAAAACTCATGGATTGATTGCTGATTTGCTGTACTTAGAATAGAAGTTAACTAAGTAAATTTAGAGTGCCCTACTATAAAATCAAATAGATGTGTATTCTTGTATTATTTACTAAATGTTTATACATAAAGGTGTATTCATTTTTCTCAAATAAATATAACATAAATAGCGCTGCTATTTCAGCTGATAGTTTGTGTTCATATTAAAAATTCCATTTGAACAAATTCCTTCCATTCTCTACAGCCTATGAGTGAGTTCAAGCCTAAAAGAGTAAATTTTAAAGCAGCAAAAGATGGCATTACAGAAGTATTCAAAAGCACAGCTTAAAAGATTTCTGACTGATACACTGTGACATGGAACTTTGCTGCACGCTGCTTTGCCTCATAAAACAACATGGCTTTCCATGTAAATCACACATAGTTTGCTCTTGTTCATGACAATATGCATGCTGGTAACCCAGGAAAATACATTAGAAGTAGAAAAATATAACCTACAGTAAATGTTGAATAATTGAAAAATACAAAGATATCTTATAAATAAGGAATATTCTTTACCTCAATAGTACCCCTGGTGTGAGGATGGCATATTCTTATCCTTGTGAATGAGCAGGTCAACAGCAACTCTAAAAAGACATGTTTGGTGCCACACATACAGATAGTTAAATAATAAAACAATAATTTAGTATTCACAGAAGTACCTGAAATTCCATTTATTTACTTAACATATAGGTATTTAACTCCTGCTTTACACTACAGTTTGGATTCCTGGCTGAAAATCTTAAATTAATGACCACATAATCAGTAAAGGTTCTTCTTGCATTCTATCTATATGGTCTGTAATGGACATCTAGTCAGAGTAGCTTTGGAAGGACTAGGCTTCAAAGACATTTTCCAAAAAAACAAATAAAACCCCCCAAAACAAACAAATAAAAAAAAACCTTGATATGTTTTTGTGTGAATATTCATTATTTTCGTTTCATGTCTTTATCACATTTCCATTAAAGGGGGTGAGAACAGCTACAAATGCAACCCATCCACAGGTGCAAACCTGTGTTTATTGAAATACATTTTAAAATCTGCAAATTTCAGTCAAATAAAAGATGTAACTAGCCTTGATTGCTGCTTGTGCTGAACCACTTTCTTTTTCTTCCTGAATAGTCCTTGTATTTATATTAACTTATTCATAGTTTGTCTAGTGAGAAAGCATCTAAAAATAACAAACTTATTTCCTCAACAATTTTGTGCATTTGTATTCATAGGCATGCTTTTTCTGAATTCATGATCTTGGAAACAAAATTTTCATGACCTAAGGGAGACAAAAGTTTATTTGTTACACTTCCTCTGATTGTATTTCAATTGGTGTCAACACTACTCTAAGTTTTCCTTTCACAAGCATTGTTGCTTTCACATTTGTATCCAAACACTTACACCAGAATATACTGAACCTTTGATTCCCCTCAGAATTAGTATCCTAAAGATAACAATGAAGGTGTTTGGTTTTGTTCATTTTTAAACTAACTGTAATAAGTTCTTCCTGTCTCTTCTTCCTCCTGCAAAAAAAAAAAGCCTCTCCCAGGTGGGGGATATATGATCAGAAACAAAAAATTGCTTTTTTAGTGACCTGCTGTAGGGTAATAGATAAACACAGGGAGAGGCTAGTAAGTGAACTTAAGAGAAAGCTGTTTGCATACAAGGAGGGAGAGGACAAATAATATTTTCTTCTAACTTAAGACTGGGAAACTTCTTTGTATAAAAATATCAGAAGAATATGCTAAAACTGGAAGAAATACAGAAGAAATTAAATTTCCATTAAAACCCGCAACACTTTCCTGCCCATTCCTGAGCAGCAACCAGCCCCTCCAGGTTTATATACTGGCCATGACCTTCTGTATGGAATATCCCCTTGGCCAGTTCAGGTCATCTGTCCTGTATATGTTCCTTCCTGGTGTTTTGTGCACCTGTTCAGTGTCTGGGCATGGGAAATGGAACAGTCCTTGACCGAAGATAAGTACTAATGAGCAACATCCTTGTGTTTTCAACATTATTCTCATACTAAATCCAAAACACAACACTGTACCAACTCCTAGGAAGAAAATTAACTCTATCCCAGACAAGACCAGGACACATCCACTGGAGCTTTCCTCGAGGAAACTAAAGACATAAATGTATGTAATGATATTAAGCTGTGATGGAAAGTAGCTATAGAAAATATATTTTTTAAATGTATTTTCAATTCAACAGGAAAATAATGCTGCTGTTATTTATTAATAATGCCTCACGTGGAAGAATGTGCAAAGCTGATCATGCATATTAAGACAAGACTTACACCATCTTTTACAGAAAGTCATGTTAGGAACATGATCTGGAGAGCAACTATAATGAAAATAGTGCCAAGTAATGTGCACATTAGGCAGAACTGTATAATGAAAATAAATCTTTAGGGAATAATTTGTTGAACTCTTTGCTGCATCTTGGAGTATTAAGAAGCTTTTGTAACAGATTAAATTTTTAGGTCAGTAATGCAGGTCACAATGAAAACTCCTGCATAGGTGTATATATACATGTGTAATCAGAAAACGGAAAAAACACAGCCTTTCATGAATAATACCATGTACCTATTCAATGTGTGTTTCCAGGAGGATGAAAGCAAGGTACTATTTAAGCTAAAAGAAAATTTGCCTACAGATTGTAGTACCAAGTTGTCATTCAGCTGAACCATTTTTGACCATAGCATGAAGCTGAGCTGGGGAAGGTTTAGGTTGGAAACCCGGAAAAGGTTCTTCACCCAGATGGTGGTTGAGCACTGGAACAGGCTCCCCAGGAAAGTGAGCACATCAACAAGCTTGGCAGACTCAAGAAATATTTAAACAACACCCTCAGGCACATGGTGGCACTCCTGGGAATGATCCTGTGCAGGGCCAGGAGTTGGACTCAATGATCCTTGTGGGTCCCTTCCAACTCAGCGTATCCTAAGATTTAAGTATCTGTATAAAATATATTTTGGTAGGCAAGCTTGTTTTTTTCCTATTATTTTTAGCTGTTATTTTAATAATTTTTTCTTTGGCTTTCACCTTTATTGAGCTGTTCATATTTTTCTGTACTCTTCATACTTTTATGAATAGAATAAAAATATCCTATTTCACTCGTGTCACTGTATGACTTCTCTTCCAGGTCCTCATTTTAATTTTTTTCCCGATATTTTTGCCTTTTATCCACATTTTGTTTGTATTTCCTTACTCTGAAACTTTTTTATCTTCATTATACTTTTTGTCAGGCTGAGGGCTGGCTCAGCTTCTATGGTTGCTTTCCCCATACTATAGATCTCATAGAAAGTGAATTGCATTTCAATTGCAAGCATATTTGTATTTTCCCATAGTTTCCATAGTAGGCAAGTACCCAAATATGTGCTTGCAGAGATGCATGCACTTAAAAATAAGCAAACAAATGTCTTCCATTGGATATATGACAGCTCAATTAACAGGCAATTATTCAGATTGTACTTTATTTTTGTTCTAAGAAGAACAGCATCACAATGAAATTATAGATCACTCTTCAAATAAACATAGACTGTCTGCCAAATCTGCCTTGCATAAAGATAATGCCTAGAACTTCATGTATCATTTTCCAGCTTCCAATGATATTAGAATCACATTGGTAATAACAGCTGTTTTTTGTGAGAGTTGTTTTAATTTTGCTTTTTTTCTCTGTGTTCTTCAAGCCCCTAAAGTGGACACAAGATTCTTTCTGAAAAAAACAAGTGACTGTGAGCAGAAGCAAGATTCTGCCATAGGCAGTCTATGACTACCAGTGGTTTTGATTTATTTTGCTGATTTTTTTCAGGGTTTGTTTGATTTTTTTTGTTTGGGTTTTTTAAAATTTTATTTACATAAAAAGTGAAAATCCTCCTTGACTGGGTGAGTTCTCAAGTATCTCCATGAAATTAACTGACAAATAAATAAAATACACCAACAAACTACTTCTGAAGTGAAGTGTCTTCTCACAAGGAAATTAGGATGACTAGCAGAAAGACAGATCTTACACGTGATTACCACTTTGGACATAGGTTCACAAAATATGAACTTTCACCTCCTGCCACACAAAGGCCCCATAAGTGAACAAAAATGGGAAAATTTAGAGGCTGTTTATACATGCTAGTGCAAATGAAAGAGGGGTTTTGTACAAACAACAAAGAAAACAAATCATGTATCTGAAACTTTATGATCTATACCTGTTGCTTGTTTGGAAATGTCCTCTGTAAACCATAAGAGGAGTAGCCAAGGGAGCTGGAATTGCTAAGCCTGGAGAAAAGGAGGCTCAGAGGAGACCTAATCACTCTTTAGAACCACCTGGAAGGAGGCTGCAGCCAGGCAGGGATCAGCCTCTTCTCCTAGGCAACCAGCAACAAGATGATAGAAAATGGCCTCAAGCTGAAGTTCAGGATGGGCATCAGGAAATTTTTTTCCATGGGAAAGGTGGCTAGGCATTGATTGGAATGGCTGCTCTGGGAGGTGGTGGAGTTATCGTCTCTGGAATTGTTCATGAAATGATTGGACGTGATGATCAGTCAGGGGCTGGATTCAATGATCTTGGAGGTATTTTCTAACCTTAGTGATTCTATGATTCTATATAATATTTTCTGGCACAAATGGGCTCTACTGTATTTCAATGTGGTTTTGAAACATGTTTGATGGAAATACAATATTTAGAGAAATTTTGTTCATAAATGCAGGCACTGATTTCCTTCTGACCTGCAGTAACAGAGCAAGGGATTTATTCAACTACATGCCTTCCCACTTCTGGTATTGTGATAGATTTTTTTACCTTCCCAAGAAAAAATACGTGCTGAGGTCCACAAATGAATGCATCCTGTCTTGTTTACAGCCCTTAAATGACTAGGAAAATGGTTTATAACACTAAGACTATAATTTTTCTATTTTATTAGTGGGCATTGTAAGATTTTTGTGACTTTCACCTTAGTTGACAGATTGCAGGCAGTCCCCGAGAATTTTAATGCCTACTTATTTATTTAATATTGCTACTAAAAAAAAAATAGTTATTCTTAGGACTTATTTATTTGTTTGAGCTTGCACTTTTCAGGTGTATTTAAAACTGAACATGTGGATAATTTGGAGTTTAGGTGAATAGACAAAATTAATAATCATAGATAGCTTTCTTGTGTCATAAAAGACAAAGCTTTTTTTAATGATATCAGCATTTGTGGGTGCAAACATGAGACAATCAGAAAACATTTGATTCTTAGAAGCTGGACACTGAGCACACTCAAGGGGAGTCCCTGTACAGTGCCAGGGTTAGAGTTATTTCTTTTTGAAATTTATTCTGCAGTGTTGAAAAGAAACTATTTATTTACTTATTGCATTATTCAGCTGAAAAGGTGTAAGAAAATTCCAAATAAAGATTGGTAGATTGTGAGGAAATAATATTTTAAAAAGTTACTGTCTTATTGAAAGTTCATAAAGATGAATTGTTTTTGACCCGTACTAGAAAACCACTAAAAGGGGTGAAGTAGCCTCTGGCTGGCAATGAAAATTCTTAATTACCTCAGTGTCTGTGAGTTGCTTTGAGGAGTAACACAGCTTGTTCCAAATAGTGTATTGCTTTCCAGTATCCAGCCTAGTTCTGTATTATGTGAGTTTATAAGCAATAACTCAGGGTCCTGATATAAAATATAATGTACACAACTCTATGATGGTTAAGTTCAGAAGTCTATGTGCATTTAAAAATGAATAAAAGCATAATAGAATAAACTTCTGAAAAGTTCATACAAAAACCAGGTCTTACTAGGTCTTTCACACAATGTATTGTCATTGGAAGATAAGCTGTGTTGAAAGATAATATTGCCGTCCATAAAGGTGCAAACTGCACGTAAAAATCTCATAGGAGGGCCTACATTTTGCATAGAATGTCAATATATTTTGCTCTTACACTGCCATAAACATCAGCCTGCTGCCAGTATGTTTCAAATTATTTGGCATTTCAGCTATATGTTCATAAACTCATAGATCCAAGTACAGTAATTTCACGATTATAAGCCGCACCAATTATAAGGCGCTCTTCCGGCTGTCAGCAACGTTCCATTCTTTGTCCATACATAAGCCGCACCTGATTTTAAGCCCCATGTTACAATGCAGAGTGTGATAAAAGCTATCTATTCTATCACCATCTGTTGAGGGTGGTCTCAGTGATCTTTATCTCAGTGGGAGATGTTCTGCTAATGGGCCATCCACTGAAACCAACCAGGGCATTGTTCTTTATCTTTTCACAACCCATCCTTCCTCCAGCGAGTCATTTTCTGCTAATGGCCCACTGAGTCCCACTGTGGGACTGATAAAATTACTTCATCCCATTGGAAGTTGCTCCAGCCAGGGGGAAGAGCCCAACATTTCTTACCAAGATAAAAACAGAGGTTTTGGGACACTAAGGGAGCCCCTTTCTCCACTGGACTTCAGAGGAAAACCAGATTTCTCCACATCACCACTGGACCTGTGGAGGGAAACTGCACCTTCTACAGGAGCACTGCTTCAACTGAATCACATCTGTCACTGCAGGAAGACTGCAGCCATCATTTAATGGGACTGCTGCCAACACTCTGCCTGACAGTGTGTCAGGTTGTACTCTGACTTTGTCAGGGTTTGGGGTTTGTTTCTTTGTAGTACTGTATTTCTATTTTAATTTCCCTAGTAAAGAACTGTTATTCCTAATTCCCAATCTTTGTCTGAAAGCCTCTTGATTTCGAAATTATAATAATTTGGAGGGAGGGGGTTTACACTTTTCATTTCAAAGCGAAGCTCCTGCCTTTCTCAGCAGACACCTGTCCTCCAAACTGAAACAGCAACTTTTCGTTCTTTGTCCATATATAAGCCACACCTGATTATAAGCTGCACTTCAGGTTCGGACCAAAGTTTTAGTCAAAATGGTGTGGATTATAATAGTGAAATTACTGTACTCTTCCAGGTAGTTTCCAGGGAGGTTAGAGCCTCCAAGGTGTTAAGAAAATTTGCAGCTTGGGAGACAACTAAGATAGAAATTGAAGCAATGAAAAGTTGAGTGTGAGGCAACAATGGCAAGAGAAAAAAAAGGAAAATAAGAAAAAACTTATGAAAAGGAGAAAATAACCAGGTAGACATGCAAAAAGCAAAAGACTGCTTAGATTATACAGGAACAGAAAAACATACGCTAAGCTGATGGTTAGAATGAAGTGAGAGCAAGGGCAACACAAAAAAAATCTAAAAGCGAGAAGTGTGAAAGAAAATTGGTATGAGACTAAGTGAAAAGCAAAAGGAGAGAAACAGGTTAAAGGCGAAAGCTTGGAATATCAGGATAGGACACAGAGACTGAAAACAAATTTAGAAGTCTTCTGGTAATTAATCTCAATTTCCGGAGAGGTTTTTAATAGTTTCTCCTCAGATCTTCTTAAACATTTTTGAAAATCACCTTTGTGTTGTTTCATTCATATTTTAGACTAACTAAAACTTTCTCAAATTTAATTGGTAAATGGTTTCTAATGCTGACTACAGTATTTTAATTTCCTCTCAAATAGATGATATTTTTTCACCCCTCTAAAAGGTTATTTTTGCCACATCAACATTCTACTAGGAAAGCAAAGCTGTTGATGGTAGAACTATATCAATACTTTCCTACTGATTTAAATTCTGAAATTTGAATAATAATTAAAGGGGAGGGGTGGGGACAGGAATCAAGAAATACAAGCAAAACTACAGCTCATCACAGATCAAGTCACTTTGTAAGTAATAGAGTGGAGCAGGAGCACTTTAAACAGTGAGGACAAACAAGAAAATGGTTGCGTGACTCTATCACCAAATATACTGTTATTTAATTGGCACAGCCTGTGGAAGCTTTGCCTGCAGATCTTTTGGAAGTGAGTTCTGTTTAATTTATAGTTTCAAAAAAAGAAGATGAAGACTGCTGTTTTGACAGGGCTTTGTGACCCCTTTACAACAGCTGTCCATATAATGCTCAGACACCGCTGAGTTGCTAACTTAAAAATAATGTCCTGAGACCACTTTGTGAGGGCTGAGCTCATTAGCTTGCCGCAAAAGGAATCAGTATCGAATGCCTGAAAGCATTTTGCCTTAATCCATTTGCAACTGAAGGCAGAATCTCCTTACCATTGGTTGGAAACTGTAGAGATAAGTATTATTTGCTAAACCTCAGTCCAGTGCATGATAAATCCCCTTGACATCGGTGGGATTCAATTAAATTCATGAAATTTCAATACTTTTCTTTACTTGTTTGAGTAACTTACACATCAGTAAGAGAATGATAACTTTAAATCCATTGCAATCAGATATTATTTTTCTTCATACAAAGCAGATGGTCAGAGAGAGCACAAGAATGGAAAATCCTGAACTTGTTACTTTTTTGGCATCAAGCACTTAGCTGGTGGTAAGCTGCCTCAGTCTTTCACTGTATAACATACACACACATGTCATCTAATTATTCTCCAGCCTAGTGATTAAGGAATTACCTTAAGCTCCCACAGATGTGAGTTTGAATCTCCTCAGACTCAAGAGAAAACTGAGCACTGGCCTCCCACTTTTTTGGTAAGCACACTTTTCACACCATTTACACCCCTCCCTACATACTTTCTTTCACCGCCTCCCCAATCTACTTTGTTTCTCATAAACATCTAGCTTTACAGGAAATCTCCATCTCAAAGCTGAAATGGCATCTAAACAAATCCCCGGCTCTTTGGAAAAAAATATTTAGAATACACTTTTACTTCTGTTTTCTAGGCAGCTCTCCTTCCTTGAATTGTCGTTTGCCAGCACCTCCTTCTCTTAGTGCACCATAACTCTGGATGGAATTAATCGAAGTAGCTCTGCATGCCATTTTAAAAGAGATTCATTATTTTGCTCATGAGATGAGTACACAACCCACTGCACACTTTTTGACACAGTTTCCCTTTCCAGCAGCTGTTTTGATTCCAGAGTCAGAAGCCTGATTCCTGCCTTTCCAATGAATCAGAAACTGTCTCAGTAAAGTAAACTTCACTGCCAGAGACTGACCCCTAACAGTTAGATGGCACAGCTGTATTTGAGAGGGCAAAATTCCTTTTGCAAAGCCACTATTTATGGCTGAAAAGGTTCAGGATCAGAAATTACACTTCCTGCAAACATACAAACATTTCCCAGAATAAATGTAATTCCATTCAAGTACCATACTTCCAGTTTTATGAAATTGGCCAAAATCCAGGTTTCTTTTGAGCTTGTAATTGTGCTCTGTGTATTTGTTTCACTAATTTCTAAATGCTCTTTACTTAAACTCTGCCTCTTCTACTCTCCAGCACTTAAAATATTATCTTTCTCCATTACCTCTTCAGTCCTGTCCATCTTCAGTATCTCTTACTCTGTGCCTTTATCCCTAGGCTCTTCTTTTCCCTTTTTCCATTCTGTTTTGGTATTGACACTTCAGTCCCCTTCCAGGAATTTATAGCCTTTGGCTACTTTTCTAAGTCTTTACTCATCTCCCTATGGAGAAAAGGAGTAGGATGGGGCTTAATAGTTGGCAGGAAAAGGAATATAGATATTGCATATCTTTCTTTTAGCTGATGACTGGGGAGAAAAAGTCAGAGATATCTGCTGAGAGGTGTATAGGCAGAAAGAACATCTGCTCAAAAGCTTGACACTAAGCTTCTGAATGTATTTTCTTTGCAGACTTCCTAGGGTGTGCAAGGAAACAAGGGAATCAGTTAAAAAGCAGACCTCTGTCTCTGTCACACCATATGGATGGGCACAGGAGATCTGCCAGTTATTAGCACTTTCTCAGCTGCTCCAGAAAGTTTTAAGAAAGATGATGGTTGATGGGATTAAGCTTTAACTTTGCTTCTTGGAGAATAAATCAGAAAACTTTAGTAAAAGAAATTAGTCTAAATTATTCTAAGAAAATATTTAACAGGCTACATGCACGGTGTTCATTGAATCTGTGTTACTGGCATGTCCTATCACTCTTGCGTCACAACACAGAGAATATATCTTATCTTGAGCAAAGCCATGTCTCCAGTTTTTGTCTGAGAAATGAAATACCTTTTTTTTCAGGACCTTATATATTCAAGCTTTCCCAAAGGCATTTCAGTCACAGTTCCTATTTTGGACTACTGTAGTCTTTTATGGTTAATATGTCAATTGTTATTCACTGAAGCTTTTTGTAAGGTATTCTACAGCTATTGACTCAACACCTGACATTTTTGAGCTTCTATGCAGCACTTTCCAGAGTACAAAGCAAAAAGTCCCACTACAAACTAGCAATCTGAACAGACTTTCATTCATTTAATTTCAAGAAGATAAATAAAGACAAAATATATATCAATAGCATATGCCCATAAAAACAAGGACAGCTTTTCTGAATTTGCTGCAGTTACCAATCTTGTTAAGAGCTAACTTCTCTGCTACTTACATAATTAGGCTTGCTATACTTTGACCCTTCCCACACAGTTTAAGACAACATATTAGACTATTGTTAGAGGTGTCTGTTGGTGATCTAAGAAAGCTATAAAGCTGTCTGCTTTGGGGGATTTTTTGCCACTGTTCTTAGCTGAAAATAAGTATTGTCCAACTGTAAGAAATCAGAAATAATTTTCTATAGCAGAAAAAAGCTCTCTTTCCTTTTAGAAGCCTTTGGACAGCTGAATTTTTTTTTTTTTTTTCATATTTTTTTCCATCCGTTTCTCCTTCCCTTAAAAATAAAAATGTCTAGATTTTGGAATATTTTTTAATTTTTTTAAATATAATTTTTAACTTTATATCCTTTTCCTGACACTTATTTTTTATACTATCATTGAAATGATCAATATATTAAACAATATGTACATATATAGCAATGCATTGGGTTTGCATGGCAAACCTTAGGTTTCAGGGGGGCTATGGGAGTGGCTTCCATGAGAAGCTGCTAGAGGCTTCCTCCATATTTGATGGAGCCAATGCCAGCTGGCTCCAAGAGCTGCTGCTGCCCAAAACTGGGCCCATCAGTGATGATGGTTCCTCCTTTGAGACAACAGATTTAGCAAGGGGCTAAAAAACATGTGCAGTGGCAGCCAGTTAGTGGAACCTGGATGTGTGAAACAGTCCTGCAGAATAAGGTCAGTGGAGGAGGAGGCTCTTCAATCCCAGAGCAGATTCCCCTGCAGCCTGTGGTGAGGGCTGTGGTGAGTCAGGCTGTTCCCCTGAAGCCCATGAAAGTGCATGGTGAAGCAGGGATCCACCTGCAGCCCATGGGGGACCCTATCCTGGAGTCCAGAGGAGGCTGTGAACTGTGGGAAATCTACACTGCTGCAGGCTCCTGGCAGGACCTATGGGCTATGGAGAAAGAAGCCCACATTAGAGCAGGATTGCTGACAGGACTTGTGACTCTCCAGGAGACCCACACGGGAGTAGTACTTCCTGAAGGATTGCACCCTTTGAAAGGGATCCATACTGGAGCAGTTTGAGAATAAGTGCATTGCATAAGAAGGATGTTGGAGACGTTCGTAGACGATTGTCTCCTATGCTGGAGCAGAGGAAGAATGCCAGGAGTCTCATGTCCCTGAGGAGGGAGGAGTGACAGAGACAAGAGGTGAGGAACTGACCACCACACCTTGCCCTGCAGAGGGAGAGGTAGGGAAAGAAAGGGCCAGGGGAAGGTGTTTCAAGATTAAGATTTTATTTCTCATTTTACTCTGATTTCACTGGTAATAAAGTAAACTGATTTCCCTGGGTCAAATCTATTTTCCCTGTGATGGTAACTGGTGAGTGATCTTTTCCTGTCCTTATTTCAACCCATGAACATTTCATTACATTTTCTCTCCGCAGCTAGCTGAAGAGGGGAGTGACAAAGCAGCTTTGAAGGGCACCTGGCATCCAGCCACGATCAACCACCATAAATAATTATTGTATGCAAACCATGTTATAATCTGGTCATCCATTGGATTTCACAAAATCAGAACACCTTAAACAGTACCAAAAAGCATTAGTCTCCCTTGCCTGAGAACACAGATTCAAGTCTCATGCAATGTTTAAAAATTATACTGGAAGATTGTATAGTGATTTGCTAGAATTATGTGTGTTGATTCCTTTTTGAGTCAAACATTAACTTAGGCTTTCATTCAAAGAAGCTTTTTGAAGTTTCTGCTGGGAAGGTGATTACACATTACTGACGTCCTGTAAGAGCAACATTTCTCAACTCCCCTGGCCACAAGCTCATTGGGATCATGTGATGGAAACAGTATCAGTTTGCTCAGCCCGAAGCATTCCAGGATTAGACAAGAGGAATTCCGAATGCAAACAGGGAAAAACACTTAACTAGCTCAGAGGGAAATGTGATGGATGAAAGGTAACTATCCATAATGCACAAAGGGAGCATGCTTCAGAATGAGGTTGGGTTATTCTGATATTTTATGCAAGATAAGGAGTTGGGGGAATTGTATTTGTAGCTATTGTGGTATCAGGTATGCTGGTGGATGCAGGTATTTCAGCTGAGAAGACACAACATTGTGAAAAACAATAGGGTGACAGTGGAAGTGAATTTTGTGTATTAAAACTTCATCAACCTGCTTTGTAAGCAAAACTTGTCTCATATGAACTTCAAAAACTTTTACTAAGTCTGCTACATTCTTATCAAAACTAAAGCAGAAAAAAACTATAAAAAATGAAAATACAGAAACTAAAGAAACCCAAATCTGATTTTTTCTCTTGATTTAGAAAGACACTTAGCTTGAAGAGATAGGATTTACAAGTAATTAAAAATAGTAATTATCTTTTTTTTTCCTGTGTGTAAGAGCAATAGGCTATAAATATTAGGAGACTATTAGAATCAGAAATATATTGGTAGTCCTGGTTGTGTCTGAGAGACACAAGCAATAGTTGTCCTATGTTGCTTTTAGAAAATATTAAATCATGCAAAAGAGCTGCTGATAAAAAGTCTCAAAGAAATAAAACATTCCTTCTCTTTACAGGTGTGCTGCAATAAACCCCAATTTTGAGTGGCTTTTGACAGATATTAGTGTGTGTTTTTGTTTGTTGTCCTTTGCAGGCTTCCCACCTCACACAGTGATTTCTGGAAGGATTACAGGAGTGCAAAGGGCTGGATCTAGCCACAGTTTTGCTCCACAGTTTGCAGAACTCTGACACCAACCTACATTCAGCCACACGAACCTAAAAACCTGAGTGACTTGATTAGGAAATGATGCCACTGTAGCATCCAGTGACAGTGGCAATTCATTGCACGCACCTTCAGGCATTTTTTAGTGCGCGCTCAATACAGATCCAAGAAGTGATGAAAACTGAAAATGGTTATTCACAGTGGAATAAAGTTATTTGATTATGCAGTCCACTGATACGCCTCCTTTCACAACACCAGTTATTTAACACTTATCACTCCTGTTTAGGTGTTCAGGGAAGAGCAAGGAGCCCTTTCCATTATTTTCTGACAATTTTCTCATAATATCAACATACTATAGACAAGGTGGAACAACATATCCTATTTTCCTGTGTATGAACACTTTGGAAATTTAATGAAAAGTTAACAAAGAGCCGTGAATGTAAAAGGGTAGTAACACAATGTATCAATAGATCATCTTGTCACATCATGGTCTTAAAGTCAAGTAGTTTAGTAGACTCAAACATAATTGAATTTTTGTAAGAAGAGTGAGGATATAAGTTTTTATACTGTTGAAAGTTTTCAAAAGGGAAGCCTGACAGCACATTTCATGGACATTTGTCATTTTAATTAGTAAGAACTTCATTTGGACCTGTGAAGGATATTGTGATTCATATTTTGCATTTTCTTCTGTGTTAGTACTGAACAAGTTGAAGTATGCAATGAAATGGACTGTGCATTTGAATCAAATGTGGAGATTTATTCCAACAGCAGGAATATACATGGTAGCAATATTCTTGCTGTAGGGAAGGAAGTAGGAAAAAAAGGCATTAGGGTTTGTCACAGCAATATTTAATCTTTTGAAGAAGAAGAACTGTGAGTATTTAAATTTTTACTACCAAAGTTATATTTAGGATTTTTCTATAGTTTTATTGTAAGCTGTTATGTATGTGCTATCTTTAAAATGTTTTGGCATTTTGTTCAATTTATGGTACTGAGCTGTCTTTAATCTTCTTTTTACTGTGCAAGACTATTTTTTTGGCAGCTTCTGGCAATAAAGACAACAAGAACCCACTCAACCCAGTAACAAACACAGAGTTGTTAAAGGGTTTTTTAGGGATCCATTCAATTAATTTTCTTCAAAGACTTGTCCAAACTGTCTTTGCAGGTAATGAAAAGAAGAATGACCTAGCAGAAGTGATTCTAGGCCCAGCAGGAATAAAACGTATCCTAGAATCAGATAGAAACACTAAGCTCCAAAATCCCTAGATCTGAAACCCACGACAACTGTTAGCAGTGATAGCAGTTGTCAGTATTTTTAAACACACAGAAACATTTATTTGCTAGGCGCATTTAAAAAGAGGTGAATAAATGGAAAACTTTTGGGAAAGAAAGAGTAAATTCCCTCCAACTAAAGCTATGGTAAGTTGCCATTAGTTTTGCTTTTCCCTAAGGCACTGAAAATTAAATAGAAAAACAAGTGTGTGGGATTTCTGTATGTGTTAAACATATAGGTTAAATGTGATTTTGAATACAGTTATTCTAGTCTGCAATCATAAGTAGTATCTGTACATCAATTTATCCTATTGATTACATTAGAATCATAAATGATCTCACATTGTGGATGGCCTGGGGCATCTGTAATACTGATTAAAATTAAGTTCTAGTTCATTAATTATCTGTAAAATGAAACGAAGTGACATGACAGGCATAGCTGTCTGAGATTAATCAGAAAGTACTCTTCAAACGATGAACTACTTTTGATCAATAGTTCTGCAGGAATGTGTATTTAACACAATTTGCTAAAAACTTTTTGTCAAGTTCATTTCACCAACCTAAATTTTTTTACTTTTTTTTTTAAATATACTTTGGAACTATTCCTTACATCAAATTCCAAAATGAAAGTCATTAAGTGCACCAAACCACAGAATGCGTGCCTGTGCACTAGCAATAACAACCAAACATTAGCCCCTTTTCTGCTTCTATTACCAAACGGACAACAATATGAAAAGGAAAGATGTATTCATTACTGCTCTGTTTTCTCTGTCTTTCGGCAAAGACAAGCACAACTATTGACAGATTTAATAGCAGAACTGCAGCCCTAGTGACAGAATAGGAAATTTTGCTTACTAGTCAAAATCTTTGCTGTAAGTATTCTGATAAACACCTGTAGTAATGCATTTTCTGCAGGGGAAAAAAGAAGCAAAAGAAATCAGAATTTTAAAAAAACCCAGAGTGCTTATGCTTTTGTTAAAGAAAGGATTCTCTGCACCATCATTGTTTATAGTCCTAGTCTAGCCCATTGCACCAAATGAACATGACAGATGAAAGAACATCTTTGTACCTTTACAACTATTCCATAAGACCCCATAGTCTGAGAGCAGGGTATGTTCTCTTTCAATACCTCCTATGAAGACCATATTTATAAAATTTCCGTTCTCCTAAGGATGCAATAAGCTTTTTCCAGTGCTGCGTGTCTTTGAGAAAGAGCATCATCACTACCTATTTCTCAGGAAATTTACTTTTTAAAATAAGGAATGACAAGGAGCTTTGCTTTTTTAATTGCTTCCTGAAACAATGCATATGACATATCCATTCAGGTCAAGCCTATTCTATAATCACAAAATAAGTGTCAACAGTCAATCCTTTAAGTTATATCTGTGAGCTAGCTGGATTTTATTGTGTTATTTCAGCCTTAAATTGCTTAATGCGCAAACGTTTCATATATTTTCAAATAAACTTCTGGATTCATCAAAATCAAAATGTTTACTGTTGTTTAATATTTAGCAGCTTATCCCTTCAATATCATTGATAAATCATGTTGGAAAAATGACCAACACAAAAATATGGGCTTCTCCATCTTTCCATCTGTGTCTGTGGTTAACAGAGATATCCCAGTGACAGACAAAGAAGATTTCATCATACGCTATTTCAGGTATGATTAACACCTTCCAGTGTGAAATTCATAATATACGGGAATTGTTTTTAAGGGAGAGTAAAGAAACTCTAAAATTTAATGCTGAGTTTCAAGGCATAGACAAAGTTAGGCATGCACTGCATAAAATGCAGACACACAGAAACTTTGCCATTGTATGGTTTTCAGAAACTAATATATGGGAAACTTTCTGAGAACTGCCTTTCCTAAGAATAAAAGAAGCATGGTTGAACTCAGTGTTTAGAGTGACATTTGCAAAAAAAGAACAGAGATTAATAGTTATATGAAGATAATAATTATGGATGGGTTTTATGATTGGAAATTAATGTACAGTAATTTCACAATTATAAGCCGCACCATTTTGACTAAAATTTTGCTCCTAACCCGGAAGCGTGGTTTACACTCAGGAGCAGCCAATATATGAACAAATTTTGGAAATTTCGCAACCTGGAAGTCTGAGCCCGCAGTAGCCCCAAGCCGGAGCCTGCCCGGCCCCAGGGAGCGGAGCAGCAACAGCACAGCGGCAGTTCTCCCTGGAACCAGGAGGCACGGCAGTGGTGGGGCTCCCCAGCCCCAGGAAGCACAGCAGCGGTGGCGCTCCCCGGCCCCGGGAAGAGGGTGGCAGCAGTGGCTGGGGACACCACAGCCCCTCTTCCCAGTGGCAGGGGCCGGGCACGCCGGTCTCCCGCTTCCCGGTGGCAGGGGCAAGCGCGTCCAGGGCTGTTCCCTGGTGGCCGCCCCCAGCAGGGCCGAGCCAATAAACCCCGTGATCACGCAATTCTGTTACTAATTGGCAACTTTGTGAAAGTTGCATGCGGATCCTTGCTGTGAACGAAAGTGCAGCTAATAAGCCGGTGTGGCTTAAGGACAAAGACCTAATTGTTGACGACACCTGGAGCTGCGGCTTATAATCAGGTGTAGCTTGTAATTGTGAAATTACTGTACTTTACTATCTGTAGATTAAAAAAAAAAATACAAAAAAAGAAAAAAAATATTAAAAACCAACAAACAGAAATGAAAAATACCACTCCGTGAGCTTTTAGTGGTATTTTTCATTTTCTGTCTTCAGTTTGTTTTTCTGTACAAACATGATGAACGCTGGGTGTTGTATTACTTAATAAAAATAAGTAAAGAATACCTTCAGTATCTGAATTTCTTGAAATACAGGATTCTTTTTAAAAACTTTTCTGTAGTGAAATATATTAAAAGAGTGAAAAATTCTGAGTACTAATGCAATAAATAAAAGAGCCAGAGAACAACCACAAGCCTAAAATCCTTTCCTCACACCAGTTAGCTGTTCATTTGCTCCATGACTGATTTGGATTGCTAACAACATGCTCTCCAGGAAAATATCTGGGCATTGATTAGTTCACTTCAAATCTGTTCAAAATGGGATAAAATCAAGTGGGTTTTTTTCCTTTCTCCAAGTCCACCAACACTAATCCCAGTAATCTGTGCATCTCCAAAATCCTCCTTATATCCTGAAACAAGGCCTTTGTTTCATACATTATTAAAAAATGATCTGTAACACAACCTCCACATTATGTTACATTTCTTGAACTGGAGAAACCTGCCCAAAATAACAGTAATGATTCAGGGTTACTATATAAGAGTCAGAGCAGCTGCTGTCCAAATGGTTTATACTATGGATGCAAAAAGCCTGATCCAAGAGAGCTTATTCCTGAATGGGGTGAGCGAGCTCCTCTGTGCTGTGCAGCTCAAAGGATGTGATTTTCTAAAAAATCCACGCAAAGCCAGATAACTCAACCACGCATAGCAGATACTATTCTTAAAACGTTTTTTTTCAGGAAGAAGCAAATAAATGATAGGTTTTTAAAAACACACTGGTAACGGCTAAAGTAAAACATGAAAAATTAGTGACTCAGTATGGCACGATAGCATAAAGCCTCACTGCTGGCTTCAGTTCCTTTTGGACCCCTTTCTGTGCAGCAAAGCCAGAAAGGCTGTTATAATCTACTCACTGTTACCAAAATTACCAGTCTTTTCTAAAGTAACAATAGCAACACGATAATAACTCTTATTGTAGATACCAGAAAGACATTAGGGAATAGATTAATTTTCAGCATCTGCCACTTGCAATTTATCATGCATTTGTAAGAGAAGATTCTTGAACTTCAATTAAAAGAACAATGTTAGGCAAATCATATAGTTCCTCTGAGCTTTGTTTTCATTACTTATTTTAAACTTGTCCACATGTATCACATCTCCATATTCTAAATAGACTCTGGGACAGTAATCCTATCATTCTTGCTTTCGATATGTTATAGACTCTTTTCTCTTTAAGCTAGGGTTTGATACTTCAGACCCACACCTGGTGTGTTTGCACAGCACTTAGAAATACAACAATATGTGGGGTTTTTTTCCTAATATTTTTTGTTTAGAAAACAGTCAACAAGAAGACATGATATCATAGCTTTTATCCTCTGCCATAAAAAAAACACACAAAACCCTGGATTCTGTGATTTGGCCAATCATTCCACATCAAAATATTATTATTTATTTATTTATAATGATGATTCCAAACCAGGGGTCAGAAGGGTCATTCAGCCCTTTGTCTCCCCAAGACCAAGGTTCCAGTGACCATGTGTATTGGATTATCTTTGAATGCAGACAAAAGAACTTCAGTGACGCATTATCTGTTCTAAAGCACAGACTGGTTGGAAAATATGGAACATTCTAATGTTGACAATGGGATACATCACCTACAGAAAGTTCTTGCATTTGATAAAGACTTCATAGTCAATAGAAAAGGCCCCCATATTAGATTAAAACAATTTTCTTCTGCCAGTCTTTAAAAGCCACTTTCTACTTACTGAAGAATTTACAGTAATTTCATGATTATAAGACGCACCATTTTGACTAAAATTTTGGTCCGAAGCCGGAAGCGCGGCTTATAATTAGGTGCGGCTTATATATGGACGAAGAACAAAAAGTTGCTGTTTTAGTTTGGAGGACAGGTGTCTATTGAGAAAGGCAGGAGTTTCTCTTTGAAATGGAGAATGTAAACTCCCTCCCTCCAAATTATTGTAATTTTGAAATCAAGGGGCTTTCAAGCAAAGATATGGGAATTAGGAATAACAGTTCTTTACTAGGGAAATTAAAATAGAAATACAGTACTACAAAGAAACAAACTCTAAACCCTGACAAAGTCAGAGTACAACCTGACACCCAGTCAAGCAGGGTGTTGGTAGCAGTCCTATTAAATGATGGCTGCAGTCGTCCTGCAGTGACAGATGTGATTCAGTTGAAGCAGTGCTCCTGTAGAAGGTGCAGTTTCCCTCTGGAGGTCCAGTGGTGATGTGGAGAAATCCGGTTTTCCTCTAAAGTCCAGTGGAGAAAGGGTTCCCTTAGTGTCCCAAAACCTCTGTTTTTGTCTCGGTAAGAGATGTTGGGCTCTTCCCCCTGGCTGGAGCAACTGCCAATGGGATGAAGTAATTTTATCAGTCCCACAGTGGGACTCAATGGGCCATTAGCAGAAGATAACTCGTGGAGGAAGGATGGGTTGTGAAAAGATAGAGAACAATGCCCCACCTGGTTTCAATGGATGGCTCATTAGCAGAATATCTCCTGTGGAGATAAAGATCACTGCCCCCACCCTCAACAGATGGTGATTGAATAGATACCTTTTATCACACTCTGTATTGCAACCCAAGACAGTTGCCAGTACCCAGATGTGCGGCTTATAATCAGGTGTGGCTTATAATCGTGAAATTACTGTAATTTATTTAGGGGGACCAGTGCACTGGGCACATGAAATCAGAAAAAAGTTAGATGTCTAGATGAAGTAGATTAGGTCCTGACTCTGTCTTAAGAAAGCAGTTCTGGAAAATATTTGATCAAAATAATTGATTAATATCTGCCTTTATTTATTAATTCACCAAGGGAGTTTTGCTTTTCTGTACTTAAGTTGCTTTTCATAAGACAACCGTTCTATATTGCATATATACATGCAGAATTCCCACATCACTGTAATTTTACACAGTAAACTAAAAATGCAAATTAAATCTTGGTACAGTGAGAAGAACATTACAATAAAAAAAAATTTTAAAAAAACAACAACAGAAAATGCCTCTAAATTTATGCTTTGAAAACTGGTAAAAACAAGTTTCATTGCATTTGCTGTCTATTGGGAGATCTGAATATAATTTTTCCAAATATGTCAGCTATTAGATTTTATTATTCAGACTACGATTTATTCTTTATTTGTCCTAAAGGGGCATATTCATATAGTTTGCACAAATGAATCTAATATACATATATAAAAGGAAATAAACAATGACTTATTTTAAAGCTGTGACTGTCACTGTTTGCTGCTCTTCCAAAAGAGTTGACAATACATGTTATTTGTGTTTTTTGTTATGGTAATAGCTAATAGTTTGTGAGATTTACAGCACACTTCCCAATTCCAAACATCATCTCTACAGTCTGATACTTACAAGGTGCATTTCATGGTTTTGGCTGCTAAAGGAGTAATGGGCTAAAGATTTCTCTGCAAACACCTCAGATGTGTTTTCATTGTGTTGTTGAGGCACAGTGATCTCCAAGGAGTACTCTGACCAACAGAAAGATTAAGGGTCAGAATAGGAAAAGTATGATCTACAAAATAAAATGGCAATTACCCAACCCCAGGAAACATATCAACTTCTTTGATGTTTATTTACTATTTAAAGCATATTACCAAACGTTATGCTTTTTTTTAGGTGGAATAGCTTAAAAAGTGAGAGGAAAATCGAATATTTGTATTTTCCTGGCTGTTACAAACACATTTGCTTTAACTTTCCGAATGGAGGGATAAATGGCATATTCTCTGTCACAGCACATATGTATGATTCTTTGGTGAAGCTTTAAGGCATAGAATGAGGCAGAAGCCCCAGGACACACAGTGACAGACTGTAGCTAAACAAGAGAATTGATTCGTGAAAAAAGCAAGTAGCATGTAGACAAGAAGCCATCTTAAGTGAGAGAAATAAAGAAGCTTTCCTACAGATGGAGACAGAATTACGCAGGGCTTGTTTCAACTCTGGAAGCCATAAGAAATTCCAACAGGTATGTATTTTCAGACTTTAATTTCAATTTTCCTCACATGGCTTATTCTGAACAGTTTTCTACTTTTGTTCTAATAAATTATGAAAGGTGGGTTTCCTTGTTTCTATTTTGTTTGTTTGGGCTTTTTTTTTTTTTTTTTTTTTTTTTGCTTTGCAGTGGTGGTTGGTGGGAATTTTTTGCTTTTGTTTTGTATGTGTAAAATTAAAGTAACTTTTTTTTTAACAAAATGGGATAACAGAAAAATGACAAAAATTAATAAAGCATCCCTTAAGAGCATTCATTGTTGCTCATAGAAATTTCTTCTGTGTTGTAGTTATTGTTTTGTATGTTGAGAAATGTCTCCATTTCTTCCTGTGCCACCCTGCATACTCTTCACAACTGACTTCCTTAGTCACTTACTTTTACTTTCACACTGAGATCATTAAACATCTCCAGCATGCAAATGAAACCTTCAAATGGTTTCTTCTAAATACGTTTATTTTGTCTTTAGTTTTAAGCAGAAGATACTGTTGTCCCTTAATTCAGACAAAACTAGCATGATAGGTGGAGGATTTCTTGTATTATATGTTCCTTACTATAGCTTTAGAATATTTGTAATGTCTTGACCAGATGCTGCAAGATGGTTTTTTTTTCAACAATTTTGGCCTGAAATTCAGATTCATGTTCTGATTTTTGGTTAGACTTTCTTACCAATACATTGTCTTTCTAATTTATACAATTGTTTAGCAATCATCTTATATCAAAGGAAGCATTAACTACAGAAACATCTCAAGATCTCCATAATAGACAGCTTACCACAACTTATCACTGAGCCAAATATGGTACATCAGTGGATAAAATGCAATAGATAATGAGGTGGTTGGAATAACCACATACTGCATGCTGTTACTCTAGGAGCTCAATCACACTTTCTTTAAGTCTTCTAAAGACTACAGAAAAAAATTGTAAGACAAAACTGACTCTGCTCTGAGAAGAAAACTTAGATATTTTGAGCATTCCAGGTGTTGAAGAAAGACATCTTGGACATGAGGAGACAAGAGCTGTTAACAGCAGGAATTTGGACTCTAATAAAGCTATCTCTGAGGTCATGGAGTGTGGCAAAGGAGGGGGAGAGATTGAGAGAGGAAGATGGGTTAAGAATTTGAGTCTTTTCCAGTGTGCTAAATGCCTACCTTTAGAGGCTTCTCCTTTTGCCCTCTTTGACTGGAGCCTGAGCCCAGACATCTTGCTTTAACTTGAAGTCTAAAGTTTAGTGAGCTACCAACAAAATGCAGCTCTTTCTGTCATAGTGGAATGGTTGATACATAAACAGTTCCACTCTGCAGAGAGTAAATAAATATTTGTAAATGTCCACAAATGTGATGCCAAAAGTGAAACAACTTCAGACCACAGGAATGTTGAAGGCATCTTTATCCTCCCTCTTTCTGAAACACTGAGAAACCTCATTACAGAATATGTGATCTCCTCTTCAAAGCTTTGGGCCTCACCCCTTTTCTTCTAAATAGAAACAAAACACTTATTAAATAGTTAAGACAGATTAAAAACCTGGGTCTGTTAGTTACACAACTTTTTTTAAACTGTTAACAAATAGATAGTTGTTGTGTGATGGAGGGAGAAACCCTTGAGAAAATTAATTACAAAAAAGAAAAATGGAATCTGAAATAGAAGAGATTTTAGTCTTGTTTCGTTATGCAGTTATTTCAGTTATATACAAAGAGAAAAAAAAGTGGTAGCTGAAACATACTAATTGAAAATATGCAATTCTTTTATGTCATGCCATTTACATAGATATAGATCCTTAACATTTCTTTCCTTAGTTCTGCTTACATTCAAAGTATTTTCTATTCTAACTACTCAGGCAGCTAAGGGCCATAAAGGCAATCTGTCTATTTTTGTTTTTTACTAAACTTTATTATTATAAAAATGGCTACTAGGATATTTATTTCCTGCAAGTTACATATTTTGAGACTGTTCGAAAACATTTCACACAGGAAGAATTTATCAATGTCTGATCACAGCTCCATCTGTCTTCTGATATTTAGCTAAATTAGAGGTAATACAAAATTTAACTTCAGAGTCTCATATTGATCAAATTCTGTGTTCTAATAAAGAGGAACTCTTTTAAAAAGGACTTCAAGATTGCTACATAGAGGGGTAATTTCTGACCCTCACAGAGTAAGATAAATTTGACCATGAGCAAAACATAGGGTGTTCTACTGTTTTACACTGAAGTATGTTCCCCAATGTAATTTAAAAACAAACAAACAAAACAAAAATACTCCCAAGCCTAGTCCTAAATATATTTGGACCATATATTTCCAAAGTAGCACTGTCTTGGATCAATTAAATAATTTCCAATATTTCAGACACACAAATGGACCTGAGGCACTGATATTAATTACATTGTAAACCTCACCTGGATCTCCTTGCATTTCCAAATCCAGTAACATTGGAAAAATTCCTGTTGTGTAATCATTACATTTGATTTTTATATTCATAATGCAGGAAAATAATCTAATGTGATTTTTCCTTTATTAATTATTAGAGAGGAAAATTTTGGCCTACTATAACAATCTGATTATGTCTATGATTTTTAAAAATAAATAACAATAACAAAAACATAGGTACGGAAAGGTATAAATAATGTTGTAAAGAAAGATTTCTTTTAAAAGTTAATATCATAATTTCTTTTCTGTAGATTTATACCCTGTTCACTTGAATAATATGTTTTCATGTACTGTTTGGATATTCACTGAACTTTACAGAATATAAGTGTGCCTCTCTAGTGAAAAGACAGAAGCAGGTAATGTTGCAGACCTCCAGAGTAATATGCTATCTAGCAAAATTTAGGTTTCTAGTACTGAATGGAATTACTAATTGACCCATCTCTGACTGACTTGGCATTTATATTATGAGGGCAGTTTCACCAAACAATGAAAAGCTAGGTTCATTTAAATAATTTCACTTGACGATAATTTTTCCCTTTAAAGGAAGCAAAAGATAGCCTCACATTAGAAATGTACCACACAACTTTTACTTTTTTAGATGAGAAAATGTTATTAATTTTATTTTAAAATTAAGAACAGATAAATTAATTGATATACACATAGTGTCACAAGAAATCACACACTTCTGAGGTGTTTTCAGGCCTGTAGCTCAGATGACATTTTCTATTACTTCAATTAGGTAGTTCTACTTGTCTTACTGCTGTCTGCCTTATATCTGGGTCTTCTACCTGTTTGTTTATTTTAGGACTAACTAGGAATTTTCTTCTTCCAACATATTTATTTAAGTATAAATCTATTTTAACATAAAAAAAACATTTTTAAGGCAGGCCATACTAGGAGATATATGAAGAAAAAATGAGAATGAAAAGAGATTTCAAATAAAGAGAAAAAAAATCATCACAGAATCTGAACTCAAAACGTGTATATGTGGGGTGTCAGAGAATAAAATGCATACCTCACTGCTTTGCAGTACCAATTTCTAATAAAATGCTTTTAACCCCAGTCCTACTCCATATGTGGGGAGGGAGGTTTATTCTTTTTTGTTTTTTTTCTCACTTTAATTACATTTTTTCTTTCTTTTTATTGAAGTATTTGGTCTTTTATTCTTGTAACTAAAGGGGAAAACAAGAACATATAATTGCTTTTAAACTGTTTGTTATTTTACACTACTCAGTCAGTCATCTGGTATTCATCTCTTCTTTAAACTTAGTAGCCAACTTTTCAGCTGCTGTAAACTGCACAGTACTGACAAAATCAAAGGCAGTACAGTGATTTTAATCAGCTGTTCATCTGGTTTCAGAGTTCTATTTAATATCATCTTACAGTCATATAGTAAAATAACCCTGAAGTTTTTTCTTCTTTCCCTGAATTTTATACTTGATTTTCTTATATCAAAGACAAGCTCCTCAGACACAATATTTTCAGTATTTTAATTTATTAATTTAGCTTTACCACTTGCTTTCTTTTACTGAGAGCCAGTAACAGATGTTTTCCCTGAGGTTTTTAAAATTATCTTTATTTGTTATTTTACTTTTTTTAGGATGGCTACAGTTAATTTAGAACCCACCAGTTTGTGCAAGTTCAAATTGTTCCTTCATTTGTACATTAGCTTGCATTTCTCTACAGTGGTTTGAATTTATTTTTATTGTCCAGCTACCAAGCATTAACTTGAGTTCTGAAGCTCTTCATAGCTTTCCCAAAATCGAAAAAATGTTGTCATCTGAATATTTAACTTACCTTATAATCTGGATTTCTGCTTAAAATATATATATTATTTAAATATCAACCTTAGTTCTAAAAATAACTTCCAACTTTTGTAGGTCTACTTCTAACCTAAATTTACATTGTTTTTTTCTTTTTTTCTTCCAGTATTTTTATTTAATTTGAACAGTTTCATTCATGTACCAGGACTTATCATTCACCAATTCTGCTTTTTCCTCTTATCAATTATAGATCAGTAATTAGTAAGGGTTTTTATTTCAAGTACACATTATATATCTTGCAATTATTTTTTGATCACTTTTGCTTCTAGCACTTTAAAGTGGAGTATATTATATGCCTTACATACTTTATTTTGGAAGTAATGAGTTGTGAATCAGACTCATTTATTTGTGTAAATTAGATTCTTGATTGGATAATGACTCTTGTGAAAGTCTCACATAAGTAGGCAAATATAAAAGTTAAAAGTTAGTGCTTAGCATAGATCCATCTCACAGTAGGCATTTAAATGGCTGTGAATTCCATTTTTAAAAAACTATGCCTAAAGCAGAGGACAAGAAACACACAGTGATTCTGAATCATGTCACAACTTCATCTGTTTATAAATTTGAACCCTGAATTTTCTGTCTGTACATTCTTCATCTGTAAAATGGAAAGACATAAATATATGCACATCATAGTCTGTGAAAGTCCCAGTTCTATGTTAAAATAAACCTGTAGAAGCAGACCAGAGGAAAGCAAATAGGATAATAAGAATTGTAGAAAGAACACTAAATGAAGAAAGAATGTGGAAAATTTGTATAAGGGGAAAAAACCCAAACTTATCAGAGAATCACAAAATACTCTGAGTTGGAAGGGACCCACAAAGATCATAGAAATCAAACTCCTGGGCCTGCGCAGGACAACCCCAAGAGTTACACCATGTGCCTGAAGACATTGTCCAAACACTTGAACTCTGTCAGGCTGGTGCTGTGACCACTTCCCTGGGGAGTATGTTCCAGAGTCCAAACGTCTGCTGGGTGAGAAACCTTTCCTGGATTTCCAGTCTGAAGCTTCCTGACACAACATCGGGCCATTCCCTCCAGTTGTGTCACTGATCACCACAGAGAAGACGTCATTGTCTGCCCCTCCTCTTCCCCACACAAGTAGCATTTCTTGGCACTGAGATGGTAGTTAAACAATGGAACAGCTTCCTGGAGAGGTGGTCAATGCCATAAGGCCATCTGTTTTTAAGAGGCGTTTAAAAAATGACCTTAATAACATGCTTTAATATTAGAGCAGCTCGAATTAATGGGGGAGCTGGACTAGATGATAATTTTAGGTTCATTTCAACTGAAATATTCTATTCTATTCTATTCTATTCTATTCTATTCTATTCTATTCTATTCTATTCTATTCTATTCTATTAATCTCTATCTTATTCTAATCTTTCTCCAAATATTTTGATAACCTTAAAGAAGTTCAAATCAGTCTGTAAGATCATTTATAAAATACTATGAGATCAGTCAATTCAGATACTATGGAAAATCACTGTCCACATGGAAAACCTCAGTCATTTGAGGTCTAATTTATTATGATGCAATAATAGACACAGAATCTGGTTAATTGTCTGTATCCAGAATTCTTGTTAATACTGATTTTTAATACTGTAGAATGTACAAAGAAAAAATGAAACAAACTGGCTATCTTTTCTGTATCTGTTGTAAGAATAATCCAGCCACAAGGTTAGATTGGGTTTTTTTGTTGTCTTATCAAGGGGGAGGCTGCAGCCAGGCAAGATTCTGGCAAATAGAGCTGCTTTTTGCCCTTTTCAACTTGAATGTGTTACCTCTAAGGGGGAAAAAAAAATGGAAAATGAAGAGAGGTAGCAATCAAAAAAATCGCCTTGTACAGGGAGATGATATTGTGTTCAGTCTGACCTTGGCCTGCAACTCTTGACATCAGCTCTGGAAAATATGTCAGTTTTCTTGCCTGGTTTGTTCAAGTGGTGAAACCTTACTACTACTGTAAGGCATACTTTACATACACACACAAACACAAGTACGCTTATTTCTATGAAGTCAGAGGCAACAAAGCTGCCTTTGTATCTAGCAAATATAATTCTTTCCTTAATTCTTTCCTCCTTGCATAATTGCTTAGATGTTTTTGTCTGAAATTCTATTCACATTGACACTTCATGTATGTGTGAAACTGGTTTGAATGATGTCTACATTCATTAGTTTTTCCACAGTAACTATTTCCCTTGCAAGGTACATGATCCCAGAGCAAAGAAAAGTTAACAATTTAAAACTCTGAGAGTGTCTTTGTTGGGAACAGTATAATTTTTTAATTCACATTCCTTTCACTTAGTTTCTGTAATCCCTGAAGAGAACAGAGTCAAACTTTGTGTTTTAATTAGGATTTTCAGTATTTATGGCCTGCAGCAATGAAAGGGAAAAAAAATAATTCTAGGGTTGTTGTGGGAAAAAAAAGATTCGGCCAAGTTTGCATTCTTGTGACTGTCATTTACATTTTCTAAGAACAGTTGTAAAAACTGAAAATGGTTTTATGATTCACTGCTCTTATGACTAAAAGTAATGAAATTAATTTTGCATGAAATACTAGTAAGAAATATCTATCAAAGATAGTGAATGGAAACAAGGAATACTACTCTGCAAGAAAGAGACTGGAATTAGAGAAATTATGGTAATCAAAATAAAATTAAAGTTCAGGTATGCAAACTCTCTAAAATTCTGCTGATTTTACAATCACAAAAGTTACAGATGTATAACACTGATACCAAGGACTGCAGAATTTAACAGTGGCAGCTGAGAAGGTCTTGTGTTAGGCAACAGAAGCTTACAAGAATTTAAAATCTGGTATCATTACAAATGTGCCCAAATTCACTGCAGGACTGAATATTGAAAAAATACATTTTGGTCTCTTTTGCCTTACAATAGAAGTTTATTCATGTGTCAGTTGTAGAGCATTCAGAAATGCCATTTGAATGAAACACAATTTTTTTTGGTTTTGCTGAGTTATACATCTTCCTGCTCTGTTCTTGTGGGCACCTGATTTGTTTGTTTATTGACAATTTCTTGACACCCACTGTAGGCCAAACTGTGTAAGGGGATCAAGTTAATCAGTCAGCATCATACAAACCTGGTAAAGCTCTGTGGTGGTTTAGTGGATTTAGGCCATTTCCAGCAAAAACACCATCACAACTCTTTTTAGTGAGGCCTTCTGCACTAAAAAAGTTCACAAAGAAATGATACAACCCCCCTCAGTTTAATAAAAATGAAGTAACAAAGAGCAAGTATTAGAAAAATAGGAACAAAAATATTTATCATGAGACCTCCCAGAATAAAGCCTTTTTCTATGCTACGTGGATGAGAGAAAAGAACAGGTCGGGTTTATGGGAGAAGTTATGACAGCCCTTTTTGGTGCTGTTTTTAATAAGGCGAAAGTACCTGAAATTATCCAGTTAGAATAGAAGCAAAAAAAGGAGGATAAACATTGTGTCTGTTCGTGACTCTTATTTGATAGTTGCTCTAGAAGCTATGTAAGAATGTGGGAAGATTACTGTGAAAAACACACATGAGAAAAGAATCGAAATTTAGAGATACCAGTGAAAGTTAGCAACCAAGCACATACCCACCTTTGTGTTTTGATGCTAATTAGGTGCTTAACTGCTAACAATGTATTTGAAAACTCACACAACACTTTGATAAAAGAGACTAAATAAATACAATAAAACAAGCAAGTATAAGTAACACTTGAAAAGGGAAGAAAAGATCAGCTATATGCGTAGATTAACAGTTCAATATTATATGAAGAGTGTTTTCTTCCTTAAAAGAAAGCTAGTGTCTTACTCAAGATAATCCATTGTCTTTTGAAGCTGCTTTTTAATGCTGCAGTGGTTTCAAAGTAGCAAACAATTTAAGCTGAGAAAAGTGCAATTATGCCTGATGTATTCTAACCCCCCTTCATTTCTTGAAGTACACACAAAATTTTGCATTTTCCATGATCCATTCAGAAAAATTTCAATTTAGCAAAACTAACAGATGCTAACAGATCCAAAACTCACAGATTCAAAACTGAAATAGAAATTTCTCTGCCTCAGTTTTCATACAGTTGTCTTAGTATTTGTAGATTCCTCAGTACCCTTGAGCTCTCATAAATATTTGAAAGCACTCAGTATTTGCACATATTTGGAAAAAATAAAAAAAGAAACCCAAAGCCAAAATCAACAGTAACAGCCAACAAAACAAATAATAAAGACCCCACCTTGCATAGATAGGTCTAACACTGAATATTATTAATTTCAGAATGGCACTTTCCAAAAGTTTAATTACAGTAAATTCACGAATACAAGCCGCACTGAGTATAAGCCGCATCTCTGGGTGTTGGCAAACATTTCGGTTTTTGTCCATAAATAAACCGCACCCGAATATAAGCCGCTCTGTCGTTCGCAGTGAGGACCCGTGTGCAACAAAGTTGCCAATTAGTAACAGAACCGCGGGAGGGCGGGGTTTACTGGCTGAGCTAAGGCTGTGCAGGCTCGGCCCGCTCGGGGCTGCTGACGGGGCCAGGTGGCCCAGCCTGGCGCTGCCGCTCGGGGCTGGCCGCCGCTACCACTGGACTCGGTCACCCCGGGTCGGCGCTGCCCCGCGGTGGCAGGCAGGGACGGAGCTTCCCCCACTCCTACGGCAGCGGCGGCGGGCGGGGACGGAGCTTTCCTGTGCCCGTGGCGCCGGTGGCGGGCGGGGACAGAGCACCCCGCCTCCTCCCCGAGCCGCGGCAATGGCGGCGTGGGCTTCCCCCCATCCTCCCCGGGCCGCGGCAATGGTGGCGCGGGCTCCCCCCCGTCTCTCCCCTGGGCTGCGGCAGAGGAGGAAAGAGAGCTCTCCCGCCTTTCTCCCCGGGCCCCCATGCTGCCTGCAGGGAGCCAGGGCAACAGAGTAACACTGTAACAATCACGGAATACCGGCTTTTACTGGCAGGTGCTTGGCTCGGCACCCTGGCTGGCACGTCTGGGGTTGTAAATGTCACATATTAGCCGCCCCCGAGTATTAGTCGCACTTCTGGGTTTCCACCAAAATTTTTGTCAAATTGCTGCGGCTTGTATTCGTGAAATTACTGTAGACTTATTTATGACTTTTGATTCCCTTTTGTATGCGAAAATGTCCAGTAAACCACAAAAGCCTAAAAGTAGTCTTGTCTTCCCATTGTTCACCATTAATTAAACCCAAGTAAGACTTCTCAGTTATTTTCAGTTCTTTCTTAAATTTTCTGGAATGAATTTTTAGAGGACGCCCTGTGAATCAGGAGTTGAATTAGTAAGAGTATAATAGGAAAAATAATTTGTTTTCTAATTAATTTTGCACTTGGAATGAATAAAGCACAAGAAAAATGAAGGCATCCATTTCTTCCAATATCTAACAGATAAACGACATACAATTGCTGACTCCCAGTGATAACAAGATTCCCACAAAATTGTTGAACTACAATAGGACAAAGCATAAATCTTTCTAAAAATTTTCGCTTCTTGTATACATTCCCTTTTTTCCATACAGATATTTGTGTGCAGCCATGAGCATGCACACGGATGCACATACACTGATATGTTCCTCATTTTCTAAACAATAAGAGTCTTAAAAATAGCATGGCTATTTTAATCATTCACTTATGTGGACACATTTTTAAAAATAAAAAAGTAGTTTCTCTGTAAACATACCTATGAAAATTGAAATAAAAAAGAGTATATTTTAAAAACACCATGTCAAAAAATCATGAAATAGATTAGTCAACTTTTTTGCTCTTAGATTGCTTCATCTTGTTCAAATTTTGATCAGATGACGTTTAATAGAAGTGTATTTTTTTCCTGTGGAAATCAACATCAACTGTCTCTTCACTGACTGCTAGAAAAATAGTCACAAAAGTTCTTACTGTTTCCATAATAATTTCAGTTCAAGGTATGTCAGTAAAAAGTAATGTAAATTATTTCTGTATGTCAAATTATAATAAACGTCATAAAAATATTGAATTTTTATTGGGACAAGGAAATATGAAATATGTAACTAAAACACTCGATCTAGCTTCTATGGCGATGAAAAGATGCAAACAGGCAGCTGATCCATCAGAAAAATGTTAAGAAATAAATTATGCTCTTTATTTTATTTTTTTTTCTGTGTGCATATACGCAGAAATCTGAATTTATACGGATGGTGTGCCCAAAATTAATAAGACATCTCACATTAGACATCAGAGTATTTCAGAGTATCAATTTTGAATCATTTAAACATAGACCTAAGCCACGGAGTTCAAATAAAACTAAATTTGTTATAAATCTTGATATCTAGATGTGCTGAAACTCACTGTGGCAGTTTCATTAACTATAAAGAAGCTTTACTGATTTACTTAACTTTTTATAATTGTCTAAGAGGAATGGAATGTTAAAAGTTATTCTACTAGTATCTGCTTTAGAATCACAGAATCACAAACTGGTTTGGGCTGGAAGGGACCTTTAAAGATCATCTACTTTCAACTTTCCTGTCATGAGCAGGAACATCGCCCACTAGACAAAAGCCCCATCCAAACTGGTGTTGAACTTTTCCAATTATGAAGCATCAACAAATTCTCTGGAAAATCTCTTCCAGTGTATCACTACCTTCATGGTAAAAAAAATAATAAAATAAAATTTAAAAAAATCTTTCATATATTCTGACAGAAAGTACTTTCACTTTAAAACTCTTGACCCTTGTTCTGTTACTACAAGACTTGGTAAAAAAAAGTCTCTCTCCATCTGTCTTATAAGCTCCCTTTAAGTGCTAAAATCCTGAAAAATGTTTCCCCAGATCCGTCTCTTCTCCAAGATGAACAACCCCAGCCCTCACAGCCTTTCTTCGTAGGAGACTTGTTCTAGACCTCTGATTATTTTCATGGTCCTTCTCTGGACACGCTCCAACTAGTCCTTGTCTTTTCTGCACTGGGGCCAGGAGATAAAGGTAGAGAAAAGGGTAGAGACACCAGTAGATGGTAGAAAATTCAGGCTCATTTACAGAATATAATTAAGGATCCATCATGCATGTCCATATCTTCCACCTGATGATAACCTGCTAGCAGTCATGCTGCTTTTGTTGTCTGTCACTTCCCTGAAAAAATGTTTACTTACCTCTGACACCTTGATTAGAAGGCAATTGTAAAATACCTGCTACCTTGCTGAACAAAGTTAGAGAGACTACATACTTTCTAGATCAGATTTTAATTTCTCTTTTGACTTGATATCTAAACCTATTTTTAAAACAACTTCTATATGCAATTTACTTTATTTTATAAATGGACTAAAAGTAGTTACCTAATTTATCAGAGAGTGATGAAAGAAAATGTAAATTTACTCCTTCTATGCATGGTGTACACAATATTTTTCTGTTTTATTAGGCAAAGTACACATTTATATAGTATACTACAGGATGAAAATTACTAGTCTTTAAGAACACCAGTTGCTGGTCTGTATTATTTTAGTAGTAAATAATATGAAAATAAATGAAAACAGCTTTTGTTGCTGTTATTGTTAATAAACAGGTCATCTACAATGCCAAATAAGAAAAATAGATTATATATTTTCTTGTGACTGAATAACTTTGATCAAAGTTCATCTTGTGTTTCCATGTTGTACCATTTTACAGTTGTTTGTTTGGCAACTTCACTAATATTTAGTTATTTTTCATGTGCAGACCTCACAAAGAAAAGATTCTTGGCACTGTTAGGCAAATGTCCATACGCATTTTCTGAGGGTGCTTTTAATAGATAAAACATTGTAATAGATTGATTACATGTTTACCTTTCAATGCTGTTAATTCAATTACTTTCTCAAAACTCTGTTTCTCATTGAGTTGTCATTATAAAAGATCATACTTTGCAAAAATGGATTAGAAGTATGTCTTTAGTGTAGTGTTCAATACAGAAATCTATTCTTAACTATATGAAATTGAAAAAACCTCAGTATGCGCCAGCTGTGTTTCTTGAATATGCAAGTGAATACATGCTTTTTAAAGTTCTCCTATGTTATATTGATAGAATTTTCCATTTAAACACATTGTAGATACTCCCAGTACTTATCTGTAATCATGTTTTTTCTTATATGCTTGCACACAAGTACTTAGAAACTACAATAATGAATATAAGGAATTTCATACCTCAGGCCAATACAAGTATCAATATAGTTGTAAAAATATTCTTGTGTTGTTAATGCTTATATCATTAATGATTTTGCTTTTGCTGCTGAATTTTTTTTTAGATACTATATTAAAATATAAAAAACCCCATGTTAAGAAATGTAGTACATCACAGACTGAAAAATAAAGTAAATGATATGAAATTCTATTGTCAAAGGCATGAGTTTATTTAGGCACGAGAAATAATTTCTAGTTAAAAGAGGGTGCTTTCAGACAATTGAATGAAGAAAGATTTCTAATTACATTGGTTGATTGCTTTACTCGAAGATCAGGATATAAATGGGTTCATCAACAAATCTCCGAAATTGCAGCTGTCCTACTCCTAGGCTTAGTAGGAAATGTAGCCAAGCTGTGGAAGCAATAACAGAAATAAATAATGAATGGTAAATAAGAAGAGATTTACATGGAGACAAAATATTCAGTGTGCATTTGACATTGTCCCTTACAACATCCTAGTCTCTAAATTGTAAAAACATGGATTTGATGGACAGATTTACTTGGTGATTAAAAATTTGTTTGGACAGTCATACTCAAGGAGTTGCAGTTAACAGTTCAATGTCCGAGTTGAAAATGATGATGAGTGGTGGTCCTCAGGGGTTAGTATTGGGTCCAGCACTCTTTAACATTTTTGTTGGTGGCATGGACAGGGGAACAGCAAGTTTGCTGACGACATCAAGCTCTATGGTGCAGCTGACATGCTGGTTGCCATCCAGACGAACTTGAACAGGCTTGAGAGGCATCTCTGCAAACCTCATGAAGTTCAGCAAGGCCACATGCAAGTTCAAGCACCTGGGTCAGGACAGTCCCAAGCACCAGTATAGGCTGGGAAGAGAAAAGATTGAGATGAGGTCTTGGGAGAAAGCCTTGATGTTTTATGTACAAAAAGCTCAATATGACTTGGCAATGTGCACTTGCAGCCCAGAAGGCTAATGACATCTGGGCTGCATCAAAAGAACAGTGACCGGCAGGGCAAGGGAGGTGATTCTGCCCCTCTATTCAGTGCTTGTGAGATCATACCTGGAGTATTGTGTCCAAGACCTTGATCTACTGGAATGAGGCCACAGGGGGAGCCACTGATGTGATCACAGGGCTGGAAAACCTCTACCACAAAGGCAGGCTGAGAGAGTTGTGGCTGTTCGGCCTGGAGAAGGGACAGTTCCGTAGAAACCTTAGAGCAGCCCGCAAGTACCTAAAGAGAGATACATGAGAGCTAGAGAGGGATTTTCACAAGGATATGTAGTGATAGGACTAGGAAAAATGGCCTTAAACTGAAGGAGGGTGGTTTAAATTAGATATTAGGGAGAAATTTTTTACTGTGACGGTGGTTAGATAATGAAACAGGTTGCTCAAAGAGGTTATGAAGTCCCCATACATGGAGGCATCCAAGACCAGCCTGGATGGGGATCTGTCTAACAGCTCCTGTAGATGATTCCTTGCCCATGGCAGGGGTCTTGGAGGTAGACAAGCTTTGGAATCCCTTTCAACCCTAAGCATTCCATGATTCTCTGATTAGTTCTCAGTACACAAGGTTTATAGGGGACTACAAATATCTGCAGGAGTTATAAGGTACAGATAAACTAAATTTTCAGGAGCTAAATATGAGTTACTAGTTTTCTTTAGTGAGACCTGGAGGTATCCAGTATATATAAGGGAACATTAACAGCAAATATATATCTTTCTTTTCTTTCATGTGAAGAGCTACTGGGAAGTTCTTGTAATGAAAATGTTTTTGTTTACCACTACAATTATATTGTTTTTTATTTTTCAGTTAGCTCAAACTATTGGAAAGTCAGTATGTTCTTGAAAATTTCCTTTGTGTTTGTTTAAGCTATTACACTTATGAGACTCCTAGGAGTGAAGGAGAGAGGAACTGTTTTTTTGCCTGGCAAAAGGAATGCCTACATATGTTTAGATAGTGACCACAGAACTACAAGGAAAGGAAATATGAATTAAGATTGCATATTAAGATATATCTTGGCATCATATGTGTTCTTCAATTTTTTAAGGTTTTGGCCAGAGTTTGATGAATTTAACTGTGTATTTCTGGTGCAGCATAAACTTGAATTACCTCTATATTTAGCTATACTGCACTCGATGGAAATTTTTTCTCCAGTTTATGCAACATTTCACAATAATTTCATGCTCTGGGGAGAAGGGAAGGAAAAAAGAGAAAAAAATCCTTCTATTTTTGCACAGCTTTAAAACCAGGATGTAGATTAATGCACTTGACTTCAGTTTGAAATAAAATCAGCCTACAGAGACTTTACAAGTGTTGTACTTGCCAAATTCTTGTATTTTGAAGTGTTATGTATCTTCGTGATTCTGTAAGATGAGAAAAAGGAATTACTAAGCTCCATCATATGAAAAGAACTGAGGAAGGCAAAAACGCAGAGGTAAACAAAGGGAGGAAGAAGTAATGAGGTAAGGGAGGATGTAAGGGAGGAAAGAAATTAGTCAGTTGTTGCATATACTGAAGTACATAATGTTTAGATTTTAAAAACATGAAGACTTTCCAGCCGAATCTCTTCCTCTAAGCAATCTGGACTTCTTGGCTAAAAATAAGGATCCTGCTGCCATAATAACATATTGCTCTTGATTAAAAATGCTCATTAGATGGAATTGCAATTCTTATTAGTGGTTAAAATTATTCTCTAAAAAATAAATTATGGGCTTGAACTAATAAAAGAAATATACAGTCTAATAATAGTTTAACCAGATAAACTATTTAATTATTTTGGTATGTAAACACTTCTAATATGGTAAAACCAGTGTCAGACTAGCAGTGTGAATTCAGAAATGGACGGACATTTTCTAACCTGTCTGTGTAAGAACTCTGTTATAGATGAACATTTGGAATTGCCTTATTCCATCCTTTCTCCTTTCCTTTCCTTTCCTTTCCTTCCCTTCCCCTTCCCCTTCCCCTTCCCCTTCCCCTTCCCCTTCCCCTTCCCCTTCCCCTTCCCCTTCCCCTTCCCCTTCCCCTTCCCCTTCCCCTTCCCCTTCCCCTTCCCCTTTCCCCTTCCCCCTTCCTTTCATTGTATTTATTTATCATTTCATTTTTTCATCATTGCAGAAGTTAGGTTTGAGGAGTGGAGGGAAAGAGCAGAACAGAAGAAATGCAACTATGTCTTTTTGGGAACATCTGAACCCTTCTAATAGAGAATTAATTTATTACACAGCTACCACTACTTTATCCATATTCATCCTTCTAGAAGAAAATCCAAGAGAAAGTCAGAGCCATTCTGATTGACTTCGATTTGAAATAAAGTCTGAATGACCTAAGCCTGTGAAGATGTACTTCTTCTTCCTATGATTCTGGAAATCTACATGATGTAAGTTTAAATTCCTTCTTTCTTCCACAGATTGAGACAAGTTCTTTCAGCTTGCCTTCTGTTACTAACCAGGAGGACCTTGGTTAAAATCACTCCTATCTTTTCCCATTCCTTCAATACTCACTGAAATAATGTGTTCCCTCCAGTGATGAGCAAAATTTTTTTTCTCTGATGTACTGATGCACAATCACATGCCATCGCTTGTCTTTGTCCCAGGCAGGGCAAACAGAAAACTAATTATCTAGAAACATGTTATAAATGTGCATTGCAAAGAGCATATGCAGACATTTACTTAACTTAGTTGCCTATTGATTCTAAACATCACAAATGGACTGATTTCTTCTGGACAAGTCTAGCCCTGGGGCTGGTGTCCATGTACGATGAATTGAATAAAATCTATGATTAACAGTATGAATATCCATGAAACTAGACAGAAATGCCATCTCTCTCTTACAGTATATCAGTCTATATTGTACCAAAAAGATGTAACAATTTTGCATTCATAATTTGAGACTGGCTAGATCAATAATCTTCTGACATTTATAATAAGTTCATAATTTAGGATTTTGCAGGCAGCTGACTAAAGCATTATTAATAAAAATGTTAAAGTTTATTACCATAACCTTTTACTAATATAAAGTTTCTAGACTGAAGATGTATAAAAAACCCAATATGCTTTAATAAGTGCTAAGTATCATCCATGTAAATGTGGTTGGTCTTTTTTCTCATATGGCAAACAGAATAAAGTAATTAAAACTAAAAAGAAAAGTGAGTGTGCCAGAATAGAATAATATCAAAACATGCCTGTGCTGAGGAGAACGGGAGGAAATATAACACAGATGGCACTGATTTAACAAATACGGGACCTCATTCAATGCTGTTCAGTTAGCAGAAAAATAAGGCACTTACCTGCACAAGCTCCAAACTGTTTTCACAGACAAGTATAGATGCATTCGAGATCCTCTCATACAGCAATCAGATTTCTGACTTGGTTTGGGCTTATTCTCTTGGTGTAAAACTTTCATGCCTGGCTGGGAGGTCTAGCACTCTTCCATGGCTGTGTTACAGAAAAGAAATCAGGGACACTCTTTCTCATGAGCTCCAGTCTTGTGTTAATGATTCTGTAGGTACCTTCAGAAATACTTCCTAAATTAATGCAATTTAAAATATTGAAATGGTGATGCAAAGTGCTGGAGGGGTAAAGGTACAATACAGAAGACTAGAACATTTGATAGAGGATATATAAAGTGTTTTTAACATCTCTAACTTGTGGCCACTGTTACAACGCATATAACTGCAAAAACTATGATTAAAAGTGCTACTTGCTAGAAAATGGTCTGCTATTAATGGAAACCTATTAAGTAGCAATATAACATGTAAAATACCTATTTGTTACTCAAACATAATGTCTGCAATGGAAAGTACTACTGCAGCATACTGGTCCCCAGCTGTTATATAAAAGCTTGGGATAGATCCAAAAGAAAGCAGAAATTGAATCAGATGTTATTATTTGTTTTGCTAGAGTAGCTACTTGCTAAAACAATTATTTTTATTGTCCTCTTCCCAAGGGTCCATTTTTGAGCTTAGGTCCTGGTGTATATAAACTTGTGAAGAATGTAGAGAGATATCACTTTGACTAATACTAACCAGAGAAAATAAAATGTGTCTCCTAAGTAAGTACATATTCAGGAAATCCATAAGATTTTGGGTTCTGGGGAACAATAACCCTGTGTGCCAATACAGGCTGAGGGCTGATCTGCTTGAAAGCAGCTTTGAGGAGAAGGGCCTGGGGGTTCTGGTGTACAACAACCTGTCCAGGAACCAGGTGGTGCAAGAAGGTCAACAGTATCCTGAGTTCCATTAGGAAGAGCATCAACATTAGGCTGAGGGAGGTGATCCTGTCCCTCTTCTCTTCCCTGATGAGGCCACATCTGGAGTGCCCAGTTCTGGGCTACTCAGCACAAGACAGACATGGAGCTCCTGGACCATGTGCAGCAGATGAGACAAAGATGACTAAGGGACTGGAGCATCTCTCTTGTGAGGAAAGGCTGAAGGAGCCTGAGGGGGCCTGTTCAGCCTGTAGAAGAGACCCTATCAATGTCTGTCAGTATCTAGAGGGACGGTGCCAAGAGGATGGAGCCAGGTTCTGCTCGGTGGTGCCAAGCAACAAGACAAGAGGCAACAGGCAGAAACTGATGACCAGGAATTTACACCTGAATATGAGGAAAAAATTCTTTGCTGTGTAGGTGACTGAGCACTGGAACAGATTTCCCAGACAGAGTGTTGATTTTCTCTCACTGCAGATATTAAAGAATCATCTGATCACAATTCTGTGCTGTGTGCTCTGGGATGAATCTGCCAGAGCAGGGAGATTGGATCAGATTACCCACCATGGTCCCTTCCAACCTAACCCATTCTGTGATTCTGTGAGACAGATTCGCTGTATCTACTCATGGATTGGCAAGTATCTTTTTTTCATCTGAAAATATCAACTTGATTTTACACGGAAATTGACTTCCATTTGGACTAGCCTGTGATACCTAAGAACTGCGTCTGTAAATCTAAACTATTCATTCTAAGATTTCTTTAGGACATCAAAAGTACAAGAACCTAAGAAAGGGGATTCATCAGACATCTGGAAACATCTATTTGGGGTTGAATTGCTTTTTACAAGTATTCAATATAACTTATATAATCTAAATTTTAAGAGGCAGCGAATAAATTTTGAGAAGATTAATTCTTGATAATAGAATCATAGAATAATTTAAATTGTAAAAGTCATCTAAGATATGAATTCCAAACACTTGCAAAGCTAACACTACTGAGTCCACTATTAAACTATGTTCCTTAGAGTCCCCCTTATATGTATTTTAAATGTCTCCAGGGATAAGGACTCCTGCACTTCCATTGATAGACTCTTTCAGTATCTGACAAAACTTTAAGAGAAAAAAGTTTTCCTTATACCCAATAATAAAAGTAATTTTGTCTTATCCTATCTCTTCTTACTTGGGAGAAGAGACTGATCATCAGTAATTTTGTTAGAATAGTTCCTTCTGTTTTGTTACTTCCTGGTCTTCATGAATTCAGAGAACAACATCTTTTCACGTTACTGAAAATGCAATAATTAATTGATGTGTTAGGCAAATAATCTTTTACAGTAGTAGATCTCTAGCAAAAGTATAGACTCTGGATTAAAATGAGAAACAATTGAAGTTTTCTCCCCTCCACTCACACATATAAATATTTAGAATAAGGAACTCATAAATTAAAATCTCAAATTATTTCTATAAAACCATATTTTCACCCAAAATTAATTTAAGAACATGACTCATATCATGCACAGAAAAAAAATAACCAGGAGAAATGCTTATTTTATTTTAAAGAGTACCCGTAAGTCTCCAAATCTAATGCAGTGTATGAATATCAGCCTGCCATAAAACCTAGGAGAAGCTGTTGAGCAGAAATTAGCCTTTAAATAAAATTTAAAGGTCTATGGAGAACACTCATCGTGAACAGAAAAGGTAGTTTTTGTTCCGTAATTGGGACTCATAATGTTTTCCGTTAGATCTTATTAACCTATATATGCAGTACACAACAATGCACAGTAAGTTTTAACCACTTTAGTCTTTGCAAAATCTCGCAATTACAATCTCCAAAACATGTGAATCTATTTTATAATGTTAATTAAGGGTCATGGAGTATTGTTTCCTACACGGTGTTACTAAGCTGGTGAACTATAACTGTTTGCTAGAGTTTCAGTTAGCACTCTATTAACTATACCTAAGTGGTTTGCTTATCTTTTTTGTTTAGCAGGTCATTTGGCACCCAATAATTTCATGTTATGAAAGAAAATGCATAAAACTGTGTCAGCTTAGAATATAGCAGGTTTTGTTTGTATTTTTTTTTCCCTCAGACACCCTTTCTCTCTCTTTCCTTCCCTATCTGTTCATGAAGAAGGAGAAAATAGAGTGTATTAATGTCAGCAGGAAGATACTAGTAATAATGAACATTGCTCAAATAGCTGTGATGGTTTCTGTTATTATTATTTTATAAATTTACAGAAGTACCTTCACAGGGTTGTGTAGAGCCCTAGAATATAACATTCTTTAAACATTTAATAGAGAAGTTTTGCATAATTTTTTCTTTACTTTTTAAAAATATTTTTTTAATTTTGTTTTGTTTTGTTTTAGAAAATCTTACAATGAAACAGCTAGATAAACTAGGCAGGATTGAGGTCATATGTATCATAGTTCTTCATTCTGTGGCATCATTTTCGAAAAAGTAAAATAGTTATGAAATGGTAAGACATCAGAGTGGTATTTGGCTAGGACAACAGTCCTGGATTTTTAATGCAAACTCATGATGGCCTTCTACAGGACTTCCTCACACAACCTCAAAGCATGGCACCTTTTGTGTACAAAAAACTTGAAAATCATATTCTTTACAGGGTCAGTTAATGTTCTTATCTCGCAAAGGCCAATAGAAAGTGCACAAATGAGCCTTCATCTAGGTTGACACCAGTTTGTCTTTGGGTGACTAATCTATTATTTTTCTACTAATATAGGTATTGGTCTATTAAATGTATAGGAAAAGAATTTCTCTATCCTTTCCCAAACAAAACAGAAACTGAACTGTTATTTTGTTGTGTTGAACATGCCCGTTTTATCTGTCTCCCCTTGTTCTCTGTCCTTATTCTCAAATATACATATTAAGAAAAAGAGAAATGAACAGATAAACTCCCTCCCCCCCCAATTCTCTAATTTAAATTCATAAATCATCATTTTCTGGTTACATATCAGTTGTATACTTTGTATAAGCTATAAATACAACTCTTTACATTATGGGGACATTAAAATGAGGCTGAGAGAACCATTTGGTCCTCAATACCAAAAGCACAAAATTAGGATGTTACTAAAAGTTACATCCCTTCCTGAAACAATTAAAAGGCATGGGTCATAATTAAATCATACATACAATAAATATATGCAGACACCTCATTATAATCTGAGGAAGGAGATGACCTCCAAAATGAAAGGAGACAAAATGCAAGTTATACTGGTATCTAGGTGGATTAAATCTCCAGCTACGTATTTTTAGGTCCCTAACATATAAATTATGTAAAGTAAAAGTTAAAGCTTCACCTTCTAACATTTTATAAAAAGGAAAGAGTCTATATTTTGTCAAACAAAACTTGTTGAAAATAAAATAATTAGATAGATTAATTAAAAATATGACTGAAAATCAAAATGGTCCCTAGTGCAGATCACTTGATGACTGAAATTTACATCTCCTCTTGCAAATCATATGCTCTACAGGTAAACACCTTTCTGAAGAGCTAATTGAAACACAGGTGGTCTATAATATTACCACAATTAGAGAAAACAAATCAAGAGTCACATTTTGTAACCTACTCTCTTTTTACTTGCATTCAATGATTTTGACTGATTAATACCACAGCATATTTCAAACATTTGAAAGGTAAGGGACTTTTTCTAGAGCTGTATAATAAAGGAATCATGTAGCAGTTGCCATCTTGGATATGACAAGTATATTTTAAAAGCTGTTACATTTGTGTGTGGTCAAGACAAAATACACTGCAAAAACTTTTTCCAAAGGTATGACCCCTTACCTTTAATGTGAATCACAATCCTTAGATCTGGTTTTAGGTGTCTATCTGATTTTTTAAATCAGAGGTTTCTCTGACATGGAATACTTCTGTTTACAACTCACCTATCACTTTTGTGTGTAGGAACAGAATCTCTAATGCAAACATTTACTGGTCAACATTTATAGAGGCAGAATACTGGGAGGACTTTTGGTTCTCTGCATTTCTTTTATGAAGTTGCATATTTAGGTTGCACTTCTTTGTTTCAGTGTTGTTACTAGATATAAGGAAATACTTTTTTTCCTATTGGACATTATATTAACTGCAATTTATTCCTTTATCTGATCATATGTAATGGTAGTGCAATCTGCTGAAATACATGGATGTATTTTAATTTGTAGAGTTTAAGCCTGAAGCATGGAAGTTGGCAAATATTTGTATTTCAGAACACATGGAATGTCAGAAGCATAGACTGGAGATGTGTGTAGTGGAATATTCTCACTACCCACCCGTTAGATTGAAAAAAAAAAATTAAAAATTGCCTGTTACATTAACATTTGATCTATTGCAGTTCTAAAATTAAAAAAAACCAAAATGACATTAGTAAACTCAATACTAAATTTTAAAACAAATTTGACTCATTAGAAAGGTATTTTAGATGCCTGATTTTAGTAAAGAATGTGACTCCTGAGACACCACTCTATTATATCATTGTGTCACTTCTAACAACCCTTCAAATATTTTCAGGATTTCTTGTTTGTTTTTGAATGAAGAAGTGATATCTAGTAATTCTTCTCTCTACAAACTTCAGAATGATCTTATTGTTTTCGATTCTAAACTTGACAACCTGACTTATGGGCTGGTTTCATTCCAGTTTATAGCCAGCTTTAGGCATTTAGCTGAAGCTACCAAGTGATGACCTGGCTCCTAAAAACATTTCAAAGATGATTGAGTTGCTAACAACATCCTATGAGGACACTCAAAACCTCTCACAAGAGCGACTTAGATTCTTACTGCTCTCAATTGCTTTTAGAGACTTTTCTAGGATTATAAGGCTTCCTAAGTCTGTGTCAGTTTAGAACCACAAGTGAGATAGTATGAGTCCAAGCCATTGCTCTTTCTGTACTTATGCGTTGTCACTACAAATAAAGATAAGGTATGACAAATTTGGGAGTGAGAAAAGGAGGAGGAGGAAAAAGGGTTTACATTGCTTCTTCTAGATTTGAACAGAAAAAACAAACTGAGAAAAAAGCATGTCTGTAGATAATGGTTGGGGAACAGAATATTGTCAGCATCATATGCTTTTACACTGCAATCAAAAACCTCCAGTGTATGGAATGATACAGACAAGATAAAACCTTATCCTGTAAACCCAAAATAAATAGCAATCAGTATTTGTCTTCACAATGTAGTAATTTATTCTTGAAGAATCAAGAGCCTTCAGACTTGACTGGTTGTTATTTTGTTCATAGAACCGAGCATGACCCAGTCCTGAGCTGTTGCTGGTAATTTCTGAATGCCCTCGTGTTTTAATAACATGGGGTAGATGGCAAAACACAAACTATGATTAGATATCATTCCTTTAATTTTTTAAAAAAATCTTGACATGTATATGATACTTTCCATATTCATTGTTATATTTCTCATTTGTTTGGAATATCTAGGCATGTTTATGCCTGCAGTTTCAAAGTAGTACTTATTTGTCACACACACCTCTGTAGTACTGCTTCACCACTGCACAAAGAAATAAATCAGAAAGGTTAAAATCTCTTTTAGAAAAAGTCATCAGATAAGATAAACTGATTTGCTTGCAGAAAAATTCTTTATAAAAAGCAATACACCTAAAAAGTTTTCACATCTCTGAGACAATTATCTGTCCATACATGGTATTATTACTTGTTCTCTAAGTAATTCTGCTGCGAGGTTTTTTTCTATAAGTAAAGGTTTATTACAAGGTGTTCAGATCTCTAAAATAGTTTCAATTACTTTTGGAGCTTTGTAAATCAAATGAATAAAATCAAAACAATAAAGCAGAAAATTAATAAAAAGTTTTAATGTTTGGCTTAAAGCCAAACTTACCATTAAAGTTGTAAATATCATCACCAAATAGATAACAATATCAAAATATATGTAAATCGATAGAAATGTCTATATAAACCTATTTATGAAAATCTATTTTCAACAATTTGCAGTGATATGAACTCAGCTGTACTGTGTTTTCCTTTTTGAAAAATGTTGGCACAAGAAACTTGATGAAAGTTTAAAAGAAACAGGCATACATAAATGCTTTCAGACACTATTGCTACTATTTTTGTTCAGTGGACTCTACACACATTAAAAATGGCTTCTATCTATTATATCTGTTACTCAGGGGGAATTATCCATCAATCATTGAATAAAAGCTTCTGCTTCTAATGACATATTTTTAATGATACTGGTGTAGTTTTTCAGAAATAAAATACATGGCATGAAATCAGACTTCATTTTCTTCACTTGAATAACCCTTGTGTTGCCAAGGAAATATTATAGCACCACACTGCCATTCCCAGTATGTGACAATCTGAGCCCACGTGACAAGTATTTTTCAAATATATATTCATTCAACCGAATATTGGTGAGCCATATCAAACATGTATGCCACATAGATGAAATTTTAATTACAGTAACTTAATCAACCAGGCAAAATTTTTATGAAAGACAATTTTGTAAGAGTTCTTACTTATTTCATACATTAAATTTATTGAGATTTCAAAATTAAATGTAGTTTTAATAATGAATCTGTGATTTTTGTTTGTTTGTATGTTATGAAAGACCTGAATACGTGAGGAAGTGGAATGGACAAGATGTGGCTAACTATTGCCTGCTACAACTACTAAGACACACAAAATCCCCAACCTGCAAATCTAGAACAGGTGCATTTTTGAGGAGGCAGGTTTTTTTATTCTGATAAAATATTTTATTCTTTCATAAACTGATTTGTTTAATTTGCTCATATTATATTGTTTATTTTTCTCAAAAGGATGAATGCGGTAAAAGACTGAGGTCTACTTAATAATAGTCTTGGATTTTGTTTCTTCTTGGGATATTTTTACCATCTTTTTCTTGTGAAATAAAAGCATATGGAAAATACTTAGTACATGCCAATCAACTATTAACAAATATTTTTTTTCATAAACGGAAGCCCAAAAGGATATATGGATTGCAGAAGAGTAGACATAGTTCCATAAAAGAGACTTTGGTCAGAGAGATTTTGTGCTGAGACTGAGGCTTAAAATCTTGGATTAATTTTGACTTTTGTTCTTCTCTTGTGTTTGGCAGTGCTCATTTTTTTATTTTGCCGCAACTATGCTTTCAAAATATGCACAGCAAATTAGACAACTACCCAGTGAGGAAGAATTAGCACTGGGTAGGAGCACTCCTGAACATTTTTTTTTGGTTTTTTTTTTCCCTTTGTAATGTACAACAAAGAGAAGCATCATTGCAAAATGCACCAATTTCTCTGATGTGCTACAACCACCATTGCAAAACTGCATAGAACTATTTCTTTCATTTCTTTCTTGATCAGGAAAATGGGAAGGGTGAAAATGGATAGGAGAGGAGATGACAGTTCTGCATTATTTACAAGAGAAGAAGGTAGAGAGAAACAACACATCCCCCACAAAACAGGATTCACCTCTCACTGAGTTCTTGTTTCTTTTAAGAGAGAAAAAGATATGGTGATTCTTTAACACAAGGACGTATAAAGCATGACTCAAGGAAGAAAGGAAAAATGGGAATTTATTAGAATCATAGATTCTAATAATAGAATAGATTTATATAAGGAGTTATTTAAAAAAAATGTTTGAAAACATAGTAACATTTTACTTGATGAAATGAGCTTTTTAGCGGATGGAAAATGAAAGTTCCTAGAGTTGCATTTAGCCATGAAAAAACGTATTATTAATTAAATATTTTTTGAAGCAGGAAAAAGATGAAAACAATATTGGAACTTGAAAGGATACAGCATATATTTGCTACCAGATACAATTTAAATCTATCTATGCAATGCAAAATACTAATTTAAGTAAGGAATGAAACGTATTTTGAGATTTATTTTATCTATGATAATGGCCAAATTTCAAAATGTCACATCATTTTTAGGTAAAATTATAAAATGCAAAAATCCCTTAAATTAACTACTTCAATGTTTTAAATTTCCAACATAGCACTTATGCAAATAAAACAAAAATATTGTTGCCTTCTAAATGTGCATGCAGTCACGTATTCATTTTGATCATATATTTAATTTCCAGTGAAAGACTATCACCTTTCTAAAAGATTAAAAAATGTTAGTATTTTCTCAGTAGCCCTCAGTTATTTCTGCTATGGATCATAAAATTAGTTCCTTAGAAGATAAGTTTTCTAGATCAATTTATTTTTCAATTATTTATTCACAAATTAAAAATTTGGATTTTACATCATTATCACAGGAATCTCTCCCACCCAAATCATGGAGAGGAGTGACACACATTTTCAGGAGTCAAAGATATCACTGAAAAGTTCATGAATAGTAATTACTATAATTTGATAAATCATGTCCTAGAATCCCTTTAATAAATTTATCAATAGTATTTTTTCATTTAATAGATGCAAATTTCACACATTAGATACTTACTCACCTGAAGGAAAACAGCTCTCAAAATGTGCAATTTTTTCCACAGACTACATACTTTCCTTCAACAGATTTGTTCACTATCTTGATAGCTACTGTGTGATGTTTTGCCAGAATGCATGAAATACTGGAAAAAAATCATAAATATGTCATGATTTTTTTTTTTTTCTTACAAAGCACAACAATAACAAAAAGATTCTTCCCTGCAAGGCATTTCATATGCAAACTGGTTTTTTCCAACTAAGTATAAATTCAAATTTCCACAATATACTGACAAAAAATTTACATTTTCATAAACACAGCAAATTCAGAAATCTGTTTTTTGGGTTTTTTTAATAGTTTCACAAGTTCAAGCAATGTCTGCTTGGAAAGAATAGATAACCATGTCTAAATTCTCACAGGATATCTACAATGACAGTTAGACATATGCCTATGCCCATATCTAGGCTTATATTAACTGTATATTTTTAAACATTGCCTGTCCATCTCCAACAGCACAGCAAAAGCCAGCCAAAGGCCAATTCTGGACCTCTGCTCAATTTTTACTGTTCCTGAAACTTCCTAGTTTGTAGTTCTCTCCTACAGAGTGTCTTTCCATTAGGTGGCTTTTATCATCCTCTAATTTTTCTCTGTTTCATTTCAATTTCTTTCTGCAATTATTTGCTTTTCAGACTGCTCCAAAATGCTTGTAGCATCCCTCCTGCCTGGAATTGCAATTTTTCCAAGGCCTTTAGAAGAGCATGGTCTTCTTCTGAAAACCATGGTCTCAATTTGATATCTCTACTGGGAAGAACCATAATTTTATAACACAGCCAGATCACATTTGATGCTTAATTTATACCATGTTACAGTCCCAGAAGGACAGCTAGGACAAGGAAGTTTCTTTGCAAGAGGAAACACTCTGGTTAAATACTGCGTTTTGGTTTTTTTTTCCCTTCACAAGGAACATAAAGGAAACCATGCTAATGGTCCAAGTGCCTTGCTTTCATAAAACTCTCTCTATTGCAGGACAGGGACTTTCACATTTTTGATATTTTACAGAGAAAACGAAATAAGAGAGATACGTCTGCAGCATCTCGTGCCATGAGCACTCTTAAACTACCTGATACTGAAGTGGTCCTATAGGCAGCCAAGCCAGAACATCCCTTCTTCATTATGCAGCCTAGATGGATTCTTTACTAAAAGAACTTCTGGCACTGCTGCCAAGTGATGCCTCTGTTCAGGTGTATATTATCAGGCCAATTGTCTTCTAAAATGGGCCATCTGCATCTAGCCTGTATCATGAGATGAACCCCTGAATTTAGATAAATCTCAAACTCTGTAGCAATTGTCTGGCAGAAGAACAGACAGTGTGATGGGTGTCAAAGGTGAGTGGTTCAAGCTGTAGATCCTCAACCTATGATTAGGATGGTACAGTAGCAGTCTTGGAGAATGTCTTTATCAGAAAATTCCGGGATCTTCTCATGTGCAGTATCTGCTAAACAACATCTTTGTTATGTATATGTTTTGCATAAAGAAAAAGGATAGGTAATATATTGCAATAGATTTTGCTTTCATTGGATTTGATCAGTGTTGGATTTAGTGAAGGAATTATGTAGGAATAATGTGATAATGCTCAGTGATTATTTCTCATCTTTGCTTGTAAATATGTCACTGAAGCAGATGGAAAAATAAGCAAAACCAAGAAACATGTTGTTTAAAAAAGTGCCCCTCTAAGCAAAATATATTAGGACTGTCTCAATGACTATAGTATCTCACACTGTCATGCAGGCATTACTCCAAAATCATTTTATATATACATTCATGCATATATGTGACACATTAAAGACTAGATAAAAATTTCAAAGGCCAGTGAGGTTCATTGAAAGTGTGAGCAGCCCTTGCTAATTCTTCTTGGCAGGAGGGAGATCGTCTCTGTATTTGGCTAGATTTTAGGGGCAAAATATGTTAAGAGAGATACCTCCAAGTCATCTATTCCTTTCCTCTCACTCTGAATCTGTGAATGATGAAACTGGGACAACTGCTGACAGTGTTGCAGCGAAGAGAAGCCAACTTCTAAGCATAGCTGCTGTAACAGGCAGAGCAAGGGTGGTAGGAGGACTGCCTAGTGACTTGTTGGAGAAAGATGACATTTGTAAACTATTACTGTGCTTATTTTTTACTGCTGATGAGCTAAAAATGCCAGTAGAATCACATGAACATGACCTTATCTTGTTTCAGGTGCCAGTTCAAGTGTGGTTCCCAAATGCATCATTCCAGAACTCCAGTGTAATTCTGCAGAGGCAGCTCTGAACAAGCGGAAGGATGAGAAAACACTTTCCACTGTTATTTGGTCTTGTATCACAATGGGATATAGAGGTCAGAAAGGAAAAGAATTTGAAGGGAAAGAAGAAAAGCAGGCAAAAAACCACCATTAATATTCCTTCATATTTTTACCTCTAAATTTAAGCCTTCTGTAGTGTTTATACATTTTTTCTCATTCTGGTTAGATTAATTTTCACTTATTTGGCTATCATGCACTGTTCCTCATAAGCCCAAGTTGTCTTTTACTTTAATAAATCTCTCTGTTGAAGTTGTTACTCCTACTGGCCTAATTATGGTAAAAGTCTTTCCAGAAAGAATGCATTGAAATTCAATAACAGATGAAACAGTTTATATAGACCATTAAATTGGCACTATATTATTCTCAAACAGCAAATACAGGAAAGCTTATTTAAATCAATACATTTTTCAACAGACAAATCACTGGTTTTTTTTCTTCACATATCCAATCCATAAATTTCAGAAAGGCAAACTGCCACAAGAGAACTTCATGCAGGCAGTCTAGAAAATTACTTCAAGAAGAAAATTAAGCCCCTTTTTTTTTGCACACCAGTATGTTGTCAGATGATCGGCTATTAGTCACATCACTTTTATTTTCAGCATCTCTGGCAGAACTGTGTTCCTTCAGTAGATGATTTTCTTTTTTTGATTACTAAAAATAATTTGAATATGAATAATGCACTCAGATAATGTGTGTCTGCATATATGCAAATACTTTGGAATTCCAGGGAAATTTGCCTGTACACACAGAGACACAGTGAGACATCCCAAGATAAACCCTTTTCATCCAGTGAGATAAGTTTCTATCTACAATATTTTGTCCCTGTTAATACTGAAATGTTTATTCCACATGTTCCCATCTTATCTATATCTGGCTTCATAAATCAATGCTGATGAGGTTTAGCAATGTCCTGGCCACAACATCAAAAGAAAATGAAATCTGGTACTACCCAAACACCAAAGCATTAGCAGTTTTCTCTGTGTTCACTTTCTTGTATCTTTCCTTGACCAAATAAGATTCTAGTACTGCTTTTAGCTAATTTATCATTACATTTCTATAATATAAACTATAGACAAATAGTTTCCTCAGCATCTCTAGCATCAACTGAAACTTCCATTTGAAAATCAGGTCTGATTTCAGATACGTTTGTAATTTCACTGGTTTTCAGGTGGAGCAATTCTCTGATATCTAAAAGCAGTAGCAGTCCAAGAGTTGTTAGATTATTATTACCACCATAACAATTTATCCTGAAAATGTGATGTACGGCCTTCACCGTGTTAGGCATCAAAAACTTCAGAAAACTACTGACGCTGATCCTCACCATTTTGGAAAACCTTGGAAGCCATGACAGATTGGTTCAAAGTTGCCGAATAACCTGATTTTACCAGTTGACTAAATTGACTAGTGTATGTCAATTCTCCTTTAAGAGTGACACTGTACTCAGGAAACCAGACTAGTTAGGAGTCATGCAGAAAGGATGTTGGCTACCTCTGCAGCTTTTATTTCCGGGTGGTTCACTGTTACCTATGCTCTCTGAATTCAGAAATTCCTTCTGAAGGCATGTATTCACTCTTTATGTATCTGTCCCAGTTCTGAGGAGATTCTGGCCCCAGTTCATGTTTGTTTGGTACAAATTCAAGTAGTCTTATCACTTATCATTCTGTCATTCAAGGCTGCAAGCACTGAGGATTGCAATGAGTTCTGCCCTTTAAGGACAAGTTGTCACGACAGAAGTTTCAGAAAACCTCCTGTTTACTAACACAAGGAACCTGCTACATAGAGCACCACCTGCCATAGAGGTTCATTTGGTTAGTGTTTCAATAAAAAACAGCAAAATGTGTGTCACAGAGAAAGGGCTGGTGTTGTGTTTGGTGTCACAACTTCTGACTTGTCATTACAGATGTCACCATCACGTTGATATCTCAATAGGATGTGGTGAAATGTTTGCTACTTTGAGCATCCATATCTTCACAGGGACTCCTGGTCAACACAGTACATATGTAAGTTCACAGTCAACAATCTAGCAATGTTATTGACACAAAGAGAATGTGAAATGAAACTTTTTTTTTAAGAATAACTGGGCGCCAATTATTGATAAGTGGATACGCATTCATTATTTGATGCCTATATAAAAGTAAATTATTAGTCCTTTTACATAAGTATTTGTTGAAAGAAAAGGATGAAGAGATGGATTATATAAAGAATGATGAGACTAAGGCAGATCAGAACTTCACATTGTGCTTTAAAAGATCCTCCACTGCAGCAATAATCCCAATTGCTTCTGCTAACCCTGTTCTATCAAATCCTACTCTTCAGAAATGATGCCATGAAAGAGCAGGAAGACCTATATGATAGTAGATATTGGAATCAGCATATTAGGAAGAGATATTTAGGAGTGCTTGTGGATCAGATACACAATAATGGGCACTACATTTTTATTTAGAGCTTGCTAAACCTAAAGCTACATTACAAATAAGAGCATGTCTCCTTCCTTCAAAAATGAATCTAATTTCAAACATGAATAACAGTATGATATCTTCATTTTAACTGTTGACTGCTGTGGAGGTTGGGACTGAAGGTTTGGTTAAATTGGCATTATAAAGGAATTCTCTCCCATTTTCTTTCATGTGCTCCACAGCCCTGGATCACTTACTTTGGCTGTTCTCACTGTCTCATGCTTTCAGACACATTCATTTATCACAAAGCAAGGCACTTTCCTATTTGTGTTTCCACTTTACTCTAAAGGACACACAGAGAAACATTACAGGAATGCAGGGTTGCAGCAAATAAATTGTCTGCACTTAGTCTGCAATATGTCTGCAGCCATTCAACCTTGTATGATTTCTTGTTGCAGAGATAGAGTTAAAAGGCTTCTTGTAAACAACCATTTAATACAGCATTTTCTGATGACGTGACTCTTTGATCTGTTTTTCTGCTGAGAACTGTAATATATACTATGGAAATTTTATGTTCTTTGTAATGAAATGTCTTAAAGTCTCATTTAATAATAGAGTTGTCTGAATAACTCAGAGATCCATGGTGTATAGTAATGTAACTGGAATCAGATTGCCATACAGTTCCCACAAATCTGAAAGTTTCATACCAAAGAAATTAAAAAAATCAACAGTTTCCAGAAGGAATAAAGGAAGCATCACAACTTGAGGTGTTGATGAGCTACACTAGACAAAGCTATAGTCATCACTACATTTCTATGTTCGCTATTGGAACAGAACTGTGATGGGACTGAATCTCCTCAGTGGCATTCCTATTTTAACCACATATAGTACATTGCCTTCTCTCAAGAAAAAAAAAAAAGTTGAATAAATACTGTTCAAACAAAAAAACTCACCCCAAACCAGAAAGGATTTATACTATATCATAGATTAATTTTTCCTTTAATTACTATATGAAGTGAACATCTTTCACAGCAGAAGCTGCCTTGTGATAGAAGGCAAAACAATTCAATTCCTTACTAAGTACTTCTCAATTATGCCAATGCGACCTGCAGGTATGCTTTCTAAACTAAATAAATTATTTATGATGTATTGCATGGAATGAACAACCAAGTTCAGTATGATACATATACACCTAATGCTTTTTACTTCAATTTTTTTTATTTTTATCTTATCCTATTCTACCATTTTTAGTGTTATTTGAAGTTCAACTTCAAAAATATAGGATTGCACTGAAATATAAATATTTGGGAAACTACTTGTTGAAGAGTTATCAGAAAACATCCGAGTCTCTGATTTAACATAACTAAAACACACTTTTTAAAGTAATTTTGGAAATTAGTATTTTCCCTCCTGATGTGTCTTAGACTGCTGTTGTTTACTTTTTATTTTTTACCTAAACTACATGTGTTCAAAAACCAAACACCATGTGTTTGGCTTTTTGTTTTTCATAATGATTCTACTATAGCCTAAAATTAAAAATTAACAGTGCAGAAAAATTTCAGGTGTCTGGAAGCTCCACAGTCTCAACAAACTGCAGTGTTCTTGTGCCTGTTTTTCATTTCATTCTTCTGCTGAAAAAGAATGATTTCTCTGCAATGGTCTATTTTTACATGGATGGCATCATTCACAAGACCCTATGTTTTGCAGGTTGGCTTTTATTTGCTTGTATAATGTGCACAATTGAAACAGCAGTGGCATGAAAATGAAAATATTTGACATGAAGCTAACTTTTAAGACATGTCAGTATTTTTGTGTTGTAATAATATTTACATTTAATTTATTTTTGTATAATGTGGTTTTGGGTTTATTTTTTTTTTTACATTTTGTCTTCAGAAATTATCATATCTAATGAGGAAACATCTTAAGGTGTTGGCAGGGGAAGACATCCCATCAGGCTTCAAAGGGATTTTAAATACAGTAATTTCACGAATACAAGCCGTAGCAATTTGACAAAAATTTTGGTGGAAACCCGGAAGTGCGGCTAATAGTCGGGGGTGGCTAATATGTGAATAATTTTCTGACATTTACAACCCCAGACGTGCCAGCCAGGGCGCCGAGCCAAGCACCTGCCAGTAAAAGCCGGCATTCCGCGATTGTTACAAAGTGTTACTCTGTTGCCCTGGCTCCCTGCCAGCAGCACGGGCGGCGGGGAGAGAGGCGGGAGAGCTCTCTTTCCTCCTCTGCCGCAGCCCAGGGGAGGAGAGGGGGGCCCCGCGCCGCCATTGCCGCGGCCCGGGGAGGAGGGGGGGAAGCCCGCGCCGCCATTGCCGCGGCCTGGGGGGAAGGGGGAAGCCCGCGCCGCCATTGCTGTGGCCTGGGGAGGGGGGGGGAAGCCCGCGGCCTGGGGAGCCGACAGGAGCCCCGCGCAGCCATTGCCACGGCTCGGGGAGGAGGTGGGGTGCTCTGTCCCCATCCGCCGCGGCAGGAGCAGGTAGGCTTCATCCTGGCCCGCCGCCGCTGCGGCAGGAGCGGGAAAACTCCGTCCCCGCCCGCCGCCGCTGCCGTAGGAGCAGGGGAAGCTCCGTCCCTGCCTGCCACCGCGGGGCAGTGCCGACCCGGGGTGACCGAGCCCAGTGGCAGCGGCGGCCGGCCCCGAGCCCAGTGGCAGCGGCGGCCGGCCCCGAGCGGCAGCGCCGGGCTGGGCCACCTGGCCCCGTCAGCAGGCCCTAGTGGGCCGAGCCTGCACAGTCTTAGCTCAGCCAGTAAACCCCGCCCTCCCGCGGTTCTGTTACTAATTGGCAGCTTTGTTGCACGTGGGTCCTCACTGCGAATGACAGAGCGGCTTATATTCGGGTGCGGTTTATTTATGGACAAACACCCAGAGATGCGGCTTATACTCAGTGCAGCTTGTATTCGTGAATTTACTGTACTTCTATTTTCTTTTTCTTCTTTGAATACCCAAGGTAATATTCAGACCACCTAAGTTTGAAAAAAACAGTATCTAAGTATTGAAAGTCCCTAATCATCAGTTAAAATACACCATATTAAGTTAATATGCTTTTTGTACAGTTAATGAGGGAGGCAGGGAGTGCTGAATAATGGCAAAAAATTTCTCTACACTATCAAGACAAGTGCCCAAAGATCCCTATATGGAAATCAATGAATTATGGGCCCCCTTCAACTCACACTAGGTAAAATTTTGGGCCCACTTATTTGAAGCACTGGTGTTCTGAAGGCCCGATGGGAATCCATGCATAGCTTTACTGAGCTCCGGAGATGTCAGTGTTTAGTTCAGGAGCTCTAAGACTCTAAGGGTATCTACCAAGTAAGTGATAGCCCTAGGTCAAGGGAATATAATACAACAACTCCCGCATTCCAAGTAGAAGGTTTCAATCACATCTCCTGATGAGGAATGTGATATTATTTATCTGCATAAGAAAAAAAAAGTTATGTTTGCAAGCATCAAAGACAGGAAAGGGTTGAAAAGCAGAGTAGGCAGCAAGATTAGGAACTTAGTGTCAGGGAGAAGGATCTTGAGTGGATTACATTGGTAAAAATATTAATAAAAAAATTGCAATGGTGCTTTTGTCCCTGAGCTAGTTTACTATAATGTAGATAATCAACTGTCTTGCCCTCAGTTAAAGTAAGACCTGCTCATGCCTTACAGGGTAATGTCTTAGTTGTCTAACTACAAATGAATTAAGGGTTCCACTCCATAGACATCTTCAGTATTTTATGAGTCAAGATTTAAACTAAAACAATGAACTCTCCCTATTAAAGTTTCCTTTCATTCTTTCATTCTTTCATGCTTTCATTCTTGATACTGTAAAAAAATCAATTTAACATTGAAGAATACTGACATCATGATTTTGAGAGTTAATTTAATAATTTAAATACACTTGTTCATTTGGAGAAGGAAGGATGAAGATGAGGTTAGACTCAAATGAGTTCAAAACCTGGATTTTGTGCCTCTGGAAAATGTATATAGTGGTGAGGAATCAGAAAAGCAAATGAAAAATCCCCAAGGATGATGAGTATTGTTGTGAGGGTTAACCATAAGTTCTACTTCCAGTGGTTTGAATGGAAGTGTACCCCACAAACAGATGCACAGTATTTTGTGATGAAGAATGAACAACAGAATGTTATTCTCAGTTCTTTGTCACTGCATTCCCCAGGGTATTTTATTCTTCTGTAGTTAAAAGTGGAATCAAAATATTGCCAAATTCTGACACTGTGTGAAATTCATCTCTTTCTGCACAAATAATTGAGCTGTGGAGTTGGAATGGCACTTCTTTAGCACATTTTATTTAGAAGTAGAAGAAAGGGAAGCAATTCAAAATCATACCAAAGTAATGAGATATGATGAAATGAAAAAGCTGACTAGTAAGTTGATTTCTGACATTTCTAAAATTATACTATAATCTATTCAATAGAATAGATTTAAAAATCCCTTTTAAGATTTAAACTATTCATATAGAGAGAGATAACATCACTATATCATCAGGACAAGTCTTTTACAACATCTTGGTTTTTTGTCCCAGTGACTAAAATAGAAGCAGTATAGTAAGCTCCTGGAAGTGGAAGAGTTCCTAACACACCTGGTGAGGAAGCCAGCTAGGGAAGGCACCCCACTGAACCTGTTTCTTGTGCACAGAGAAAGACCGGTGAGCCATGCGATGGTTGAAAGATTGGCACTAAATGACAGATTTCAATTCTCAGTGAACTAAGGAGGTGGGTTAGCAAAACTTCAACTTCCAGAGGGCATTTTGTTCTTTTTAGAGGATTGAGAGAGTCCCTTGGGGTGCAATTCTGAGGCGCAAGGGGGTCCTGGAAGGTTGCACATTCTTCAAGATGGAGATCTTAAAGGCACAGGAGTAGGCCATGCCTATGTGCCAAAAGGTGAGTAGAGGGCAGGAAGATCAACCTGACTGAACAGAGAGATGGCTTTCTCTTGAGCTCAAGATAAAAAGGAGGGAGAGTTTATAATCTTTGGGTAAAAAGTCAGAAAACTCAGGAGGACTATAAAGTTTTCATTAGGTCGTGCAGACAGAAAATTAGAAGAATTAAAGACAACTAAAAGTTATATTGGCAACTGCTGTAAAAGATGATAAAAAAAAATCTTTCTAAAAATACATTGGCAACAAAAGAAAGGCTTTAGAGAATCTCCATCCTTTATTGGCTGTGGAGGAACAAAGAATGAGGAAAAGGCTGACGTGCTTAATATCTTCTTTGCCTCAGTCTGTAACAGTAAGAACAATTGTTCTCGAGGTATCTAGTCCACTGAGCTGGATGGAATACAGGGACAGGGATCAGAATGAAGCCTCCATAATCCAAGGGAAAGTGGTCATTGACTTCTACACTGCTTAGACACACACATCTATGGGTTGGATGAGATCATGTGAAAGAATGGAGGGAGCTGGTGGAAAACTTCATTGAAGTACCTTCCATGATTTATCAGCAGTCCTGGCACACTAAGGAAGTCCCAGTTTACTGGAGGCTGTCCAATGTGACACCCATCTACAAGAGCTGAAAAGAAAGCTCAGACCTGTCAAGACTGTGAAAGGTTGTGGACCAAATCATCTTGAGTGCCATTATGGGCACGTGCAGGACAACAAGATCAGGCCCAACAGAACCTGATTGGCCAAACTGTTCTCCTTCATTGAAAAGATGACCCACTTAGAGAATGAAGGAAAGGCTGTGGCTGTTGTCTAGCTGAAGTTTAGTCAAGCCTTTGACACTGTCTCCCACAGAATTTTTCTGGAGAAAATGGTGGCTCACAGCTTGGATGGGTGTATGTTTCACTGAGTAAAAACTGTCTGGATGGCCAAGCCCAGAGCGTGGTACTGTGCAGGTGTAGAGGAATCACAGGCAACCTCACCCCAATAAGTCACAGCTGTATTAATTACCAAAGAAGAGGAAGCCTTGCCCTCAATGGGTCACTACTGTGACCAATAAAGTTAAGTGTGATAAAAGGAGTGGGTTGAGTAATTAACAGGATCTTGGAGGTAGAGGGCCTGGAGAAAGAGGACCTTAAGAAGGTAGAGGAGCCCTGAGGAAGAAGGAATGATCAAGGGAGACATAAAAAAGAACAAAACAAGGAAGAGAGCTGCTGCACTGGAAGATCTGATGTGAACTCAATCTAGGTCTGATGGAGTCATAGCTGAGCTGGGTGAAAGCTATGTTCAGAGTCTGCAAACCAATGCTTACAGTCATAGTCAGCAGGAAATAGCCAGCAGTCAGAGTCTGCAGTTGGACCCTACAGCAAGAGCTTGCTGTAGTTAGAGTCAGGATGACAAAGCTGTAAAGAAGAATAAACCAGGACCTTTTTTGTGTTGCTAAATGAGAGTCTGTGTCTTGGCTTATTTCTACCCCTAATGAGAGGTCTGCTGCAACAGTGGTGAAGGGAGTTGCATCCAACTGGTAGCCAGACACCAGTGGTCTTAACCAGTCCTGTTTAATATCTTTAGCTCTGACCTGGACAAGAGGATCAGGTGTACCCTCAGGTAGTTTGCAGATGACACCAAGATTAACAGGTATGTTGATCTGCTGGAGGACAGGAAAGCTCTGCAAAGGGATCTGCCAAGGCCAGTGGTACGATGTTCAACATGGTGAAGTATCAGATCTTACCCTTGGGTCACAACAACCCCATGCAGCATTACAAGTTGGGAGAAAAGTAGCTAGAAAGCTTCCTGGTGGAAAAGGATTTGGGGGTGCTGATCAACAGTGGCTGAACATGAGCCAGGATGTGCCCAGGCGGACAAGAAGACCAATGGTATCCTGCTCTGTATAAGCAGTAGTGTGGCCAGCAGGGTCAGGGCAGTGACTGTTCCCCTGTATTCAGCGCTGGTGAGGCTATACCTCAAGTGCTGTGTTCAGTTTTGGGTCCCACATAGCAGAAAAGATGCTTAGATGCTGGAGAAGGGTGGTGAGGGTTCCCTGGGTCCAGGGAAGGCCAACAGAGATGGTGGAGGTCTGGAGTGCAAGTGCTACAAGGAGCAGCTGAGGGAACTCAGGTTGTTCAGCCTGAAGGAAAGGAGGATTAAGGGGAGTCTATCACTCCCTGCAAATACATGAAAGGAGGTTTTAGTAAGGCAGGGATTAGTCTATTTCCAAGTAACAAACAATGAGCAGAAAAGGTCTCGAGTTGCTACAGAGAAGGTTTAGATTGAATTTCAGGAAAAATTTAATCCCTGAAAGTTTTGTCAAAAACTGGAACAGACTTCCCACGGAAGTGAAGGAATCCTCATCTTTAGAGTCATTTAAAAAGTGTATAGATATGGTACTTATGGACATGGTTTAGTAGTGAACTTGGCTGTGCTGGGCTGAGGGTTGGACTAGATGATCTTAAATATCTTTTCCAACTTAAACCATTTGTTGTTTCTAACCCCTTTGTTTCCCACTTCTCCAGCCAAGAGAATGAGAAGATGTCACGTGATCCTTACAACTCCCATATTTTTATCATAATTTTACAGCATCCTATAATGCTATTCTACAATTTTTATGTATTGCTTGCTAACATGGTATTCCTCCCTCCTTACCTTTTGATTGAAGTATTTGGCATGCTTCAAGTCCATCAGGGTGTGGGGATCAAGCTTCAGTTTTGACTGAGAAAATAATGCATATGAAAATGCACTGAGTTGTGATTTAAGGGCTGTTAGGTGTCACCTCCCAGACCTGAATATGATTAAAATACTTGGGAAATTGCAGGTGCTGTTTCTGCCATTAGAGAGAAGTAAGACTGTAAGCTTTAGCAGTCTGATTTTGCCCCTTTGAGTTTTCTCTCAGGAAATTTTTTTGAGGTCAAACTTAATGTATAAACTGATTTTTAAGAAGGACCCAACCTGGATTTATTGGTTATGTGGAAGGAAGCCTTTAGACCCTCTAGGGTATCCAGTGTTGCCTGTGGTATTAGGGTGAGGGCAGGATGAAAACAGCTGGTTAGCCTTAGTAAACTTTTGGCCTGCCATTTCTGTCTGTGTGAATGAAGCTTAAAGAATGCTATTTGCATGTCATTGCTCCTGAGCACACACCAAAGTGTTAAATTTATTTCTCCTTGATAATCAGATTGCTAATTCTGCCCTTTTTTGTGTGTGCTGTGATTGTTCAATAAAAAATAGAAAATATAGCAAGTAGTTTATCAGTAGATTTTTCCCTGTGCTTGGAGAAAAAAATGAAACACTATTAAACCATGACTTTGGTGCAATATGGCCTATTTCCTGTGAATAATTGACAGAAATATAGTAAAGTGTTAGTGGTAAATTTGAAGTGGCATGCACAGTATGTGTTTAGAATGTTTATACAGTCTCCGATTGATTCTCAGGGAGCTCAGACTAATTGGAAATAAGGTTTATGTGCAGTGAAGCAGTGAACCAGTGATACGGTGATACTGCAGAAGTGATTCCTGCCTCTGGCAATATTTTTATACATATCTGCAAAGCTCAGGCAAACTTTATAATTCTGAACTGCTTAAATAATAGAAAGACATAATTTTGTAAATGTATCTAGGTTCACAGTATTTTGAATATGCAGCTCCCCTATCAGAGAGAGAAGGAAGAATTAGCACTTTGCCCTTTCTCCCTTCAGTACTGCTAGAAGGAGCTGTAAAACTTGTTTTCACAAGCTGAGCTAATGATAGGTGGGATTTGAATGCAGGGATATTGAATGCTGGTTATTCAGCCCCATCTTTGTCAGGGACAGGAAATGACCAACAGATAACAGCTCATTTTGCAGGGGTAAATATGTTCAGAACTATTCAAACTAATAACCTCGAGTTATTGTTCAACAGCTTTCAAACAGTAAAACTGTTCTGGTGTGTAAATTGACCTTAGTAGAATAGACTGTGGCTGTGATGGCCAGGGCTTGGGATACTAAGACCTTTGTTAGGGATGTGCACTGATTAATCCAAGCTAGCAACCAAGCACCGCAAAGCTCTCTGCTCACTCCCTGTTTACCTGATAGGATGAAGAGGAGAATTGAAAGGCAGAAGAAAATTTACTTTTGTTGAGATGGTAACAACTTAGTAACTATTACTTAGTAATAGTAATAATAATAGTGAAAGTCACAAAATGAGAAGTAAAATACAGGAAAAACAACAGATGCAAATGTAAACAATTGCTCACCACCACCAGACTGATGCCCAGACAGTTCGCAAGCAGTGGCCCCAAGGCCAGCTTTCTGCCTAGTGTAGTGCATAAGGCATCAAATACTCTTTTTGTCAGTTGGGGTTGGTTTCTCTTTGTCCCCTCCCAGTTTCTTGTGTATCCCAAGCCTGCTTGCTGGCAGGGCATTAAAAGCTGAAAAGTCCTTTACCTAGTGTAAGCATTGCTCAGCAACATCTGAAAAATCAGTGTGTTATCAATATTAGTCTCATCCTAAATCCAAGACACACCACTGTACTGGTTTCTAGGAAGATCATTGACTCTAATCCAGTCAAAACCAGGACAGTATGTTAGGGTCAGAAATGTTAGTATTGGTAGAAAACCTGTATACCCTAATTACAGTAATTAATTTGGGACTGAAATATTAAGGGTAGAGCTATAAATGTTACCTAGAATAATTTGTTTTAATGAACAAAGTCCTCAAAAAGCTGCAATTTTTTATTGTTAATTTTCTTTTTTAGAACTCTCCTCATTTTTCCTATAGATATGTAGGAATGCTATGCACTTATTTTTCGTCTATCACTGCTTACTCTAATGTATGTACTACACGTACTATAACTTCACTTATATAATTCTGGTGACATTTTTCCTTTTTCTCCCCCCACCCCTCTCATTTATTAGTGCTGTTTCTTTTTCAGAAAGAAGTTGCTTTACCTGTGTTACTGAAATTAAAGCTGGTTATTTTTTCTTTTACATGTGAGTACACAGGCAGATAGCTAGGTTTGTATTCCTTTCTCACTCATATCCATGGAAGGTACTCTGGTGTTTTCCAGACAGTTGCCAACTGTAACTGAAAGAATGGCACAATTTTCTTTTCCACTGCTAAGAGGTACAATGAAAAAAACCAGCAAAAGTTTTTCTGCCTTCTGTAGTTTTATTACCAGGACTAGGAAGGTTTATTACTTTCCTCTTAATTTTCCTCTATTTCTTGCAAAGATGGAAGTAAGAAGCCAGACTTTCATAATTTCAGATGGGGAAGACTAGAAGACAATATTGTAATAAGGCATCTAGACCCATGAGTTCTGTTTAGCTAAGCACCCTTTGATTGCATTGGAAAGGGAGTAACACAAGGAAATAAGATTAGGAGACTGGTCTAAGCTGTTTAAAATATGAACATTTAATTTTTAAATTTTTTTTTTTTTTCTGCTGAGAATAAATGCAGACATTCCAGCCTTAAATTCTCCAACGATTTAAATAAACACTTTGACAAATGGGATAACTCTTCTGCAAGTGTCCTGTCTTTTGATATTATTTGTTGCTTAAGTGAGAAAGTAGCAGTGACATGCTAATTTTCATTATCATAAATTCACAGAACCACTTAGGTTGGAAGGAACCTTAAAAATCATCTACTTCCAACCCATTCAGCTGTTGAAAAGGGATACCTTCCACTAAATCAGGTTGCTCAGAGCTCCATTCAACCTGGCCTTGAATACTGTCACACAAACAAGACTCCAAAATTGAACCAAATAATAACACCACCCCCGAAAAAAACCAAACCCAACAAACAAACTCAAAAGTTATAATCTGATTTTTAAACCAACATATATGCACATTGACATTGCTTTAATAAAGCATTTGATGTTTAGTACAGAGATGAAAACAAATCAGCTCTTACCACACTGAACTATTCTTTTTTAGTTCTAATGAAATTTTAAGCTATCTCAACTGGGTTCAGTATTTTGTATTTTGATACAAATTAAGCTCTTGGTCCCTGCTCTGGGTTTATGATTCAGATATGGAAAAAAATATGAAATCAATTTCTGAATTCAGCAATTGGGGCAAGGATTTTGTAATATGGATAATTTTAGGAGAAATATATGGGAAAAAAAAGAACTCTTGAAAAGACTTTGATGGTGCTGCTCTATTTTTTTGAGTTTTCAAATACAGGTTTCAGAGGAAAGGCATAGAAATTTATTTTATATGACAGAAATAGAGTTGCTTTTTTTTTCCCTTGGTGCATCTAGAGCTCTTACAGTAAATGAAAGACATCTACTTTTTGGTTTGGTTTTACTTTAAAGTTATTGATTTTATCAGAAATACAGGCTTGAAGGAAAGTTTTTCTGAATGTGAAGAATTATTCTAAGCAGCAAATGGTCACTTTTTGACTTAAAATGTGTTACTAAAATGGAAGAAGTATTTCCTCTCATTTAGTAATAAAGTTGTGCAGAAGGAGAGGTGGCCTTCAACTGAGAAACAGTTTTACAATATTAATTGCAAGATGGTGCTTAAACTAGCAGAGTTAAAATGCAGAGTACTTGTGCTCACAGTGGTACCTATTTCTCCTTACATTCCATGGGGAGAATCTAGGTGATTTGGGGAAGATATCCAACTTTTAGATGTTTCAGAGGGACAGGATCAAAGCCTGTGTGGCTGTCTAGGCTGTTGCTGAGAATGTATTGGGTCTGTTTCTTTAAATGTTCTTCATTTCTCAAAATGGCTTCCTGTGGGAGATATTAATTTGCTTCTTTCTGAACATATACAATTAATTTAGAAAAACCTTTGGTAAAAGGTTGTTTCTGGGTTATACTGTGATCAAAAGCAGAAAAGTAAATTTATTTGTCTACAGCCCTGAATATAAAAAGGGAAGGAAGACAGATTGTGTACAAGCTGCCCAAGAATCCAAATTATTACCTGGCTCACAAGCATCTGTGTATGCTGCCTCCTATGTAATGAGTCTTGATGTTTAATTGCTGTTTCTCAGGTTTCCAGCAAAATCTGGCACTGGCCATGGACCACACCAAGTGAAGCCAAGTAGAAAATTTTGAAAAGACAGATGTAATTAAAATCAGGTTTGCAAAATCTAAAGGCTAAGGTAACCTAAACAGGTATGCCAGTAGGTCTTCACCTGATATATGTGAGTGGATATGGTAGATGAACACTGAGAGAGAGGGAGATAGGTAATTTCCTTATACATCAGGCAAATATAATAAATTGATCAGCTTTCTTTCAAAATCTGTACAGGATGAAGTGATCTGAGAAAGAGCATTAGGCTTCACCAAGAAAACTAATGATTGAGGGTGGACATAGTGAAGAAAGCAAGATCAGAAACACGTTTCTGAGGAATCTGAGAGTTCTTGAGAGGATTTCTCAGTTGTGAAATGCAAAGGAAAATTAGAAAAAAGGTTGCAGTCTATTTCCATAATGGTCTTGATAGAATTACTTCCTTTTTATGTACGCAATGACCTGAGACAAGTAGTCATGCTTTCTGCTCACTAGTGATTATAGCTGCACAGTGTAAATATCTGATCATAAATAGTGTTATTTCATACTAATGCTTTATAGATTGTCTCATGTGATTAGTACTCAGAAAGCTCATTACCTGCTTGATATCTTTTTCTGCAGCTATTCTAACATCAAATCTGTAGTGAACTGTAAACAGAGTAACAGTAGTGATTTTGCTTTTTTACTCAAGTTGTGTATTTTTCTCATTCCTGATTTCTCAGCTGGCAAGAGGATTGAATTCTGCTACAATGTAGGGGTAATTTTATCACATAATTGACTGCCAACTTCTCTATTAACCTGATAAAAACACTGCCATGCTGAAATGCAGTTCAAATGAACCTCTGCGGATTTGATTTTTCTATGAGACATCCACATTTTCTACAGGTTCTACTATATCAAACTACTTGTTAAAAGTATAACAATCTTAACCCTGGATAACAGTCAGCTAGCACAGGATTAAATAAGTGTAATTTCAAAATTTTTAGGTAGAGGAAGGGCAGTCCTGACTTCAAATCCTGATTGATTCCAAAATTAGGGTAATTACAGGATGAACTATAGTAAAGTGTACTATTGCAATTATTCCCCTTGCTGCTCATTTTTCTTTTGTTTTTGGTTTCTCTTTTCTCCCTTGGGAGACTTAAAACATATCATTGAGTGTATATCAGTACAGGTCCAGGTGAAAGATGTAAGTTTAAAATACTTAATTAGCAGGGTTTCTAAAAAAAAAATAAAAAATAAAAGTAGTAGATTTTGTAGTAACGTGATCAAATACCCAGATGATACAGCCTCCATATCCTTCAATAGTCATGATGTGATCTGTTAATCTTGGAATAGATTTTGGGAAGTGAAATTTCAGGAATGAGATTTTAAGGGAAAGATTACATTATTTCTCAATATTTGAGGCTCTGTTTCAATGGCTAAGTGCCAGTATTAAAGTGTTAATTCTAGAGTTAATAAAATGATAAATGACTTTGCCCTCATGGTACTTATGAGAAGGGGGTATCTTTTTTTTTTTTTTCTGGAGATACTTAGAATGTGTGCTCACCATACAAAGACATATGTGCTAGCTACCAGGTTTGCATGCTCTTGTCTATAGAAACAGGCTAAAAGGGAGACAGACCTAAGTTCACTTCTGAAAGCAGTAAATGCTTTGTGCTTGGGACATAAACTCTTGCCTATTAAAACTGTAATTAGGGTTCTTTACGTATCATGCAACACGTCTCATGCTGTATTACTGTATGTTGAGGTGAAGGTGGATCAAACATCTTTCTGTGCCACAAGTGGCTAAAATGCTCCTTCCAGCCTAATTGGCAGGCATCTGTTGTGGCTTAGACTGGGAAAGAGTTAATTTCTTAGTAGCTCTCAGTGCTCTGTTCTGGATTCAGAATGAGAATAGTATTGACAACACTCTGATGTTTTGGTGCTAAGTAGTGTCCATCCTACATCAAGAACATTTTTTGTACTTGTGCTCTGCCAATCAGGAGGTACAAAAAAGAAGAAACAAAAAAATGATGGGAGACAGGGGGACAGATGACTCGAACTTGCTAAAGGGATATTCCATGGAACACCATGTCCATTATACAAACTGGGAAGCTACAGGAAGAGGAACAGATTAGGGTTCAGGGATGAGATATGGCATTGGCCAGCAGGTGGTGATCGATGGAATCATTCACCTCTTGCTGATTGTTTTTTGGGTTTTTTTCCTTTTTACTATAATTATTATTATTTATTGTTAACTATTATTATTTTTTCTTTTTTTTTTTTTTTCAGTTATTAAACTGTTCACATCTCAACATACATGTTTTAACTTTTGATTCTCCACCCCAATCCGCTAGGGAGGATGAGGAGAAGGGCTGTGACTGAGGGGCTGCACGGTGCTTAGTTACAGGCTGAGCTTATACTGCAACAGCATCAGAGTCATAAATCAGCCTTTGGTTGTTTTTAAATGAATGGTTATCCCTAAAAAGATACCTCACGAGAGAGGTTTTTCCCCACACACGCTCTGCAGTTGGAGTGTTGGAGGTGGCATGAGAAGCAACTGCAGAGAGCTGAGCTCAACCAGTACACTGCCTACTTGGACAAACTAGCTTCCAGAGTGTTTGTCCCTGTTTGCCATCATTACAGGCTAACACTGGCAACATTGAACTGCAGGAATGCTCCTCACCCTATTGCCTTTGTTTGCTGAATATCTTGTGGCACAGGTGATATCGTCAGGAAGCTTTTTTCCCCCCCCCAGTGGTGAATATCTCTTTGTGAGTAAAACACTTTCTCTTTTGTATACTCTTGCTATTAATATAGCTGTTGTTACTGTACTTTTAGGAAACATTCATAATACCTCTTCTATTGTCTCTTCCTTACTAAAAGGTGTGGGTCAAGTGGAGCAGCTTATTTGAAATTTAATTTCCCTGCTGGGGTTCAACCCAACATACAAAAGTAGAAAAATTAACCTGTGGATCTTGAGATTTTTATGTGTTTAGCCCATTTTAGGTTGGTTACGCTCGGGTGTCTTTAAGCAGAGAATAATCAACTCTACAAGAGGAATATACATAAACAAAAGATATAGAATAGTTATTCACTATCCACAAAAGATACATAAGATTTACCAGATATTTGAGTAAGCACTTGTGTGCTCTTCGCTTCAATAGACAAGGCACCTAAGTAGCTGTCAGCCCTGTGTCTTCCACAAGGGATTCACAGAGACAGAGGACTACCTTGGGTCTCTGACTATAGCTCTACCAATTGCATCAACATCTCCTGGCTGGGATCTCATCATTTTTGCCTGCCTTGTCTTTGCCTGTTAGGTCTCATGCCTTTCCACGCTGATATTTTTCCCTTCTGAATTCTTGAGCCACAGATGATCTCACTTAGGCACTCTCATCTCTAATTCTGTCCTTTCTCATCTCTGTACAGCCTTTGTCTAGCACTGTGAGTACAGTTTATAGTTAGTCCAGATCAGGGTTGCTCTCAGTGCTTTGGTACAGGGGTAGCTAAATTCCTAGGAGACGGGAGCTTAAAGCACTAGAAACAGATGATTGCAATGATAAAGTGGTTAGCAAAATGGAAAGTTGTCCTTACCCACACTTACTTTGCATGGGAAAACAGATAAATTACTGATGTCTGTTCTCAGGAGATGATTCCTAGTTTCACATCTGGAGTGGATAGAAACTTGTGACTAGTTCAATAGGACCTGTAGTCTTGGTTCAGTTGAGCCAGCTTGGAGAGCATTTTGAATCCCTCTGGTCTTACATATGATTTTTCCTCTTGGCAGGATCTGTGCTCAGAGAAGAGTTTTTTGATTGCTCTTCAGAACTGCATGGCTTTCCCTGTGGATTACTGAGGAAATTGAGACACTTAATTCTAGATCTGTTTTCAAAGGCTCAGGAGTTACAGCATGATGTCATACAACAGTGGTTCTCTCAATTTCATGTTCGAGGTATTCCTGTTTCCTTCAGAGAGGATCAGAAGCCTCAGAACTCCCATGTGAGTTGACAGAGAGAGTCAGAGTGAAAAGTCATAGAGATTTCCAATGAAATTTATTGTGGCACTTTCAGGAGGGCAGAAGCATTTCAACAAAGTTAGACAAACACTGTCTGTCACTTTTTTAAAATTTATTTTTTAATACAGTGAGAACTTTCTACATTCTCAGGCACTAGAAGTGTATTTTCAACAGGTGGAGGTGATGAGTGTCCCTGATCCTGGCTGAGGTACTTGACCCAGATAAAACAGGTTTCAGCCTCTTAAGAAAACTGTTGTGGAGAGGAAAAAAAAACCAAAACAACCCCATACCTTCATGAAATCACTTCAAAACTAAACTCGGATTTTGCAGCTCCTTTCCAATTCAGCAAACTGTAAACTGTGAGTAGAAAGTCAACAGTTTTAACAACTGCATGCAATTCCTTTAACTGCTGTGGCAACCCTTGTGACACCAATTCTTTCTAGCCTGTTCTTGGAAATACATTACTGGATCAGGCTGAAGTGTGAGATATCCAGGGCTGAAAACCGGGCTCAGGCACACAGCTAACAGGCTGGCTGCTGTAGAACAGCTGTATTTTATTTTGAAAGTTGTGGTTACTGTTTGTCTGTGTGGAGTGAGAGTGCAGTGTACTAATTTTCTACACCTTCTGCACCTCCATAACACTAAATAAACACACAATTTTAAATTTTTGCTTGTACAGAGAGAAAAGAATTCCCAAATTTTTTTCTTCCTTTTTTAAGATGATGATTGATTGGTTGTAAATGACAGCTTCTACTTTTTGAAGAAAGAGGGATTAGAAATAAGTAAAAAGAGAACATGATCAGAAACTGACATGAAAATAATATAGTAATGGATTTAAGCAATTTGTGTTTTAATATCTGAAGATAATTACAAAATATATTGCGTTAGAATATTTTCTGTCATGTAAATTGTTATAGATCTTCCTTGTGAGATTTTGCTGAACAATGAGGGCTTAATGCCTTGCAAGAAGTGTATTTTTCATAGTAATTATTAGTGAATTTCTACTATGAATTATTTTAATATTTTCCTTTATGATCAATAAGCTGCATTATGAACTGTGGACTTTAGGTCTGAGAACTTACAGATAAATGTATCAGTTAATTTAATAATATTGTTCATAAGTTTGATGAATGATGAAAAAATATGTAATTAGCAAAATACTGTTTTAAATTTTTCAAGCTTTCTGAAAAGGCAAACTATTTTCCAAGTGGTTCATAAGAAATAAATAAACTTACAAGATTTTAGATAGTTCATGCCCATTGTTTGGAACTGGGTTTTTTTTGTTTTGTTTTTTTTTTGGTTTTTTGGTTTTTTGTTTTTTTTCAAATCCTTCATATCTTTTTCTCAGAAGTAGCCTTTTAAGCAATTAGTTACTTTTAATGTCTTCATTTTCATTTTAGTGCTCAACAATCAAGATAATTAGAATTAATTTGGCATTGTCATATTATGTTAATGGCAAATCTACCACTTATCACTAGCATCCTGAAGGCACAATGTTATCAGAGAGATGTGACTGGTCCACTTTATCACTTTAACCAAAGACTTTAAATGGATATAACCCAGCGGGAACTGGCATCTTCCCAATACAAATTTTATGCAATTTCTGATGAAGAATTGTCTCTTAAGTGCTGATATCTTTGTGCTTCAATTGAGTTTTTAGTTCCTTCACAATACATATGAAGAGCATTACCTTTGAACAATTAATTTTTTTCATATAATTTGTGGGGCAGAACTGTTTTGTTCTATTTCACATAAATAGAATAGTTACATACATAATCTTATTCAGTTCAGGAGCAATTTACCTGACAGTGTAATGTGACTGTTTTTCCCCTCTTTTTCTGAAGTGCTAATGGCAAAAGAAGCTGAAGTATGCTTTCAGGAGGGAAGTATCTTGGTTAGATAAAAGGAAGTGGCATCTTCTCTGCAGATCTTTGCTACAACTGTATACCATATGTAACTCACCCTTGGAAACCACGATGTACTGATTGTCCCGAGGAGGGTGCAACCGTTGCTCTTCAGAAGCGTGTATTACATATCTGGTGGCCAGTGAAGTTAAAAAATAAAATAAAAAAAACCCAAAAAAACCCCACCCCAAAACCAAAAGACTCATTTATCCATACAGACTGATGTTCTTATTAGCAGCATAGTGATACCATAGACATTAAACAGCTTTTATTTTGATTTACTTTGTGTTCGACTTTTGGTTAAAGCCATGTCCATAAATCACAGCTAGCTGTTTCTGATGCTTGTCTCTTCAGTTTCCATTCATTAGGGTTATCGTGATCTTATCTCTTCAGCTTCTGTGATAACTTCATTCAGATTTTTCACTGCCATCCATTGTTATGTCAAAATTGGCTTTGTCAAGGAAGCAGGAGAAAAATTCAAAAATTATTCAGAATTATTTCTGGTTTGGAAATCCTGGATAGAAACTCCTGTTTTCCACAGGTACTGTCATAAATAGAGTGTGTTTGGAGTATGCTAGGCTTGCTGCTTGTGTACAGACACACAATATCCCATGTGCACCATGTACTGATGTTTCCCAGAAGCAACAAACTCACTATGCCTGTGATGCAAAGTTAATCTTTGCATGCATAGTGAATATGTCTGGAAATTTTGGACATTCCAGCTGGGGGCACAAACTTTTCCAGTTCCCAGACAGAGAAAATTTCTTAACAGAAAAGGGAGGACATGTCTGAGAAAATCCAGATATACTCTGGCTCTAGTTAAGATTGAAATGAAAACTGAAAATACCCGAAACTACCAGGGTCAGTGTTCAGCTATTTTCTCCTTCTTTGGGAAAACAGAGTAAACTCCCTGTGTTTGAAAAAAATACTATGTTAATTCTCTTCCATACTATTTCCCTTTTTCTGACAAAAGTTTTCTGAGTGTCTTACACTTCTCTGCCTCTGCTATTTCCCAGCCACACTGTTCTCTTATCCTATGCCTTTTAAGAGTGCTTATCAAATGTCATAGTATTTCTGAAATTATTTTAATTTGTTCATATTAAATTATTATTTTAATGACTTGTTCAAATCTATTTTACGGTCTTTTTTCTTAATATTTTTACTCCTTTGTTTCATTACTTTCAAACAAGCCTAAGGAAGAATTTTAGATTTCAGAACGGTTAGTTAATCTAGCCTATTTTTAAGGATAGTGTGACTGTTGATTTACCATAGCCTGAACTCAGGGATGCATTTGAAGAAACTCCCATTAACTTCAACAGGTCCTAAGGGAGATGACTTAGAAAGATGCCTTCCTTGTCCACTGCTTGTCACCAGAGATGATCTCGCGAGTGAAGATTGGCAGCCGTCTTGGTCACAATGACCGCAAAGAAATAGAGTTTACAATCTCTGACAGAAGGAAAAATGCCAGCAAAACCTCAGCTCTGAATATGAGGAGAGGTGACTTCAGGCTGTTCAGGGAATTAAAAAGTAAGGTCCCCTGGGAAAATGTTTTTGCTGATGCTGGGGTCCATCAGTTCTGGTCGCATTCTAAACTTCATCTCCTACAGGCACAGGACCAGGCAATTCCCAAGTGTCAGAAAAAAAAGCAGGTGAGGCAGAAAGACATTTTGGCTATACAGGAATCTCCTCTTGGAAATAAGGGGAAAATGGAGGTGTATGCCCTGTGGAAGCAAGGTTGGTGATATGGAAAGAACACAGAGATGGTGCCTGCCCTTGCAATGAAAAATTTGTGAGCCACAGCTCAATTGGAGTTGACATTGGCCACCTGTTCACTGTGGGGACAATAGTTTCTTTGAAATATATTAGTGGCAATACACAGTAAAAATAATATAGGCCTACTACTAGATGAGGATGTTCAACTCCCAAATAGGGACATGGACAAGGTAGAAGTATTTAATGCATTCTTTGACTGTTTCTTCAGCATGCATGACAGATCAAGGGAGTCTCAGTGCCCTGAACTGGAGGACCATGATTGTGAGAATGATCAACTCTCAGCTGACCTTGAACTTGTGAGGGATCTGCAGCTGGATCATTCTATAGCACTCTTCACCTTATGCACTTACATTTTCTTAGAAAATAGCATTATTCATATTATTTGTGTTCCTGAGAGGGTGGTAAGGTACTAGAAGATGCTGCCCAGAGAAAAGTCATGGATGCCTCATCCCTGGAAGTGTTAAAGGATAAGCTGAATGGAGCTTTGAGTAACTTAGTCTAGTGAAAGGTGTCCCTGTTCACAGCAGGGAGCTTGGAACCAGATGATCTGGTAAGGTCCCTTTCAATCCAGGACATTCTACTATTCCATAGCTATCATAGCTCTTGCCAACAACAAATACTTTCATGTTTCTGACTTTGGACATCTTGATACCAAGAAAAAGTTTCCATTGTTTAAATATTCATTTAATTGTATTTTATTTTACTTTTCTTGCTTAACATCTGCAATACTTATGCAGATTTTTCTGTATGGTATTATAAAAAGATTTGTGTTAGAAAATGTTAGACATGTCTCTTGCATAAATCTCTTAACTGAGTTTGTATCTTTCTTTTCTTATGCAATATCTAAAGTCTACAGGGACATCTTAGTACATATTATGCAAATGACTGTTATTTATGGAATGGGATCATTCTCCAGGTAGTTGTAAAACTGCAATCTCATTTTGACAAGAGACAAATTGATTTAGAGAAAACAAATTATTCTGAAGTCTTTAGAAACCTAAGTGGTGTTGGAGCATGATAACATGGTAAGGAAATCTAGCAGATGACAATTTAATCATTCAAAACTCATGCGTTCACTTCAGCCTCAAACTTGGTGGCCTCTGAATACCTCACTGAAATTTGTCCTGTCCTTCCAAAACTCGATGGACACAGCACTCTAGGTGTGACCTATCACTGCCTTGACACTTTGTGACAAAGCTCACTACTTGCTTATGTCCAGCTTTGCAGTCCAGCAAGACTACCAGCATCTTTCCCCAGAGCTGTTCCTCATTCTGTTCATCCCTGTATGTAATATTGCAAGAGATTATTCCTTCCAGGGTTAAACTTTGCATTTTTAATTGAGTAAGAAATGTATGACAGTTATATTAGAAATAACAGTGGCAATATGCAGTGATGTTATTGTGGTTTGAATCAGCCCATTATGCTTTTATCAATGAGATCAATGTGGAATGTAAAGATTACTATATTTAGTGAAGACTCTGGTTTTCTTCCCCTTGTTGCCATCACTTTGATGCTAAGGCATTCAAAAATAATGAAATTCACTGTCCTTCCTACGACTGAAAGTTCTTAATGAATTTATTTGAGTATAAAATCCAAGTAATAAGGCTGTAATGGAGCTCATTCTTTCACATCCAGTTTCCTCCTCATCCTCTTGTTTTGTAGCTCATAAAAATATTACAGCCACAGAAGAGTAAGAAAAGAAAAAGAAATCTCTCTTTAAGGTTCTTTTAAAGTTAACATTTTTACATGTAAATTTGCCAGATTTTAAAAATTATTTTGATTGCTGTTATAGAGATTAGTTGTAAATCAAGCCATGTAGCATTCATTCATCCAAACAGGAAAATTGAATATCAATCAGGATATTTTTTTTTAATATTTGGTAATGCTTAAATTCTTAATTGAAATCTTTTAAATAGAGATTAAATCCACCGAGCTTTATGTAAAGTTAGACCACCCAAGAGTTTTCTATGATGTGTCATATAGATTCAGTCCAATATGGCAAAATTAAGGTTTTAAAACTTGATCAGAATGCAGAGTAGGCCGGGCAATATTGTAAAATTAAGAACATCTTAACATTAAGAACAAATATTCCCCCTTTGTCTACAAAATAATTTAGGATTAAATTAGGATTAAATTAGGATGGATTCCAGTTACTGTATTTCCTATAACATTAACCTCAGTTATAGGGTTGAAAATTTATGACTAGAATTTAAGCAAATTATTTAGAGCAGCTAAGTTACCACTGTCACTTTTCAGCTTCATTTCAATTATAATGGTGTATAAATAGAGAGTGGAAAGCTGTGTTTTGTTAGCAAATTAGTTAGGCTAGGTTAATTTTGTAGGAACAGTGTTTCGCAATTTTCCCAAATTATTATTTAAAATAATTCCTGTTGAGTTGAAGAAAAGCTTATAGCCTCAGGGATAAGAAAGCTGGAAAGAAGAAAATGGGTATTCTTGTATGTTTTATTTTTTCTTTTTAATAACAGATACACTGCCTGTAACCCACTTCCACAAACAGGTTGAAGCAGGAAGGAAATGGGATTTATTTGAATCTTCTGTCTGATACACAACAAGACTGGAAGACTGGGAGAATTATAAAGAGTACCCAAAGTTATTCACAAGACAACCATATCCTAACAGCCTGTTCAGCAGTTGACTTGAAGTTAAAAGGCACCACCCTCATCCAGAAGGGTTGAACATCTGTATACTTGCAGATCATTAATTGAGCCAACTGTAACTCAAGAGCAGATAACAAATACATACTGGAATTATAGTTGGTTGCATGAAAGCAGGTGATTCTGATACAGATAGAAAGTTTTGAGACTCTGTGGCACAGTATGGGTTCTTGCACAATGTCTTATCTGAGATGAGCTAAGGAAAAAATGCATCTGGAAACTGAAAGAGTGAGTACTGCTAGCAAGACACAACTGGGTTTTGGTTTTATGATAAGAGTAAAGCATTTGGATTTTTTGCTTTAAAAAAGTTTCTTCTTTGCATGCTTTAAAGATATTCAGGAGATACATGATACACTATAGAGCATGTAACCAGATAAGTACTGAAAGATCAAAGGAGATAGTGTGGTCTTACATACATCCACTAAGATAAAGAAGTATATATGCTATGACGAACTACTGTTTAAAAGCCCAAAATATTATCCAAGTTTATTTTCATTATGTTAGGTAGTAATAACAGTAGAAAGTAGAAAAGGAACAAAAAAATTATTAATTAGCTTTAATATTTCTTTTGGGTTATTTCAAGATACTGCATAGATACTCCACATTATTATTACATTTTATTTTTAGCAAACATCTGTGTGCTGTTTATGTGATGCTGGACAGAATGCATTGCTAATATTACTTTTGTGATGATAAGTTTTGTTTGTCTCTAACAGCCATTTCTTAGAAATTTTTTTGAGAGTGGAATTTTGTTCTTTTCTTTAACTCACTTTAAAGGACTATAAAAAGTAGAGTAGTTTCATAATACTGTGATTACCAACAATCTCACGAGGACGTTAAAAGAAAACAAGATCTGCTTTGGGACATAAAAGAATATTTACAATAAAGCTCATTCCAATACTAGAAATGGAATTTTGACTAATATCAGGTCCTGACCTTGAATCTCATGAGTCTGAGGTCTGATCTCAAGTTGGGGCCATGTCTTTGTAAAAAAAATATTGCCTAGACCATAAACAGTGGAAAATTCTTCAATCTTACATTTAAGTATGTTGAGAAGAAACGGACCCTGAAAAACTACTTAAGGCTATTAGTAGCAAGACAAAAGAAATTCCTGCCTGAAGACGAAAGTGTATTTATTTTTTTTTTTTTTACTTGTTCAATACATCTACCTCTAATAACAGAATATATTTATATTTCTTTTTCCTCAAGCTATTAAGGATTTTTCCCTGGTTTTGGACATACAGTAATTTCACGACCATAAGGCACACTGGACTATAAGGTGCACTTTTTTTTTGCTGCAAAGATCCGTGCTGCGTGCAATAAAGTAACTACTTAGTAACAGAATCCCACGATCGTGGAGTTTACTGGCATGTGCTCAAATTGGAAACATTTTCACAGATTGGTGTAGCCTTTAAATGCAGCCCCAAGCGCCCTCCCCGTGCGCCGGGCCCAGCACTCCCGCCCGGCCCCGGCTGGTGAGGCGGGGCTCGTGGCTGCCATGGTTCAGGGCAGCCACGACTCACGCCTTGGGGTTGCTGTGGTTCAGGGCAGTTCGGGACTGTCCGCGGCTCGGGGCGGCGCGGCGCTGCCCGCTCCCTCTCTCCCTGTGTGGCTGCCGCTGGCTGGGGCTGGGCGGTCCCGCTCAGCCTGCGTGGCCGACGGGGGCTGGTAGCAGGAGCTGGGCGGTGCCTCTCAGCCCGCGTGGCCGCTGCTGGCTGGGGTCTGGCTGCTCCTGCCCCCCCTCGCGGCTCGGCTCACAGCTCGCACTTTTTTTTTGCAGTGAGGAGCTGAGTTGCATGCAACAAAGTAACGAATTAATGGCAGTTTGCAAACATTTTTCACAGACTGGCGTAGCCTTTAAACACAGCCCCAGGTGCCCTTCCTGTGCCGTGGGTCCCCGCACTCCCACCCGCCCCCGGCACCAGCTGGCGTGGCTTGCAGCTCCTGGCTACCACCGCACGGCCGCGCTGCGTCCTAGCTTCCCCTGCCCAGTGGCCGCAGCTGTCGCGGGCCCAGGCACTCCCGCCCGGCACTGGCTGGCACAACTCCTCTCTGCACCACCCGTGCCATGTTGTCGGCGGCAGCTGCTCTCTCCCTCCTCCTCTGCATTGCCCACGCCGTGTCGGCGGCGGTGGCTGCTCCCTGCCTCCTCCTCTGCACTGCCTGTGCCGCGCTGGCAGTGGTAGCTGCTCCCTGCCTCCTCCTCTGCGCCGTCCATGCTGGACCGGCAGCGGTGGCTCCCTCCTTCCCCGCGCAGTGGCCGGGGCTGGCTCCCTCCTTCCCAGCGCGGCTCCTGCCAGCTGCACCCACCTGCTCCCCTCGTGACTCGGCGCTCCCGTGGCACTGTTCCCCCACTGCAGCTCCTACTTCCAGGTTGGCAAGTGTCGCAACTTTGCAGATCATATAAGGCGCACCGGACTATAAGGTGCACTTCCGGGTTCAGGCTGAAATTTTAGTCAAAAGGGTGTGCCTTATGTAATTCAAAAAAGTCCCACCAATTTAGTTTAAATAATATAGCTATAGAGTAAAATTAAAGACAGAGAGATATGGAGGACTGAAATCCTTGTCTGCTGTTAATAATGAATGCAATCAAGAAACATTTTATATCTAAAGTTTATTGAAATTAATGCTACATTAAATAAAGTGTTTGGAGTGATATAAAGAATGTATAGTGTGAAAATTCATATAGGATTGGTATTTTTATGAAGATGAACAAATGCCTACTCATTTTTTTAATACCATTTGAAAGAATATGTACTTTTCAGTCTATGTAAGAAAATGAAATTCATGTCCACAGAATCAACTTTCTAATACTTTCTACATTATTTATATTTGTACTTATGAATCAACTAAACACAGCTGCCAGAAAACTCATACAAAAAGAGAGTCATGATTAGTAAGCGATCACCTGGTCTATACTTTGCTAGCTGGTGAATAGAGTGGCTAGTGGCTTGATCAAGATAGTGGCTTGATCTCTTTGGGAGAGGAAAACTTAAAACTCCTATTTAACAAACAAAACAAAAATTGTCTCTGAGAATAGGTATGAATGCTGCAACTCACTACATGAGTTGCTGATGCTGCAGAAGCTGTGGTTAAAGTCTCCACAGCTCAATAAATTTCATGGGGGTTTTATGTAAGAAAGCATGCAACAGCCATTGAATTGACATTGTTGAGATCAATTTCAAGCAAACTATACATCAAATTTAAAAAAAACCCGAAAAACTGGAAAAGTTGATAAAAGACAGAGGAATAAGTGAAAGAGATATGCGAGTTGAGATGTGTCAAGAAGGTAGATTGTAGGGGATTTTGTTTGGTTTATATAGGAACAGTAAGAAGAAGGGATGACAATAGGTAGAAAATACTGGTGGGGTGAAAATGTCCTAAATTTGCTTTAGGTCTTTCGAAAATGTAGTTACCTTCTTAGAATTAGCACTGAAAAATCTGCCTTTGTTATTCAGAATGAAGACATTGAATAACATTCAAAACCATTAGGTCAAGTTAAGAATATATTACTTCTTTTATTCTTTTCAGGATTTTTATTGAAATATCTTAATAACTGCTGAAATAATTGCCATTAAAAATGCATGTATGGAGAGAAGGTCTTGATTGGGTCCTATTTGAAAGAGATATTTTTTTCGTTGTTAGTCTTTCAACTATTGCCCCAACCAGAAAGTTGACATCACTGCCTGCACAATAAAGATATATCCTATCCTTTGATATTTTGTAAGAGCATATGATCTGCAATTAACTTAGCTTATTCTGAAAAAGAAGTCATTCAATCATCAAACTTTCTACCATGACCTAGAGCTGAAAGAGTACCCACTGTGAGAGAATTATATGAGCTGACTATCCAGAACAGCTGGAATTGCTTAATTAGTTGTAATTCCATTTTGAATACTCTCCTTCATAGCTATCTCGTTGAGGAATACTCATGTTAAGGAAACTTCCCAGTCTGACCATTCACAGCATTCTCTGGTAGTCACACTCCCAGGGCCAGAGACTTCTGCTACTGGGATTGAAGCCCCTTCAGAACAGGTAGCTCCAGGGAGTGATGGGGGCTGTCCCACACATCACACTCTCACGCAGCCAGACCAGGTTTCCTCACCAGTCTGGGCCCAGATTTGCCATAGAGGAGTCTGAGATGACTCTTTCCATAAAGAGTTCATAAAGAGTATTCATGGTGCATAAACACAAAAAGCCTGAGCTGGTGCCTCTGAGGAGGACAAAAGAACCCCTGGGGTTTTGTACCCTCACAGTTTGCCTGCGCACAAGTCTCCCTCCTCCTCCCATGTCTTCTGTGCCGAAGGTATCTCTCAGTGTCCATTCGTCTGTCTGGTGCCACTGGTCTTCATGATCTTTGTTAACCAAAGGATTTTCAGTTCACAGCCTCTTGTCTATCTGGGCTCCAAGCAGAACTCATCTACATCTCATTCTGCATCTCTAGCTTGCAAACCGAGCAACCTTCATCAGATGTACTCAACACCAAATCTCAGAGAAATTCAAATAAACAGTCACACTTTCAGCAGAAAGCAAAATTAATCCTTTATTTGGATTGTCAGAATTATGATTTTCTGTTTGCTAAATTACTCTCGAAATTGTTTATCATTTTGCTACTAAACTATAACAATTCAGGGTGGTGAAAGGCATAGTCCTTTGTTAAGGTTTATTTTTTGTTTTCTTCCAATTGCTCAGATACGCAGGGAGAATGTTTCCACCCCTTTGTGCTTTGCAATTTTATTGCAAACATAAAACATTTGTTTAAGAAGACAGAGGGAGGCATCCAGATAATGCAGACAAGAATATGGCGTAGATGCTTGATGCAAACAACATTCTTCTGAGAGGTAGTAAATGTGAATTTTGAGTTCTCTGGGCTTTATGAGATTTTTAAATATTGGACTGGTCTTTTTAAAATAAACTGTTCCTTTAATTTCAAAAGAAAGTAACTAAGTTTTGTGTTATCTGAGAATCCCAGGCTAGACCTTGTGAATGAAATTTTCTATAAAATTTTTCATAGGGGAAAGATTTCTCCCTCATCCCTCTTTAAGTCAAGAACACTAATAAGGAATTGGCATGCTTGAATTGTCACACTTGGTGTCAGTTTAGGTTGCCCAGGATGGCAGGAATTGCCAGTATGACACAATACTCATGCTCTCCTGAAGCAGCCCTTAGAGTGCCAAGAGGATACAGCACAACCTCAGAAATATAATCAGATGGTAATAGTCAGGTACATGAATCCTAAGCCTGGGCTTGAACAGTTGTAATGAACTGTAATAGATTTACTTAGCCATGTTTAAGACTGCATGATTAAAAAATATCTGATGAGGTAGTGTTTTGTCTAGGCTAAATAGAAAGAAGCACTACATTAAATTAATAGCTAAAAACTAATTATTGGATCCCTAGTAATAAAGTCTATTGGGTAGTACATACCCAAAATTGCCTATTTCTTAATATGTCAGAGCTTATCTGGTGTCACATGCATCTACATAATGTACTATTATTGCATGCAAAAGGAAGGACCATAACTTATTTTTTGTAGGGCTCTTTGTGGTTCTTGGAGTATACATCCATATTGTGTTTTCACAGTTAAGTCAGTGAAGTTAATGACAGCTGTGGGTTCTAGGCATAAATTGCACAGATATAGAGTGCTAACTGCTGGAGGATCTTGCTTTCAATTTGCAAGGAGAGATCTACAGATGGCTCCCTGTTGGATGTCTTTACTTCTGCTTCACCAGGAGGGAAACTGCTTTGAGAAAACCAGCAGCACAGCTCAAGTGTGCATTGTAAGATTTCAAGTGCAAACTAAATTTGCACTGAAAAGAAACTCTTCAAAGAAACCCTGCAACACACTAAGAAAATAATGCATCCACTGTTTGAGTTCACAGAGGAGCAAGTAAATGTGGCCTCTTAGCCTCTGTGCTTCATATAGCCCAGTTTTTAGACACTCACTTTGGAACATCGTCTCTGCTTTTGCTATTTATTCAGACAGATCTTGAGTGGCTAAGCATACTAAGCTTCTAGTTCCTAAGCAAAACACTTATTAGTTCAGGTAATCTAGATTCCTCTTTCCATTTTATGGATATTTAGTCTGGTGTTGTATTCCATTTCAACAGAAGGAATAGAGATTTCCCTTCTTCTTCCACAGAAAAATATAATTTATTTTTCAAATATGCACATGCTGCTACATCTGAAAAGGAAAAGCAAGTCTTTTGCAGCGATCAAAAAAAATGTTTGATTCTGTCTTCCTTCAGGGATAGGTTTGTTCCAAATACTTTATGGATATAATAAAATCTCCTGCAGGCTTCCATGCTTCAGCTCTGTACAAATACTGCATTTCATTTGCACCCTGAAGACAGTATTGCTTGCTGGTTATGTTTGCTGATTGTTGTACATCCTAAAGTTTTCTTGCTTTAGTTTGAACTCTAATATGGACACACTTAAGTCTTCATTCATTCCAGAAACAAACCTAACAGATTGGAAAGCATGTGAAAAATAATCACCATTTCTTTTAGAGATTATGGGTCTTCATATTTATTTTGAACTTATTGAGCTAGATGGTTCCCTCTGTTACTTAAAATTCAATGACCTTTAGATCTCATGATAACATCACTCAAAACAAGAGTGAGAGAGGAAGGATTTATATTTAAGAAGGCTCTTATTCCTAGCAGTCAGTTTATTACCTTAAAAGAAAATAATTGTTTTCTAGCTTGTCAGAGGTGTTAATTGCAAACTGTATACTTAGATTATTATTGGCATGCATTAGTGTGGTACATCTGGTAGAAAAAAGATTATATCTTTCTTAGCCATTTCTGTAGCACAATTTTTTCCTAATTACTCTCTCATTAATCTGAATAGCTAAATAGTTGGTATTCATACCAATAAAAAGGAATCTTGGTTGCTACCCTGGGGAAGTTGTTTTTTCCTTTACATGATCTTCTTTACTTAATATCAACACTAGCACCAAAATTAGTTGCATACCACTTAAATATGTGTAACCAGCTGTGAATGTATTTTTTTTAGTATGCTGCATGAAAAAGTTTTTCCTTTTCTTGAGCTATAGGTGTTAATTGGTATCTTTGTATCTTGCTAATTAAGTTCTAACAACACCTTTTCCTTCTTCCTTACTCTGAATTTAATGAGCTCCCTTGTTGTAATAATTTATTAGATAATTAGATAAAACACAACAAAAAGTTTTTTAGAGGAACTTTGAACAAGGAGGTTCGATAGATTTTAGAGACAACGTGCACTCACTAGCTTTTGGCTGATACAGACTGTAAGTCTTCAAGAATGAGTATGAAATACTCATAAATCATACTCCTCATGCATAAAGTTATTTTCTGTTCAGCCTCAGTTACAGGTTCCCAGGCACTACTCTTCCTCTTTCACATTTCTTCCCATGTTTTCTAAGCACAAACATTCAAAAGCCATTTTTTTGTAGAGCCCACATTAAACCCTAAGACAGGAAGGTGGCTATGAACCAAAACTGAGGGGTTTTTCATAGAATCCATGTCTTCTGTCAACTCAGGATGTTCCTCCTCTGCACACTTTATCCAAGTTGATTAGTTTTGTGATGACTATCTGCCATAATGGTTGGACATACTTGGCAACTTCATTGTGGGCAAAGAGATTCTCTTTTCTTTTTCACTTGTTGGTTTAACCTTTGAGTCTGTTCAAACCAAACCAAACCAAACCACACCACACCCCCAAAGCAACAACAACAAAAAATAAAAATAAATAATTTTTCTGTTTCAGTGAGAATTGTTCCAGACCCTAATGTGAAAAAACTGCACAAAACAGAGCAACAAAAGATTGTGCCTGAATGTTAAATAAATAAATCCAGTATTACAGTTCACTCTTTATCACGTATAATTGTATTTAGGCATCTAAAGATTATAAGGAGTTATAGAAAATACTTGAAATAGTATATCGGGTTTCCAAAAGTTCAAAGAAATTTAGAAATGCATACATATTTACATATTTATTTATAACACTTTAATTATTATCTTCTAATTTTAAATATCATGATTTCTCACCATGTCTTATGTGTGATAGCACACTTGAAAGGAAAAAAAAAAAAAAGAACAAGAAAAAAAGAAAATTAAAAGCTTAGAAAGTCTTCATTAATCAAACCCCCCCAAATTGCAGTAAGGCCACTTCGGGAAAAATCTCTGCAAAACATTGCTATTTTCCAAATTCCAGGGATGCTTTCCACTAGACAAGGTTGCTCAAAGCCCCATCCAGCTTGTTCTGTTAAAGTTGGGGGATGGCACAGCCACAAATTTTCTAGGCAACTTGCTTCAATGCCTCACCACCCTCACAGTACACAATTTCTTCCTAATATCTAAACTAAACCTACCATTTTTCAATGTAAAGCCATTCCTCCTTGTCCTATATATGCCCTTATAAAAAGTACCATTCCTACTCTCTTGCAGGACCTCTTCAGTTATGGGGAGGATGCTAAAAGATCTCCTCAGAGCCTTGTCTTTTCCAGGCCAGACAACCCCAGCTCTCTCAACTTGACTTCCCAGGAGCAATGCTCAGCCCTCTGATCATCTTCATGGCCTTCCTCTGGAGTAATAGCCCTCCTCTGGAGTCATTCTATAAGGTCCATGTCCTTATGCTGGGGGCCGCAGGGCTGGACACAGGACTCCAGGCAGGATTTCGTGAGAGCAGAGTAGAGGAGCTGAGACTTCCCTCAGACTGCTGGTCATTCTGCTTTTGATGCAGACCAAGTTGGCCTTCTGGGCTGCAAACATACATTTCCGTCTCATGTTGATCTCTTCATTCACCGACACCACAAAGTCTTTCTCCCCAGGGTTCAATCCATTTTTTTTCCCAGCCTGTATTTGTGCTTGGGATTGCCCTGACACAGGTAAAGGATCATGCACGTGACTTTGTTGAACTTCCTGTGGTTTGCACAAACCCATCTCTCAAGGTCCCTCTGAGTGGCATTCATTCCTTCCAGAGTGTAAATTGCACCACACACCTTGGGGTTTCCAGAAGACTTGCTGAGGGTGTATTCAGTGCCCAGGGATATAAAGGATGACCAAACAGTTCTCCTTTCCTTAAGAAATAAGGCAAACACAATACAATTGCTTTCTTCTTCAACTACTTTGAATATTTTATGCAGTGACAAGGAATTGTGAGATAGTCTTTAAGGCATTAAGTTTATTATTTTCTTCTATTACTGTCCATTCGTTTTGTTTTTATCTGATGATTTTTAAATTTATTTATAAACAAACCTTTAGGAAGCAATCAGTGTATAGACACCTTTGGTTGCTGTTTGGGTTTGTATCTTAACATAGATTCATCCCACACAGATCCAGAAAAAACATTTGGACTCTTTTGCTCTCTTCTAGCTTGGACCACTTCCTAGAATTTTCATAAGGCTTACTTGATTCAGTAAGTCTCTTAAGAGACTCAGTCACATATGTTCCACATTATGGGGTACACACTTGTAAGAGATTGTCCACTTTTGCTCTTTTTTGGGATTTTGTGTCTCAGATTTCCTGGTTTTCCACATTGCTTTGAGTATCACTTTTTAAAACCATCTTTACGGTCTATGTGAACAATAGTAGTACAAATTAATCCACTCTGCATGATTTTGTGAATGCAAAACTAGTCTACTTATTCTCTAAGTCTCTATATGACTATTAGTTTATGTTGCAACTGACATATCAGTAAGTTAAACATGAAGTTTCCTCACATTTTATTTGTAACTTCTTTCTCCAGCCTTCATGACTATTACATGTTTAGTTGTAGTTTCAGTTTCAGGTTTTAATCCAAATTTCTTTATCAGGAACTAGCATAAAATATTTCTTTCGATACTCAGGCTGAAAGCGCTACTGCTTTCTTATATATGACATCCTCAGTATTAGCATAAATTTAAATTTAAATGCAAAAAAAAAAAAGAAATTTAAGATTCAGATCCTTTTCACTCTACTAAATTAATAGTAGATAACTAACTCAAGATTAAACCAATCTAATTAGTAATTTGTGAATGGCTTGAACTAATATTTAGGGAATATCTTTCAGTTCCTATATCCTGTGTAATTTATTTGTTTGCTTATGATTGTCTTTGCAAAAATGTTTGCATGCCTCTACTGGATCTAATATCTGCACCTCCAGCTATTCCTTCCCACAAATTTTCCTTCCACAGACAGAGAAGACCATAATGCAGAGTTCTGAGACTCTTGTTTGCAGGAATTCCACATCTTTCTTCCCATTCCAGCTCCTTTTCCCTTCTTGAACCCTTAGTCTTTTTTTTTCTGATTACTGATTAATACTATTTTTTTTTAAGTATCTTATTAAACTTGCATATCAAACCTTTTCCTTTGGTGTTCAAGACTCATATTTATCAGCACCAGAACACTGCTTCAGAGAAGTCAGTTTTCATTTTGCACTGAAATTCCACAGGAGTTTTCTCTTGGTTAAATTTCCTGTTCTTTATGGTAAATATAAATTTAAGTCCAACAACTTTATGCTAGCCCATCCTCTTTCTCCAAATAGCAAAACTGAAGCTTTTCTGACATCCTGATTGGTCAAGCTTGGCATGGATAAGATTGAATTCCTCACTGTCCCACTGGTATCCCTTCTAGAGAACCAATTGCCTACTCTGCAGGAGACTGCCAATAGCAGAAAATTATCATATCATCCTTATGAAGATGAAGAAGTTTGAAACATACAATACACTGAAAGAAACAAGCGTGCTTGCAGCCCAGAAAGTCAACCCTGTCTTGGGCTACATAAAAATATGTGTGGCCAGAAGATCAAGGGAGGTAATTCTGTCCCTCTTGTCTGCTCTACTGAGTCTCCACTTGGAGTACTGCATCCAGCTCTGGGTACTCCGTGAAAGAAATACCTGGACCTGTCATAGTGAATCCCAAGCAGGGTCATGAAAATGATCATAAGGCTGGAGCAAGCCTATGTAAAAAGAATGAGAGAGTTGGGGTTAAACCTGGAGAAAACAAGGCTCTGGAAGATATAAAGGGGGCTTATAAGAAAGATGGAGAGAGATATTTTTCCAAGTCCTATAGCAATACAAAACGGATTAATAGTGTTAAATTTAAAGATGATAGGTTATAATTAGGTATAAGGAAGAAATTCTTTATGGATAGAGTGGTAAGATAGGAACAAGTTGCCCAGACAAGCTACAGATGCCTCATCTCTGGCAGTGTTTAGGTAAGGTTGGATGAGGCTTTGGGAACTTGATCCTGTGAAAGATGTCTCTGCACATGGAAGAAGGGGCATAACTATCTGACTTATGAAGGTCTCTCCCAGCTGTAACTGTTCTATGATGAATCTGTAATTGTGGTTTGTCCCAGTTTTCTTATGTGTAGAAAATAAAGTATTTTGATACTGTTATGTTGGCGATCTCATCCTTGTAATTTATTACTGGTATGGTTGCCTAGGTTACTGGCCTTCAAAAATTTTGCTCTCCAGAAGGTTTCCCAGTCTTCCCCCTCAACTTCATACAAAGTTGAGTCACTTTTCAAATAACTCCCTCTTTCCAACTCATGATATTCATCTTTTCCTCGTGATGCTAACAGCTACCTCTGGGTGCTTTTTAGAATCACAGAATCCTTTAGGTTGGAAAAGACCTTTAAGATTGAGTCCAACAACAAGCCTAAAACTGCCAAATTCCACTAAGCCATGTGACCATCCACCAATTTATGTTCAGTAATTCCTCACATCTTGCTTCACAGAACAACCTGAGGCCAGGGATGAGTCAGCAGCCTAGTCATATTTTCCCAAATATCCTTGTGACTTACAGTTGCTATGGCAGAAACCTGAAAAAAAGCTGTGTGTCACATTCACCTCTGACTGCATGTAAGGCAGGGATTGTGTATCAGTGTTTGTTCTTTGATCTAGCCACAAATCTTAAACCTCCTGGACATTTGTTTTGGGTTTGATTTTTTGACTGCAAAAAAGTAACCTCTAACCTATCTTTTCTATATTATGTTAAGAAAAAAGTTAGGTTATTTCAATTCCACTTTTCCTGTGCTTGAAAATGGATGAAGTTTATCAAAGCTCTGAAGTATCAGCTTGACATGGTCAGTGCTGTACTTGAGGCTTACACAAATGCTGCAAAAGTCTTTATTTGTTTGACTCTGAAAGACAGCCTTTGACTCATCAAACACAAAGATTGAGCTCACCCTCCATGTCTGCTAAAGCATTGTCATGTTCCTTAGACTCATGATGCTTTCTATTAACTTCTAACTGCTCAGATACAGCCAAATTATTTGATGTCACAGTTATATGTCTGCCAATGTCTCTATGAAGCATTAGGTTTATAAAAATATATCTGAATGCATTAAATCAGTAATTAGTTAATAAAATGCTGTTAAAAGTTGTGGCAGATAAATTACTATTTTAAAGGTGAAAAATAGATTTTTAAAAATGCTACCCTACCTCCTATACCATCCCAAATAAAAAAAACCCAAAAAACTAACCACCCCAAATCAATTAAACCCTACAAAATTAGTTTCAATCTAACCTATTAAAAAAACCCCTACAATTAGATCTTTGTTAATAGTGGCTTGAAAGCTTAATTTAATCTATTTCATATGCTTTTTTTCTTTATTATTTTCATTGTCATATTTTTCTTAGGATTGCAAAAATTGCATGCCATTTTCAATTTTCATTAAAAGACAAAGATTTCTTTGAGAGTAGCTTAATTTCATTAAATTTTCTCATTTAATTTTTTTTTTCATTGTAATGGATTTATTCTGAGACACTTTTTGCAGATACTTCTCCACTATTTTGAGGGAAGTTATAACATGATCGATTAGGTTTCAAAAATATAGAATATTATTCTAACAACAATGAAGATGACCAGAACAAGTGCTACAAGCTGAATGCAGTCACTGCCAGCAGAGTTGTAAGAGAGTCATGAGAACAGAAAGGTGCAATTATACTGTGAAATGTCCTAAAATTATTTTCTTACTATTATATTTTAGTACAGTTTGAATATGTGCTTAGATTTCTACAGGGTTTATGGGGCTTTTTAGGGTTCTTTTTTTTCTTTTTTTTTTTTTTCTTTTTCTGGAAATATAAAAATAAGTCCTGGTTCTGCAATCATGTACAATAGCAGGTGATCTTGTAAACCTCCACAGGATTAGCCATGTGAATAAATGCTATTTGGTCAGGATCTGTAAAAAATATTAATGCAAGAAGAGGTTCAAGTGAGATTTTAATTTAGGTGATTTGTTCATAGAGGTAGTATCGTACCTTTAAGTGTCTTTATATATGCTTTATATGTATGTTTATCATGCTACTGGACAGTATGAATTATGAGAGAAGCATTATTTTGGGGAATAAAACACTTGTTATCCATATAGTTCTGTAATTGTAGTGATAACTACAGTTTGTATTGAGAATTCAGAAATTGTTATGTTTCATATTTCTAATAATTAGAACTATATCACACAATGAAAATGCTACTTCTACTATGATTTATTTGCATTATTATGCACTGTGATATCCTCCATACCCCTTAAAATTATGTTTGATACTGAAAACTTTGTATATATTTCTGTGCCAGATTGCAAACTTAATTTTGAATCGTTGCTTCAGTACATACTTTACCTGAATATTGGACTAAAATAAATAAATAAATAAAAAATAGATAAGAAAGGTCTTACAGTAGAAGAGAAGAAAATTAATAAAGAAAGGGTTATGGGCTCTCATCTAACAATTTTTTTTGACTAAATAAAATAGAAGAAATTCAGACTGGAACATAATCACAATTCTGCATTATTGCACTGCTTCAAACACAGCTTAAACATACAACCAAAATGCAGGATTGAAGTAGCAGAAATTGAAATTTGTTTATTTGGTTTTGGAATTTGTTTATTTCCTCTGTCTTTTGTTGGAGGTGTGAGTGGTGGGGGCTTACGATTTTTATGAAGGCAATGGCATATTAGTTGAGCTGAAAGGTCATTACTTCAGTTTCTCTCACAGGCTTCTGTCCCACCAATTGTGTATTTTTCTTCTCAAATAGAGGTTTTCCTTTCTTCTCTCTCTTATCATATTTCTTTCTACTTCCTTAATCTCTACTGTCAATAATAATGTGTCATTTTGCCCCTAAGTTCTCATTTCCTCTAGATCTCTTTTGCTCAAACTCTTTAAAGTACATCTTTCTCCTTAATCAGCTCCAGCCATGGTGAAAAATTAGAAAGAGGCAGTTACTTTGACTCTGTTCCATTTTTGTTTACTGAACCTGATGAACATTTTGCTAGCTCAAGACTAATTTCATTCCTGTGGCCAGGGCTAAAATATCCTGGTAGTAGTTTTGATTAAGAGGAAAAGTATGTGAATTTAGAGAAGGGAAGATTTTACTAAGAGACTTTTAAAAATCTTTAAGCAACAAAAATAAAGAAATACTGCCACAAAACTTGTTAGTGTTTTCTAATTTTTTTTTTCTATCCTCAACTCAAACACTGAACCCTTAGCAAGAAAATCTATTGAGGTATTTTATATGATGAATAAAATTTTCAGGCTGTGTAAGTAGTGAAGTCTCAATGAAAAAATGAACTAAAATGTTTCATCTAAATAATGTTTTTACATTAAAATTCTTCATGGAACTATTAATTTTTGATAAATAGCAGACAGATTTTAATAAGTAAAAAGATTAATTGTTTTCGTGCTACATTTTTTCTTTTTAAAAAGATTCTATTTTGCACATAGGTTGCATATAATCTGAAACACAGTGTTGTTACTTTAAGTTGTCATTAGATACTTTAAATTACATAAATATTTTAGGGGCGTTTTTGTTAGGTCTTTTAAATTTGTCCTTTTGGGAGAAGGAGAAAAAATAAGCTTAAACATTGCAGATTTCAAGACACTGAAGAAAAGAAAAAAAAAAAAGAAAAACACAGACTTGACCTAGTACAGAATTAAATTTAATCAATTCCTTCCTTTTTTCAATTCTACTTCAATATAAACATTTTTTAAAAGCTTAGCAAAATTGTTCCACTGTCTTTAACTATCATCATTTTCTTTTACTTCATTTACATTCATATACAGAGACTTAGCTGAAATGTTACCACAAACTGTCTATTTGTCCCCTGCTTCCATTTCAGTAGTCAAAGATTGCAAGGAAAAAGCAGCATCTTTGTATTAGAATCATTAATAAACAAAATGTATACTCTAATTTGTACAGTAGATGTCTTTCAGAGAGTTAGCCTTTAGCATGTATATTGGAAAAATTGTTTCAGATTTTATGTCCTTCGCACACCATATTAATATTATTAAGAGCTCTTATTATCTTGGGTACATAGTCATGGCTTGTTGGACGTTTTAATCATCTAGTGGAAGAAAGGTTAGAAACAAAAAGTAGACAATGTTATATTGTGAAATCTAACATCTGATACTTATTTCAGAAGATGCTTACTACTAAACTATTTTTTGATAATTCTGTCACATCTCCTAGTCACAAGAAAAAAAAAAAACCCTCAGTATTTTAAAAATCAAGCTGTTTATATCATCTGTCTGCATATTTTCCCTACAGAGTACTGCTAGAAATTAACTTAGTTTACTGTGTCTAGCCTCTAGGGACAGCCAGCAGGCAATTTTGCCTTAATGGTTTTTAATGTGTGGAAATGCACCTCTCAGTTACTCACTGGATCATGTGGAATTTTTATTGCCCCTAGGAAGATATTGCACAGCAAAAAGCCCAGCACTGTTTTTCTCTGGGAGTAGAAGCTTTCCTCCCACAGGCATTAGCCTGTGCAGTTGGTGCAGTTAACCCACATTTCATGAGCGAAGAGCAGCAGTGCTGGTTTGAGACTGCAACATCGCCACCGTGCCACCTCATTCAGCCCCGCCCTTGAGACTAAAGGGGTGTTCAGACCATCAGCCACTGCCTTGACAAATAAGTTTTGAGGATGGTACTTTAAGATGGTTAGCCTCTATGCTATTGCAAAGTTCATGATATAATTTTACATTATTAGTTGTCCTTGAATAGCTACTCATAGAAATGAGATGGGAAATAGTGTCCTTTTCACTGGCAATTATTTCTATTCCCTGATGATTTGTACTGGGATGTTCTGTGAGGTGTGGTATACAAAGCAAGCTATTGAAATTCTGGTTGCTAAATTCTTCCTTTCCTCTTGGCATTGTACATCAGGATTGTGTATTGTAGAATAGAAAGTACTGCTGAAAGTTTATCAGGTTAGATGAAGGGAATTTTTCCTAAACTGAACAGTGTTACAGACTTTTCTCATGTATGAATAAAAATATGGAGGTTTTAAATCAAAGACCAAACAAAACCTACTTATTTGACAGATCTATTTTTTTCTTTACTGAAATGAGAGTTTTGACAAAATAATGTTATTTCTTTCACTTTCACCCAACTTCTCAGAGAGTATGTAACTATTTCTTAAATAGTTTCAAGGGTAATAGCAGAAATTCTTTCAATTTGTATTACATGTTATCTTATAAATACATTCAGGTATGATGGTTTTGCCTTCAAGATAAAGCACATTAAAACATATCTACTTACTTTTATTCTACCTGATAGCTGCTCCCAGAGTTAAATAGTTCAGTGCACCATTGGGTGACCCAGAATCATGAAAACCCTCTCATGAGTTTTTTTCTTCTCCAAGTTAACAAAAATGTATTTCACTGAAGTGTGAAGAAGTAGAAGCCTTTTCCTTCAGGTGGATGAATACTGTATGAAATTACTTATTAGCCACTCTCCTGGTGAACCACTCAGACTTTACCAGAATATCTTGCCTAATAGATCTGTGGCAATTTGAGGCAATAAAAAAAAAAGAAATAAAAATATTTTTCCCTAGTCAATTTTAATTTTAATTTTAAATTCAATTTAATTAAACTATGGTTTAGTTTTACTCCATCAGGCATTTCATCATTTAGCATCTCAAGCATTGTATTGGAAGAAGTGAGATATGGTTGACAGGGGTAAGAGTTGATTTTTAGCACTTGCAAGATAGACAACTTTAACTCTTAATTTACTACAGGGAATAGAGAAGGCACAATTATTTCTGAACAGAATAAAGGTAATAAACCAAATAAAGTAAAGGTAACATCAGTATCTATAGAAAAAACAACCAAACAAAAGAAGCCAAAACCCACATCAAGTCAAACCCATAAAATACACTGCCCTATTTTTTGTTTGAAAGGCTGCAGATACTTACTTTCAGCACAAGAAATTTTTGCAATTTGCTGGAGGTAATGTATTTATGGTTGACTAAAATTAATTCATCTAAAAGCTCTAAGACACAATTTGGTTTTGGTGTTTCTTTACTGAAGAAACTCTTCTGTGAAAGTCTTGCAGATTTGAATCTCGTATAACCACGTAATCTATTTCATGTCCTATGTAGGGAATTTCTCCAAAAACACATTTGATGAATATATTTGAATTAGTGCTTTGCTCTACACCTGTGAGGAGAGGAAGAAAATGGATTTGGGGAAAGGTGTGCCATTTTACCTGGGGATACCATTTTAATAAGGGGGTTGCAGGCAAGGTAGAATTAGAGCAGTGTCAGGTAGCAGAACCTCAGCAGATGGAAGATCTCCAGCAGGTGGACTTACTGTGCATAGTCAGCATGGAGGCAGGCATTCCTAGGAGTCCCTGATGGTCTAAGAATCATGAAGGAGGGTGGCTCATAGTATTTGGAATATTACTACAGATCTGCTTGTTAAAAAACAGGGGAGTTCAAGCCAGGGAAGCAGAAACAAACCAAGCAGTGCAACTCCTGTCTAACTTCTGAAGCAGAAATCCCTGTTTAAAACCAAGATTTTCCATAACCTTTTATTATTTTTTCTTCCTCTCATGGGAAACAAGAGCAGAAAGAGCAATAAAAACCTTCTACTGGCATACACATGCAGAGTTTTATTGCTACTGCTGCTCATGCTCTGTGAGTGAAGAGAATGAAATAAGGAACTACACACTGAAACAGCACAGGGTAAGCAGGCTCTACTGCTGAGCAAGTTTACCCTCACCTTCAGATGTGGCAAATTACAGTGCTGGATTTGAAGGTATTTGCACTGCATGATCCCTAAATAATAATGATAAGCTAAAACTCTGTTATTTAATATTATATATAACCACATCATTTCTGATGGATTCATTAATATGTAAACATAGTGATTATATCCCAGACATGATGTAGTGTTTGATACTTTAATTTTAAATTGAACAATAATATTATGTGAATTAATCCCCAGATTTTTCTACTCTCTATACATGTTTCAATAATTTCAAAAGACGAATAGTGAAAAGAAATTGCACCCTGTAAGGATAGAATTAATCATGAATGTTAAAAAGAAATATGTTCATTCTGCAGGGGTAAATTGCTATTAGTTAATGGAGATAGATTTGCAATGCACAAGTCTGTTGGTTTTAATTCCTGTGCAATGAAGGCTTACCGGAAGGCTGCATGGCTTTTTATTAACGGTCAGGGTTTATTCAATTTTTTTCTACTTTGCATGTTGCATTTTGGGTTTTGGTTTTATTTTCTTTTAATTCAGAACTTAGAGCTTGCAAAGAAATCAAATTGACAGTTCATACTTTCCAATTCTATTGAGATACTTTGCTGGCCTTCACACTAAGGCCAAACTAAAGAAGGTACATTCTAAGTATATATTTAAGTGGTAATAATTAATTTTCTGAAAGCTGTTGAATTTTTTTTAACCATTTTTTTCTTGTAACTTTAGAATCTAATGTGAATTATGATGTTTCATTTTTATCTAGATGCAGTGTTTATCTGAAAAAAGGAAGAAGTAATTTTGCCATTGGTCTGAGTTGGAGATGATAAATTCATAGTTGCTTGTCAAAAGGTTAACAAGAGTACGTGGGGAAAAATGAAACTGGCACAAGACAATTGATGAAGATGCCTTCATTTTTACTTTAAATGACTCAAACTAATGAAGATTTTTGTGTTTATGGAACATGGTCTAGCATACACAGATTTTTTTACTTGATATGAAAGTTCCAATTACAAGCAGAACACTTTCTTTCTGAAAGACTGGAAACTGAGAATGAAGAATAAGTACTTAACATAAGGACATAGCATTTCCTGCTTTAACTTTCCCACAAATGCTTGAGTTTATTTATAATACTTTTATTTAGACTTCAGTTAAAATTTGTGTATCTTGATAAAGTAGAGGTTTGGAATCTGACAATCATTAATTGAGTTCTCTGAATGTGTTCTCAGGAGCAGCCCTGTGACTGTTTTCCACTCTTTCAGAACATATTGGCAAAGAAGTTTTAACAGGCAATTTCATGTATTTTATTTTTGTGGAACTTGACAGAAATATGAATTTTGGTGTTCTTCTGAGTGGTATGAATAAGTCTGCACATCTCTGGAAGGTAATTTAGCATGAATGAATTCTTTGCCTTGATATTTATGAGTGCAGCTGTAGGCCATAACCTAAAGTCTGGAATAAATTTTCTGTGAAAGTGAAATACAACAACGGTTTTATGAGCCCCAGATCATATAAAGTGTTTGCAAAATTAGAATGATTAAAGGATGATAAAGCACCAGGCTCAGATAAATTGTTCTGTGACATGTTTGGGGAAATAGAAAAGTTGGTGTCAGATATTTCTGATAACTCACCGAGGTTAATGAAGTTACAGGGGTGGCAAAATGTATTTCTATTTTAAAGTTTAAGAATGAAAAGATTTTAAAAAATTACCTGAAAAGCATACAATAGTTAGAAGAATAATGTGAATGGAGCACATAAGACAGTATTATGAGCCACTTAAAACAATTACATATAAGGGACATGACTAATTTGATTTATTTATTTAAAAAATATATATTTACTAAATTTGTGAACAAAGAGGAAATAGCGGAAGTAATTAATGTGGATTTCAGAAACATTTTTATATGCCATTATAAAAAGTGCATTTCTAAGCTAACAATGTTTTGGCATAAGAACTGCAGGAAAGCGATTTTGTGCAATAGCTAAAAACTGGGCCAGGGTTACTAACCAGCTCTCCTTTTTATTTGAAAACATAGGAATTTGGCACCTGAAGTAGAGTGAAAGGTGGCTTCCCAAATGTTTCTGAGGTTGCATATTCAGTCAAAAGCTCCAGTCACATGTCATACTGCAGCATTACATGCCGTTTTTAGTTAAACTGCATTTTATTCTTGAATAGAGAATTCTGTATGGCTATGTAGATTGGAGTCTCTTGCTACATCTATATTCAAAAATTGAAAGGGTTAAGGGCTCATTCTGTTGCCTTGATTGCTGTCTCTCCATTCATTTAAACTGTCTCCTTAACCCAAGTGAAATGGTCACCATAAATCTACTCAGGAAAAGATTTCAGAATTTTCATGGGACTTCAATTCAGGGATTAATATATTATGGGTGCCTATTAGATGAGGATATGTATGTGCATGGAAGATAGGGAAGAATGAAGAACTGTACAGGGATTTCTGTTTATCCTTTCAGAAAATTCCTTAAGAGAATATTGTCTGTGAGGTTGCATTCTCAGAAACTGAGATTTTTATACAAAATTCCTCCTAACTGAGTATATAAATCTTACTGTGATTAGATTTCTAAAAATATCCAAGTCATAAAAAAATACTCCAAAAATTTATAAGATCTCTAAAAAACATAATTTTAAAACAAGATATTTTATAATTTATGCATTACTGTTGTTTCTCTTCACACAGTATGTGATACTCATCAAGCTGTATGGATGTATTCCATTGACTGTACCATGGTAGAAATGCAAATATTTTTATAAGTGTGAATTCTTGTTTCCATGACAGTTGAATACTGTAGCAAATAATAATAAAAGAGTATATCAGGTAGCATTCCAGTGACTTGAGACCGTGTGATTAGAAAGATCCTGTCTAATCTTGATGACTAGGGAAGAAGTAGGAGGATTGGGAATTCAATGAGGTATGTCAAATCTTATTAGTCTACATAATTTCCCCTTGCAGAATTCTGACAAGGCAGCACTGTTATTGAAACTGAACAAATATTCACAGTATATAATAATTCAATTAAATATTTAAAACTATGTCAGCTATTATTTTCTTTCAAAAATTTATTTTATTTTTCTTACAAATATGTACCTTGTTACTCAATATCTAAGTGTTGTTGCTTAGCAATTATTAGTTAAACAAAAGTGTGGGAGTCTTGTTACATCATTGGGTAAGGAAATTTCAAGTTTATGATAATAATATTAAATAAAACAAATATATAATTTAGTTTTCTGTTGACTTTTCTCAGACAATATGGCAGTGAATCACAACACCTAGGGGGAGCATAAACATAGCTTTATTTAATTAAAATTGTATCACAAAAATCCATATCTTATTATAATTATTTTTCTTCTTTATTTAAGCCTGATCATTTCAGTTTTTTGTGCTCCCTATGATAGGAAATAAGCAATTCAATGCCCTCTGTCCTTTCTTCAAAGCATTTCTCTATAGTTTATTTCACTTCAAGTTTATTTGCTTTGAAAAGAGAATTTCCTATCATTTCAAAGTAGTGACAGATTAGGCCTAAAATTCTATTTCTTGCTTTTGCCATATTCCTACTGCAATCAACTATGCTGTGGTGGTACATTCTATTTGATGCCTCTTTCTCGCAGCTGAAATTTGTCTCTTGAAATTTAAAAACTCTATCATTTGACCCCACAGTGATCTGTTATTCATCATTTAACAGACAATCTGTGAATAAACATTATCTGTTCTTAAATCATCCCTCAAGAGGTGGGCGGATTGACATGATGCTTTTGTTACCTGCTGAAGTTTTGTTTCATTTAAGTTTGGGGTTTTCTTCCCTTCACTGGGTACTGAAAGATGTTTGCCAGTCAGGGCATGTAAGGGATCAAGAACCCAGATGACTGATCCCGAATGGAGCGGAAACAAATTGATATCAGCAAGCAGCAGAGATAGTAACTAGCTGCAAAACAAGAGGTCATGATCTGAGGTTAAAGGGGGTAGTAGCTGAGAGGCAACTCAAACAGTCTGTCTTTATACAAGAAAAAATTCAAATACAGAGCAAAGCAATAGAAACTGTAAAATACACATTGGGAGCTATGAACTGGGAAGAAGAAAAAAGGCATATTTCAAAAACAGAATCATAATTATGGGAAAGTCTGTGAATTTTGTTCAGATCAGAGTTAAGCCTCAGAATCATAAGGGAGATTAGACACAAAATTAACTATCAAAAAGATATTCCTTCCTGTTGCTTAAATTGTAATCTGGGTTACTCTTGCTTTACTTTTATTCTTAATATTTTTGTGGAGTTTGATTTTTAAGATAATAATTTCTCCTATTCATTTTAAATTCAGTTTTAGACTACATTGTGTTTCAGACTGAATTTAAACTTCCTCCTGTTTATATGTGATATGTCTGATTGTAGAAACTATCTTCCACTTGCACAATCTCTTTTGACAACTGTTTCTTAATTTTATTGTAAGGTTCCATGCTCTAGCTGGAAATCTCGTGTATCATCAGATAGCCTATGGACAGATAGTGGTACTCAGAAAAAAGAAACAGAAACACATGAAAATGATATGTGTAGCAGGTGGGATGTCCACTTTTGGCATTTTTTCTTGGTTTTATATCCATGGAAGCATATTTGTATGCAAAATGACAGTGGTTACAATTGATTTTGTAAGGAATTTGGGGAATGTTTTTATACAAATATATATGACTATATATATATGTATATACAAGTTTTTATATGTGGCACATAAATTAATGATCTTAAAATTTTTCTCAAGTATTCTTCAACATTTTACTAGGAACAATATGATCAGGCAAATAGATGGGTTTAATCGTATGTGAATCATATGTGAATCAGCTGCAACTGAAGAAAGTAAGGGAAACATGTAAACTGAAATATGTGATACAGCATTACACAACTGTCATAGAAACAGTAATAAGAATACAAAAAAATTACATAAATGAAATAAGTTTATATTATTTCTTCTTTTCAATTTTGTGGCAGATTGACCAAAAATGAGCAAGAGATTCTCATTGCAAATTTGATTGCATTCATATCAGGATAAATAATGTTAGGCATACTACCAGTATTAGCATTATTGCATTACTTCAATGCTACCAGTGCTAACACAATGCTGCTGGAGTTCTGGTGTAAGGTAGTTGTAAAGCTAATAAGTGCCATATTAACAGACCCATATAGTAGACTACAGACTCATTCATCTGTCTAGCTCGTTTTACTTCTTCTGCATGATTAGAGAATACTGAGTGCAATACAGCATTTGGTTTCTACTGAAATTTCTCTCAGGAAATCAGTAAAAGAGAATAAAATAGGCTTTTGAGGTATTTGGAATGTATATACCTAGAAGTAGAGTTATAATGTTCAAAAAATCTTTGGATAGCCATTTCCAATGAATGTCAATAAAGTAATTATGCTAGTTTAATTCCTATTTGTTCTAATCAGTCTAAGAATCCAAGTAAGACATAGGAGAATCTTAATTTCAACAAAGACTAGAAGGAAAGGGTGGAAGACCACACATGGCGTGAGAAGAAACAAGAAGAGCTAAAAAAATTACTAGTTTTCATTTAGAGTAATTACTTTCAAGTAATTACAGCATGCAATGTATCTATAGTTAAAAGTTGAGAGATTAAAAGAAAACAAAAACAAAAAAAAAACCCCAAAAAACAAACCACAAAAACATTTCCATGTCAAACAATAAAAAGTTAAATATCTCTGTATTTATATTGGATCCATCATGTGGAAACAGTAGAGAAAGCTCCAGCTGAGAAAACATCAAAAGAATTATTAGGAATCTTCATTATCATGCTCATTAGTGAAATTAGGATATTTTATTTTCTCTGTTTAGTTATTTGGTAGGGTTTTGTTTTCCTATTTGTCTTTATAAAGTTTCATAATGTTTGTATTCAGAATGCATGTTATTACTCTAAATAATACTAAGAAATATTTTAATCAGGAAAAACTTTTCAAAATATGCTCTTCCATTTGAAAGTTTTAGTTATCCAATCACAGGGAAAAGAATGTTGAATAATTCAGAGGACCAATCAAGTGCATGGAATAGTAAATCAATTACATCCAGTGAAAAGAGGGAATCTGCAATATAAACGCAAAAATTGAATTGATTAGCAGAATGCATTCAGAGATTTAGATACTTTTTAATGCATAAAAACTTTGGTATGATTGAGGGTGTTTTGAGAAGAATAAAGGACTAAATTTACAGCAAACATTAGAAAGCATATCATTTTACTTTTAATGTTTAAGTTTGAGTTGATGGAATTATATGTCTCATTTATAAAATTTTGTTTTAGAAGAGTGTGACTATGTGAACATGATTGTGGGATGACATTCTGACAGTACTTATTACTCAAGCAAAATGAATTTGCATTGAAGTAAAGACAGTAAAACTGTAAAGGGGTTTCATGTGTCTCAGCTGTGGGGTCTAATTAAATATGCACTCCTACTTCCACCGGGTTTTTTTTATTTTGCTTTTCTTGTGAATTAATTTTGTTTCTCTGAAGTGTCTATATTCATCTGTCTTTTCATTCTTTTAAATGCCTATTCAGTCCTTTGCTTAATCATAGAATCAGAGAATCATTTAGGTTGGAAAAGATCTTTAAGATCACCAACTGATCTTAGCAACAGTCCAACTATTGCTGAGTCCAGCATAAAACCATGTCCATAGATGTCATATCTATATATGTTTTTAATTCCTTCAGGGACAGTGACCACTACTTCCCTGGGCAGCCTGTTCCAATGCCTGACCATCCTTCCCATAAAGAATTTTTTTCCTAATATCCAGTCTAAACCTCCCTTGATATCACTTGAAGTCATTTCCTCATCCAGTTGCTTGTTACTTGTGAAAAGAGACCAATCCCTATATGGTTGCAACTTCCTTACATATAGTTGTAGGAAGCAATAAAATCCTCCTTGAGCCTCCTTTCCTCTGGGCTAAGCAACCCCAAATCCTTCAGCCATTCCTCACAGAGCTTGCTCCCAGACCCTTCATCAGATCCATTGCCCTTTCCTGGACACACTCCAGAACCTGAGCATCATTCTTGTAATGAGGGGTGGAAAATAGAACAGAATTCAAGCTGTGGCCTCAGCAGTGCTGATACAGGGGCACAGTCACTGCCCTGGTCCTGCTGGCCACACTGTTACAGATACAGGCCAGGATGCCATTGACCTTCTTGGCCACCTGGGCACACACTGGCTCATGTTTAGCCCTGTTGACAAGCACCAGGTCCTATTCTTCCAGGCAGATTTTCAGCCACTTTCCCCCCAGCCTGTAGCACTGTATTGGGTTGTTATTTAAGTGAGGGATCTGACTTGTTCAACTTCATGGAATGGTGTCATCAATCAAGCCTGTCCATGTCCTTCTGTAAATCCTTCTCACCTTCATAAAGATCAAAACTAGACCCTAAAAAACGGACTAAATAAGTGAAAGACCTCTGAGAAAGAATATTTGTGAAAACAAACAAACAAGATAATTATAAGAAACTATCCTCCTGCCACAATTATAATCCTGGCACATGGAATTCTTTTAAAGAAACAATTAAAAAAGATTATGTTTTTAAAATTTTAAATCAAGAAGTTAATACGGACTTGATAAGGTCTAAACGTTTTATGTTTGCTTCACCATTATGTTTGCATCAACAATAACTAATTTTAAAATGCCTCTTGTTTTTTCTCAAATAGTTGTATAGACTAACAATTGCTAATACATGGGGTAGTGCTATTTATAGTTCATGTAAAGAAAGGCTGCAAATGAAACATGTTACAGGAAATAAATTTTTAATTTAAGTTTTCAATTTAATATCTTCATTGATTAAAACAAAATCTCTGCATATTTCTGCAAATGAGGATATTAAGCTAAATAAATGGACTATAAAGAGTCTTAGTAAAAAACTTTGTTCATTAATTTGAATGAGTAAAATAAATCTAATGTACATTAACAAATGATGGCTTTATGGCTCATTTTCTAATGTCTGAATTAGAAAGTGAAGCAACCATGAATTGCCTGCTCCTCTGGTGAACAGGACCCACAGTATTTTTACAATTAATTCCTGGTAGGCTTACCCTTCATCATGACCCAGAATGTGTCCTTAAGTCCCAGGATGAAAGCTGAGATGTCTCTGCCCTTGACCCCTAGCCCCAACACTTCATTTTCAAAAAGGCTGAGTATCATTCAACAGAGTTGGTGGGAAACATAAGCTTTCCGTGCGAGGGAGCTGACAGTGCTGCTGAACCGAACATAACATTCAGCATGAGATCAATAACTCATGGTCTCCTTCTGAATGGGATTGCTTTTCTTTTGTGCATGTAAGGGGAGCCTGGGGCTGAGCTAGTTACTGCCTTGGAGTGATTAAATGCAGAGAAATGAATGAGCAGTAAAGCAGAGCTTGCCCGCCCTCCCCCTTCCCCCTCCCCCTTCTCTTTTCCTTTCTTTTATTTGCTCTTTGTTGTGTTTCAGGCCCAGTGTCAGCAGAGGAGGAGAGGGACAGGTTCAGCTTGGACTGCAGAAGTGCCCCGGTGTGCCCGTGACTGAGGCATTGAGCGCTGTCAAGGGGAGTGGCTGTGCCCTGGGTGCCTGCCCCACCACAGGGATCCTCCAGCACCGCCCTGACCTGCTGCCCTGGGCCAGGCTGCACTCCAAGGCAGCCTGGGAAGACAAGTTAGAGTTACTAACCTCTCCTCAAGGCACTCTGTCAGCACAGACACTGACCTAAACACCTCCTTAACCCAGAAATTAGGATCTTACACTAGGGAGGTAAAATGGTGACCAGTGGAGAACCTTAAATTCTACAGAGGCTTCTGATGGCTAAGTAGGTGTAACTTGCATGACAGAGATACAATAGAAGCAAGTACAGTAGGACAGAATTAATACATGCTTGCTAGTTTCTCATTTGTTAATGCACGTTCGCTTTAATTGACATTGGCTATAAGCGTTCAGTGGATGAAAATAGTCGTAAGTACATATGCTTCTCCTTCCTTTTCTAGGTGCCAAAGCATTAAACTAGGTGCCAAAGCATCAAAGGTATTTATGAACTTCATACTGCTGATGGGGAAAGCAACTTCTTTTGGAGACACCACAGTATTTCTGTAATAAGGATAAGGGGGTTTCAGTTCTGTCACATGTTGAATCCAGAACTTCCATGAATTTCAAATGGGATTTTACATTTTTCTCAGATTTATCTGATTTTAATTTGACCAAAACATTGATGAAAAAAAAATGTATTTTACTAGAACATGGAATTTTAATAATTTCTGATAGGATCTTATTTTATTATTTATTTTATCACCACTTCAAGTGTTAATTTTTAGAACTTTTTTCAAATACTCTCTTCTACTACTGCCACCTATTTCCCCTATAAACAGATTGACCTCTGCTCTAGAGTAAAGGGTTTGGTTTTCTTCTTCCTTTACCATTGATTTTCGTAATTCTTCCTCTGCCTAATAGAAGTGACAAAGGAAAAGAGTGCTTTGACATCATATATCTTTGCTCAGCAGGCTTTCCTAAGCTTGCCTAACTAGTTAATTAAAAACATTTGACATTGGTCACAGAGTAATGGTCACCTAAATAGATTGATTGGTTACTAGTTCATACACTTAAGTTTAAAGTACTAGAACTTTTACCATAAAAAACCAACCTTTTGGTGTCACTATATGTCAGTTTCAAGCAATGATTATTTTATGTTCATGGTCTTTAATTGTTTCATTTTGTTTTAAGTGTACCTATGCACCGATAAATAGTAAAAGATTTTAGAGCAGCATGCTGATTTTAGAGTAAATTTGGAAAGCACTAATCTTGATATGGTTTAATTTCTATTGATTTGGACAGAAAAATCTTCCAAAGGTATATTATTAGAAGGAATGAAAAAGAAAATAAAATACAGTTATATGAATTATAAAGACAACTCAAACTAACTAAACAACACAATGTTTGAAAATAGTTTAATGTCTTTTTTTGCCCTCTTTTTCTTCTTTCTGTACAGTAAAGGAGGATAATATCGAAAATTACCAGAATTAACAAAGTTATCTCTTTTTTATGAAAAAAATATCAGTTACATGTGGAAGAATGCAGGAAATAAGTATATAGATTTTTCAGTGTCTAGAGAAATGGCCTTTTATAGAATCCCAACATCAACTTAAGTCTTATAGAGGGGAAGGAGAAAGAAGTAGGGAGCAAAGTTGAGAATAATTAAAACCATTATCTTCACCTAAAGACAACTATTTTTATGGATACATTATGTTCACAAAATTATTTAAATAAATACTCCTCTCTTCCTTTTTGCTACTGAATTCTAACCATAGAAACCCCCAAACAAACAAGCAAAAAAATCTGCAATTCACAGTGCATTTTACTTTTGCAGTGACCAAAGTTTAGCCAGTGATTAAAAAAACTTCTTAGTAGACTTTCTACAGAACAGGTACAATGTATTTATTTTATTGTAACTGAGGGGAGGACTGCTAAGTCTTAAGGGAAGAATGAAGAAATCCCCATTAACGAAAAATGTGTATTAAAAATCAGTCTGTAAAAGACAGATGTAAAATTAATTATCATGGACACCTAGATAGAGAAACACTTCTGAGGACCAAAGAGACTTAATTTATTTACTTTAGACATTCTCTTTATAGAGCTTTCTAGGATGATCAAATCATTAGTAAGAGCCAATCAGCAGAGACTACATCTTCTGCTCATAACCTGGGCAGAATATTACAGCTGGTATGTGGCAGGGAGAGCAGAGAGGGAGAAGCTGCTGAAGTGGCCGGGTCACTTCATCTAATGCATATTCACTCTGAGGACAGCAGAAGTTACAAATGTGCAACCCAAAATTTGAATAATACTAAGGATTCTAGAAAGAAGATGATGAAAAGACAGAACTCTTTCAACTTCTTTTAGAAAGGGCTTCTTACACTATTTGGTGGTAGTAAAAATATTTAGCAACAGAGCTGGTTGTCTGGATTTCAGCACTTCCTTCCAAAACAATGACAGCTTCACAGTCTTCATTTTCTTCTTGTATTTAATCCTGTTCATCTTAATGGGGGATGGGGGAGTGGAATGTGGTGGCAGTTGTTTGTTTATTGGTTTGTACTGTTCACTTCTTTTAAGAGAAGGGGAAAAAATAGAGGTCTATACCATTAAATGACAGTAACAAATTAGGTTTTCATTGCACTTAATCAATCTCCTTATCAACAAACCCAGACTAAGCACTTCTACCAAGCAAATTTAACATAAAATATATAAAGCAAGCAAACAAAGCCCCTACAGAATATCAGTGGATAGAATAGCTCCTGAGAAACACAAGATATTTGATTTTTCTTTTAATGAGTTTTCATGTGGTTTTTGCTCCTGGTATCTGATCCCAATATTCTAGGAAGGGAAATTTTATTAAAAAGGTATGATCTTGGAAAATCCACTAAAACACGTTCAGATCAATATTTCCCTTGCAGGAAAAGAAACACAAACAAACAAACAAACAAACAACAACAACAAAAAAAAACCAAACCAAAACCAAACCAAACCAAACCAAAACAAAAAACAAACCACCAAAAAAACCCTGGGGAGAAAATTAACAGGAATTACTATATGGGTTGGTGTGCTACTTGTTTTGTATGCTTGCCTGCTTGTCAGTTGGCAGAAATCAATGGTTCGCTTTTCACACAGAGAGCAGGAGGAAATGGGGGTCAAATTTTTCCTTATGGGTAGTTTCAGTATAGATTAAATATTGTACCTGTGTGTCTCCAGTGTATCCCCTAAAAATAAAGTCTACCATAGCATTTAAAAAAATATGCATTTATGCATGCATTCACAGTTGATTACTTTATGTTATTTTCTCTTTCTTAATTTGCTGTAAAAGTTGTTGGACCTTATAATAAATAACAATGAGGGCTAAGAAAAAGTAATTTATGCTCTATGTTTAAAACTCTACTTTTTCCCTCAGTCATGTTGACTATATCTAAAACCAAGACAGTTTGAATTCCTTTGTCCAGAATGCCCTTTTTTTGATCCCAAAATACAAAGTACAACAGATATGAAGGAATGCTGCCTGTCCAACAAGTGAAAGAAATTTCCCAAAGGAGAGTTTATCCAGCATAGTCATAGTGTCATGTGGCAGTAATCTGTTGCCTTCATTGATAATAATAATTTAGTAAAGAATGTTTCAAAGTTATTCTATATCTCAAAAAAGGAACTAAATGAGATATGGATCAAGCTGCTAGAATGACAAATTAAATTCTTTTTGAAGATGCAGTAATTTTTAGCACTAAGCCAGGTAGGTTTTTTTATGTTATTTTCCCATGAATTTTGCATGAAATAATATGTTGACAGGCTGTACTAACTATTCCTTCTCTTTCATTCATGAGTATCCTGATTTTAAATAGATGTTCACCTTAAGGTCAAGGGTGCAAAATCTGTTTTGATTGGACATTTATTTGTCTGTCAGGGTTTGTGATGTGGGCAGCTGCATTTCCCACTATGGTGTATTCATTGCAGCATGGTCACAGAATCTTAATTATGTTATTGCTTCACATGCATTCTTCAGTGTCATATATATTTTGAGGACAATTTTCTGTATTTAATCACTGCTTAGCATTCTCTACTCCATACCCTTTACATTATATCAAATGTCAGGGAAAACTATTATTGCAAAATGAACACTTGTCTAGCTGGCGAGGATTGCTGCATTACAAAGGCTTCAGCAAAGCCTCTTGCAATCTGTGTTTGGGGTTGAGGTTATAGCCTTAACAATGCTGTGAGACAACCTGCTCTTTTGCTGAAGATTATTGTTCTGACATCCCTTTCCCCATAAGAGAAAAGAGTGCTTTGATGGTAGCACTGAGGAATGGGACCATGAGAAAAATGTCCCTCCGTTTTATTTCAGTGTTGAAGTGGGAGATGTGAATGGCAAGTGTTGTGAACTAACATCAAGTCCTATTCGATTTTGTGCTTCTGGAACTTAAATCATTTCAGCAATGTATTGATATCAAAAATCATAATTTAACTTTAAGTTATGATTTCTTTCTTATATACTAATCTGTAGTTTTATCAACTCTGAAGTTTGAAATGCAATTGCCATAATCACATTTTGAATTTTCTTCGTACCTGCTTTTTGGTCTATACCGCTTACTTAACCTCATTCTCTTTATTAAGTTTTTTGCTAAGAAGTGAGCATATTTTTTTTAAAACAATGCAAACTTTTTTCACTGTAGTCTTCACTAAATATAATTAGAAAGAATTTGGTGAGCATGGAGCATCATCTGTTACTTTAAAAACACAATAAATTATAATTACCCTCCTCATACAATTTCTTGATCTACTCTGCTGAAATTTATGCAAGAACTAACAGATTAAGTTGCACCTCTGGTTTACACAGATGCGCTGGAAGCAGTTTTAACACATTTAACACACACGTTTTGAGTCTTCATGTACATGTATAAGTATCTCTCTAAAACCCAGTGGAATTAATTCAGAATCTAAACTGACTAAATCCATGAAAACCAAAAAGAATAAAAAGGAAGTAATGATTAATAAATGATAAATAGAAGCCAAATTTGCCTTGAGTATGATTTTTCCATCCTCTGCTAGTTACCAAAGCAGTGTCTATTTTACTAGTTTTCTGCAAATTTCTTCTAAATGAATATTTATCCAATATATTAAACCTTAATACATATAATATTCAATAATATTATATAATATTGTAATCCTTAATAATAACCCTTAATATTTATCCAGTATTATGTATCTATTTAGAAGTGGAAGTTATTCTGCTAAATATGTTAAAGTTTTCTCCAATGTAACAGAAATGCAAGAAGATAAAACCAAATCAAAACGAGTGAATAGTATGACTCTCAAACAATCCATGACTCTTTTTGAAAGAGTCCATGGATGTATTTGCAAAGAGCTATCTATTTAGTTGTCTTTTTCTTTCTCGTTTGGGCTGGTTTTGGAGGATTTTTAGAGTCACATTTACCTTATTGCTTTTCCTTTATCAAAAATACCATTCTTCTTTTTTGTTTACTCTTACTAAAAATGTATATGCATCTTAGTTTAACCATAAAAGTTGTAATTACACAATTCTCATGTGTTCTCATACAACTGAAATCTAAAAACTTAAAAAAAAAAAATAACATATTTTCTGTTTCCAGATTTAGTTAACTTTGTATGAAGGCTATTGTATTTTATGTCAAGATACAGCATTTTTGCTTTTTATTTTTTCTAAACAGAGATTTTGGAGATTGATCAATTTATGTTTATATCACAGAATTATATGATCATAGAATGGTTGAGGTTTGAAGGGACCTTAAAGCTCACGTAGTTCCAGCTCCTCAGACACAGGCAGGGACATTTTCCACTAGACCAGTTTGCTCAGAGCCCCATCCAACCCAGCCTTGAATAATTCCAGAGATGGGGCATCCACAACTCTGGACAACCTGCTCCAGTGCCTCAGCCTCACCACCCTTAAAAAGACATCCACCACATTATACACACATTTATCCTGCACTCTTCTACAAAAATGTAAAAAAAAAAAAAAAAAAAAAAAAAGTTTAAACTTTCAGTTTTGCAGCATTTGAGTCATATCCAACAGGGCTTTTCTTCTCTCTTTGTTTGCTTTCATCACTGCTCTGTTGCCTCTAAATTGGTTAAAAAACCACTAATATAAATATACATATGATATTTTTGCCCTGTCATGTGATCCAGACTAGTGTAGAAAATAATATCTTCCCAGTTCTTGCAGCTGGAATTACTCCAGGTTTCTTGAAACGTGAAATGATTTACCAACCAAGAATGACTGTCTCCAGAATTTTGTCAGGTAAATCATTCCCCAGGCTCTTTGGTTCTTCACTGTAAGCTAATCCTGTTTGGAAATAGTTGAAGTCTTAGTCTGATTTATGTAACATTATTGGTGGTGTGTGCCAGTTTCTCTACACATTTTACAGACCCATCTTTGGTAAAATTGAGTGTTTGCAAAAATGTATTTGACAAAATCAGTTACGGTAAACATCATGATCTGACAAAGAGCTGGCCAACTTTGAAAGGTTTAAAGCCTCTGGATAGATACAAATAAGATAAGAAAAAGCAGACACATGTTAAATCATCCAACAGCAAAGGGGATACTTTATGGAAATGAACTCGCAAGATAATAATTTGAATTTGACAAGGTGATAATTAAAGTCCCTAGATAGGCTCTTTCCACATCTGTATGCCTTTCAGTGAAGTTGGTTAGCATATTAACTACTGTTGGAGAATGATAAAAAATATTCATGGGATGTTAAACTGCATATTGTTATTCATTTCAATTTGTATAATAAATGTAACAGAATGCAATGCATACAGTATTACACAAGAGGTACTAATCTCTATTATTGACTTATTTTAAAGAACTCTCATACCATACTAGGCTCTCAGATGCCAGTTTTATCCAGAGAAATTCAAAAGATTTAATATTAATTAGTCTTTCTGGCAAGAAAAACAAGGTGATAAATTTCTTTTGAATGTGAAATACTGAGGCCAAGACTTTTTCAGTGCAGTAGCTGGAACTATTTTATATTGTACTTACTGAATAATGACTATCAATAGGTACTTTTACTGGAAATACTTTAATAGCAACTGGCTTCATGGAAAAGCTTTGAAGCTTACATCTGTAATAAAAGGTTTGTTGTTAAATGGTGATAGCTTTTTGGACCAACTTTAAACAAATAGCTCAAAAAAACTATTGGTGGACTTTTCATTGAAAAGCCAGTATTCTCTCCATGGATTTACTGCATCAATGGGAAAGCATTCATATACTTCTATAAAAGACATAATTTATTTTCATTAAAAAAAAAAAAAAGAGAAGGCAATTTTAAAGGTAAACATATCTATGTTCCCTAGCAGATTCAGATCTCATTTACATTTTACCTTCTGTTAAAAGTGCATTTTTAAAGTAAGACTTCTGCTTTTCCACACTTAGGTGGAGTCATGTAATGGAGTGGTCTCAGGGTGCTGGAATTGGATTCACTGTAGATGAAACAATGGAGAAATAAATGTTGGGAAGCTCACCTGGGACATTTCATCTGCAGATGGGCATTTGGACCCTTGGAGACAAATGAGAACCCATCTGAAGTAAAAATACTCCATATTATCTCTCTGTGATCATCAGGTCCTTGGCATCAGCTGTTCTGCTCTTCAAATCTATTCTATGGTCTACAATAATTGTTTCTGCAGGTGTAGTCTCTGTTTGATAGATAAAAGTGGAGTGCATGCACATTAAAAAGTGAGAGCCTTCAGGTCTGGGGAATGACTAGCAGCACCAGCTGGAGAGAGATGGAAACTTTGCCACTTAAAGTAAAGATTTAGTGTGAAAAGCTCAAAACACTGAGAGAGCAAAGGATTATCAAGTCTGCCGTAGGAGTGATTGTTGTCTCTGAGTCACTGGCGTGAAAGACACTAAAAGCACTGTGGTATGGAAGAGTTGTCAAAGCCTATATGACCGAAAGGGATGTGTTAAATATTCTTTAATTTTTACTTTTCTTAATATTCTATGTCCCTAAATGAAAGAGAATTTTGCATTGACATAGTTTTTCTTATAAGTTGATGTTAGTCTGTCATCTTTTACAGTAGCAACATAATTATCATATAGCCAAGAATTTATGAATCATTTTGCAATGCTACATGTTTTTGTTAGCATTTAATGCTGTAACTTAACACATGGTATTCATATTCTGTGGAGTGATTTTCATGCATCATGATTTTCTCATTTAACTGTGCCAAAACTTATTTACAACTTGGAATATTTCTTCCAGACATTTTTATTCTTCTTTTCCAGTCTTAATTTCATCATATCACTATCTGTAGAGATCATGGATGTCACAATTACAAAATGTCCATTTTTTTTTCCAACTACATAGATTTTCTTACATCTCTCATTCTTTTTACTTCAAATCCTTCATTTAAAATAAAACAATGCAAAACATCAACTTCTGCAGCATGCTAAGTCAGTAGTTGGTGAAATACTAAATGGCATTTCAGCTTGGTTTTGTTACAGTTTCCAAAAACATAAAACACATGCAATCCTTCTTGATCTTGACAGATTTAATTTCATGCAGTTTAAGAGTGTGGTTTTAAAATCTCCATGACTGAGAAAACATCGATCTGATAATAGCTTTTTTTTCCCTGGTTAGCTGCTACACAATTGTCCCTGCAGGAGGCTATAAAGAGGCAGATTTTAAAGGGCTAAAATTCACAGGAAATAACTATTGTCTATTACATTAACATTACAAAACATGCATTCATACATGTATTCATGTGTTCATATTTTAAACTGAAAAGTATGTATATCGAGTTTACTTGCCATCAGTAACGTAACTTCAGTATTCTATGTTAAAAAACTCAGTATAAAGTCAATATATATACCCTTCTTAAAATTGAATTTCTTTAGTCTCAGTTACAAAGATGTGAAAAAGGGGAATAAAGTCTCCTGCTTTATCTTGATTCAGTAATCACCACTCCACTTCCTAGCTCCTGAACTGTATTATAAATTTCATTTCCAACTGCTTTTGATGTAGCTGTGAACAGCTGAATTAAAGCTGTAATGCAGAGTTCCACTTTGTTAGAGAACATGCTTTTTCTTTTTCACATTTAAATATTCTTTTAAAATATTTTAAGGCAGGGGATGCCATATCCTGGTTTAAAACCATGTTAATATCATACAATACTTACTACAAAGCCATAATAATCGGGGGTGGGGGGGAATCTCAATTAATTAAAACAAACACATTTGTTATAAATTCAGAAAAGTATAACTAGTTCTCAGAGAATTTTGCTTTTCAAGTTCTATGTTATCATTAAGTGAGGAAGAAAAATTCTTTTTGCAAATACCCCAAAGCAGAAAATATAATTTCCTGATGTTGAAAATTACTAAAACAAAGTCTCTACAACAGCAATGAATGGTAGGTCACAAAGTAGAATATAAATAAATAAATAAATAAATAAATAAATAAACACAGTGATATATTTTAATTGTAGATACAGAATATCATCTGGTGCAGTGTGACAAGTCTGTCTTTTCTAGTTTTGCTGTTGTTGCTACTGTGTTAATGAGAGAGCTCTCACTAAAATTGCAAAACTTAACACTTTCATTCACATTATTTCAAAACTTATTCAACACTTACAGGCAAGAAATGCCATTCAAATTTAAAGTACTTTGCAAAATGCTGACCCTTTTAAGGGAGGAGAAACCAATAGGATAGAAATCTAGTAGCTATGAAATAATAAAAAAATAGTAAAACAGAAAAAAGTGTTATAGGAAGAGAGAAAGAAATTGAAAATATCCTTATGGTAACTAGATTTAGGCCACACACTTTCAAACAGACTCTGTTTAGTACCTTCTTGATTCATCTGGAATGTTGGACTTCTCTCAACATACATTCCTGGCTTTGTATTTTTGTTTGGGCACAGTAACTGGCAAATGTGGCCTTAAAAGGACAGAGATAAAAATAGTCCACAACCTCTTAATGTTGTGTCTAGCAACCAGGAAGTCTTGTTTATTAGTTTGGAGAAACCTTAAATGAATATAAATTTCACCTAATGGTGGGAAAAATGATAAGACCCAGGCCTAAAAGCAAAGGCTAGTCTAAATAGTCTTAGTGGCTATTAATTACTGTGTACTTCAATTTGGTCTCACAAATAAGTGAAAGTGACTAATATTTTCCTTAATCTGAACCTCAGCTTGTAATGTTTGTAGTGCTGTCTGTGGGACACATTTAGATTAATGGGTTCAACAGTAAAGGTCAATAATAAGCCTGAGGGTACACTGAAAATCCTGACAGTAACATTTGCCAGGTGTTTTCTGGACATAGCCTGCTATCACTAACTGACCAGTAACCCATAGATAACAGGAACAGTAAGCCTTTCACCACAAAACCTCACTTATTTGATAAGAAAACTGACATTTCAGTCCTTTTGAACATCACAATATGCTCAGTGATTTCTGGGCACAGAAATGTATTTCTGTACATTTTGCATCTCCTGAAATGTATGGGACTTCTCTTACTTGTACAGAGATCCATATGAATGTGTGTGTGAATGCATGGGCATGATATATGTGTGTCTGTCTGTCTCCCCAGTTTTTGTCCCCAGCATGACATCTCACTTAGTCTCAGCAGGACTATTCTTGCTCTGAAACATCCGTTCAGCAGGAGTGAAACAGCTTGGAGGGCTTGACTGAAAACGAGGAGAGAAAAAAAGAAGCTTGACTTCACATCCAGAGGTGTTCTGAGGAAGAGAAAAGTAGGTGATTATGAACTGATGTGGGGAAAAAAGCAAAAACAGGATTTCTGGAGAGTAGAAGTTGAAAGACTATTAGACTATAAGACTATTTCCCATTGTGTAACAGGAAACATTTCCAGTATAAGAACAGAAACAATTCTCTACTGCTTATTTATCTCTTTCTTTTCCTCCCTGAAAATTCAATTCACACTTTTTAAAAATTATTTTTTCATTCTTCTGACTTACTTCCTCATCGTTGATCTATTACACAGCTTACTTTACTGGCTTTGCATGGAGGGGGGTGGCACTTCTGTTTGCCCTGAGGGAAAATAGAGAAACCAGCAGAGTACAGCACTTTGGGTTTCTCTGCACATATCAGGACTTTAGGATGTAGAATTCAGAAACAGGGGACTGTTGGTGAGAAAAGCAGTAGGATGTGGTCAACTTGAGCTTCAAAGATAAATCATTCAAGAGCAAGGTCATTATAGCCATGCTGTGAATTTGGGACCTCAGCCTCTTACTTGCCACCCTGCAGGAAGATTTTAAGAGAGATTAGAAGTTTATAGTAGGATGAGGAAACAAAAAGATGCACTAATCAGGGCAGCTCTGTGTAAACCCAGTTTGTCTTTTCCTTCCCAGTTGTGAGCTTGCAATCCTGACGGCTGCCTTCCCCTCTGTCTCCTGTCAGTGACTGACCACTTTCAGCTGCAGCACCCAGGAATTTATCCTTTTCTAGTGATGAAAATGTTCCCCTTCTTCACTAACTACTGAGGCAGGCTCAGCTGCCTGCTTCTGCATTCATGTGAATATTAACTCACCTGGAAAGCCTTACTCTGGAGTTGGATGTGGGCTGTAATTAAAGAGTGTGTTAAGAACAAGCTAGCATTGTGTCTACAATGCTGAAGGTAGTCATAAGGAACATATACACAGAAAAAGAAAATAGATGAGCTAATAAGCCGGTAGCAAACGATCCACTTCAAAGCACTATCTAAGTTATGACAGCCACAGGCAAAAAATAGAGGGAGAGGGCTGTAAATCAGGGCTCTGCTTTGTAAAACACACTTCAGCCTGAGGGCCTATAGAAAGAGTCTAGTCCAGGGAGTGCAGACAGGGAAATAAGGCTGCATTGGTTTCTGAAAATGGGATGGAGCAAGCCTATTTTAGCTGAGGTAAAAAGTTTTGTAAATGTCAATAAACATAATCCGCTGACAAATACCTGCTACATAATTGATTTGCATCCAGAATGCTGCAGTTAAAAAACTTAAAACGAATGTGCCAGCTTTAAAGTGAGAAGAAATTGCAAGCCTCTCACTGAGCATGTAGATTTCCCTCAGAAGTTTCTAGAAAGTGCCTCCACTTGATGACAATCAAGCCTTAAAACACAGATAAAGAATCTCACAAACTGAGTTTTATAGCATGTAGAGATAATATATCATTGAATATTAGGGAGTTTGAAATTTTTTTTCATCATGTATTTTCCACTGACAATGCAGATTTGCCAAACCTTTTTTTATTATGTCTGTCAATTCTGAACATTAGGGAGGTAAGCTTGGAAAATTGTCAGAATGCCTTATTTTGACATTTTTCTTGGAAGTATCAAGTTTTATAGTTCAAAATTATTTTGTTTGGCAATTAAGCTAATTATAGCTGTAAAAAGTTGGCATTTATTGAATCTTACTTTTTAGCTTATTTGGTCTTTTTATGACTCTTAAAACATTTTATCTGAAGTCTGGTTTGAGAAAGTTCTTGCTCTATTAAACACAATTGGGGTCATATGTTAAAAAGAATCCATCTTATTCTCCAAGCCATCATAACTGTAATTTCTGTAAATATTTGTTTATAATACCTGAGTAAGAGCAAGGACTACATGGAAAAATAACTTGAGTAATAGTAGTAGACCAGAGTTTCCTTTCCACTACATTTGTGTAAGTCTTATGGAAAGAGCAGTCAGAGTATTGCTTAGGAAAAGCAGTGTGATATCTGATTCCTTCTAATGCAAAATATGCAAGCCTTCAAACACATTCATGAGCACTCACCCAGCTCAACAATAATAGACTAGCTGTGCAAAAACTGTGTAAATATAATTGGATTCTTTGGTTCAGATCCCAAGGCTTCATTCAATTTTGTTCAGTTGTTATTGAAACAAGCTCCTATTGAATGAAAAAAACATTTTATCATAGTTAAAACTTAACCGGGACCTCGGAATTTGACCTGCTTATAATGCTGTATGTGAAGTACTTCATGCAGTGCATGAAAAATTTTATGTGATAATCAATGCTGACAAAAGTACTATGAGACCAAAAATAGTCTTACCAAAACCTGATCATAGTTATCAGTGTCAGAAAAAAATACCTATTGACTTTTTTTTTTTTTGCCAAAGTACCTCTATTTCCTTCCCAAAATACAGTTGTTTTCTGTGATTGATAAGTTCACTAGCTTTTAAGCTCATTCACATCCATTAGTTCTGCCTTTTCCCCTCCCTGTTGAAAATCAGGAGCTGTCAGGCTGAAATGTTCTTGACAGACACAAATAGAGTCCCCAGGGGTAGCAAAAACCAGTCTGAATCAGTAAGAGATAGGTTTTAATGCATTGCTTTGCTGACACTGGTCACTCCACTTGCTTTACAGAAAATGTTGACATACAGGACAATTATACAAATACTGATTTTTAATGTCTTGCTATTTTTTTCTTTCCTTTTTTTTTTTTTAAATTAATGCAAAACAATGCATTTGAGATACTTTGAATAAAATTCATGGTGCAACATGGTGCAACAGTGAAATCTATAAGTTTATCCTTTACAGTTCCTTCACACAATATTTGCACACAATGCACACAATGTTGTACATTTCCGGGCCTGATCCAAAGCCCATTAAGGGTGCTATTTAAACTTGCAGAATGCATGATCCCATGTTAGGAGAACCAAGATCAGCTCTGGATCTGCTGAAACTGGTGGGAGTTGTGAAGCCTTCCAGACCAGGATTTTGAGCTTTATCTCTGGGATATAAGAACAGGGGCTTCCAACAAGCAGAGATTTGGAGGAAAAAAATCTGAAGTTACAACAGAATTGCTGTTTATTTGAGTGTCTTACTTGTGGTTAACCCCAGAGTAATTTTCTATTTCCATATGTCTTCTACATACAATGAACAACTTGTTCTCATGCAGAAGTATGCATAGTTCATTTAGTAAACAGTTTTTATTAGAAATAGTGACCTATTAAAAATTGTTTCCTCAAGAATTTCAAGTAGTTTTGTTTTCAGTGCTAGCATATGAATAATTTCTCCCATTGCGAGAACATTGTATTGGGAGAAATTACAAAGCAAAGTGTGAAAATATTAATGCTGGGGGTGAAGAACTGTGTTCTGGTTTCTATTTTCTCTTTAATACATGGATTTAATGCAATGACTGATCATAACGAAGAAGTCCAGAGGTATAAGAAGTTTGAGGAAAGTGGCAAGTGTACCCATTACCTTATTCATTCCAACAATGTCCTTTATTCCTGCCCCACCCCCTGCCCACTCAGCTGCGTCACAATCTGAAAGGCTAACTGCTGGTTTAACAAGTTTTCTAGGTTCAGCTGCTGTGTCTCAGCCGTGGCTTGGGGGAATGGTGACTGAAGAGGTGTAGGCTGTTGGCCAAAAGGATTTCCAGATACTGTTGAGACAGGGATGATCTCCAGTGCTAATTGGGTTGTTGCTTCCTGATACCATATGAGGTGGTTACCTACACCTCAGGAGACAGCAGACTCGACTGGAATGAATATGTGAAAGATGAGAGGTTCTTAAATACTACAGGAATTGTTTTTTATTGTTGATTGATTGATGGATCGCAAGTACTGTGATGGTAAAAATCCTTCAGGTACTTTACAGATATACAGAAGATAAAAATATGTGTTTCTTCTGTATGAAGAAAACTAATGCTGAAGACTCCACTTTAAATGAGAAAGGGTTAGTCTGACTTCTCCCAGGCAGTTTTTAAAGCCACCTAACCGTGATCTGCTAGTACTTGACATACACTAAATGCTATATATCTTCCTTAATATTGTTGCTGTCTTTACTGCTGTCATCATTATAACTGCCATTATTTTATAAAATGAAATTGTTGTTTTCTGGTTACTGGATTGCCAAGAATAGGTCCCAGAGGATGCATGTGATCACATTCTTGTTCTGCACTATGTGTGGTAGGGGAGAAAGGAGAAAAAATGTATGATTGGTTAGGCTATGTCTTTTGAAGTGTCTTCTCACCATTTACACTCTTCAGACGGAAGATTTCAGAGAAGATGAATTCAAGGTCAGTTGCAGTGTGGGAAATTCTGTAGTATGTTTTGATGTAAAAAATTATTATGAAAAACATGCAGGTTTAAGCAGTATCTGAAAAATCATAAAGATCAATCATATAATGGTGAAACCTCCAATAAGTATGATGCTAATAATTTAAAAAAATTTTATCTGAAATCTTAATGTTAGTACATGTTTAGGAACTTTCTTATAAAACATATTAACCACTTTACACTGTTTTTTATTGTTATTTCCCTATATTTCTCACATGAAGTGGAACCCTATAAAGGTAAGATTAAAGTAATCTTTCCTAACACTCTCTGTGCAGAAGATATTCTCACCAATGTCTGCTTTTGATGGTCTATTGTTATTGCTAAACTAGAAGTTTAGCTACGTGTCAGGAAATTACAAATATTTCCTGACATATTTTTAGGTATTAAATATCTTGGGCAATGATTAAATAACAATGAACATTTTACTTCTTACAAAATCCTTACTCTTTGTCTGAGTTCTACGAGTAGCAGTGGGGGAAAGAGAGGCACCTTAAGTACCTAGTAAAGAGTAGTTACACATTATGTTTTCCATATCCATCTTTTCCATTGGCTTCTCAGGGCCAAAATTTGTTTTGCATCTCTGAGTACAGAAAAGCTACATTTGTCAGTTTGAAAACCTCTTCCCAGTGAGAGATCTTAGAGAGAATTTAGACTTGGCCATCAGAATCAAGGACATTCTGTTATCTATGATAGGGTCCCAGGATAATGTTTTACAATCTCTCCACCCTGACAGGGCCCAGATGCACAGAACAACAGGGAATCACACACAGAAAGAAGAGAAGAAGAAATAGAATGACCAACTCACATAATAATGTTTCTGGTCTGCTTTGTAAGGTGACTGGCTTGATGGTGTCAAATTTCTGCACATATTCCTCTTGAAAATGAAAGAAGTCTGGAGACAAGACACAAAAATGAATGACACTGCCCAGACACTCACCAGACTTGTGATTACTGCAGGACACTCCTACATCAGTCAGAGTACTTGATGTCTGTAGTATGTCTGTGTCTTCTGTGTTTAACATTAAAAATATTGAAAAAAATATTTTTCTTGTACGGAAAGCTTGGATCAAACTAATGTTGTGGTTGAAAGGAGATGCAGAACATAACTCTGAAGTACCTGGTTAGAAATAAAAAGAAAGTTGATGTCCTTTACAGATGGAAATATTCTTATACATAATGTCTGTTTTGCTACTTCCCCATCTTCATTAACTGTCTTGCTGCTGCATATTTGTTCTTAATCACCACTGATCAATAGCTTCTTTTCATAGTGAAAGGGTTAGGATAGTTATCACATGGACAAATTCACTGTGACAAAATGGCCGAACACAAAGATGTAAAGCATGATTGAGGGCAGGGAATGTAAAATAAGCAAACGGAATTAATCATAAAATTGTCATCACTGTGTCTTGATTCAGTCAAGGAGCCAAAGAGAGGAATCCCAAGCACAAACACGGGCTGGAGAGAAAATGGATAGACAGAAGCCCTGAGGAGAGGGAATTTGGGAACTTCAAAGATTTGGTTAAGGAGAAGGTCAACATCAGACAACAATGTGCACTTGCAGCCTAGGATGACAAACATATATTAGGCTGCATCAAAAGTAGCATGGTCAACTGGACAAGGAAAGGGATTCTATGCCTTTCTACTCCACTCATTATACCCCACCTAATTACTGCTCTGGGAAACCCAACATAGACCAATGTGGACTTGTTGGAGTGAGTTTAGACGAGAGTGATGAAGCATCTCTCCTATGAGGACAGGCTGAGAGAGAATGGGTTGTTCAACATGGAGAAGTAAAGGCTTTGGTGGAAACTTTATAACAACATTCCATCACCTGCAGGGGACTTACAAGAGCAGAACATGTTGGATGGGGCATTGAGCAACATGGTCTAGAAGATATCCCTGCCCAAGAAAGAGGAGTTGAAGCAAGATAATATTCCCTTTCAACCCAAACCATTCTATGATTCCATAATTATATGATTATATGATTTTAGTAATCATATGGAAATATAGTCTGAAGTACATTTTCCTCATGCTCAGGGTAACAAGCACACTAACTGACTTGTTGTAATTTGTTCTTCTTGTTATAATTTGTTCTTAGTATGCTAGAAAGCATACTAATTTGTAGAACTTAGAAAAGCATAAAGTATTCTTTCTTCAAATAGATAAAAGAGAGATGCATTGTACTGTGTGGTGAGATTTCAGTCCATGAAAACAATTTTGTGTGATACATAACAAATATAGTATGACTTAGCACACAGCATTTATAAGTCTTCAACTAATATAACTTTATGGAGTATATCACAAGTAAAGTTATGATGCTGACAATGACTCCTACTGGACAAATCCAACCTATTCTTCTTTTCCTTTATGAAAACAGTTCAATATATGTTTTTTTAGGGTTCTAAGAGCTTACAATCTTCTGAAGGAGATTTGGTATACTCAAAAATAACACTATGTCCTGATAAGAAGAGTTAGGGTTTCTAGTGTAGTCAGACAATTGCTCATATAAAGGGAGTCTTGCAGCATTAGTTGTTCTTAAAAACTAATTTGCTGGCAAGTTTTCACTTTAAGGCGGATATGGGTTGTGCAATAGGATCCCAGGGGTGAGATAGTGGGTGTAATCTGTGTGCAGGCTGCATGTGTGTGCATCTGAGAAACCCACTTTGTCTGACTGACACTTCACTGCTTAACACTTGGCTCTTTGTAACTTGTTTATCCAAGTGGGTGATATATTCTTGTTCAGGAAGACTTTTTTTGAGGAATAAGTTGTGATAGTCCAAGCCTATAATTTGATTTCAGCAACAGGCCTTCAGGGACTAGAGTATTTGTTCTAACTTGACTTTTCTTCTCCCTTCTGAAGGATTTCACTCAGGATATGCATACCCACTCACTTCCATGTTTAGCAAAGTGTGCTCGTTGTCCTGTATTGTAATCTCAAAGGTCAGGGCATTGAACCATTAAATATTCAATTTATTCATGTAGGTACATTGCACGTTTCAGTGTTTTCTTAAATGATTTGACATTAGCAAAAGAACACTCAGGCAAAAGAAACTGTGCAAAAGAGATAGGCCTTAGGCAGTACACAACAACAAATTATAACAGATATTAATACCAGATTTAATATACATATTGTTGTAAAACTCTTTCCTTCATTACAGTAATAATAGCTAGAGAATGACTGCTCATGCAATTTGCTGTACATTAACTTACAAAATTCTATTAAGCGTCTTGATAAAAATTATGTTACAAATTAATTAATTGATGTCAAATCAACATCTTTATATGCATTCAGCTGAGCAATATACAGATTTTTCTGGTGTGATTCTGTGCCACTGATTCTGAGAGCTCTTACTAGAGCTGAACTAAAACTGATGTGTTTTCCTTTTATTCATTTAAAGCAGACTTTCTTTCAGCTGTTTACTCATTTATGGTGTCTGCTTTTCATAAACATTGAAAAGCTAAATTTATTGAGCCCAGCATTCACTATCTTTCAATTTCTAGGTTATAGATATAAGATTTTGGTTGATGGTATATTTGCAGCTGTGATATCCCTTGAGGGAAATTTTTGATTTTCCCTCAAGGGATAAAATATCACTCCAAAATCAAGATGATTTTTAAAACATGTAAGCATATATTACATAATAAAAGAATATGAAAAAAAAGATAACAGAATGCTAAAAATAATTTTGTGCTATTAGGTATAAATTGCTTGCAGAGATCTTGTGGAAAACAAGTACCTCTCATCCTTTCACTTTTAGGATTCTGCTGGCATGAAGACTGCAAAGACATAAAATAACATTTTTCATATTAATGGACACCTTCCAAAAGACTATAATTTTGCAATTAGAAATATATGTTGCAAATTAAGGTTCACAGTATTTCCTGCTCTGAGAATTTAGCAAAGCAAAATTTTACAAATTATTGCCTCAAACATTTGGCAAGGAACAGTACTGACCTATAGAGATAGAATGTAAGGAAGATGATAATTTAGAGGCAAAACCTACCAACCTGCTTGTATTGACCGAATTAACTCTGAAGTTGTCCTAGTGAGATCAATAGGATTACTGGAACAGTAATACTCTACTTACTGAGGGCATTATTACGAGAAAACCTGGCAGAATTTGGCCTTTAATGTGTCTTACTGTCCAAAATCTTCCTTTTTTCCCAATTACATATTTTTCTGTATGTGTGTGTCTGTGTGTGTATGCATGTGTGTGCGTATAGATGTTAAACAGCTCCACTGTAGCTTTAGGAAATGTGGCTTTGGAACCTGGAAGTTTATATACTTATTTCAAACACAAAAATTCAAGTTTGGTAATTAATTTTGAAAATGTTTTCTTCTTTTATTCTGCAATTAGATTTATGAAAACCATTTTTAAAACTAACACAATACCAGGGCATACTCCTTCTACTTTTTTTTTTTTTTTCTGTTTAAGTGTATTTTTTTGCGACCACAGTAGCATTCTCCGCCTGGAAGGATAAGACCTCTTCCTCTCTTTGTGAAGCTAGAAAAATGCCATCTATGTTTGCTCTTCTTCACTCCTGAATCACTGAAAGCAATACAAAAAATGACATTGATTTAGTAAGAGTGGAGACTTGACCCTGACATTCCGAGCCCTCTTACGGACAGTGTAGCCCTTTAGTGGTGCTTGACATAGGTCTGAATCATACCTGAGGTACATATCATTTGCAAAAGGTGAGACACTTCACTGTTTTTTTCTCTTCAAGCACTAGTTATGACTTTCTTGCAACTGCTTGGGAGGGAATAAAGACTTGGGTGAAAATAATTATGAAACTTTTTGCTAGAGAATAAATTCCGTTTTGAAGCTAACATGTTTTTCTTTTTTCCTGTTAGCTTCTGCTGCTGCTGCCATACACTTGTCTTTTTTGCAAGTTCCATGTGCCTGAACACGATTGGTTGGCTCCATGTTCTCATGCTATTGTTCAAGATGTTTCTATGGAGAGTGATTTAATTTCACTAGATTTGTGGCTTTCTCCTGCTGTGCCGGTATAATGGCATTGAGGCAGATTGTTGAAAGGGAGCGTCTCAAGCCAGGTGGAGTTAATTAAGCTGAGGTAGGTACCCCCAGTCCTTCTCACATGCAAAAGAGTATAGAGGAAACCTGGCAGCTGATGATATAACAAATGTAAATATATTTTTGATGACAGATTATGTCATGTAAAAATAGTGAAAGCAACTGAAAACTAAGGCAATGTACTGTCTGCTTAAATTGCAATTCCCACTAAGAAAGAAGTAATTTATTTGCTGTGAATAAATGAACAGTCACAGGGCTTGAGAAAAACTCACTAAGTCTTAAAATGAGAGGACTTGATACACATGCAAAAAAGACAAGACCCCCCCCCATCCTCCCCTCCTTGCAGGGGTCCTTGTTATGGTTGTACATTGTTGATACATTGAATTTGGAAATTCCTCTAACTTCTGACATGCTAGAAAGTTACTGAAACATATTAGACACAAAAAAAGCAGATGAAGTCCTATATTACTTGTGGCTCATTCTGTTTGGAAAAAAACACTTGAGGTTCAAGATTTTCCTGAAAACAGCTAAAAATTTACAAGCTGCAGAAATGTAGACTTGCTTAAACTATGTTTACAATGATAAACTGGCATGAAACGAAGAAACAACATAGAGAGCAAGGTACATATAAGGAAATCTCATACTATTTTAAGTAGAATCAATGGAGAAAGTTGTCTTTACTTTTGCTTACATGAGTATATTTTATAAAATTAGTGTAATGCAGTATAAGATCCTGTGACAGAGTCAGGTGAGTCATCTGTAATAAAGAATGGAGCTAAGAGTGGTAAAGAAACTCTACGGATCTGGAGCTTAATGGGTTGAAAGGTAATGAAAAGATGAAATTGGGAAACAGCTAAAGGCCACAGCATGCTTTTCATCTTGAGGAACTAATTTCCCGGTGGAATGTATTTTGCAGCAGGAGTATGTTTGGTATGAAAATTAAATGGAAGCATAAGCAGTTTATCTAAGGTATTTTATCTAATCTCTGAGTATATTTTAAATCCATCAGAACAGAACCTCAGCTAAAAGACTAGCGTCTTTTATAACAAAGCAGTCAGAGGACTGAAATTAAGCACTCTCCTTACATCATCTGAGCATAGCATGTTTATTCCTTGTCTTACTCTCCGAGGGAATGATGTTGGGTCACTCAGAGGTGACTCCATCTATGCAAATGAAAAGTGATGGATCTTCACTTTCACTTGTAAGATGCCATGGTACAGAACTTATTCTAATTTTTGATGAAAAGAAATTTTCTGTCTATAAAGCAGACAAAGGCAGTTGCCAAGATCTTAACCCTGGTCTCCGTCTGTCACAAAGACTACAGCTGCCACACTGGGGCAGAGTGAGCAGCAGGTATGAAGGAGTCATGGCCTAGTTCTTTCAACACTTGGAAGAATAGAGCCAGCATTTGGCCTTGGAGTGGATTTGCTGCCACCCAGGTAGAGAGAACAACAGAGAGATCATCAGAATGACGTGCTCTTTTTGTGCTGCTGAACTTAGGACATGCGCTGAATAAGATGATTGCAGCCAAGTGTTTCTCACATTTCTGATTCCTTCTTAAGAGAAGAAAAAAGATATAGAATATAACATTATGTTTCCTGAGTAATTGATTCGATAATGGATTTCAGAGTGATGTGGAAATGGTACATAGCAAAGTATTAAATGTATTTGAGTTGTAGTTCTGGGCTTTCAGCTTCTAGGAGTTCTTACAATAAATATAGGGAAAGGAATCCTGAAGTTACTGATCCTCCTGTATCTGTTGTTTCTTCAGTTCCCTCTGTTTAATCAATAGATTATGAGCATGTCAAAGTTATTAGAAGGAAAATTCTTTGGATCAAATAAACTCGTGTTAAGATAACATCTAGTTAAGATGACATCTGGGATTAAGGTCAGCTTTTACCTACTATGAAGTAAGAGAAATGCTAACAAGCCTTAGAGAAATAAAATAATTCCAGCACAAATTTGGTGAAGGAAAATAAGGATATGAAGGTCAATAAATGTCTCTCTAATGGAAATTTTTCAAAGTTGAATTATTATATTCATTAAAAAAAATAATATCTAACATCCGCAATAATTTGTTTGACCAAAATAGTTGAGCTTAGTATTTTTTAACTAGAGCTTCAATCCCATCCTAGCTATTTTAAATTTAAGATTAGTTTTAAACACATCACTTAATCTTGTTTTACATATTTCCTGGCATTTTTCTGATTCTCTTGAAAGACTAGGACTGCCCATGAAAGCACCAAGCACATCAACATATTATTCAGTATTTCAGACACCTTCATTCCTAACTCAGAAAGAACTCATAATGACTGAAGAAGAGGACTTTATAGACCTCCATCAGGACTGCAGGTTAAAAGTTTAATTTTCTAGGAACTACAGTAGCTTTTGGATGGTCTCTGCATGAATTTTCAGAATCTCAAATAACTTCAACAACTGTCAGGTGTAAATACTGTATCTGTACCAAAAAACTGCCCTACACACAATTGCTTTCACACAGAAACAGTCATTTTTTATATATATATGGTTCACACAACTTCTACTCTGTCATTCAGTGATGGGTCCAACATTAAGAGAACCTTGTAGTTTGCAAAAAATAATTTTCAAAGATACTTTGTCCTCATAATCACACTGTCTGTCAAAGTAGCCATCTTGTAAAACTACAGGTTGTTCTGCCAGGGGGTGAAAATTTACTACAATGAAGTCAATGACGAACACCTAGAGAAACAGTTTTTCAGTCATGATGTTTCACCATAATATATTATGACTCAAAAATAAGTGGTGATTGTTCATAATTGAATTGTGATTACAGACGAAAAGTAATGAAAAGAGACAGTGAAAATGCTATCTATGTTTAGAATAAGGTAAAAAACAATGAATTAGTTGAAAAAATTTAAAATGAAAGCAAATAAATTACTTCATTTTTCAGAGACTGATATAATATTATTTAAAGGATCACATACTTGACCTATTCTTTCTTTTATTTATTTGTTTTTTTCCTCTAAAAATTATAGTAAAATAAATGTTATTCTTAAGTGTCTTCAGTACTTTTTTCAGTCACAATTCTTTTAAAAAACAAAAATAAAAAATATAATTTAAAAGAAATAAAAATAAAAAAGAAAGAAAAAAAGAAAAAAGAAAAGTTAAAGAAGAAAGGAAAATTAGAAAAAAAATAAAAATATAAAAGAAGAAGGTTCTGGGAAGGTTCCGGGAAGGGAAGGGGAGGTTCCGGGTACGGAAGGTTCCGGGAAGGGAAGGGGAGGTTCCGGGTACGGAAGGTTCCGGGAAGGGAAGGGAAGGTTCCGGGTACGGAAGGTTCCGGGAAGGGAAGGGAAGGTTCCGGGAAGGGAAGGTTCCGGGAAGGGAAGGTTCCGGGAAGGGAAGGGAAGGGAAGGGAAGGGAAGGGAAGGGAAGGGAAGGGAAGGGAAGGGAAGGGAAGGGAAGGGAAGGGAAGGGAAGGGAAGGGAAGGGAAGGGAAGGGAAGGGAAGGGAAGGTTCCGGGAAGGGAGGGAAGGGAAGGGAGGGGAAGGGAAGGGAAGGGAAGGGAAGGGAAGGGAAGGGAAGGGAAGGGAAGGGAAGGGAAGGGAAGGGAAGGGAAGGGAAGGGAAGGGAAGGGAAGGGAAGGGAAGGGAAGGGAAGGGAAGGGAAGGGAAGGGAAGGGAAGGGAAGGAAGTTTCATCATCCAAAACCAAACCCTAATATTTGACATTCATGAGAAAACAGAAAAATGTTGCAATTAATTTTTAGTAAATCTCTAGTTATAAGAAAATTGTGCTGTATAACAATAATTTTTTTCTGAGTCATTTGGGGAAGAACATGTTAAAATGTGTTTGCATGTCACACTTAGAAGAATAGCACCTGCACAGTGTCTTGCTGCTAAAATTGTTGTAATGTTATTAAGAACAATTCTAATAAAATATTAAATCAACAAAAAAATAAAAGCCCTCAGCACTTTCTATTTCCTGAAAACTCTTATTGTAAAGGAAATTGTGTTATCATGACCAGTCTTCCATCTAGAATGATTAGGCATGGAAAGCTATTACAAAGAATAAAAGCAGGATGGAAAACAATACAGTTGAAATGTAGCATACCGTAAAAAGCTGAAAGTATAGCGCACTAGAAAAATGTTGAAGGAAAGAAAGAAAAAATGTGTATTCCTTGAAGAGGCTTGAAAAAGGGTCAGCTTTTAGCAGTAAGCCAATATTTCCATTTGTGACCTCAAGGGACTGTTAAATAACAAGCAATTATTTCAGGCAGGAGTAGATATAAATGGCAGCATTCAAAAACCTATGAAAAGATAGTGTTAAAACTGGTTTATTACCTTTTAGAGTATTGTGGCTGTGTAGTTCTAGATATCACCAGGAATATTTATTCCCTGGGAAAAGATAAAATAATTACAGAATATTCATCAGAAAGACAAAATGATGAAACCAGTCAAAGTGTGTTGTAGAATAGTACATTCAATAGTAAATGATATATTAATTCCCTCTAATGAGTTGAAGGCAACAAATAAATAAGACTCAAAATGTATCTCCTGCTTAAAATCAAACATGACATGAGTGTTTAAATTGCATTTTTAGAGGCTTGTTTTTAAAGTTAAGTTAGGAGTTTGGAGTGTGGAGGTGAAACCAGTAATAATCTTAGTACAGTAACTATCTGCTTGCACAAAAAATGGAAAAGTGAAGTGCACTACTTATTTTTTTGTAGGTCGTGCCAAAAAATGTAAAATCAATAGCGAAAAGCAGGTATCAGATTTTGAAAATTTCTTTTAATATTATCTTTTTTGCTGTACTTTGAACAGCTGGAAGTCTTGTAATTTTGGGGACTTGAAACAATACATGCAGTCCAGATAGTGGTCTTCTGTTCTATTGACAGATGCAGTAAAGACTGATATAGGTAGAAGTAATTCTGAAATAGTTTGCCATAGTTTTTGTATATATAGTAATTTCATGATTACAAGCTGCACTGACTATAAGCCGCTTTGCCGGGTGTTGGCAAACATTTCGTTCTTTATCCATACACAAACCGCACCCAATTATAAGCTGCTCTGTCGTTCACAGCAAGGACCCACGTGCAACAAAGTTGCCAAATAGTAACAGAATTGCGGCATGGCGGGGTTTACTGGCTCGTCTCAGGCCATGAGGGCTTGGGGCTGCTGACGGGGCCAGGTGGCCCAGCTCGGCACTGCCGCTTGGGACCGGCCGCCGCCACCGGGCTCACTCGCCCCGGCCTGGCGCTGTGTTGCGGTGGTAGGGGGGCACGGAGCCCGCCGGCACCTGCGGCGGTGGTGGGAGGCGGGGATGGAGCCCCTCCACTCCCACAGTGGCAGCACGCGGGGACGGGAGCCCCTCGCCTCCCCCCGAGCCATGGGGCCCAGCAGGAGGAGCCCCTGGTCTTCCCCCCGGGCCGTGGGGCCAGCAGGAGGGAGCCCCCGCCTCTCCCGGGCTGTGCTGCCTGAAGGAGGGAGCTCCCCTGCCTCTCCCCGGGCCACAGGGCCAGCAGGAGGGAGCTCCCCCGCCCCTCCCCCCCTTCCCCCGCGCTGCCGGCATGGACCCCTGCTCCACCCGCCATGCAACACAGTAACCAATTTGTAACAATTGCGTAAATGCCAGGTTTTACTGGCAGGTGCTTGACTTGGCAGTTTGCACTGACTCGGTTTGCACTTCTGGGGTTGGAAATGTCAGAAAATTATTCACATATTGGCCGCTCCTGAGTGTAAGCCGCATTTCCCGTGTGGGAGCAAAATTTTGGTCAAAACAGTGCGGCTTGTTATCGTGAAATTACTGTAATTTGCTATTCATTACTTTTCCTCACTTCCTGTATTTTGAAAATCATAATAGTGAGCCTTCATTTGGGAATAGAAAAGGGAGACGTTAGTTGACCAGCTATGTAAGAAAGTAAGTAATTCCTCGGAGTCAATACAAAATGAATGTTTGCACACAATTAAGTGTTTTATTTAAATTATGAATATTGGAAAACAGGAAAGACATTCGCAGAAAGCAGAATTTTCTGAAAAATAAAATAATGTGGTTAAAAAAAAAAAAAAAGACAAAACGGTAGAATTTAACACCTTGGTAAATAATGGCAGATATATGTAAATAGAAGCAGTAAATAGCTGCACAATGAGTAGCCATCTGTATCCCAAATATACACAACAGAACTACCTTCCCAGCTGTATCTGATGTGAATAAAGTATCCATTTGTAAACCTGGTTTTGGCATGAACAAACGTGTCTTAAAGGTTGCCAATGTTTAAATTAACTCTTTGGGAAAAGGAATATATTTCCTTTGAGCGTGTACAATGCCAAGGTAAATGGCACCCTAATCCTTAATGAAAGCTTATCTGCACCTCCAGAACACAAACTGTGAGAGAGGGAATAAAAAGCCCCCAATGCACAGCATAAAACTTCTTTACTCTGTACTGTCTGCGTTCACAGCTGCAAACCTTGCAGTGAGTAGGAGCAGCTCTCCAGACCTGATAGTATGCAGAAGTGCCAAGTGAAGAGTTTTGCAACAGAATTCTATTCTCCTCATCAAGCATGTCCTTGCTCACATCTTTTTCCTCACTGCACAAACAATACAGAGAGTGCCTGTGCTCATATAACAAATATAACTCTAAAAACTGCAACGATTTGAACTTGATGCTTTCATTCCCCTGTTGATTTGCAATCCGTAATCCCCACGTACTGAAGACCTCTGAGAATGTATAAATAAATCTGTTAATTATTATGTGTTAAAATTAATTTAAATTATTTTAAAATTAATTTAACACTTAGTATTAGACACTGACATTTCTGTCCCAAGTGGTCTTATCAACACCCTAGTGCTGCAATTTCCTATTTACTTTAAACTAACTGAATTGTTATGCAGGCTATCACTTCAGATTTTTTAGAGTGCAAGGAAGTTCTCATTTTGTGGAGATTGGAGAGAAAAAAAAAGAAAACACAAACCCAACAACAACAGATAAACAACACTTGTGAAAATGTCAATGAGTTGCTGTATCTCACAATGAGTGCTGTCTAAATACTCTAAATAGTATTGAAACTTTACAATTTCACCAGCAAAGGTTTATTTCTTGCATCTCACTCCAACTTTCTTAATCTTTTAACAAGGTAAGGTTTCTGCCATTTTCACCTGGAATAACAGAGAAAATTGAATGCTATTTTGCCTCATTTTCTCAATAAGAGGCACTAAAGATAACCCCTAAACAGAAATTTAGATGTCTAAGTTTAAAGGTTGGTTTCTTTTTTCTTGTTTAAACTAGATATCTTTATTTTCTCTATGCAATAAGGGTCTTTTTTTCAGAAATTTCTAGAATAATCTAGTTCACTACCTCTAGTTTACCCACTTTTAGCTATGTTAAACCATTTCTTGGAGTTTAATTTATAACGGTTTATTCCACTTTACTTTATCTCAGTATTTTGGTATAGACTTCCCCAGACATGATTCAAAGCACTTGATACCTTGCTCTAAACTGTTCTCAGGAGAGAGACTTTTCTGTTATTTATATTGAGAAACTAAAAGACAACCTTCCTGAAGACGCACTCACAATTAGGCTCTATAAACCTTCTACCACTGTCCATCAGGAGCGGGAGAGAGAGAGAGAGGGAGAGAGAAAGGACATTTCCATAAATATTTTTCTTTAAGATACACTAAGACCTCAGATTTAGAAACCTAAAACCAAGAAAAGCAGCAAAAACTGAAGAACTACAACACAAACTAGTTATCTGCAGGACATACCCACTTGAATATGAATTCTTTACTGTCATAAAATGATAGATAGTGGGACATATGCCACAGATTTTGTTTATAGAGTACCAAAGGATGGAAGAAGGTAGGGAAAGATGGAGGCAGAAAGCATAATAAAATATAAACCAAAATAAGGTAACATTATCTCTAGAATTTTGTATTAGTTTGACATTGTTAAATTGTTATAGACTGTAAATGAAGAAACATTCAGTAACAAAAAATTAGTTTGAAGGATTAATGTAGTAATTTTGAGCATAATATATTACTGAGGTAAACATAAATGGTTTACTCTGGGACTAGATTTTAAAATTTAGCATTTTATGCCCATGACATCCATTTCAGTTGGCTTGGTGATTTATGATGATACATTAATAATACATAATAATAGTGTTAGGGGTAGGAAGTTTTTTTTGCGACTTTCTATGGAATCTTACATATTATAGTTCATAATAATAGTATGTGTAAGTTCAGGTGATTTATTGAGCATATCTCTATCAGAGACAGCATTCCTAGACATTTCAGAGATTGTGGTTTTAAAGAAATATTGTACAATAAAAACTACAAACATTAGGCACTGTTATCTTTTGTAATTGCTTTAGGGTTGGACTAGTTATTAACTTAAAAGAGACATTCTGTGTTTTACTGAAAGGACAAGAACTTTGTGCTGTTCACCCATTTATAATTAATGTAAGTAGTGAGCACTAAAACTTTCACTGAGATTTGCAGCATGGCTTCTGGTGTAGGGCTGGCTGGTCACTGGCTGAGACTATCTAGCAGACTCTCATTCTTTATTCTCATGGAAACTATATCTAACAGAATTTCTCTATCTCAAAATACCAGGGCCTCTCAAGCACTATCTGACAATCAAACACAGCCTGCTAATGCATTATTTCAAATTTTGTTGCTTACACTTATGAGTGTAACAAAGTAAGTGAAAAGGGGTTTGCTGCATTATGCTGAAAGATAAGATTCCTTTCCCCTTTATTTTTTTATATAATTTTATCTTTCTTTTATTTGCATTAGCTAGCACTGGAGGTTCCTAACTCGTATTAATAAGTGTATCAATACCAAGCATCTGTAAAACAAGAGAGGAGACATATGCTAAGTCAATTTAGGCCATCAAATATCCTATTGTATTGTCAGTCATTTCTGAAAAATCTGTTGAGAGTGTATAATCTATTTTGATATATGTTCTTTTTTAATATGAAATACAGATTGGAAAATACAAATATTATCTGGAGAAGATAGGGAATAATAAGGAAAACTGGCAATAAAGATTCAATTGTAAACCAACACGGTCAAGGAATATTAAGAAGCAATGCATTTTCACAGTTAAAAAACAAAATATGGAAACAGCAAAATTTTTTATTTCTGAAAAGATGGAAATATTCAAATTTAATTTATGGAAAGAAGAGTTGTAGCCTATGTTCAGAGTTGGGAATACTATTTTTATGTGATGTACCAGAAAAATTAAATCTCTCATCTCAGTACAAAAAATGGAAAACTAGAGCTGATTGTCTGATTGTACTATGGCATAGTATATATCCAAATGGGATTTTGAGGATTAAAGATATGCTCAGGGCAAGGAATCAATTTAATGTAGCAAACAACACTCATTTTTAGCTATTTTCAATAGCAAAACTTCAACTTTTCCAACATCATTGTTCAAGAAACTCTTAGAAATAGTTTAAGGAAATTTCCTTGCGATAAAAGGCTGTCTGATCAATGTTGTAGATACTTATCCTGAAGGACACTATTGACCAACACCTGTCGTTGTTCATGTTTACATTTCATGAAAAGCTTGAGCACAGAGGTAGAAAACACTCGTTATGAAGGTACTAACACTGCTTACCAATCCACAGGGAATTTTTACCACCTAATGAATGTATTTGGACTCCTGTTTATGGGAAAGGTATTTCCTTGATGAGAACTGAGCAGAGGCTTTCTGAAGGAAAATTCTAATCTATGCTGCCACATGCTTTAAAGACAAATGTAAGGAAAAAAACTGATTTTTTTATAAAACCAAACCAAACTAAAGACCCACTTGTTTTAAAAAGTGGTTTTTTTTCTGAAAACTTTAAATAATTATCGCCTTGCTAGGTCTCAGTGTATGTATATGAATGTAAACCCCAGGAATATGAGTGTGTTATGACAGAGAAAATATGTTAGCATATACACAGAGTCAGAGAATAGTTGAGATTGGAAGGGACATCTTGAGATGATCTAGTCTAGCCACTCTGCTAAAGTGTGTGTCCAGAACTTGTGCCCAGGCAGGTTTTGAATATTTTCAGAGAAGTAGACTCCAAACTTCTCAGGGTAGCCTATTTCAGCACTCTGTAACTCCCAGCATAAAGAAGATTTTCCTCATATTCAGATTGAACTTCCTGTGTTACAGTTTGTGCCATGTTTCCCCTTGTCTCATCACCGTAAATCACTGGAAAGATGGACATGGCTGGGCACATCCTCTTGACACCCACTCTTAAGATATTTTGAAACATTTATAAGATCCTCTCTCCAGGCTGAACAGGTCCAGTTCCCTCAGCCTTTTCTCATAAGAGAGATGCTTCTGTCCCCTAATAATTTTCACAGTCCTTCACTGGAGCCCCTCCAGTAGCTCCTTCTTTTCCTGGAACTGAGGAATCCAGACACAGCACTCCAGATGTGGCCTCACCAGGGACAGGATCACCTCCCTCAACCTCCTGGCAATTCTATTCGTAGTGCATCCCAGGATAATATTGGCATCTTTGGCCATAAGGGCACTGCTGACCCATGGACAGCTTGTTGTCTGCAAGGACTCCCAGGTCCTTCTCCACAGAGCTGCTTCACAGCAGTCAGCCCCTGCCTGTAGTGGTGCATGTGGTTATTCCTCTCCAGCTGCAGAACCTCAAATTTTATATTAAACTTTTTTTTTTTTCCAGTGAGAAATTTTTCCCATCTACAAATATACATCCAATGGCTAACATGACATTACTATTAAAGAGAGAAAACGAAATTCTGTGTTGTTAGATCAGTGAGAGAACAATAAGTCATTCTTTAAGTGTCAGAGTAAGAATTTATAATCTTTTTCTCAGAAGAGGAGATCCTTAGGCAAAGTGCTTTGCACCTTGCTACAACACAGGGTCTCTCTTCTCCAGTAAGTCTCAATCACAGGTTCCACTGGGTAGTGTAGCATGGTTTAAGTTGATCTGATTCATCAAGTTACCATTTTTCATCAGCCAACTGGGCTATCACCTGTTCCTTCCCCAAGCTGCACCTTCAGGCAAAGTCTGACCCTGTTAAAGATCCTGAGAGTAATTTCATGTCCCAGTACAGACCCATGCAATGCCGCATGACAGAGCCATTCCCCAATGCTGGGGTTTGTGGCACCACAGCTCCTGCCTTGTTAGCCTTGCTCCCAATAGCTGGATCTTACTCTATGCCTCACAATGTCACCCAGTACTCACCAATATATTGCATACATCTTCAACAGTCTATACCTCGTGCCTTTCTTTACTCCTGTTGTCTGTGCAATCCTTCCACTGCAGGTCATGATGGTCCTCATTCCTCTGTGCTCTAGTAAATGGCACCAGATTGGCCAGCCATGCTTGTTTAAGGGTTAGAAAAAAAATGCAGAAGAACCTTAGAAAATATTAAAGCATCTCTTGCTGTCTTACACATTATTGGGAAAACTTCTTATTACAAATTCTGCCCTTCATGCCCCTATGCTGGAGGTTGTTGCAGGAATTTAATGTTCCTAAACACCTCAAGAGCTTTTAGAAAAGTAGACAAAACTTTTTGCATTACAAGCTTCTCCCTTTTAAATAGAAATTAAATCCTAACAATAAATGCAAGGAAAACTCCACACCGCCCCCCCACCCCCACCCCATTTTTTTCTCTCATTTGTGTCCCTCTAGTCTCATCAAAATAAAATAAAGCAAATTCCAGGAAAATATGGAATTCCTTCTCCTCCAAAAGGTAATAGAGAAATGATGGGATTTTGATTCTGTTTGGGATCTCAACCATAGGGCTTACACACACAGTCACATAAACTCACTCTCTTATCCACACATAGACACTCCCAGACATATGTAGAAACATAAATATATTATTTAACTATTACCTGAAACTATTAGGCCAAGAAACACTAAACCTATCAAGGAAGTCTGAATTATTATCCTGGTATAAAAATGTAGACTTCCTTGACTTTGGGCAGTTGTGAGGGATGAAATCTTGAATTAGAGAAAAAAAAAAAAATCTTTTGTTATCTAAATTTTTTCTATATCGGTTTTCACATTGCAAGAATAATTTTTCAGTACTGAGAGTCAAGTGTCCATTATTTAGCTGTGTACATCCCTACATTTTATAGTACAAATGTACTTGGTCCTGTTTAACCTCCGCTAAGGTTGAGAGGTCAATCTTTATTTTCATAACTTTTACATCAATGGGAATACTCCAAATTCATAATGCTGACACCTCAAAATCAAACTTACCCTTATGCCCAAAAAATTGCATTGAGAAAAATCATATCAAGATCCAGCTGAGAATATGGGGAGTAAAAATGCAGCACGATCATCACATAAAAAATAAACCTTAAAATACAGGGGGCAATAATGCCACAGATGATATCTCATAAAGGACAAGCACACATATCTGTAATTTAATGCACTATCTGTACTAAAAGAACAATTATAATGTTTTAAATATTTTGAACTCTTTCCTCATTTTTGGTTAAGAAGGAGTGGCCAAGTATTTTTCTTGATATCCTCATCAGTCCAATTTTAAACAGATATGTGACTTCTGTATTATAAATATAGTGAAAGGTTTTGAATAATTTCTACAGCCAAGTTTACATTTTTAATTTCAGACTTTCTTTATGAACAGTAAACCTTTCTGTTTGTTTCTAATAAAAATTAAAAATAACCAGTCTTATCCTTTTCTTCTTATTGAGAAGTTGAAATAATGCATACCTCATTCAAAATATAAACCAAAAAAGTCCTGTTGAACAGAAAGGTTTGGTTACTTTTGTCAATATAGTGAATGCAGTGTTAACAATATTGACTTCACACTACTCCAGAGAAAAAATGTGAGGTAACACAACATAGGTGGTATGGTCAGGAAAAATTACTAACAAACTAAAGGCATGCTCTGAGTGATTAATGCTTTGACTTTATCTGAAGTTGGATTTTTTAGCAGTAGAAAGAAAGAATTTGCTTCAAATTCAAACAGTTTTTAATCTTCTGTATATTTATCTATGTTTTAATTAAATGCCAATAAAATTCTATCCAAACATTACTTGAAATTTGAATTTTAAGAGTAATTTCACGATTATAAGCCGCACCATTTTGACTAAAATTTTGGTCCGAACCCAAAGTGCGGCTTATAATCAGGTGCGGCTTATATATGGACAAAGAACGAAAAGTTGCTGTTTCAGTATGGAGGACAGGTGTCTGCTGAGAAAGGCAGGAACTTCTCTTTGAAATGGAGAATGTAATTGCCCTCCCTCCAAATTATTATAATTTTGAAATCAAGGGGCTTTCAGGCAAAGACATGGGAATTAGGAATAACAGTTCTTTACTAGGGAAATTAAAATAGAAATACAGTACTACAAAGAAACAAACCCCAAACCCTGACACAGCCAGAGTACAACCTGACACCCTGTCAGGCAAGGTGTGTTGGTTGCAGTCCCATTAAATGGTGGTTGCAGTCCCATTAAATGATGGCTGCAGTCTTCCTGCAGTGACAGATGTGATTCAGTTGGAGCAGTGCTCCTGCAGAAGGTGCAGTTTTCCTCCAGAGATCCAGTGATGATGTGGAGAAATTCAGTTTTCCTCTGGAGTCCAGTGGAGAAAGGGGCTCCCTTAGTGTCCCAAAACCTCTGTTTTTATCTTGGTAAGAAATGTTGGGCTCTTCCCCCTGGCTGGAGAAACTTCCAATGGGATGAAGTAATTTTATCAGTCACACAGTGGGACTCAATGCAGAAAATGACTCGGTGGAGGAAGGATGGGTTGTGAAAAGATAAAGAACAAAGCCCTGCCTGGTTTCAATGGATGGCCCATTAGCAGAATATCTGCCATTGAGATAAGGATCACTGTCCCCATCCTCAACAGATGGTGATAGAATAGATAGCTTTTATCACACTCTGTATTGTAATGTTCGGCTTATAATCAGGTGTGGTTTGTATATGGACAAAGAATGAAATGTTGCTGACACCCAGAAGTGCGGCTTATAATCGTGAAATTACTGTAATAAAACACAGAGGGAAAAAAAGAAAAAATAATCTTGTAATTTATCTATTTTCTTTTTTTCCAACTGAAAATCAAAGTACTTTTTTCTGCTCTAGGAAAACTTTGTAAGTGGAAAAATATTTTTTGGGAAATCAATGGCTGCTTCTATTTCATTATCTGTGATGTCTCTTTATAAAAAGTGGCAAATGTAAATTCATTCTTATATTCAAAGTTTGCTGTCCTCTTCAACCTTTAATTCATTATTAACTCAATAAATACTCAACACATAAGGATCACATTGGAGCTGGTTCTTGTCCAAGATATTTAGATCAGCAAGAGAAGAAATTGCACGTAACATTTGGATTTCTTTTATGCTCCCAATGTTTCTTGCTGTAGCTCTCTATGCCTAAGAATACTAGATAACAGTAGAACTTTTCCTGAAGGAAGCCAGTAGGTGTCTGAACTGCTAGATTCGTTCCACAAATCTAGATGTGCACACACATTCCCCTGTGTGTGCAAGAGACATAAGATCTGTTAGAAGATTATTAACAGATTTAGAGGAGTACTGATCAGCATCCACCTCTGAATGTGACCTTTGGTAATAATTTAGCGCAATATTAGGTAAAGATATTTGCTGAACTCAAGTAAAAGACAGAAATGAGATAACACATTCAGAATTCTTTCCTGGGAAGTCTGACTACCAATACATGAATAAATCTACATTACCATAGATCTAAGAAAAATCCAGTGTCGCTCATGAGGCTCAAAGCAGGAAAACTAGATGTAGAGGTGGCTGGAGGAAATAAATGGCTGGGCTAATGGTTTAGAACATAAAAGACTAAAGTTTTTTAAACTGTCAAGAAATTCCTATGTGACCTTTTTCCAAAAGAGAGCAAAAGATCCAGATGGCAGTCACATCATTTGATATGTGTAGGAGTAACCAGGCTCTCCAAGTCACATGTTCGTTGACTAATTCAGTTCTTAAAGAGCTGAGTGCAAGAATCAGAAGAGCTGCAAGACCTTAAATATTTAGCATATTTGAGGCCTAATTTATGAATTTACGGAAGCTTGGAGTTTGAAATATATATGCTATTTGTGGATGTAAAGTGTCTTAATATTTTTCCCTATATAAAAAAATTATATAAATAAAAATTAAATAAATGTCAGGATATTGGCCTATAGTCGACCTTTTTAAAAGCCTCTAAAGTACCAGTTACTGCTGTTCATACCCATGCCAAATAACCCTACACCCCATGATTATGTTGAGTGAATCTGAAATTCATGCTTATTAATAAGCATGATTAATGCTTAGCGTATATAAGGATGACAGAAAACAATAGCTACTTAGTTCATCATTTGACAATTGTTACTTTGCTGCTTTCAATTATTTATTTCTCAAAAAGCATTTTCTTCTCTTTTTCCTCCAACCATTTAATCTCTTATTTCCCTATTTTTTGTAAGATATACATAAAAAAAGGGGGGAAAATGCAAGGGGGAAAAAAGTCAAATCATCTTTATGTTCTAAAGGTAAAAGAAAGTGGTGGTTATGCACAGCCTTAGTTGTGTAGACATTGCAATGGTATCTGCCATATATGACAATTCAGTGAAGCAGCAACAGCCCAAGGACCTGCCCAGATGTGTCTTCATCACAAAACCATGAATAATTTTTGAGCCATATGTGGCATTTAAGACCTTATTATGTGGGTGATTTCATCCGAAGCTCTTTTAAACATTGTGACAATGGATTCCTTGGTTTCAGTTTCCTATAACTTATTGTTAGTACTGACGGCTAGAGCTGTTAATGAGTACTCTTTGAACTGCAAGTACTGCTATTTTCCTTCAATGAACAAGAAGTTCTGCTAAAAGAGGCCAAGATTTCCAAAAGCATATGAATGCCAATCAATGCTTTCCATAAGTATTAATATTTCATGGCAGTGATCAGACTGAAAATACCATTCTTCTATTGTACAGCACTAAGTCGTGCATTTTCATTGAAACAAGTGAGAATTTTCCTGTGAGTAATCCTTTGTGCAGAAGGGTAATGGAAAAAGTAAGGTTTTCAAAGAATTGTCCAGAAAATTTTGGTGCCAATTAAATTCCATATGATATTGCATGGGATTTCAAGAAAAGTAAGGGAAAAACAAAGGTGTATTTCCTTGATTTTTCTGCAGGACCAGTTCTCAAATGCTGGATTTGTCACTCAGGAGGGAAAATCTCTTTCCAGTGGTTTCTTCTGCCTTATGAGTTGTGACTACCGTTTTATGTCCTTGTTTATTATCTCCTGGCTATAGTATTTAATAGGAGTACAGAGTTGTCCACATTCCCTTCAGAATGTGGAAGGATTCACAGAAAAAGTAAAACAAATTTACTTTCATCTAAAGTGATATAAGTTTACTTTTTGGACCACAGGGAGCTCTGTCTGGTTTTACAATAAAGTAATGACACAGGTTTGGGATTCTTACCATGAAGTGACATGATATCCTGAAGCTAAGAAAACCCCCTTATTCCCTAGTATTTCTCAGTAGGTTTTCAATCTGAATGCTTTCTTGTGTTTCTTTGCAAGCTGTCATTTCCAAAGGACTATAGCTAAAAGATCAAAGCAATCATACTTTAGCAGTTAGCTAAAAAACGTTGCATTCACTCATTAAACAGTGTTGAAAAATAGATATTTTCTTTTATAACTATAATGAAGTTTCAGAGCCTGAAGAATCAATTCCACATCAAAGAATCACTGTCATGATAAATATATTTTTTTCTCCTGCCTAACAAAACTTCATGGAAGGATTTGTGACATATTAAAACATCAATTTGTGAGAAACATTTATTCTAAACTTTTAAGTAATTAGATTCAAATCCCACACAAGAAATTTTTATATCAGACATTCCTGAAGGGATGAACCAAGTCAAAACCACACTGCAGACATCAGTAGGCAGTGCTGTAAAAACAGAGAAAGAGCTGTTTTTGCCATACGTAGTCTATGAAAATGATACATGATAGAGATTCACTTAATTCTGTTTCTGTGTGAGTGTCAAAGTAATTAACTGTACAGAAACATGTGGCTCAAGCATGTAGACGGATCACCTTGGTTAGACAAATTAATACATTTCAACTCTGTGGTGGCACTCTTTGCGGTTACAGGCAAAGCAATTTAACATTGAAAATATCTTGTTTCAATCTTCCAGTAAATTTCTAATATATAGTTTAGATCCCATATAACCTTCTGTATTTGTGTATGGGTTTTGTAGTCCTGAAGGTAAATTTTCACTGAAGGCATTTTCACAAGCATATAAAAAAAAGGACAAATACTCTGGTGTTTGTTTTCTGGTGAGCCAGACACATACATATAGCATATGTCATATGAATGCAACTAACAGGATTTGCTCTATTCACTTACATAATCTATTTTGGGAAAAATCCTAAATGAAAAAAAAGAGAGTATTTCTTGATTTGGATGATACATTTCAAAATTTCCCTATGCAGACAAAGAAAATCCTTGTCACTAACTATGAAGATCCTTGATTATAAATGAACGTGTTTTTTTTTTTGTAACTCATTTGTGTTTTGTGCACTGTATTATTATACACTAGACCTGAAGTATTGAGGGAAATAAAACATCATCAACATTAAACATATATTCTTTCAGACTGCACATTTTGGGAAATACGTAAACTATTACCTGGGATTTCCAATGTGATCTTTAAAGCCTTACTACTAGAAAATAATTTCTTTAAAGAAAAACATTGTGCTGTTCCACTTCTCCCCTACCCCGTGGAAATAAACAGAGTTTTCCAAGAAAAATACCTGCTGTTTATTCTCTTCTTAATTGATCCAGTATAAATCCTACATCTGCTTGTGTTCTGTTATAAAATGTGTCAGTTCTACTAACGAGTGATATTGATTCCAAAATTTGACATATTTGGTAAAATAGTATAGCATTTTTTTAATGAGGAAAACTTTAACAGATTTTTGCAACCCTTCTCCATTTTCAAGATATCACTAGGTGAAGGTTATTACCTCGTGAGAGAGCTCTCAATCAACTTAGCAGTTGCTCTACTTATTTTTGCCAAAAATACTAGAGTGGAGATGCTGTGGTGTATCTGATGGGTGACAGTGTGTGGGAGGAGACCCCAAACACAGATGAAATTACAAAAATACATCATGATGTGCCATTGTTACCGTTTAACTCTACTCATAAAAGGTAGTTTAGGGCACATAAGTCTATAAGTGGAATAGTAATTTTTAGAGAGTTTACTGCCATCCTCCACAACCCAAACTGAAGAAATGGCACTCCCTACTTCCTTAGCCTGTTGAGATCAGAAAATAATTGCTGTTATGACTATGAATCACAACCAAGTTACTGTCAGAGAAATGTAGTTTATTTAAGCCCCTTTTTAATATCCTTTCTCCCAGCTGCATTAGTATTAGTAACCACTTACGTCATGGATACTGAAAATAACTCTTTTCCTGTTATGATTTAGATCACAATCTATAATTTGCTAATTTTGATTTTTTTTAATTCTTGAACTGTGAGTTAAAATTTTAAATGTTGAAAATTATGGTTCAAATCTTTGATTTAAAAGACCACTGATTAAAAGGTTTTGATTTTTCATAAGATATGAAATAAATTATGACAACAATATTTATGATAAAAATAATGATTAATTTCCTGTGGAACTCTTGTAGAAATTTACATATAAACATACATGTTGGTGTATGTATAGAAGTGTCATTTATATACAGCTTTTTATTTTTTTTTTAGCATTATAAATTGAAAAGCCCTTCTGAACTTCACGGATAGTTCCTAGATTCTGACATGCTTTTTCATCTTCTTAAATAGATGCCCTTAACATGTTTTCCCTAAAAACACAAAACCATCTATTTTAGTTGTAATAAAGGGTTTAGTATTATACTTTTAATGGCGAAGTTGCAACAGAAGTTTACTGGAGATAGTGGAATCTAGATAGTGTTTGGAATAAACTACTTGTCACTGTGTGTAATGTCTGGGTGATGCAACCTGGCTGTAGATGCAGCAGTCAGTACCTGGAGCAGTGGAAAGTTTAAAAACACTGACTAAATAAAAAGATATGTACATCAAACATGCATATTATATTTATACAAGATATTATTTAAGTTATATAAGCATGCATGTAATTAATAAATTTATTGGATGCTATTTTTGTGCTTTTGAGAGAAAAAAAGATAAAAGCATCTGATGGCTCTGAAGCATTTTCTTCTGAACTCTTTTTACACTTGATCCTGTATGTTGACTGACAGATTAATAATTTTAAATAGATTGAATAGATTTAAATAGATTGAATAATTTTATGAACCAACTAAAGAGTTTTCTGATATCTTTCGTTGTACATAATTTGTTAAAAGAATGTATAGCTTAAGGGGGTTTGTGTTTAGATTTCAATATACTAACCTGAAATACTATTTTTTTGTTTCCTCCATAAAACAGCTGAGTTTCTCAAACATTATTATAATAAGGTATTTTCTTACTGTCCTAAGAAACATATAGTTATCTCAATTAAAGCATTATCTAGCCTCTCTCACAGAATTGGTTGTTTAGAGATTTTTATGCTCTTAGAAACCTTATCAGGTATGAACAGCTAGCCTTTTAGATGATGCAACTCCTCTTAGCAAGGATATATCAACACTGTGGGATACAAACTCTATTTTGTCGTAAAAACCCTTAGCTAATCTACTTCAACCACTGGTGAGCACTCCATCGGCAAAAAAAAAAGCCCTGCTATTTTGATAGTAGATTTCAGATGCATGCTAAATAGTGATAGAAGGGTGGTAAATGGAACCTTATCAGGTTACCATGGATCAGAACTGTGATAAGGCTTCCTCAGGACCGTATCAAATGGAACAAGGGCCTATTCAGAAATACCTGACAGAAGACGCACCGTTATAGTGGGACCTGTCTAATTGACAGCATGGCTTAAGTGTGGAATTTCTGATACATAGAACCTGCTGACTGCCTCGACTCCAGCAGTCAGTTCTGTGTTTGGGCTATTTCAGGGTCAGTTTTGTGAGTTAACCAAAACCAGGGATCTGTATAAGCAGGCAGAAAATTTTACAACAAGCTTCTATTATTTTTTTTTTTTTTCCTTTTTGGCTATTTGTCTCCATCAGGTAAATACGTAAGGTTCATAACTAATGAAGCGTAATGCATCTCTGAATATCAGTAATGTTTGGGGTTTTATTCCAAGTTATTTATACTGAACTGATTTACCATCACTTTCCTTAATTTTTAGGCAGGGTGTTAGCTCTCTAACAAGTTCTCAGGATGACCTAATTTTCAAAGTGATTCGTGGAACGAGAAGACACAGACAACTGGACACATGCAGGAGCCATCTATTTAAATGAGCTTTAATTTTGATGCTTTCTGTTTGAATGTCCCGCTTCAGTTTCTCTATGCTCTTACAAAGCTCTGTTCCTATTGAACAGAGCTTTAATTTTGATGCTTTCTGTTTGAATGTCCCGCTTCAGTTTCTCTATGCTCTTACAAAGCTCTGTTCCTATTGAACAGAATTTTAGTTTATCAGAAGTTGACAGTGAAGTAACTAAAGAAAAATTTAAAAGAAGTTGTATTGTTTGCCCTTGGTGCCATTCTATGGACATGGGAACTGTTTAATTTGCAGAGAAGACATTCTCCCATATGTCATTCCATTATAATCTTTGCGTAAGGAAATGCTTATTTGAGAATTGCAGAGTGTAATAAATAATGGCTGGAAAGAAAAGGCAGGACCAAAAAATTAAGGTTTTGAGGTGTTTAGATAAAAAGTTGTACCACTGGTTATCACCTTCTGACCTTCCTTGAAAGATAAATATCAGATGTTTTGGACATCTAAACACACAGTGTTAAAATAGAATCAGAGCAGAATATTGTTTTTCTCCTTCCAGGCATGTGTTTATTATGTGCTGTAAAAAATTTCTATAAAGAGTGTTCAGTAGAGCCTATAACCTGCTAGTGGCCCTCTTGAAAACATTTATGAACAGCAAAATGTGTTATATTTAATCAGGTAGTTAACATTAAATCAAGACATTATTTGTCTCAGGGAGTGCAAATTTGCTGTTGAGGCAGATTAACTGAAAGAAAGCACAAGTCATAAAAAACAGAGAGTAAAATCAGTGGCTTGGGCAGAAGAACTCCATATAAACAAGGAAAGTAATTCTTTAAAAAGAATATGTAAGTATGTGTTTGATACAGAAATAATTGAACAGAGTAGTTGCAAGGGTACAGATAACAGGGGTGAAAAGTCCATTTTGTAATGTGCTGTGTTGTGTTCTGGAATGGTGTATTTCTGCACATATCCAGCTACTCAGTAAATGACAAATTGCTAAAGAGCTGAAAAAAGGAAACTGAACTGAGGATTTCTGGACTGAGCTAAAAATTCTCTCAAAAATTCACTTTTGAAAAACGGGAATTACATGTGCTGTTGCACAAGTATGGCTCTATAAATAATTGGCCCAATATTTGTGCTCAGAATCTTCTTTCCATTGCATCATCTTAGATACATGAAAACCAGATACAGCTAAGAAACTAATCTGGTTTGGAATACTTTTACCAGAGCAGGGAAAAAAGGTTTCAAACACCAGTTGTTTTCTGAGTTTTCTTGAATGCTTTTTGTGTTGTAAATTTTGTAAAGTAATGCCAGCTTTCAGTTTACTGCTTCTTGCTTTACAGATACTCTTTTATACAATATAAGACTTCAATAGATGTACCTTGACCAAGAATACCAGAGATCTTCGCTGGTCTGTATTACATGTTCTATATAGGTTGAAACAGTTTTCAATACTATCAGTAGTACTTTAATTGTATAAAGAGGAATACAGTTGATTAGCTGCTATAGTCAACTCCTTTTTTAATCTTGTTTGATAAAATGGGAAATACTAAAATGGGAGTGCTTTATTTTCCATTGAAAACATTTTTCCTGCATGACAAGTGGAATAACTTGTTTGTATCCATTCTTAGGCGTTAGGAATTGTTTGACTCCATTCAAAATTCTGAGTGAGTTTATTTGAGTTTTTAACTTGATTTGGATTTCATTGTTTGTATTTGACCGTAAGAAATGAAATATAAGCATGCTACAAAACAGTAGCAAGTTAAACTAAAGCTCAGAATTTATGTTCATGTTTTGCTTCATACAGCAGTCAAAGCTCTTATCTCTACAGGCAATCAAAGTGTAACAGGCTGGAAAGGTAAAGTTCTAAACTTTTGCACAAATTTTTATGTATTATAATGTACAAAATTTTATTTTGTTTATTTGTTATCTAGTTTCTTCTTTAAATACTAGAACAGCTAATGTTTTATGCTGCTAGAACGGGAAGAAATTATAGCATAAATCTGGAGGGAAAAGAAAAAAGTTTGTGTAAAGCAGCAAGATTAGAAGAAATTTTATTATAACTTTGTTATTTACAAACAGATATTTCCCGCTTTTTAAAATTATTTATTAGAAGACCAAAGTATTTTTAAAAGCATATGAATTTTATTGACCATCATCTTAGGTAGGCTTAACTCATACCAACATCTGCAGGTATAAAGAAAGAATGATAGGAAGAAAATTTAGGATTGTCCTCTGGATTTGTGCACCGAGGAAATTTTCTAAAAGTTATACAGCTATGTGAATTAATTATTTAAAATATTCACATATTAAAACAAACAAACAAAAAATTTTCTTCTTTCTGTGGTATATCAGACGTCAGCACCCTGATGGCAAAACATGAAGAGAAATTAAATCAACACTAGTCTCTTGGATATTTAAGAAAAAAATGTTGATGAAAACATAATTGCAGGAATTTTTAGCAGTTTTGTGATAAACTTTCCTTATTTTTTTAAACCTCTTATGTTAGGATAATGATGTAAATAACTTTGCTGTTTTTTTTGCTGTACTGAAGAAGTCTGTGCAACTTCAAGATAGTTCAACAAAATTACTTGACTCATTCTGGCTTTAGAGGATTATCTGTTCCCCACTGATGTCAACTTTTGACATGTGTGTGTTCTGTATACACAATTTGGTACATATTTAATATATCAACAGCAATGGGAGTCATGGGTATCTGGGGATAATTCCACTGACTACCACAGTGCATGCAACTCTAGGGGAAAAGTTATTCCAACATAAACAGTTTTGATGTTGCCAACCTCCCCAATATTTGATAATTTCTCTGTGGCCCAGCTGTTCTCTAGTCTTCACATATACAGATAAAGCTTTTACTTTGAGAAGAAGAAAGGTTTTTACTGCTTGGTGGAGGAGTTTGAGGCAGGCTATAAAACAAAGCTTGAAGCATTATAGGCTTTTAGCCACAAACGCCCCACAACTACTTAATATAATGTGATCATCCTTTATTTTTTTATTATTTGGCATGATCTGGGGGAGAGGAAAAATTGGTGCTGGGAGTTTGGGAGAGCCCTACTGTGTCTTTTAAGTCCTTAACATTGTGAATGCTATTCTTTTGGAAGAATAAGCAAATATGGCACATATTCAAACTCTAGAGAAGTCAGTGTAATTCTAGTTGAATAAAGACATTCAGATTTATTTTTCTACTGACTTCTGGAGTGCAAGGCCACCTTTTTCCATAAGTAAGAACTTCCACAGAAATAATTTCATGTTAAATATTTACTATACTTTGATTAACTTAATTAGAATATAAAATAGGAATCCTGAAAGTTTCGTTCATGCTGGAACCCTTAACAGGTAAGACATCAGTCTGAGAAGAGCATTATAAAGTTTACATTAATTGTATTGCTTTTTTGTGTTACATTTATAAGGTGATGCATTACATATAAAAAGTTACTTTTAAAAAATCAGCACATTTTCTTAAATATACTCAAAGGTAGAATCTTCACAGCTAAATTTCCTTGCTAATAAATTGAGACAGCATGTGTTCAAAATGAGTTATCACAATATAAATGGTTTAATGAAAGTTTCCAATGGTCAGCTCTGAATTGAATTTGGATTTAGCTGAGAAGGTTTTCTCACAACTCTGTATGCTTCCAAAGAGAGAGGTTAATCCTTAGGAATGCTAGAAAATCACTGGGTAAACTGATAATAGTACATTTTTATGATTCTGTCAAGTATAGCCACAATTAAAAAGTCCCTTTGTGGGCTGAATACAAAGGCTTTGCAAGCCGCAAGTGGTCCGTGGGCTGTGATACAGAGAATCTTAAGCTGGTGGATATTGACGTAGCCCTATTAAAGTCAATGGCATTAACACCTCTTTTATACTAGCTAACAATCTGGCCTGTGATCTGCCCCCTACCCTCTCCATTATACACTGTGTTAACAGATTGTCAGACATCCCTTGAGAGAAAATGTATATCCTGCTAGACAAACTAGTTTTACATCTAGACATGATTTTCAAACCAAAAGTTTGATCAGAAGCCCAGCAAAATAAAACAAGCACCTGGAAAAAGTGCTGAATTTCTAACATTTTCCCTTTTCTTTTTCCTTTTCTAAAGTTATAATCTAGGAACTGTACAACAAGGAAGTCAAAGACAGCCTCAATAGAGCTATTATTTCCCCTCCTGCACAGGTGGTAGGCTCAGATTTTCCCCTCCCAGTGCTACGGCCAGTGCAGCTGTATCAGAGCATGTATAATTAATTAATTATACATGCCTTACTATATAATTAAGTATAGGGGTGGTGTAGGGGGATACATCAATGAATTTATAGAAGAGAAATAGGAGGCATATTGTAACTCTGATTCACAGTTTGTAGGTTTCTCCACCCCCTGGGGCAATGAAACTGCCCTCTGTAATTGAACCCTCAGCTTGTACCTTTTTTTTAAAAACAGCAGAACAACAATGTCAATGAATAAAGAGACTGTGCTCTAGAGTTCAACTTCAGCCAAGTTGCAAGGAGAAGAGACTAAGATCTCAGAGGTAACAAAGCTGAAGGCTGACTTCTGAATAAGTGTGGACTCAAAGCAAGATAGTGCCAGCACAATTAGAAGTGCAGCAGTGAAGCTCAGCATAGGCAAGATCTAGTTGCAACACTGGATCATATGTATATGGTAGGGTTTTTTCCATGTGATTGAACTTACCCTCGCTAGAATTTTAAAAAGAACAACCTGGAAGAGAAACTCTAGGGTATGTGGTTATGTTGAAGTGTGATAGGATTGCAAATATCTATTTAGATGATAAACTGTAATTCACATTGTTTGTTTTTTACAGGGTATATTTAAGTACACAGTTCTAATATCAGTCTTTACCTTCTCTCCCACATGTTCATCTTGAGCATCTCCTTGCTGTCATTATTCTGCAAGAGAAACAGTCCTTTGTTGGAAGGTTAATGAATGTTTTTAGCTTTTTGTATTTTTATTTCAATTATGCTGAGAAAAAAATGTTAGTAAAAATTCAGGTAAAGGTTTCCTTTACCATGAGGAAACCAAAAAAAAAAAAAAAAAAAAGAAAAAAAAAAGAAAAAAAAAGAAAAAAAATTGATGGGAGCCCAATGTTCTTAGAAAAGCATGAATAATCAGAAATAAGCTAAGGGTTGAAGCTGAATGACTCTGCCAGTTTTGTGGAACAGCAGCTGGCCTTGATTTTAATACCAGCTGTCAGACATCCAATTTAATATTTATCTTTGACTTTCCATCATTGGAAGTGTAAAGACACCTCTTGGTTATTGCTCAGATGAGAAAATATGTGTGTAAGGTTTGTTGTAATTCATATGTGGCAGTCTTCTATGTATCAGCAAGACTGTGCTGAAAAACCTTGTAGACTATAGTTTTTGTAATAAATTACCTGGCTACAAAGCGATATTTTAAGACCTCAGAGGGAGGTGGGGTGTTTGGGGGCTGTTTGTTTTGTAGTGGAAATGGTGTGAATGTGGATGAGTCCATCCTCTCAAGACACATCTGTCTCGACGAAGCTATTTATGGCTTATGCAATTTCCTAAATTAGTGTATTTCAGAAAGACATGGAATATCAATATCCCAAATACTACTTCCTATATTAGTTCAGTAATGGTGTGATTTAAAGCTATCTACGCACACACATACACACATAGCTTTACCTCCAAACTCATTAAAATACAGTATGATTTCTCATATTTTCACAGGAAAAAAACACATCTATGCAGCGTTGAGTGACTAGTTTTCATCCCAAAGTTTTACAAAGTAAATTGCCAATAACTATATGTTGTGTTGCGTTTGGTTTTCCTTTTTAAACCACACTATCTAATGGAAGTTACTTCTATTTTTCAGGTTATTTTTTAATAATAGTAGAAACAGCTATCAGTTTAAGCTACCTTAGCATCAAGATAAAGCATTGGTGGCTGTAAAGAGCATGCTTTCTTTCTGTGTTAACAGTTCAGATGCCTCTTCTGCTCCTGCTTTGAACAGCAGCTGAGCCATGTAGGAAAAGCACTGCAACCAGGAGCTCCAGGCAGAGTTTGCAGCAATAGAGTTCTTGAACATCCAATGACATTAACCTTGACTCAAACTGTAACAAAACCAGTCTCTGGTGCATCTTTACATACTCTGTGTTATGCTATGGTAAATAGTGCAAGCCCAGTATGAAGATGTAATGCTGAGGTGATCTTCAATATTTTCAGTTTGGTGGATTACTGGTTTTTCTCATTCTGCCTAAGGAGCCCATGAGAACTGCTCCTAAACTGTGCAGCTATCGTGGCTTAATGTTAGCTGGAAACTCAGTAGTACTCAACAATCCACTCAATCTTCCCTCCCACATGGGATGAGGAGAATTTAAAAAAAGGTAAAACATGTGGGTTGAGATAAGAACCGTTTAATAATTAAAACAAGGTAAAATATAATAATAAATAGTAATGAAAAGGAGGGAGAAAAATAAGACCCAAGAAAAACAGTGGTGGGGGATACAATTGCTCAATACCTGCTGGCTCGTGTCCAGCCCATCGTTGAGCAGGGATTGTCAGATCCCTGCCAACTCTCCTCAGTTTATATACTGAGCATGACATTCTTTTGTGTGGAATATCTTCTTGGCCAGTTTGGGTCAGCTATTCTGGCCATGCTCCCTCCTGACTTCTTGTGCACCTGCTTGCTCTCAAAGCATAGGAGTCTGAAAAGTCCTTGATTTAGAGCAAGCTCTACTGAACAAAAAACAAAACATCACTATGTTGTCAACATTATTCTCACACTAAATCAAAACCACAGCTCTGTGTCAGCTACATGGAAGAAAATTAACTCTATCCCAGCCAAAAATAGGATAAGATAAACTAAAATTGCAGAACCTTATCAGGTATTTTCAGTTTTATAACATTTTCCTATCAAAATTTGTAAGTGTTTTTACAAAAACAAATATAAATTGAAAACAATTTTATCACTTCTCTTTCAATGTGGAGAACAGCTAGACACATACTTTTTTTATCTCCATCAACACCTGCTATGTGGATTTTTTCACAATACTATTCACATCAGTAATTAGTTTTCTTGAGAACCTGTGAATCTACCTTTGAACAGACTGAGCATTTATCATAAAAAGATAATGATGAAAAGAAGTGGATACTTTTTAAGATGGTTTGTGCTTCTGTAGCTTCTGTGATGTTTTATACTTCAGAACTAAATTGATAATCCAACGCCTGTGACTCAAAACGTTATGGATTTTGAAATACTCCTCTCAGTTTCAATTTACTTTTCTGTGCCTGTTAGTCTACAAAAGATTTTGTGCAATGCTGAACCCTCCTCTCTTTTGTTCTTGTACATTACAGCATTTATGCATGCAGTCACTATCAGTTCAGAAGCTCTAGGAAATATTACCATTGTGGCAGTGACTTTTCGCAGGTTCTGAAGAGAGCCAATTAATTTGAATTGCTGCCATTCTGTTAAACTACTTGGGGTTATGACTATTCATATTAGCAAACGATTGTGTGTTTCCATTGTGCCTAAGGAATGAATATGTATATGATAGCATTCTCCTACAGTCTTGTGTTCAACTTTATTACATTTGCCTGGAAACAATGTCAATTTTTTTCTTTACCTGTACAACTAATAGCAGCAATAGTCCAGCTCTTCTACGTTTTCTGCTTGTTCAACAGCTCTTTTGTTTCATAGTTTGATCTCAGCATCTGATGCCACTCATCCATTAATTCAATAATTAAAAACCTCAGAAGACAGCAATGAGTATTAATACTTGCCCTCTCTACTATCCAATTTAATGTTATTTTTCTGGAAGGCATTCCAAGATTACAAAAGCAGCAAGAAATATCAACAAAGGCATTATCCTAAGAGTTATGTAATACAAGTGGATTCTTTCCTGTGTTTCTGCAAAACTTAAAGAAAAAAAAAGAAAGAAAAGAAAGAAAAGAAAGAAAAGAAAGAAAAGAAAGAAAAAAAGAAAAGAGAACTTGAAGGGTACACCTACTGGAAAAAAACACAGACTGAGATTGTGATTATCAAACACAAATTTCTTGACATTTTTTCTTAAATTTTAATTTCTGCAACAATGATCTCACAGGCAACACAAATAATTCCTCTTTCCTAAACTGCATGTACATTCCAGATTTGTTCTAACAACTTACATATTTTTTCTTATATGTAATGTATTTAGTAAGACCATGTCGCAATCAAAGAAAAGGATGAACAAGAGTAAAAGAATTTTTTTCTTTTCTGAAATCTGTCATACTTACATAGACTTTGTGCTCTTTAGTCAAAGAGAATGGCTGAACGAGAGCTAAAAGATTGTGTGCGAATATGAGAATATGACAGTAGTCTGAGAAAGAGCATATATCATATTAGAAAGGTAGATAATCAAACAGAAAATACAATTTAGGATATGCAGATTGCTGTCTTACATGTTCCCTTAAAAGTCTGTCATCTTTAAAAATTAATGTTCCATTACGATCAGTCTAAGAATTCTATATATGATGCAGGAAGCTGTAAATGAGTTAAAAGGCTACATGATTCCTAAAACTGAAAGGTCCTTGGTCCTTACATTTTCAGTGGCAGCAAACAAAACCTTTTTTTTTTTTCATTTAGATCTCCTATTGCTTTGACTCCCTCTATTCCTATGTCCCTCCAAACATCCAAATGGGCTTGCTTTGTTTTAAAAGCTTGGTCTAGAATCTCAAGTAAATCTGCTTGTAGAGGAGAAATGTACTAAATTATTCCCTTGTAATTCTTAAAAAGAAAATGCTGATACTGTGGATACTGTATATCTCTAGGGATCTTGGGCTTTTTTAAAATTAGTATAGAAATAGAAAATTATATTTTATGCGTGATAAGACAGAGCTCATTCATATACATCAAGCTACAACTTCTCTAGCTATTCAAGGCTCAAATATTTTTTTATAATGCCCTTGCAAATCATTAACTTCACTGAGGTTACAGTGACACTAGTGAGACCACAATTTGACCTGCTGTGGATAGAGGTTACAACAGAAGGCAATTAGCAGCAATCTATATAGGTACATATTGTCCCACAATGTGTTTCTCATTGACATTTTAATCAACGGGAGGTTTATGACAGATTTCTTTATGGTATTGTTCAACAATCTAAGGAGTAAACTATTGGTAATTGCTGTTGGTTTAGTCATATTTACAGAAGCTGTGCTTGGAGACTCAAGAGAAGAGGACCTTTGTTTTTAAAGATTTTAAGTTATTGACCGTGTTGTTTATTCCATGTTTGCTATTTTTTTCCAAGAAACAGAAAATTTCTTAATAGAGCTATGGTGAAAGTAATCTCTGCATTCTTTTGCCACTAATGATGTACTGACATAGTGATCTAAGCTTTCTGGTTATGGTTAAAAAAATTAGTGCTGTACTTCAGAGTTTTCTTTCTACATCTGTATGTGGATCTTCTGGTTCTCTGCTGTTTTGTAAAGATCTAATTTAATTTTAATGACTCATGGCTTGACAATGTAAAATATTCTGGTTTAATTCTTGTTGAATATACTAGAAGCACCTCTATTAGAACAATGTAAGCATCACTAGATTCAAGAGATGTTTTAATAAGGGATTAGAGATAATTGGTATTTTCTATAATTTTTGGACAGTCCTTATTCATTACTTAATCACCATATGCTTAATGGATTTTGAGTTTTGAGCATTTCTTCCTGCCTATAGAATTAAGATTTTCTGAGAATATGATGTATGCAAGTGTAACTAGGATAACTGTTGAATTACAAAAAATTTCATTGCTCTTCCTCTCTTTATTAGTAAAGAACTCAATAAAACACATAACTTCTCTTTCTCTGGAGTTTAAAGTAATATTTAGCAAATCCATGATTTATATTTAAGCTAAAACTAAAAAAGTGGTGATAGTTTCTTAGCATTTGTAGAATTTTAGTTCTTCTATAGGCTTCTTCTCAAGGATTGAAATACTCATATAATGAATTAATGACAAATTAATAGTGTATCTCAAAAGATTTATATCAGAAATTATCTTTTTCATATCTAGTTGAGCACATGAAATTCAGATTTCTTATTTTAAAATAATATTTCAACTGAAACTGTTTATCCTCTCAGAATCTGAATCAAAACATCAAGGAGTCTGAAAAACTTGTTTGGTTTTGGTGGAGTTTTTTGGCAAAGAAGAATGTGCCCTGGTTTTTTTTTTCCAGATTACATCACTATGATCAAGTAAGCCTCTGGTAGTTTTATGTTAATTGCTTATTTGCATCCAGATTTTGGAATGTGTACTTGGGGCAGAGCCTACATCTCCTTGGAAGACAGACATTCACTGATTTTGGGGCTATTGCAAAATCAGTTTAATATTTTAAATTAAAAGTTTTTTCTTAGTAAAGATCACTTAATTGCAGAAGGATCCCTGTGTTTTTTGAGTTGTATATATAAGTGTCTGACGGGATACCCTAAAATGTGATTAAGCTGAGATCTTCTGGCTTAAGAATGTGATTTCTTTGTTGGGCTATGTAAGGAAACACTCTAAAAAACAAACAAAAAACTAAACCCTCTTGCAAAGAGTGTATACATTTGTGTAGATTTGTGGTAATTTCAGATTTTAATTATGTATCTGCCCCTCTGTGTAAAAATTACTTGATTTTTGTGCTTTTGAAAATTCTGTCTTTGACACTTAGGCATCACTTTGATTCACTATTGGTGATGCTTAATGAAGCATAGTGGGCCAAAAAATAAATAAACAGAATTTAAATTTATCTGTTTGTCCTAATTTCAGTATATAGTAAGTTTGATCACGTTTAAAGTACTAAGTAATTAATTTCTCTCTGTGTACATGTTGAAAGTCCATGTGACAGCCACATTCTAGCTAGACGTAGCTTGAAATGTCATTGTTTCCTGCAATACTTGCTGCTGCATCTGTTAGCTATTTAGTCCAAACTACCCAAGGAAAGTGAGCTGAGAAAAGATCGGGTAAAAAGCTGTAGTGTTTTTGTATATTAACATGCAAATTCAGCAGCACCTGAAATGAGCAGACACTCCTTTGGGCAAAGATGTTCTGATGTTTACTTTACAGAGCCCTTGAGTTTTGCGGCATATTGAAATCTACTGATTACTTTCACAGTTTTCTTCATGGAACAAAATAGTGAAATTAAGCATAATTACAGCTAAAAAGATTATAGGATAGATAGAGCATCCAGTGTTTTTATTGCTCAGTGACTGTTTTTATAACAGTTGACCTGAGAAAAACTTGTAAACCACATTTAAAGAGTTCACGTTGTCACTACTGCAGTAGACAAAAGAATCCTTTATATCTCACAGTAAAGGAAGTTACCCATCTCATAGCATTTATAAATTCAACATCTTTTCCTGAGGAGAATGAAAATAAAGTACTGAACACTGTTTTCATTTTCAAATGAAAACTTCTTGTGAATGGATTTTACTAACTGTGTATTGGTAACTACAAACAGATATATCAAAGAATCTGGAAGATAGTAACACAGCATATAGTCATGCATGTGGAACATACAAATTTCATTTGTTAGACACACTTTTTTCTATTTAGGATGCAGTTTTATACTAGTAGTCTATGCCTTTATGTTAACAAATTTTCAACTCATTTTATTTCCAGAGTAGTGAGAGCATACCCTCAGAACATCTGCAGACGATGACACATTATGTGTATTATATCTAAATATAAAAATTTGAGTACAGTAATTTCATGAGTATGAGGTGCACCAGCGTATAAGGCCAGGTTCGGCTCAAAACTTCAGTCAAAAAGTGCATCTTATACGTGTGAAATTACTGTACATCCAAAGGGAATGCCCCCCAAAAGCTCAGAAACATTTCTGCAATAGATACTGACAACTTTAGATCCTCATCCTAGCCTTCTGAATTAAACAAGGGACTTTATCTTTACAAACCTGTCAGAGTTTAATACATTAAGAACAAAATAAAAGATGAGTTTACATAGAGTTTGTATCATTTGTATGCAATTGCTACACATTGCTCAGAATTTAGACCAAAGTCTACTAAAAGTTATGGGAATATTTCTTTCAGAGCATTTGGCATAGTAAGTCCTATTGGAAATACCCAAATTTGCAAATTCTGAGCAAGCTGATGCAAATACTGGAGCCAATTTAAGAATCTCTTAGCATAATCTGGGAGTGGAACTGCAGTTGCATTGCTTGTACAAGATATCTCTATGAGAGTTGGTTTGGGTATCATTACAAAATGAGGGCTGTGGAGATATAATTTTAAACTCTGTGAAAGAATAGTGTCAGTACAAATTATTTAGACTAGTGGAAATCTGGTAAATTTCCGAAAATATGTGAATGTAGTGCTAAGGCAGGAAACTGCTTCCTCCACACAGCACAATCAGAGCATATTTATTTTGTTAATGTTATGTTACCATAAAATAATAGAGGAAATTAAATCAGAATTTAATTGTTCATCATATTGCAGAACACATTGTATCTCAAGCTGTCATGAAAACTAGTTATCATTTCTTTGATCTTTAAATCATACACACAGGAATAGTTGAGAAAAGATAGAGGGATCACAATATTTGTATGAGAAAAATTAATGAGCTGTCTAAGCTGATTGCTTTTACAGTAACACATATTTCATTATATTGTATGATGCATAAAATAATATTGTTTTAAAAGTTTAAAGGAAAAAATCCTTTTCTGTGTATTGATACAGATAGAATGTTATTCATAGCAAGTCATGAGTTTTACTTTCTAATTATAGCAATTTTGCAAGTGGTAAAATATGCAATATATCCTACCTATTTCAAAAGTCTATCTGTTGATTTTCTTCCAAGCACTTTTTCCTAGACACTTTTCATATGATTGCATTTTACAGTATAATATGAATGTATTCATGGAGAATTCATTTGGTTCTATTTATAGTATACCCTAAACAACATAAAGGATTGCACTCTCTTTCCCCCCCCAGCTACTGAGGAAAATATTTATCATGTATACAAGATATTAGCATCTCTATTAAGCATTCAAGTCAATTATTGGAGATCTGTCCAAGTTCATATAATAATGTCGATGTATATTTTAGCCACACAAAGTTATCCCAGACATATATATATATATATATATATATATATATATATATATATGTATATGAAAGTTAAATTTTAAAAAATTTGTTTACATGTTCTTCACTCAGCAGTTAAGAACAAAGAAAAAGTATAATTTAAAATCATGTGGGGTTTTTGTTTTTTGCTGGGTTTTTTTTCTACTACAGTATAAACTAACATAAAAATCCATAAAGTATATTTTTATGTGATAATTTTTCATATTATACTTAAAAATGAGGGTTTTTTTCTAATCCTCATTCATATGTGGGAAATAAAAACATAATATTAAAAGATCTCTTCAAATTTGAATATGAAACCTCAGTTTTCATAGAATCATAGAATGGTTTGTTTAGAAGGGACTTGAAGACGATTAAGTTCCAATCCCCCTGCCATTGGCAGAGACCCGCTTCTAGTAGACCAGGATGCTCAAAGCCCCATACCGCCTAGTCATAAATAATTCTATGGATGGGGCAACCATAGCCTCTCTGGGAAATCTATTCTAGTGCCTCATCACTCTGGGCAATCTATTCTAGTACCTCATCACCATCCTACAAACTAATTCTTAATGTCTAATCCAAATCAACCCTCTTTCAACCTGAAGGCATTACTTCTTGTCCTATCACTTCATGTCCTTATGAAAAGTCTCTCTCCAACCATCTTGTGGGCTCCATATAAGTATGGGAAGGCTGATCTAAGGTTTCCTTAATCTGTGGCTCCTCCCTGCTCAGCAACTCAACACAAACTGTCCTCATAGGATAAGTGCTCTAGTCTTGTGATCAATTTACTGGCTTTACTTTGGACTTGTTCTAATAGGTCCAGGTTTTTCTTCTGTTAACGGCTCCAGAGGTGGATGCAGTACTCCAGGCGTGGTCTCACAAGAGCAGAGTTGGGGGACAGAATCACCTCCCTTGACCTGCTGGTCACACCTCTTTTGGTGCAGCCCAGATTGTCATTGGCCTTCTGGGGTTCAAGTGCACATTGCTGAGTCATACTGAGTTTTTTCATCTACAGATTTCCCCAAGACTTTCTCTGGAAGGCTCATCTCAATGCATTCTCCTCACAGCCTGTATTGGTATTGGGATTGCCCTGAACCAGGTTCAGGATCTCACACTTGACATTGTTGAATGCCACAGGTTTCGCACCTTCCAAGCCTGTCAAGGTCCCTGTGAATGGCATCCCTTTCTTTCAGGGTGTCAACTGCACCACACAGCTTGATGTTGTTGGCAAAATTGCTGAGGGTGCATTCAATTCCAATCTCCATGTCAGCAACAAAGATGTTTTAAAAAGCTGGTACCATTCAATACCAATCCCTGAGGGAATGATGCTTATCACTGGTTTCCACTTGGACATCCAGCCATTGACCTCAACTCTTCAAGTGTGACCATGTAGCCAATTCCTTATCCACTAATTGGTCTTTCCATCAAATTCATAAGATGGCCACTTGTTTAGCTACTTCTTCTGTCAGATCTCTCAGGACACATGGATGCATTTCATTAGGTGCCATGGACTTTTGCATCTTCAGGTTCCTTAGATGTTCTCAAATTTGCTTTTTGCCTATAGCTGGCAGTTCATTTTTCCTCTCCCTGCCTTTACCATCTACAATGCAGGTGATGTGGAGCATTTTCCATTAAAGACTGACAAAAACATCATTGAGTACCTCAGCTTTCTCATTGTTCTGAGTAATCAAGTATCCTGTTTCTTTCCAGAGAGGGCTCACATTTTCTGTAGTCTTCCATTTATTACCCATGTGCATATAAATGTTGTTCTTGTTGCTCTTGAGGTCTCTGGTGACACTTACAGTAATTTCACGAATACAAGCCACACCAATTTGACCAAAAGTTTGGTGGAAACCCGGAAGTGCGGCTAATATTCGAGGGCGGCTAATACATGAACAAAATTCTAAAATCTGCCAACACGGAAGTGAGAGCCCGCGGCAGCCCCAAGCCAAGCTGGAGCCCGGCCGGCCCCGGCTGAGGTGGGAAAGCCTGGCAGAGGCGGGGCCTGCAGTGTGGGGGCGGGCGGCTGAGCCTGAGCCAGCAGGGCGGGGCAGGGGGGGCGGCAGAGCCCGGGCCAGCAGGGCGGGGAAGCCTGGGAGAACTGGGGGCTAGCAGTGCATGGGAGCATGGCAGAAGCAGGAAGGCCGGCGGGTGGGGCTGCCTGGCAGCGGGGGAAGCCCAACAGAATCGGGGCCAGCAGCGTGGGAGAGCCCGGCGGTGCGGGGGCCTGCAGTGCCGGCCAGGGCGAGCAAACGCGGCGGCGGTGCAGACGGGAGGGGGCGGCCGGCGAGCCTGGCGGCGGCCGCCCCGCCAGCAGAGCCTGGCGGCGGCGGCAGCCCTGCCGGCAGGGCGAGTAAACATGGCGCGGGGCGGCTGGCGTGCCTCACAGCGGCGGCTGCGGCTGGCCCGCCGTCAGGGCGACTAAACGCAGCGGCAGGGCGGCCGGCATACCTGCCAGCGGCGGCAGCAGCCGGCCCACCGTCAGGGCGAGTATGTAAACGCAGCGGCGGGGGCGGCCGGCATGCCTGCCAGCGGCGGCAGCGGCTGGCCCGCCGGCAGGGCGAGTACGTAAACGCAGTGGCGGGGCGGCCGGCATGCCTGCCAGCGGCGGCAGCGGCTGGCCCGCCGGCAGGGCGAGTACGTAAACGCAGCGGCGGGGCGGCCGGCATGCCTGCCAGCGGCGGCAGCGGCTGGCCCGCCGGCAGGGCGACTAAACGCAGCGGCGGGGCGGCTGGCAATGCCTGCCAGCGGCGGCAGCGGCTGGCCCGCCGACAGGGCGACTAAACGCAGCGGCGGGGCGGCCGGCATGCCTGCCAGCGGCGGCAGTGGCTGGCCCGCCGACAGGGCGACTAAACGCAGCGGCGGGGCGGCCGGCATGCCTGCCAGCGGCGGCAGCGGCTGGCCCCGCGACAGGGCGACTAAACGCAGCGGCGGGGCGGCCCGGCATGCCTGCCAGCGGCGGCAGCGGCTGGCCCGCCGGCAGGGCGAGCAAACGCGGCAGCGAGTCGGTGCTGACGGGAGAGGGGGGCCAGTGAGCCTGGTGGCGGCTGCAGCACCACCCGGCCGGCCCCGTCGGCAACCATGAGCGGGCCGAGCCTTCCTGGCCCCGCCCTGAGCCAGTAAAGCCCGCTATGCCGCGATCCTGTTTACTAATTGGCCAATTTGTGAAAGCTGCGCACGGATTCTCGCGACGAACGAAAGTGCGGCTAATATTCAGGGTGCGGCTTATCTATTGACAAAGACAGCAACATTGTCGAGGCACCGGAAGTGCGGCTTATAATCCGTGCGGCTTGTATTCGTGAAACTACTGTAATTCTATCAGGGCTTTAGGTATCCCAGCTTGATCACTGGCTGCTCCGTCTCTCAGTTTTCCTCCCAGGCTATCGGTACTTGCTTGCATTCTCTCTAAGCTTCCTTTTTTGTTTGGAAATTTTGAGTTCACACAAGAACAAGGCTTCCTGTTTTTTTTGCCTAAATTTTGTGGGTGTACAGAATTCTAGTCTTGGAGGAGGTGATCCTGAATAATAACCAGATTTCAAGAAGCAGGTCTCTGAAGAGGCCAAAGCCTGCTTTCCTGAAGTCCTGTTTCTTATGAACCCTCCTTGCTGTCCTAAGAATTTCTCCACTTTCCTTCATGTTAAGAGTTAGATGGAATGCTTAAATTATCTCTTTATCAGATTCCTAAGCAATAAGTAAAAATTACAGCTCATATTGCTAGTTATGACTTTATCAGAAAAAGCAAAGTAAAGCATATTTTGAAATATGTAAGTATGGTGATATAAACATTTTTTTATTTTTTTTTTTTAAAATAACATAACTTTTTATTTTTTCCTCTGAGATTACTCAAAGGAAATGATTACACTTTATGGCCATTTAGGCTTTTGCCATCTACATTTTAAAGATGTTGATTAGTAAGGGTTAAGACTAACAAAAATATATTATTTGTGATGTTTGTGATGTTACATTAGTTGATTAAACTGAACACTTCACCAAGGCCTAGAAACTTCTGTTTCATCAGACATAGCAAAACATAGACTGAAGATTTGAGAGCATAATAATGACTTAGTATTTTTTGTTTTTTTCTACAACTTACATTTAAGTTTATTCTTCTTTTCCTAGACTACTAAGATAGGAGGAAAAGCATAGGTGCTTGAACAGACACTGTACACCAATCCAGTTTTACTACTTTCCTTGTACTGTCCCAGCTTAGTGCCCAGCACATCTAATTTTTACATGTTCTCCTTCTCAGCAAGTGTAGACCAGAGGCAGAGGTTCATGCCAGCTAGTTTTTATCTTTAGCTTACACTTATTTTGTACATTATCCTCATATCTAGATTAAGGTTGAAAAACAAACTTTTGTAAATGAAATCTGTGCTGGTTCAGAAGTTCAGTTTGAGAAGAAAAGTGTTCAGAAGCTGAAAGTGATATGTCAGAGTATCAAAAGTGTTTCTCCTGTCCCATCTCTATCTTCTAGGGAAGCTTTGTCACAGCTTTTGCATTAAAATGTGAAGAAAATGAATGGGTTTTTTGCCAGCTTCTTCAGTGGGATAATATGATTTGCTTTTTATAAATGGAAGTAAGCACGCAAAAGTGAAAGTAATAAAGGAATAATTAAAGTGTCCTATGCAATGATTGCAGAAAATAAAGTGTTGAAAAGATTCCATGTATTCCTAACACATACTGGCAATATCTTTGCAATGTAAATAAATGAAATTTAATTACTGGCTTGACTATAAGTTAAGAAAGCAAGTATGTTGATATTTAAACAATAGCACTTTGGTGCCTGGTAATCAAATTTGCTGTTGTGGAAGTGTAATTACTAGTAAGGGAAGAAAAAAATGCCATTTCACTTAGAAATCTGTAATGGCACACACTTTGCTTGAGACTTAACCAACTATATCTTTGCTACTCTTTCTGAAGCCACACCTGCAGTTTCTCAATTTTATTTTCATGCGTAATAACAGTTGCTGATATTTTCTTGATATGTTTGAGAAAAGTAAAATTTAGCTCTTCTTTTAGCTATCTATCTTGTAAACCGTTCTTTTCTTTCTCACCAACCACTTCTGTCACTTCTTCCAGAAGTCAGAAGGGGAACAGTGTCTCCTGGCTTTGTGTTGGCTCATTTACATGTTGGACAGTGGTGTTAAATTTATTTATTGACATATTTTTTTCCTCCACTGTAATCAACTGGAATCTTGCCCAATGTCTAATTCTACACTGACTGACTAGACCATCCTACAACGAGTAAACACATGAAAAACCAAGATCAAGCTATACATCTGCATGTGTGTGATTTGTTATGTTTTGAGTGTTTTTGTTTGTTTGTTTGTTTGTTTGTTTGCTGAGGGTTTTTAAAAATTCATTTTAATTTGTTTTATGTAGGGTTTTGTTAGTTTTTTTTGTGGGGTTTTAAATTTTAATTTATTTGAAAACCTCATAGATTTTCTGTAATTTTGCCTCATTTATAGGAGGATGGGTACTGAGGGAGCTAAGCAAAAATAAAAAGCATGTACTTTTAATCAAGAAAGTGAAATCAACACATCTAATTAAAAAATAGGAAGGTAAAATATTAAGCATAAATGTAATCACACTGCTTTCTGAAGCACTACACTGATCAAAACACTCCCAAACTTTTGGAATTCAGAAGTCATTTAATGATGTAAGTGAGAACAGCTTCACTTTTCTATGTGTATTCCACCCATTCAAGTCAGTCTGTCTCTTTTGTACTCTGGTGAGGAAGAAAGTTTTTGATATTCTATTGACTATTTGTATAGGAATTGTAAGGCTCAGATGCCTTACTACTGAGAAGTTGAAGTGATTTTGTAGCAGTATTTTCTTGAAACCTGATGTGTTGGAGTACAAGTTGCTTAAATCTGTCTCTGGACTACTGTGTAGATAATGTTTGCATTTTTTAAGCCATACTTTCTATTCTGCAAAGTGCAATGGTACTTTTACCTTTGTAAGGGAAGCTTAAGCCTTACACTCCACAGAATATGTAAAAAAAATGAAGGTCTGAGCAGAATATTTGGCTCAGGTGTGAAAACATAGAAATGAAGAGTTGGAAATACACTATGTGAATAAGTGATCTACTTTAAAAATAAAAGAGTCACATGGTCAGAATTTCTGTTAATATTTTAGGATATTAATTTACTATCATTGACTGATTAATGGACTATTTAGGTATGATTAGAAATACCAATTCTCCTAAGGAAGTCCAGTGTTTTGGTTTTGTCTACATTGCATCTTTAGATAACATCTTTATTGTCCATTTTTTATGTCAATTAATGTAATTCAATATGTAAATATCCTACTTTAGAAGGTGACATTCCAACCACATCAAGTGGACATTCATACTTTCCTAATCCATCCTTCACATGTCACCTGCATCCCTAGTTAGCTTAGAAACCCATGAAATTCTTTGTGTTGAGCAGTATCTCAAAGCCCCAAACCAGAGGCATTATGTAGCTGGGCCCTCATGTCCTCCGATGCTTTATTGTTGTTGATGTTTCTTTTCAAGGCTTAAATCCAGTTGAACTTAATTCCAGTGTTGAGCTATTTCACCTTCACTTAAAGTTAAAATAAAAATAAGGCTCTTCCAGTGCTTTTATTTATTAACAAGCCTTTTTTTTTCCTTTGGTTTTGTTTGTTTGTTTATTTTAATTTTGGTGTTCATAGGAGAGTTTCCTTGTACTGTCAGCAATATGGATCCTTTGATCCCTGTGAAGACTTTTCTAATCTTCTTCTCACCGTCATACCTGACAACATTTAGGTGCAGTCATTGCAGGTCATGAATTACAATGCATTACCTGCATGTCTTTGAAAAAAGGCAAACATTTGGAACAGTTGTCAGAAAACAAAGACATAAGCAACTGTAATCTTTCTTTGTCTCCCCTAGCTATTCCCTCAATGGGTGGATTCTGGCTGAGTTCACCCAAATTGTCAGTCTGAAGTTTCAAAAATATGAAATTTTTGTGAAAAAAAAGTCTAACTAGATGAAAATAAATCCTATAAATTCCCTCAATAAGCAGAAAAAATAAGGCTTTTAGAACCCTCACCAGTTTGCATGACATAGTGAGACAACAGTGTATTACATTTTCTTCCTACAGTCTTTATATTGCGGATATTTTAAATGCGGATTAATCTGTGTTTTTAATGTGGATTAATCTATACTATTACTGTTCCAACTCATAGCTGCTGGATGGCTTTTCACTTCTTGGCAACGGTTCACCAAATGTTGAATTGGTAGTTTCTAGATAAAAATTGTATCAATAGGAGAGAAGTTCGTGGAGATGAAGGTGCATTTATGTAGCAAAAAAGATGAGACCCTATCTCTCCTTAAAATGCAGAAATTGTGAAATAAATAGATTCAGCTCCTTGTACTGAATGTGTAGGTACCATTGTTATTAGCAAAAGAAAAAAAAAAAAACAACAAAAGAAAACAACAAATAACCAACAAAAAAAAGCCCACTCACCAGTAATTTTCTGGATTCTTCAGAATTGAGATTGAACATTTATCCTGGTTGAGAATACTAGGATAAGTAACAAACCACCCACTGGCACTACTTGATAGTAGATCACGCTGCAACAAATCCCATGAATTTTCTTTTGTCTCACATGGTGAAAAGCAGAGGAAGTGTTGTAAATGGGAAAGGGGTGAATTACTCTGCTTCTTGAAGCAATCCATTTTGATACCTTCTAGGAAGTGTACAAGAAAATTCTGATGACATCAAGCCTAAAATGGACATTAACAAAATGATATAAGAATGTCTGATAACTCTGTCCCAGCCATCCTCCTTCTATCCAAGGAATGCATCCCATTTCCTCTTGTCCCTGCTCCTGGTTATATGAGCTGGTTTAACACACGCATCATGGTCAGAATTAAATTGACTTCCTTTCCTGCTTTAGCTACAATAACCAAGCTCAAGACCATAAATATCTCCAGAGAACCCCAATTATATTATGTTCTTACTTTATTTTCTCCTGTCCTGTTTCCTTATGCTTCATTTCAGTGGCCTCATACCTTCCTTTCTCTGTCTAAATTGACTCTATATAAACAACCTGCCCCTAATTACGTTTTCCTAGATTCACTACATCCATCCAAAATACACTTTTTAGGCAATCTTGGCTTTACGTGTTGTTACTGACAGCGAATGCTAATACTGATAATAACTTGCTGCAGTCAGTTATTATAATTCTGCCACCCCCAGTCCCAGCTATCTGTAAAGTAATCTCCCCTTACTCACCTATGACATCCAGCTTTTCATCATGATGCAGTTATTAACCTCTGTCAGCATGATCGTGTGCCATGTCCACCCTAGTTCCTCATGGCAGGTCTCCAGCCACCCCTAATATTCTGCTCTGCAGCATGACCTTAGCCAGGGGCAAGTCAGCAACCTAGCCATTTCCCTGTAGACCTAACAAAGCAATTTAAAGACTTAAATTTCTTTTGGGAGGCCTTTGTTCCTTCACAATTTGTCTCTGTACAGTGAAAGACAACAATCTGCAAAGGCGGCTGAGATATGTTAGGTCTGCGACCCATGAAGTTATATAGCCATAAAATCCTACATTAAGAAAGGAGAGAATGTTTTTTTATAAAAAAAATGGCATACAGATATTAACTCCAAAAAATCAAATAGTTCAGGATATTAATCTCAAATATGCCAAAAAAGTTCCAATACTTGCTAAATTAACTGATTAGCTCGTGATAAATACATCTAATAGGAACACTCATATATGAGCAATATTATTTCAAATCCTGACTCCAAAACACTTTTAAAATTATCCAGAAGGGGGGTTTGCTATTTGCTGCATGCAAACAAATCTTCCTCTCCTTCCCCATATTTTGTCCAGAAATACCACCACAGAAAAAATTTTACTTCCAAGAAACATAAAAAAGTGTCTGGGTTATATAATGAAATAAAAAATTTCATAAGAAAAAAAAAAAATTAAAAATTCTTGTTTAACCTGCTCATCCGTGACCATTCATGAAACAACTATTTATCTGTCATTAATGTCTACATACTTTGAGGAATATAGCTGCAAAAACCATCAAGAAAAATGAAATAAAATTATTACCTTTTGGTGGCCTTCACAATTATGTAACTTTTAATCAAAATCAAAACAATTTGCTTTTACTCTGGAATCTTGCTAATGAATTGATAACACAACAATGTTAATTGTAAATAAATTTAGGCAGAAATCATGGCTCTTAATTCCCATATTTGACTCACTTTAGTTCTTTGAATTTAGTATCCTGTCACAGGCATGGACACAGAATGGAATGAATGCCAACATGAATTTTTTCAACACTTTTTTCAACTTTTATAGTATTTGGGTTCTAAATATTTTTGTGGAATGTGTACACAAAGAAGTCTTGACCATTCTAGGAGTTGTAAGTTTATTTTTGCTGTAGCAACTTTGTGCCACTAAACTGCAGAATATTCATTAGCAGAATGCTGCTGTCATAATAATTTTTATAAGATGTGGATTAAAATAAAAAAAGCGGAAATACCTCATATCATACAAATTACAAGTAGATCTTTCTTGGAATAAAATCTTCTGAAACACTGCATATATTCAGCTGAAATCTGTTGTTGTTGTCCTAAATATACTCCTTTGTTAAAATTATACTTCTAACCCTTTGGCTATTGACAAGCCTATTATTTTCATATGTGCCATCTTTATCCAAGAAAGTGAAAGAACAACTAATTATATCCTTTTCAAATGAGTATAGCAGAATAGCTTTTGTTCACACAAAATTCTCAAGACTACTCATCATGAATGCAGAATTCACTATGGTTTTTTTGTTGTTGTTTTAATGCACAGCCACTTTAATGGCATGTGAAGTTTGGCATTTGAAGCTGATTGTATACTTTGCTTTGGGGGCTGTAAATCCAGTCAGTCTGCCTAGTTACACTGCATTTGTATTTAGGGCCTTAATTGATCGTTTTGCAGAAGGCTTTTGTGTGCAGTTTTTGTGTGATTGACAGTGGCACTATTATTTTTAAAGATTGCCCTCACAGTTTCAGTAAAGGCTGTGGTGGTAAGCAACAAAAATGAAGGTCAGTAAAATAAGTCTATCAACAAAAGCCGAATGTTTGAGGGGAATGTGCTATACCTGAAAACTTTACAAAAATTAACTCCATATAAAAGCTTCTCTAACTCATTTGTCTATGTTACTGAGGAATCAAAAGTAAATTACTTATGCAGAAAAGCAGACATTTGAACTGAAAGTAGAATATAGGTATGAGTGGTATTAAAAATTTAATGGAAAAAACAGATCTGAAATAGAAAGCATATAGAGTCATATATATATCCAACAGACAGAAGAATTTCAGATATTTTACTGGTCAGTCTGTTTATCTGTGTGTGTATTTTAAGTTGGCAGGTGTCAGTAAAGACAACTGAAAAATTTAAGTTCTAACATATTTGTTAATGATGAAGCATAAGGTACTCTCAGGAATTCTGTTAATGTTACAAGAATGGGAGGAATGGCAGCTACACAACAGAGGTGCACAGATGTATAGGAGAACCTCAGAAGCCTGGAGAAAAGGACTGACAGGACTCTTGTGGAGAGCAACAAGAGGAATTGCAGTCATGCAATCTGTGTACCACATGGTGCATGAATAACTTAATTTACCAGTACAGGTAGGGGGATACTGACTGCTTCCTGACAGACAGTAAGTTGTGGAGTCTCCATACCTAGAGATATTAAAAACCAGCCTCAGTGAGGTCCTGAACATTGGACTCCAGGTGGCCCAGTTTGAGCAGGACAAGATAGACTTTCCGAGGTCCTTTCAGTCTCAGACATTCTGTGACTCCATGAATCCCAGTTAATACTTTTTCTGCTGTTCTTTGTACACTCTCCTAAGACCCTCAGATTCCAGCATTCTTCCTAAAGCATTCAGAAGTAATGTATGTAGTTTTCTGTTCATCTTTACGTAATAAATGTGAGTCTAAACCTTATTTTTACTTAAATGAGAGACTCCAGGTGTCCTCTTTCTCTTCTCTTTCTCTTCTTCTCTTCTCTTCTCTTTCTCTTCTCTTTCTCTTCTCTTTCTCCTCTCCTCTCCTCTCCTCTCCTCTCCTCTCCTCTCCTCTCCTCTCCTCTCCTCTCCTCTCTCCTCTCCTCCTCTCCTCTCCTCTCCTCTCCTCTCCTCTCCTCTCCTCTCCTCTCCTCTCCTCTCCTCTCCTCTCCTCTCCTCTCCTCTCCTCTCCTCTCCTCTCCTCTCTCTCCTCTCCTCTTCCTCTCCTCTCCTCTCCTCTCCTCTCCTCTCCTCTCCTCTCCTCTCCTCTCCTCTCCTCTCCTCTCCTCTCCTCTCTCTCCTCTCCTCCTCTTCTCTTCCTCTTCTTTTTTAACAGTGGCAAGGAATTAACCACTGTTAAAAGTATATCTGTGTATTTCATTGGGACACTGACAAAAGGATTAGTCTTTTGAGTACAACTTATGAAAAAAAATACACCACTTTTCTCCTTTTGCCAGTAAAAAAAGACATCTTAAGATTTTTATTATTATTCTGCAACTCTAAAATTTAATGTATAATTAATGTTTCCTTTGTTATTTCAAAAGAGATTTTCATTGCTTTCCTATAATTAATCTACACTAAGGCTTGCACTGAGAAAATTGCAAATCTATGACTTTATTATAGGTCTTAGAAGATACCGTATGCTGACATTTTGACAGGTTGCTTGCATACAAATGGCTGAAATACTACTAGTAACCTTTGTAGTTTGTATGCTCCCCTGCTTTATTTATTTTTTTCCATTACCCATATGCCACACTTATAAATCGAAATATCTGTTTGTCTGCTCAGTTTTTTGGTTTAATGATAGTGGATAAACTTATAGGTAAAAACTAAAAGGACTTCCAAAGCATTGATTTCAATTGATTGTCTTTATTTTATACATATAAATAAAATGTAATATCTCCTCTGCATATCTCTTTTAGGTCTGAACTATTCTGGCCCACTTTAGATGAACCCCATCTTAATATGCTTTGCCTTTTCATAGAGTAGAACAGAAGAATAGAATAACCAACTCACAGAGATTTAGACTGTTGCTTTATTCCTTCATGAGATGTATTTTGCACTGGTCTCCCAATACCTGTAGAGACTCACATATTTTAATTCACAGGAGAAGTCAGTCTAGAAAGTAAATAAATTCTTTTCAAGGTTCAGTTACCATAAGTAGAAGAGGAGAATATATAGAGAGGGTGCATAGAGATATTGTACTTTTTTTTTTTTTAAGATTGCAGAGTGTAACATTTTAATAAAAGTGTTTTAATACTTTAAAGATAATACAGAGTGTATATAAATTAAAAACAAACAAACAAACAAACAAAAAAGCCCCACCAAAAACTCCACAAAGGTTTCTATAAAGAAAAAGGATAAGACATCCAATTTAATTCATATTATTCCTCCAAAAATAGTCAAAGAAGATGTGGTTTGGTTGCTGTATTTTTGAATAAAAATACATTGAAAAAAATAGCACCATTGCATCTTTGGTACTAGATATTGCTATTGATTATACAGACCAAATATTTCTGAAGGACAGAGTAGTAATTAAACCAGGTCTTTTATTGTCTGTAGAGATGGCAATAGTTTAGAAAGAAACTGAAAGAGGTAAGAAGATAGTGCTGACTGATGCACTTAGAAAAATTATATTAAAACATCTGCAGTTTTAGTCAACTAAAGTATAATTTATTCTAATCACATTTACCAGAAAAAGTCGCTCAGCTGAGGTTTGCCTAGAACAAAATTCTATGAGTTGATTAAAAATAGGTGGTAGTGTGAAATGCATCACACTGCAGTGTTGGAAGTAACTCAGCTTAAGGGGCTGTGCATGAGAAGCAAATAGAATTTCAGATACAGGGAAGTTTAGATATTTATTACGTCCTGCCAACCCATTACATTTTCACTGAAGGCAGATATGGAAAATATTTCTGACACGCAATGTTGGTGAAAGAGGATGAAATTTATTAAACAAAAGAGGAAGAATATAAGGAAGAAAGATAAGATACATTTAAAGAAGCAAAAACAAGCTTGCCAAATCTCTTTCAGATGTATGTTGTGACATATGAGTTTCTGGTAGGACTTTTATGATCATATGACTAATCTGGAAGGCATTAGCAGCTAGACACCAGCCTTCTGCCAAATGTTCCATTTAGCACTTCTATGTTCTCTTTTCCCCAACTTTAATATGACATAAAATCTAAATGTTATTAAAGAATTTGAAAAAAAAGTAGTTAACAGGCAAAGAAGTAAAATTGAAGATTAGGAAATAGGTAAAATTATTTTTTACTTCTTCATGCAGTTAGCACTCATGGATGATAAAAAGCCAAATAGAATATTTAAATAATTTATTTGACATTAAACAGACACTTTAATTTGGTGTCTCTTTTTTTTCCCTATGAAAGGAGATGTGTTTTACAATATATGTGTTCAGGTAGCTAATAAATTTTGGTAGAAAAGAAATTTGAAGAATAAAGTATCAGTTTTCTGTTTCCACATCATAGTAATAGCAGTAGTAATAGCAATAATATATTTTATCTAAATGAACAATTTATATTACACAATTTTAGCAGTATCTGTGTCAAGTGTTCTTTAATTGAACAATGGATAGATGGTTTCTCTTTTTAATGAGAGAAGCTCTTCAAAGGGAATGGCAATTGTCAGCCAAGGCAGGATCATGATGACTCCACTTTTCATCCCCAGTTTTGTGCATATTTGTGTTCTTCAGATCCTCTGAATAGCAAAGGAAATGTATCAAAGAAGAGAAAGACTTCAATATATCGACTTCAATACAGGACCACCATTTCTCTCAATTCCTCCAAAACTGGAATGGAAATTAGGACAAATCCCCTGGAATACCCAATATTTTGAATTTTTAACAGAACTGTAGCATTAAATTAGAGTTTTAAAAATGAAAAAAAAAATCACTGTTAAGGTGAAAAACTAGAAAGTAAATCTTATCAAGATCATTAACACAATCAGTTCTCCTTTATCTAATTTTTTTCTTCTCTATATAAATTAGAGCTATAAATAAGCACAACTCACCACTGCTAAGAATCCAGAGTTATGCCTGCCTTGTAAATGAAAGTTCGCTAATAATCAGCTACATTACCTATATAAATATCTAGAGAGTGAATGTGGAAACATAAAGAATGTTTAATTTCATGTTAGCATACCCTTAGGAAAAAAAACGGGCCTTTGTACAGAAATATGAATGGTGAACTCCTGACAAACCTGCTATCAGTGGAGACACATCTGGAAACCTGTTTTGCTGTAGGACACTCTTAATGTTCTGCAAAAGGGAAGCATCCATGGCCTGTTCTAGCAAGGATGTTTCATTTAGTTGTATTCTAACATTTACCTGACTGTAAGGAAAAAAAACCAAAAGGGAAATAGGCAGTGCCCCAGGCTCTTTTAAGACCGCACAGGTTTTTATTTGAGAAACGTACAGTTCTACTTAAACTAAAGAAAAAACACCTCCTTTTTATACATTTATTGTGTTTGGAGTAGGCCCCTCAATAACTACTATGAAAGGACATCTTAGGGATTGAATTACTTGCTATTAATTAAAAAAAAAAAAAAAAAAAGGAAGAAATTCTTAGATTGGTTTTTTCTCAAATTATGGTTTTGCTTTTGAAACACACATTGACTGAATTCCAGTTAAATAAAGGGTTTACTTTTTTCAATACCTATAATTCCAGTGGAATTCTTCTCAACATTGAAGGACTACTGTCAAGCGAGGACTTTATTGATACTTTTTAAACTTTGTTCTAAGGACTAACAAGAGGAGGAATTCAGTTTTGCTCAGAAATTGGAGAAAAAAAGGATCTGAATTTTTTCTCTCCATAGTTTTTTGTTTTGTTTTGTTCGTATTTTCCTAGCTGAGTCTTTTTGCATTCATATTGATTTCGTTGAAATGCTGCATAAGAGGCGCTTCACGCATCAGGCCAAACCCAGATGGTATTGTATTTTGCCATGGAAATATTTTGAAATTGATGTCTATAAAAGTGTGTCTAGAAGTGGTCTTACACTGAACCCCACTAAAGTGAGTTTTGTGCCAACTGTAGGTCACCTTCAATTTCCTCAGTCCCTTTAGAACAGGGGTGCAGAATGACAGCAACTTCACCTCAAAATAGACCCTTTGCCCAGCAGTTGTATTTTCCCTCAAGTGCATAAATTCTTGAACTTGATCCTGAGTTTTTGAATAGCAGATCAATTCCTGCAGAAAGCATGTTCATACATGTTAGTGTTTCCTATGGGACTTTATTCACTTTGTCATTATTAATGTGAAACAGCTGTTCTATACAGGTGACACTTTTCCTTCTAAAAAGCACTTGTGAGCAGATAGATGTAAGAACATGTGAAAATTCAAGAAAGGAGCTGGAACAATATTTAAGAACCAGTCATCTAGTATGATCCAACATTTCAATTGACACAGAACTTAATGTTCTACTGAAAAAGGGTATTGATTGTCAAAAGTAAGTTTCTGTAATGAAAGTACATTATTATACTATAATGAATTAACCAAAAATATGGTATGCTTAAAAGATTGTCAACATATCTAAAAACATATATAAAGGAGGAAGAATTCATAAGTATATAATATTCTTTCTCATCTCTTTTAATGGTGCTTTTAGTTTGTTGTGAATGCAGTGTTATTTTAAATATCCCCATTCCTTAATATTCTACAGATCTGTACAATTTTCCTCTTAAAAAAATAAATAACTTTATGTTTGTCTTAGTCCTACAATTTAAGACTAATATTGAATTGAGTTTTAAACCTTGTTGTATATTGCAAACAAAAAAGAAATACATTTTTATGGAAGAATATAAGATATGGAAGACATTTTCAAACAATCCTACTTGATGACAAAATAATAGATATAATGAACAGCAGGGAATGAAAGAGAAGCTTGTGCTTTAGAGCAATGTAATTATGTAATTATCAACTGAGTTATACATACTTGCTACTCTTTCATTTGAGGTTATTTCATTTTTATTATGTGAAAAAATAATAACAAATGATTTAAGATATTAATTGCAAGAAGCTCAATCAGAAATCAGTTGCGAGAAACCTTTGTATTAGATTGAAGACATATGGATCTGCCTTTTCACACAGATACCAAAAAAGAAGTTTAGTCGTCCTGCAATCTGAAGAATCACAGAACCACAGAAAATCCTGAGTTTGAAGAGATACACAAGTATCATCAAAGCTCCACTCCTGTCCCTGCAGAGGACAACCAAAAGTCTCACCATGTGTGTCAGAGCATTTTCCAAACTCTTCTCGAGCTCTGTCAGGCTGGTGCTCTTATCACTTCCCTGGGGAGCCTGTTCAGGGCTCAATTATACTTTTAAACAAGAGTTTAAAGTATCACATAAAGAAAAAAGAAAGTAGTACCTTAAGACACCACTGAGATAAATGGCACTGAAAGCTGATACGACTGGCAAAAGTGAAGAAAAGGGGAACAAGACAGTGTAATTTTATAAACACACCTACGATGGCTGTACTTTATTTTCCACTGCTTTTTCTGTTTTTCTATCCTTACATAAAGAGGGTTTTTTCTACTGAGCAGTGTAAATTACAGTGGCTCCAGACTGAGAGATATGTTGGGAGAGCCAAAACAGTATGCAAACTCCTATGGGAGTAGTAGAGCTCTACATTCATATGGTGTGGAGAGCACCATATGAAATGATTGCCATCTGACAGGAAGGAGAAAGAAATGTTGCCAACATGAGGGGAAAGGCCAAATGCTGAACAGCATTGCTGGAGCTTTGACCACCTCAACAGTTTGGGGACTGACTTTTTCTTTCCTAGGTTACGCCTAAGATTCTGTACTATAATATTTACACAGAAGTCCTGGTTATGCACTTTAGCAAATTTCCCTAACATTTCAACCATTTTAGTTTCAACCTTTCTTGTTATGAGTCCAGTTCCTATATTTGAGACATGAAAAAATAACTGGATTTCAGATAATGGAATTACAATGTGCACAACTGGACTGTGTTCTTATGGTGCTTTATGTTTGCAGCTCAGACAGAATTAATTTTCCCTGTATTTAGTTTTTCTAAAACTTTGTCATCCTGCTTTCCTTATAGTATTTCACAGATTTTCAAGGAAAATAAAGTGTTTATAATTCTCAGGTTAGGGCTCAATTATAGCAGAAACAAATGCCATTTAAACAAATGCCAGTCATAACTACCTAAATATAAAACCCCAGTTATTTAGATTTCAGTAATAAATGTGTTTCCAGAGGACAATTCAAACAATCTTAGAATACTTGGTATAATATATTTTCATACAGAGAAGAATTTACAGTACTTTGTATTGTTAGATGCAATGAATCTTAAAATTTAGGGTAATTGTCAGAAACATTCAAGACTTTTAATATTTATATGAATGATATGACGTAACTAATGTGTGTGTATGTACTGTTCTTTAGCTATAAAGTGAGGATGTTAAAAGCTTGGGCTTCTACATAAGGTAATAGAGTCTCACATTTGTTTTCTTACTATCATTTTAGTCTGCAAATCTACCCTATTTTGCCTAATCTTAGTTCAAGTGGTAATTCAGGATAAAATGTGTTATAGGAATAAAGCAATGATTATGTTGGGACTGTAATAGGGCAGTGAGGAACAGAGACATACATTTCACAATTTTGTACTTGAAATTACTTTTCTGCCTAAGGCTTTGACCCATGTTGCTTGCTAAAAAAAATCCTGTTTCACAATTTAGAAGAGGAAGAAAAGCAAAATAATATTTTATGGTAAAACTCTAAAGATTAATTTTATTTTTTTTTTAATCCAGTCTTACCAACAAATGGAGTTAGTTTTCAGTAAAATTCTAGGCCATTTTTAAGGTTGTGGTTAAAACCCATGTAAAGTATGAATCTTGAAAGGTCTTTGAAAAAGAAACAAGAAAATACATTTAAATTTATTATTTATTTAAAATATTGTGTTTTAAACAAAGAAGACATTCAAGTGAAAACTAAAAGCCTTCCGGTAAAGGTCGAAGAAAAAGATACTCAGTAGCTTTCGGAAATACTATTAAGAGCCACAAAGTCCAATACTCAAATTTCCTCAATTTATACCATTCTAGTATCACCTAGAATTCTGCAGTATTAATTTCTGACCTCAGTTCAACAGGATTTTGATGCCTGTAACATTTACTTTTCATTTGGATAATGTCTTTGCCATTGTCTTCATGAAGCAAGAATTCTGACCTATCCTAAAAAGAAATGTAGTAAGATGTGACCAGTCCAAGACACACACACAGCTACATGGATAGGGATTGTCAGTAGCCTGCTGATCAAAATTTGGAATCTCCTGCCGGAGTATCAGTAGCAAATAAACATTCATACCTTAAAAACAAAAAGAAAAAAAAGAAAAAAAAATCTCTTCTATACAACTAAGAAGAATTTCCAGCACAGATTTGTATATCCTTAACAGGGCCTGCTGTGGTACCTATAGCATGTGATGAGTATAAAAGTTATACCAAAACAGAGATCCTTTTTGTTCATCAGTATCATGGATGGTTCTATCCCTGCTTCCTGGATTACTTCAATAAAATTAAACACATCTTGTTAAGCATTTTGATTTTATTACAGGACATAAGAACCAAACACCTGATTTGTCTTGTCCTTTCCAACAGTTTATCAGACAGTCTGAACCTTTCAAATGTGTAACCGTACTTAATTAAAAACTTCCACCTATGGTGAAGTTCAGATGCTGTAGAGTTTTCCCTACAGCATAGTAACTATGTAGATATTTAATGTATTGGCACACCCAATACATGAATAAATGAATAAAAAAATGTAAATAAATATAAAATTACCCTTAATAAAGTGTCGAACTCTGATTTCTATTTTGAGAATTTTCTCCTTTTTTCCCTTCTTTTTCCCCTCCAAAATATTTTACAAGAATATTGTGCACCTCCTGGAAATAAATAGATAACAAAATATTTTTACTTTATTTTTCTCCCAAGAGTCAAACAAATTTCTGTGGAGTATTTGGTGCAAAACATCACCATCAATGATATGTCGTATATAAAGCAATAACGTGAATAAGTGTTTTGGCAAATTTTGAAAGATAAAATGTCTCAAAAATTGTATTTAATGTAACCATTGCAGTTATATTCAGCATTATTAATTTACTGGGGCAGGGACAAGGTGAGAAAAACCAGCTATGTTAATATCAGTAGAAATGTGTAAGACATCCAATGCCATTTGTTTTCTTCTGATATTTGCACCCCACTACTGATGTTAGTGTAAACCTCACTGAAATTATTGTAGGATTTCTTCAATAGCAGACAGACACAGAGATAGTAAAAAGACCTTTTAAATGCAGAATATTGTTTTAGTCTCACTAAACTCAGTACTAGCAATACTTCATAAGCTAGAAGTGATAAATATTCATGTACATTGAATATATTCATTAGTAGAATTATTCATAGTGAGGGAAATTATGTAGTCAGTTTCTTTTGGAATCAGTGTAGTTTTAAATGAACAAAGATTGTATGACTTGGCCTGTGTATTTAGCAAGATAAATAGCCTGTGCTCAGCACCATGTCACTTTTTGGTGCTTCAGTGGTAGCACTTTTCTTTCCCACACACACAGACGTAAAGAATGTGTTTCTTCCACTGAGGTCAACTTACTTCTATGCTTTTCTTACCAAGAAAGAAACATGATTTTAAGGATCTACACCTGTCTCACAAATGGTCCAGCAGGTAGTCTGGGCCAAACACCACTGACCTCTTCCAAGTCTAATCAGTTATGGAGTTAGAATCTGCCCATTGCTTTGCAATGGTTTTGAGTGAAGCTGCCAGAACAGCCAGGATCAGTTTCAGCAGCAGTTGACTATGGCAGCTGGATATAACTAGGTGTGCATGAGGAAAACGTGTGGAAGTATAAAATAGGAAACATATTACAGATGCATGCAGTCCCTGATCATTTTTGTCTGAAACCATATTCACGAAAACAGGCTTCCAGATAGCAAATTATAAAGGGTTTAAACTTTGATTTCTTTCCCTTTTTTGTGATCAGAACTGCTATTATGTTGAAAAAAAAAATAAAATGGAGACTCCTTTCCTTTCGTAATAAGCATGTTGCAAGTAGTGCAGAGTCATCAAACACAGCATTTTTCAGGCTTTTAACATTAGAGATTGAAAGAACTGTAGCATACATAGAATTCTGAGCCAAGAAAATTAGTTTTCAAATTCCCAAACATGTACCATTGTGAGAGACAGGTAGCAGAAGTACACTTCACATGGTCTATATATTTGCCCACTGTCACATATTAGGGCTGTGGAATATGCATTACTTTAGAGGCATAGCTATCTAAGGTCTGTAGGAAATTTAAATTTGCTGCTATGCAGTCACGGGAAAGTTGGCAGATTGTAACTATAAAAAACGTAATTAATGTTCCCAATAGAGTTTTAAATTAGGTGCTTTCAGCTCTTTAGTAACCTGGACAGTCTATTAAAAATAATATGTGATAAATTTAATGCTGTCTGCTTGCACAATCAAAAATTCATGGTTCTATTTTTAAAGACTGCTGCAACACCTAACATTTGATTTTTCTCTGCATATTCACAATTATGGAAGTTTCATTTCAAGCAAAAATAATCAGCATAGAATAAGGGATTATATATTTTTATGTATGCCTTGTTCTCTCTTTAATATATCTCCTAAAGAATAATAATATGACACTTCTTAAAAACACACACTGAGATTCGTTTTTTTCTAATGACCCTTGACATTTTTCCTTTGAATGCTTGTGAGATTTCCTAGTGTTAACAGCAAGGAACAAGCCACGGAGAACTTCACAATGGCAAGCAGCAGCAGAAGAATGAAAGAGTGCCAGAGGGCCTGTCTTGGGGTCCAATCTGTTCAGAGAAGAGACAGCAAACTGCTGTTGCCAATTTACATACCTTTGCTTTGCTCTGAGGCACAGGGCACAGAACTGAGTCTGCTGAGAGCTGCATCATATGCATATTTATCTCAATGTAGTAAGTATAGGGAGTTAAACAAAGCAAAACACTGAAGAAAGAGTCTACCCTAGCAACAACATCAAGATCAGAAATACAAAAGACCTTGCCACAGAACAATTGATGAAAGACTTGTGGTGTAACCTGACCTTTTGATGGAGAAGCCAAGAATAAAGTCAGTCTGGATTCCAAGGCATAGATAGAAAGCTCAAATGCTTTGTGCATGCTTTTGTTATTGTAGTTGTTGTTTTGTTAAAGCAGCTGTGGAAGCACCTCGTGGAAATTATGATAAAGATAAGAAACTATATACGTACCTTATCAAAGGGCAAAATGATTGCATGTATATTTTTAAAATAGAAAGTGATTGAACAATAGTGTTTTAAATCACATATCAATCTGAGAATCAAGTTTACTCTGTTCAAAGGGAGGAGACTTTCTTCCTCTTACAATTCTGTTGTGGATGTTTTAAATCAGGAAAATGGAGGAACCAAGGAAACTGTATTCAGAATATGTTTTTATCTCTGTCTGCTGATCACTGATGACAGTACTCCACTCAGAAGAAATTATGGATAGTTTTGATGATGTTGTAAGATGAAATCTGAGAATTCGGAAATCTTCCAACACAGAGATTCAACACTTCTAAAATATCCTGCTGTGTGAATTCCAAGGTAGTCTTTCATTGATTAAATAAAGAAGCCACAATATTCAATAAAGTTATATTTCTTTTTCATTTTAGCTTCTAATTTCACATTGGGAACATATGATTGCTCTTAATGCAATTTTATGAGCCTAAATGACTGGTTGAGTATAAATCTTAGATTGCTATATTTTAAGTATTCTCATTTTTAAAAAATCAGTCATATAACAGTATCTGCTATACAGAATGCATTTAAAAAAACAAAACAAAACAAACCAAAATAAGAAACTGAACACTTGGCAAGATTTTATCTTAGTAAAGCATCAAACTGAAAAACATGATTTAACCCACAATGATGAGTTTGGCAGCTGGATCCAGTACATTCCTTGGGAACTTATGAGAGTACACAGGAGGAATTCTTTTTGTCTCAAAGAATTTGATAATGTTTACAACATGACACCTCTTCTAAAGCTTGCTCAATAAATTTTTTCTTGGAATGAAATGCTTCCTGGAATGTTTCCCTTGATATATATGCATTGAAAAGGACAAAAGGCATAATTAAAAATAAACTCGTGCCTGATTAGCCTCTGGAGAAATCATAGGAACCCAGGGGTTTTTTTTGTTTCTTCTGAAGAGTGACAAGTCCACTGTGACAATTCAACAGTATAGTTATTTAAACTGGTTTTATAGTGTTTCTGTAGTTCAAAACTCTTAGGCTTAGAAAATAATCTTTTTTTTTATTATTTTTTTAAACTTAACTCAGTATAAGGAGTCTATTATAAACTTTACATATATTTTAAAATCTTTTGAGAAATTGAATTAATGCACATTTCATGTGCATGAAATCAATAAGATAAGAACAAAATAAGATATGTTTTTACTTTATGGCTCTTAGTTCTGTTTTATGAAGCATAGTGGGCACTGTGTGGAAAGCAAACTGTTTGTATCATATTGTTAGGATTTCAAGTATCAAGTAACAACTAGTAGTTGCATATACTCATGAATTACAGGTAATGCCTATTACCTATTTTGGGAGTCTGCAGTATATTTGGACATCTGCAGTAAACCCAATATGAGGAATTATGAGCAATTGGAATGAATTAAAACTTTGAATAAGCAAATGCTTTGAGTCTTCCACCTGTCATTAGAATCTTTCCTCCTCTCAGAAATGGATGAACTTCTCAGGGAAAGAGGGAATCTGTGACTTGTGTTCAGCTGATAGAACATAGGGACCATATCAAGGTTTAAATTCTTGTGTGTGAGGCCACTAGGTCAAATTAAGCTTGTTAATTTAGGCTAACAATATAAAATGTATGAATTTCTATGACTTTGTTCCTATACCTTGTGCACCTTAATAAACACCCACAGCACTCAAGACAGGTTCCTATATAAACCCCCCTGAATTTTAAATGGAAATAGCACTGTCTTAGAACACAGTATTTAGGCCTCTCTTCAAAGTGCTTCTCACCCAGTGTTTCTTTGTCTATTGCATTTGTCTTGCTTTTTCTTTATTGAATTTGATCTTCAGTGCTTGCTTAGGTTGTTTTACTATCTTTAGATGTTTGCGTTCTTTTCCTAGGGAAAAAAATGTGCAGATTCTGACAGATACTCTAGAGGAGCTGTGTTAACTTTAGGCAGCCAAAATAGGGAGAAGTCTGTAGTGCATCATGAAAAATTGTCTTTCTATGTAGAGAAAAAAGTACTAGAAAGATCAGTGGTACCATATTCATTAAATGTATAAATACATAATGTGTAAATGTAAATTAAACACATAAATAATTTCTTTTTTCCCCCTTGGGATTCTGGTTTTTATTTATAAGAAGTAATCGTATTTTACTATTACAAAAATCACATGTATATAGACAATATCAGGAATTTGTGTGGTAATGTCAATTGGTGAAATGATTACTACATTAAATTATAGTATTAATCTTGTAGCAAAACAAAAAACTCAGTAGAATTTTATATAGATGACAGCAGTTCACCTTTTTTCCCCCCTCATCTCAGAGCCAGAAAATATAATTTGCAAGTTTCTTAAACTGAAATTACAGATTCCTCTTTTCAAGTGTTTGGCCAGCCAGGAGCAACTCAGTGTGGCTTTAATTTTTCATGAAATAGAGCATGTCAGACATCTAACATCAAATTTTCATTTACATACTTATTGTATAAATTACTCAATAAGAGTGGAAAGGAGAGTTACTCTCTATCATTTTTAGAACACGTTCCAACAGCTTGTCTTTGGAGTTAAATAGAGCTGTCTTGATCATTTTTACATATAGACTTCTTTGAACACTAAAAGAATTATAATCACCTGATTATAAATTCACTGTTAATATAGCCTTAGAGCTGAGAACATTTCACTCCAGTAGTTAATTTAGTCTGTGGTAAATTCTCACTGTTATTTAATGTCATTTATCACCTGCTGTTTTGTCTTACTGTGAACATCCTGCCTGCCCTGTACAGTCTACAGTACATGGACCTTCTGTGACTTTAATGTACTCAGAACAAAGGCTCCAAAGTGCTTCTATCGGGAGGATTTGGCAACTTGCCTTAGATATATTCAAGCCATTTTGCTGCCTGTCACTCAGTGCTTTACAAATTGAACTCTGAGGAGAGGTAAAAAGGGTCTATGAGGCATTTTTTTTCTGGGAAGAATATGCTAATAAAGCGCCATCAGCAGGAAGCAGGTTGTGTCTGAAAGAGTTTTGTCAACTCTGAATTAATTTTGTGTGTTAAGAAACACGGGGGTGCTTCTAGAGCTGGTCTGTGGTAATTAATCCTTCCTGTTTCTGGAAGAGGAGAACTGTAATAAATGCAGCCCAGATTTAACAGATGTGTGCGCACAATGTCTGCTTTATGAGAAGAAAAACAAAATTATGTGTATAGAACAAAAAATGTTGATTTAAAAAAATTAAAACAGTATGGAAAAGTACTAAGATTGGAATTCCCAGTGCTTATGCAAATAATGTATTCCTTTAAATGTTACCAGACAGTATGGTTTTAGAAACATCTGCCAGAGTGGATGGATGCTGTGAAGAGAATGAAAAGGACAGATGTTACTTGTGCTTGTAAAAACACCCTACTAAAAAATAGATGTATGCGATCTGAGCCGCAATCTGCTTAATCGAGATGATTATGGAAGCTGGACTAACAAGATAGAGAGTGGTAATGAACTATTTTGAGAATCTTTTTAATATTTTCAAAATATATTTTTAAAAATTTTAAAGATTGCTGTTGCAATACAACATTATGATTTCAGTGCTCTTACCCTATGTGGGATCAGGGCAGGACAAGGGGAAAAAATATTTGGTGCTATGTAAAGAGTTTTAGAACACATATGTAATATCTTACTAAATTATCTTAGTCATACTTGGTTGTAAAATGTGACTTCAGTGAAATGTGTGATCATTCATAAGTCCTCAGATTTTACTGAAGTCCATTATATGCCTCTCATTTATTTCAGCCATCAGATCCCATTGAAGAACATTGCAATCACACATCTAACTCCTGAATTTCGTGTCCAAAGCACATACAAGAAACTCTTCCTTCAGACCTGAGTCTGAAGGTTTGATTTTGTTTGAGGGACTGTTTTTTCAGTGCTTTTAACAAAGCAGAAACCCAAATAAGCACGAAAAACTCAATTCAAAAGGAAAGAAATGTTCTCCATGATCCATTGGTGATTTTTGTCATGCTCACAGAGCATGTCCTTCATTTAGAAATGTCTCCAAGATGAATAGTTTTAATTGTTATGTAGCCAAATAGATGTCTTAATTTTAGCAGGAAATATAACTTTGAGGCTTATTGCTGGTTCAGCCCTTACACAAGAAGCAGAATACATGAGCACACTTCATTTAAAGTTTGACACAATTTCCACATACTAGGAGAGCTTGAAGGTTGTTTTAATTTTCTACCTCATTTTTTACTGGAGCTCATAAGCATATATACTTCTCTGACACTTTTCAATACTTTCTTTAAACATCAAAACTTCTCTTGAATTTGAGTAAATACAGTACTAACAATGTATTATTAATACCTTAATATAGGCTTCTTTTATTAAAATGTCTACAAAGACAAGTGAATCTAAGAAGACTGAACTACATCTCCATGTGTAAGTTAAAATACTAAAATTTACAGCTTGTGTTTAATAAGAATTCAAACTTTTTCAGTTATTTCCAGTTATTACTTTCAGCTAATAAACCTCTAGTCAATAGATCTATTTCATTAAAATTCTGTTTAGAATATGACACCTGAAAGATTTTTCCACTGTTTAATTTAGAAGGATTACAGAAATGTGGTTGAGAAGTTAAATCTCACAAACGCATATGATTGTCAGAACCTGAGCAAAACTTCAGTACCAGCTGCATAAAATTTGCAGATTTCTGCATTGAAATACAATGGTCTTCAACCCAGATTGAAAATGTATTACCTGCTTCTCATTTCACACAATTCATGTCATAGGTAACTTTGTGTAATTTTGTGTGATAATGATACAATTTTGTATTGAATTTCATTTAAAATTTTCAGCAGAGGTACTGTTTTGGGTACATATGAATGCTTTATGCGTCTCTAAAAAATGCAACATTTTAATAACAGTAATAGGATTTCAAATATGTGAATTTGTATATTTAAATGATGTATTAAGAAAAACAACAAATTATATATTTAGAAAAGTGGGAAAAGAGAAATCACACACTGCTAAATTATGGACTTCCTGACTTCAATATTCTTGATCATTCTGTGAAGATACCTCTTTTTTCCCCCCCTTTTTCTTTCTTTTAAACCTTTTTTTTCTTTCTTTTTTTTTTTTAAATCTGTTGACTATCAGCTCCTACCTACAGATCCTCTAACTTATACTGATACTAGATGCTTAAAATAGCCCCAAATGGAAAGTGTGAATTCTCATTCAGTAGCCAAATTCACACATGGTGTATATCCATTAAATCCAGAAAGACCACCATAGATTTACTCTGTCTAAATCAGTCTTGGATTATTCTCACATTTCACAAATTTATAGCACATGTCCTTTTCAGTTTAAGAGGAGAGATGTGAAGTGTTGTATTATTATTCTTTATTATTCTTAACCAAATGCTAAAGGAAGAGGTTAAGTCACAGGCTCCTTTTCCATCATTCTTGCAAATCATTTGGCCAACTACCTTGCTTGGTCTATTGGGACTTTCTGCAGTGTAAAGCTCTAAGCAGTTGCCCTGCTGGCATTCCCTCAAGACAGATCTCACATCTGTTCTTGTGTCATCGAATATTTAGTGAAGTTTTCGAGCAGTTATGGTACATTTTTTTCCTTTTTACCTTTACAAATTTAAAAGTTAAGGGGAAAAACAATCTTTACCTCCTGACTCAGGAGGAGAAATACTTACTTATTTTGCAATTAGGGTTGGAAAACTAATTGTTTTGAGAAAATTCTGTTCCATATTTTAAGGTTTTACTCCTTATTCTGCCTGTTTTTGAAATTGCCAAGAAAATACTGACTCCTTTTCTGACAAAGGCCTTAATTTTTAATTCTGAAAAACTAATTGGTTTCTTTAGCTGAAAAAACATTTATTTTCTGTTTGGAAAGTTATCTTTTCATGAGGTCAAGTGACTGATAATTTGTCATTCATTTCTGGTTAAGTTTGTGCAAGAAGCTTCAAAGAAACAATCCGGTTTTCTTTGTCAACTGGTATTTTTTCCTGTCTTGCCACTTGTCTACACTTGGTTGATGATCTTCTCTTTGAAATAAATCGTGATCAGTATTTTTTTTGTCATTATTCCCACATTTTTACACAATAACTACAAAATGAGAGTAGGACTTGCTTTTATTCACCCAGAATTACTTCCCAAATTGACCTCAGCAAGCAGTTTCTCATGAAATCCAGACATTTTATTGGTACTTCACCTTTTTCTGTAGGAGATAGATAGTGTATTATGTTTCCAATAACAATCTTTTACAAGGTTGGAGATGTCCTAGAGTAACTTTATAATGGTTGTATCCCCAATGGCCTGTTCTTCTGTTTATGCTAGGTATTAAGCTCTGCACCTTGAAGACTGGTTCCAAGAGTGAAGGGGGAAAGAAGGGCGCAGTTTGTTTTCAGAAACTTCACTTGCCCCCCTTCATTCCTTCTCATGGACTGTGTTGTCTGCAGCAGGGACAATGGGAAAGAGCTCTTTTTTGCTTTTAGTTAGATTTTTTTTAGTTAGAGCTGAGGCAGAGAAGTTCCTCAGACAGCGGCTTTTCGTTGTCTTGTCACTGATTGGCCTGCTCTGGACTGAAAACCCAGAAAAACACTTGGAGCTCACCCCTGTGGTCCACTGGGGCCCAGGATAGGCACTTTCCAGTGCAGAGGGACTGATAAGAGACTGAGAGAGCCAAGCTACACCCCATGAGAAGGACTTTCCAAACTGACCATCTCTTCAGAACAGCAAGAGGTTTTATTGTTTAATATTCCTTTTTTATACTTGTGAATACATTGCATGTTAAATAAACAGTTTTTTTCGACTTTTCTCCAAAGAAATCTTTTCCCGAACCATTTGGGAGAGAGGCCACTTGAATCTGCTTTATAGAGAGGCCCTTTTAGAAATTTCCTCACAAATTTGCCCTAAACCAGGACAGGAGACAATGCCGAAAAATTTGTGGTAATGCTCTTGATGAAGGAAAAACAGTCTCATCATTTCCATGCAAGACCTTTGTTCTGGATTATGGTGGATGAGGCTGCATCTGGCTGGCAGCTGGTTACCAGGCATGTTCCACAGGGCTCAGTTCTAGGGACAGTTCTATTCCATGTGTTACCAATGATCTGTCTGCAGGAGTTGAAAGAACCATTAGCAACTTTGCTGATGATACCAAACTGGGAAGTGCTGTTGACTCCCTTGACAGACAGGAGGCTATCAGAGAGATATAGATAGGCTGAAGCTATCATCACAAAAGCACTGCGCTGTGATTAATGTGATTAAATTTAACAAGTCCATATACCAGATTCTGCACCTAGGATGGAGTAATGCCAGGTATGAACTAGGAGAGTGGCTGGAGGGCAAGCCCTGCAGAATGGGACCTGATGGTCATCAGCAGTCTCAGTGGGAGTCAGCAGTATGCCCTGATAGACAAGAGAGCAAATACCACTCCGGAGTGCACCAATACAACCAACTGGCCAAAGGAGGCGATTATCCCCTTCAGCATCATCACAGTCTTACTGTGAGTGCTGTGTACAGTTCCAGGTCCCACAATTTAAGATGGATGTGAAGGTCATTGAATGTGTCCAAAGGAAAGCAACAAACTGGTGAAAGAACGTGAAGGAATTTTCTATTTGGCTATTTTGCAGTAAAGAAGGTTGATGAGCAATCTCATTGCACTCTTTAGGTCCCTGGGAAGAAGTGTAGAGGAAGCTGCTGATTGCTTCACTCTGGTACCCAGTGACAGGACATGTGGGAATCATTCAAAGCTGCTCTAGAGGAGATTTAAACTGGACTTAGTGAGAGAGTGGTCAAGTATTCAAATAGGTTTCCTGGAGGAGTGGTTAATGTCCTAAACCTGACAGAGTTTAAGAGGTATTTGGACTGTGCCCTTAATAACATGCCAGTCTCTTTCAACTGAAAATAATTTCTATTCTATTCTATTCTATTCTATTCTATTCTATTCTATTCTATTCTATTCTATGCCATGCCATGCCATGCCATGCCATGCCATGCCATGCCATGCCAATCCCTTCCAATTACAGTAATTTCACGACTATAAGGTGCAGCCTTTTGACTAAAATTTTCCCCCAAACCTGGAAGTGCACCTTATATTCGAGTGCGTCTTATCTCATGGACAAAGTTCAGAAATTTGCCTACCTGGAAGTGAGAGCTGCGAGCCACGGGGGGAGCTGGCAGAGCCTGGCTGCCAGGTGGAGGCGGGGCGGAGCAGCAGCGGTACGCCCCGGCCCCATGCAGGCGGGACGGCCCCTCCAGGGGCACGCCCTGGCCCCATGCAGGCAGGACGGCCCCTTCACAGGCACGCCCTGGCCCCATGCAGGCAGGACGGCCCCTTCATAGGTACACCCCGGCCCCGTGCAGGCAGGACGGCCCCTCCACAGACATGCCCCGGGCCCGTGGAGGGGGCACGGAGGGGCGGTGGCCATAGCCCGGCCCCGTGCAGACGGCATGGAGCAGCGGCGGGCATACCCTGGCCCCGCCGAGTACAGGCAGGCCTGGAGGCCCACGGCACTGCCCCTGCCAGGTACAGGCAGGCCCAGGGGCCAGTGGCTGCTGGGTTGAGGCGGGGCCTCAGCCAGCAGCCGCGTGGGGGGAGCTGGGGGCAGAGCCTCGCTGCAAAAAAAAAGTGCGCCCTATAGTCCGGTGTGCCTTATATGATCTACAAAGTTGCGAATTTTGCCGACTCCCGGGGGGTGCGCCTTATAGTCCGGTGCGTCTTATGGTCGTGAAATTACTGTACTTTTAGTAGTTGCCTATTGTGTTTGGTTAGATGTTTGCTGACATACATTAAACTTGTTTGAATAATTTTCTTGAAGATTTTTTGGAAGTGATTGAATTTTCCTGTGTTTCAATGTACAGTAATTTCACGATTATAAGCCGCACCATTTTGACTAAAATTTTGGTCCGAACCCAAAGTGCGGCTTATAATCAGATGCGGCTTATATATGGACAAAGAACGAAAAGTTGCTGTTTTAGTTTGGAGGACAGGTGTCTGCTGAGAAAGGCAGGAGTTTCTCTTTGAAATGGAGAATGCAAACCCCCTCTCTCCAAATTATTGTAATTTTGAAATCAAGGGGCTTTCAAGCAAAAATATGGGAATTAGGAATAACAGTTCCTTTCTAGGGAAATTAAAATAGAAATACAGTACTACAAAGAAACAAACTCCAACCCTGACACAGTCAGAGTACAACCTGACACCGTCAGGCAGGGTGTTGGTAGCAGTCCCATTAAATGGTGATTGCAGTCTCCTTGCAGTGACAGATGTGGCTCAGTTGGAGCAGTGCTCCTGCAGAAGATGCAGTTTCCCTCTGGAGGTCCAGTGGTGATGTGGAGAAATCCGGTTTTCCTCTGGAGTCCAGTGGAGAAAGGGGCTACCTTATTGTCCCAAAACCTCTGTTTTTATCTTGGTAAGAAATGTTGGGCTCTTCCCCCTGGCTGGAGCAACTTTCAATGGGATGCAGTAATTTTATCCGTCACGCAGTGGGACTCAATGGGCCATTAGCAGACAATGACTGGCTGGAGGAAGGATGGGGTGTGAAAAGATAAAGAACAATGCCTTGCCTGGTTTCAATGGATGGCCCATTAGCAAATTATCTGCCATTGAGATAAGGATCACTGTCCCCACCCTCAACAGATGGTGATAGAACAGATACCTTTTATCACACTCTGTATTGCAACATGCGGCTTATAATCAGGTGCGGTTTATGTATGGACAAAAACCAAAAAGTTGCTGAAACCCAGAAGTGCGGCTTATAATCAGTGCGGCTTATAATCGTGAAATTACTGTAATTACAAACATGGTACTAGGGGCTATGTTTCAGAACTGTTATAAAATATTTGAGAATAATAACGATAGAGAAAGTGGATACAACATTTGGATTGTAGGTGAAAAAGGAAATGTGTTGATCTTATTTGGGTAGTCTTTGTCTTACTTGGATATGTATATCTGAGGCAAGTATGCTCCTGTTTTAATTAATATTTTTAATTCATACAGATTTTTGCACTGCAATTATATTGACAAGCATACCTGAAGCACAAAATAGGAGTTCCTGTACTTGTGCTTCTTTAAGTCTAGGTATATAAATGTGACAATCAAATTGAGTTTGCACAATGCATCTACTAAAAACTGACATTCACTCTGAAACAACTTGCAGCCAGCAATTTCTGAAACTGCAAAGCTTCCTTCATCTACAAGTAAGTCTAATAAACAATGTTTAAAGGAGGAGACAAGGTGACTACTTCAAATTGTTATCGACAAAGCAATAACAATATTGCTATTGAAAGCAGACAGTGCAGTAGATAGTAAATCTCAAATGTTTAGTAGAACTGTCAAGCATACATTATTCTGGACTTCTACTTAGAAGAGTTTTCAGATCCTAAATTGACACTTAGCAGTATGTAATGTCCCTGGGGCTATTTCATAGGGCAACTCTAGTGATGAAGTATGCAGAACAGTGCTTTTCTTCTTTCACTAATCACAGTGTAGCTGAGATGAAATTTAACAAAAAAAAAAAAAAATGCTTCTGCAGGAGAAAAGAAAAACCAATAGGTTTATGCCATCTTTGTTTAAGGAAAAAAAACACAAAACAAAACAAAAACCTAACCAAAATGCCAAAATGTTGGTATCAGTCCACTGGGTGAGCATTCACTTTGCTTCCCTTTCCATGACTCAACTTCAATATGAGGCAATTTGGCAGAGCAATTGAGCACCTATGAAGTGTTATATTAGCAATAATGAAGGATTATAACTGCAGCTGGCAGGAGGGGGGGGGAGACATATTTTGGTTTCGTTTCTTTTTTAGTCTTGGCTTTTAACCTTATGTGAGTTGTGAAGTCTACCCTTAAAACATCTGGGCTTCTTATTGAAACAATGGCATAGTTTCTGCAGTAATCTTGTATAATTTTTGATGAATAGTAGGGTACATTTAAACAGTTCTAATGGGGTGAGCAATATTATTTTAAGGGGCTTTGATCATTACTTATCTTCCTGCTGATTATAGGAATCTTGTTGGAAGCTTTCAAAGGATTTTTAATTTTGAATCTCTTTATGTCTTCAGCTTAGTGATGACATTAATTTCCCCTATTGCTTGTGAAAGGAAGCATAGTTTTGTTTCAGATGGTTTTTGTTCCCTGTGTCATGTCTTTTGTGCATGCAGATGGGACTGATTAATTCTGTGTCCTTACTTTTACAAAATAAAAGAAAATAAAATAGAATAGAATAAAATAAAATAAAATAAAAATAAAATAAAGTAAAATAAAATATCACAGAGTGGTAAGTATAACAACTTCTGTTAAAATCTATTAGTAATGAAGGAAATGTGGCTTTTACCTTAGGAACAATGCAGTTAACATGTCTCTGTATATGAGGTCCATGTAAATTTTTTTCCAGTTAAGAGAGCATTCAGGATTTTTTGCAACATGTAAGCTTTGCTAAGGAGAAATTTGTTTCTGTGCAGATATGTCACAGGCCACTTCATCTCTTGAGCCTACTTAAAACTTCAAAATAATGTTAAGTGGCATGTAAGTAAGGCATTAGCCTCCACCACAGGGTAAATTTCAGCTTTTCTTAATTAGCAATTTTCTTTCTATTTAACAACGATTAAGAACAACTAAGACTAAAAATTGAAGGTAAAGTAAGGATTATGCATAAATGATGGAATTAAGAATTAATTTTTACATTATTCTAATTTAAATAGATAAAGGTTGCCATCTAATTTATATAGCTTTCATTATATAACATCATATATAACTTCTGAACTAAGCATAGTGCTGAATATATGCATTTCAATTTTGAAGTAATTTCATGCATGTAATAACATAAATTTGATGTGGTATATTTACATCTAAATATTTTTGGCTTTGTTTTTTGGCTTTGTTTTGGTCTTTCTTAGTTAATATTAAGATTTACTGAAACCAGTCAATCAATATCATTAAGACAGTGCTTTTTTCGTTCTGTTCTTGCTGAGATAGATGTTGAATATTAATTTCATTCTTTATAATGTGCAGCAAAGCATCCCAGGACTGATAAAAAAATACCTTTCTACACAGAATAGGAGTAGAGAGGAGATCTTAAAATTTTCTAAATACTTTATTAAACTTATTATCTTAGTAGGAAAAGTAAGCAAACAAACAAATTCCCCTCCAATTTAGAACTGAAGCCATTTAAGCATGATGTACCTTCACATTTCTCTAATTACTTTCACTAGAAAGTGTAAATGCAACAACAAAGAGAAAAAAATCCCCAAAACAAACCAAAAGTCCCTACCCAAAAATATTTATTTTGGTATATTTACAGGAATAGCAAACTCATTTACAAGTAAAATATAAAAAATAAATAAATAAAACCCCCTAAATTGTAAACCGAGAAAGGAAGAAAAAAGTACTTTCATTATTTAATATATTCATAACAATTTACCTAATTCAAGTTCTCAGTACATTTTTTACCTAAGAAGTGGAAGCATTTCACATCACACCTTGTACTAAGTAAAGCAAATCACGACAAGTTTCATGCCTTCTTGTTTGTTGATTTTATTTCCTGTAAAAAAATGAGTGAAAAGCTTCCTAGTGTTTTACTCTGGCCACAGAGTAAAAAGTACTAGAAAAAATGCTGAACAAATGCTTTCTATTTTGAAACACTAGAAAAAGCTTTCTGTCTCATCAAGGCAGTTACATCACACAATTTTTATTAACAATAAAAGGTGGGGGAGATGTTTCATGCCTTCAAATTAACTTCCTGATTGAAAACAAGTTCAAAGCTGCCCAGGTGAATTAGGAAAAAATGATTGGGTTGAAAACCACAATAAGTAGTATTTTAACAGCTGAAAAAATCCTGTTGATGAAATGTCATGAAAAATGCACTTTTATTCTCATTGTTATCCTTCTGTGGCTTTGGATATTGCACTGAGAAAAATGAAATAATCTTTTGTGTTCATTGGGAGGCTTTGAATCTATCAAATGAAATGGTAATTGCAAAATGGCATGCTTATAGAAGTAATGTGAGTTTTTTTGAATTCATGAATGAATGAATGGATGTAGACTCTAACTTTGTATACAATTTTCAATAACGAATTTTCCAGCTATGTAAACTGTCTTCTTGAATAAATGAAGCACAAACTATTTATTTAGTTGTAAAACGCCTCCAATTCATGGTATTAAATGAATGTTTCTACTTCATCCTCTTTCCTAAGTATCTGAAAGAGAAGATTTAGAATGGACTACAGTTTAGCATCTTTCCCTACACATAGTTTAAATAATCTGTTTCTAAAGTTCAGCCACATTTAAACTATACAGTAGATTAAGGCAGAAAATATATGGTGCTGAATGTGATGAAGAAATGGAAACAGACTGCAGTGTAAATACTGGACACAGCATGGAAGAATTATAAAGGTAATTCTGTAGACTTTGTATAATTGTCTTCAGATCATCACTGTCAGTCACCACTTACTCACTGCAAACTGCAATATTTGCTTTGTTTTTCCATATTTGCTGTTCTCTGTAAAGAAAAACATGTTTTGTATATTATGTCCTGTTTTACAGGCTCCCATAGCTGCAGACAGGGACAATACTGGAATCCAGTATTGTGGATTCTTCCTGCAGTAAAACCTATTTTGTTACTTCCACAGAACTAATACTTTTTCTCATTGGACCAAAGCTTGAAGCCTTTTATGGACACAAACTGTTGATTTATATACCTGATAAGCATTGGTTCTCTGCTTTCATCAGCTTTTAGATCACTTCTTTACTTCATCAATTTTGAGAATTTTTTACTGTCTTTGTGCTTCATGGGTTATCTGACAATGACTATGAATAAAAATATGTCCTTGGACAAACTCCTAGCCTTTCTTAAAAACTAAGCAATAGTGAAAGGAAAGGAATATGATCGGATCAGCAAATATAACTCCAAAATACTTTTTGCATAAGCTAAACTCAATTGAATGTCAACCTTGTAAAAATGTATGAGTTCACCCAAGTTGACCCACTGTCAATATCATCAGAAAAGACAAATAGACTTCTGGACTATATATATTTCCTTGAAGGTCCTCAGAATTTTCATGTTACCTGTTTTTGTTGTCCTTTTGTGCTTGAAAGTAATACTGGATCATTCCTTTCCGATCTGTTCCCAATGTACCACATCATCAAATCTCTGAAGTTCTTGTTTGAGAACAAATCATTATAAACACTTTATATGCCTACATAATTTAGAATTTAAGTGTTTATAATACAGTAGTATAAATACTTTAAACAGCATATCTCTCAAATAATACATATCTCATTTTATAGTAGCAGTGACTGCAAGCCACAACAGAAACAGGGAAGGCTGAATAGCATGTCCATATGTGATCCCATTCCAAAGGGATTGTAAGCAAAATAACCAAGACAAGATATTGGAATATTATTAAACTGTTGACACTCATAGAATCAGCAAACCAACCTATAAAGGTTTTTTTTTGCCTTAAACCACCATAATGTTGAGCAGTAAGTGTTTTATAGGATTTATAATACAATATGTATGTATTCATTAGATAATGTTAAAAGTGAAATGCATTAACATGCAGCATCTATATGTGCTATTGAAAGCCATAAAATTTGGTCAATGTTTTTCACTGTCCCCTAAACTTTTCCAATAAATAAAAAAGGACAATGACTACTCTGTGACCCCAAAGGCCAATTAAAACAGTAGAAATGGTGCCTAATTCTCTTACCCTCAGACACATGTAGTAGCATTGGAACTTCTCATTTGGAATTTCTCAATCCTGAGCCATGACTGTATATGTTTTCTAAGCATTCTGCTTTTTTAGGTCAGGCTAGGTCAGGAATTATGCCAGCTGTTTAACAGCGTAGAGTATTGCATGCTAGTTCTTGCAAAGATAATCAATCTCCGAACATGTAAGAAATTAAAGGAAATAGCTGTACCTCACTGTTGCAGCAAAACCACCCAAAATTAGGAAGGTTGAACTCTAAGTAATTAGTTGTATGTAATACATGTCGACATTAATCCTTTTGTATTTGTGCATGTGCATTCATATAAATGTCTGTGCCAAATATTGTATAAAACAGTAATTCAATTGATTCACAAAATGAAAAAATTGTTTTATCTGATTGTGATCTTTGACTTATTAGACTACAGTGCATTCAAAATATAACACTGTAGAGTATGAAATAATCCATGATCTCTTTTCTTTATTAAATATGGAAATGTGAGACCTTATTTCTGCTCACCAGCAGCTACTAGAAACTAGCTACACATTTGTGAGAATTGCTTACTCTGCATCTTCCTAGAGGAATTTAATTTTTACAGTAAATATCTCCTTGCAAAACTATTCAAAGAATAATGTCAAGGTCCTAAAAGCTTTAGTATTTGCTTGATTTATCATTCTGTTCCTGATTATAATGCATGTCATTCTATAATCTTACTGAGTTTTGTGATTGATTTTCCCTGCTTTTGTCTGTTTTTAATGCTGCTAGTCTCCTGTTGTGTGAAGTTTCACAGGAAATGTTGATCTACAAGGCCTACTTGGAAACAGAGCACCCTAAGTTCAGTAAAATTTTAGATTTGTACTCACATGAGATACTCTAATATAATTATAATAATTTCTGTAACTTTTTACCAAAGCTATTATCAATGCCTCCACAAATTCCATAACTGCATTATAACTATATGGGGTGGAATTGAGAAATAATTAAATAAATGCTTTCCAAGATATTTGCCATCTTTCATTTATACAGTCAATCAAAACAACTTCTGTTACTGTTGTAATAACTTATGTATCTATAAAGATTGTATTAAAGTAATTTCAATTTTATTTTAGTTAAGAATAAGTATGTATATATGTACTTTTTTTTTTTTTACACTGTGGTGGGAAGAAAATATAATTATTTTGAATATCATTATTTTCTCTGAACTGACGAATAAATTAGTTATGTCCAGTGGTAACTTCAGAGAAGTTACCAAAAAAGCTAACTAAACCATATGACTTCAAGGAATTCTATCATATTATTGCTTACCCTGCCAGGTTGTCACATGAACTGGATTTAAATTAAGAGCAACTGGATTTAAATTAACAGCTATAGCTGTATCTGACAGGTATTTGTGATTGCATAACAGTCAAAAACTCATTCAAATTCAGCAGCCATAGGTATTTTTAATATTTTTTCCACTTTTTAAGTTTTAATTAACAATGACAATGAGGATTTTTTACACTTATTCCAACTCTGTTTTGAAAGCACTCATTTTGAACTATCTCAGAGCAGTAAGATACACTGTTTAACTTATGTTAAGAATGCAAGCACAGACAAATTAATGGGAAATTAATCCAGTGAAAACTTCTTATGAATACTTTTCTTATCTAGGGAAAAAATTGCTCATTTATTTATTTATGTATATTTAAAACAGCTGCTGAAACTATATTAGCTCTCTGTATTTTAGATCTAATTCTGTCTGAAATTTCTCATTTCCAAGTCAGATTATGTTTTGCTGTAGCTAAACCTCTGTTTCACCATGAAACTATTTTCCTGTTTGAATACATTTTATTTGAATGGTTTTTGACTGTCATGTGCTACATTTTGCCTCCCTTATAGACAATGCAATGTGGGTCATAATTTTAACAGGAGGAAAAAGAGTAATTGCTATATTATTTAAAGTTTCTCTTAAATGCATGCTTTTTTTTTTTTTTTCTTTATATGTACCTGTTGACTTGAAATGTATGGACAGTACAGAAAATAAATAAATATGTATATTATAAACTACTTCCAGCAACTTGTAAAATGTTGTCTGGTGATATAAGAATATCAAAAACTTTTCAAGTGTTTTTACTGTGAGACATTGAAAGTAAAAATTTTTATGGAGATCAAGAGAAGGTCTGCAACCATTCAACATTCTTCTGACACACATTTCACATTTTATTTGCTATTTTCTTGTGGTTGGAAATAAATTTAATCCTAGGAGTATGCTTCCTTAAATAAATTACATGAAATGTGCTTACTGATATTCTCAAGCATAAAAATTATTCTGGCTATATTAACACTTGTTTAATTTTGCAACTTTCTAAAATGTTACTGAGCTTATTATGAAAAACTGAGATAAATAAACATGATATTAAAGGAAGAAAAAATGTGTATATTTTTCTTCAATATAAATCTGTACTTTGAATGATAACATGAGAATCTGCAGTGTGGACTAGCTCTGGGTAAAAAGGAGCAGAATGATACATAAAAGGGCTAGAAGCAAGATCTTCTTGGTGCCAGGGTGACACTGATTACTCCAGAATAGAAACCAACAGATTTATTTCCCAAAGGCATGTTTATGTTAACAGCATATACTTTCGAGTCATTTCATGAAGTATTGTCGAGGTAGAAGAGCCTTAAATGGCATCTTGTCTCCTCCCTGACATCCTTACTAAAAAGAAACAGTGAAAAGATGATGTACATTTTAAAAGCTGGGGAATTCACCTCATCTAAATTTTTCTGAAATTCCAATTTATTATCTTTACTCAAATCAGTGGAGACCCCACAGAGATGTGTTGTGGCATATTCCAAGGTCTCAGCATCTCTACTGCCTGCACTGGTACTCTGGTGGAGCACACCATGGGTGAGAAGCAGCAAGGAAGGACTTGTATGACCTTGGAGTGTAGCCTAAATAAGAGTGTAATGAGCGCACACAGCCCTGTGAATCTGGGAATGTTCAGAGGTGCAGTATTTCAGACATTGCTTCTTATAACTGCTTTAGGTTTATTTTAAGATGAGAATTGGGTAAGGAGATTGTCTGTGAAGCAGAGATTTCCACCTTATCCAAAGCAATGCACTACGACCTTGAACTGAAGCCAGCATTTTTTTTCTGCAAAGTTTAATGCAATGTAGCAGCAGGATTTTTTGGATTTGTGAATTAATTAAAGTACCTGTCCACAAAACTTTCTTCTAAAATTCAGTCCATGTCATGAAAGTCGCATGACTTAGAGTCCTTTCATCTTGTTCCTGCATTTTTACTGAGTTAACTTTAGACACTCCCAAACTGCAATAATCCTTTCAAAGAAAAAAATATGCTGTTTTTTTGTTTGTTTGTTTTTATTTTTTGGTTTTGTTTTTTTTAAATATAGTTTAGGTTTGATTTGTGGCACAGAGTACATCAGGAGTGGGAAAAATAGAGACACTATCTGACTCCCTAAATTATATTTGCCAGTTACAATTTCAGAAAATGTTTTAGTTCAGATAATCACAGGACTGGTTTCATTGATCTTTTTAATTAACTGGAAAGTAAATTTTAATTACGTTTTCTTCAAAAAGTTTCACTCAAAAATGAAAAACTTACAATCCTCATTGTAAGTGTTAAATGCAAGCTGGTTTTTATGTTTCTCCTCTTTTTCAAGTTCTCCCCTCCAGGATGATTTTATCAATTAAACTTGTTATCTTATTAACAGTTAAGACAGATTCTCCTGAAAGCATAACGAAAGTATACTTGTTAAACCTCACAGATGTTCTGTTAAAAGTAGTGCACTTTTGTTCACTGTTAATGAAGTTCTATGTAGCTACTACCTTGATGTCACTTAAATGAGATGCTAGAGTAGCACCAATTTTAAATATTTTTTAAGGTTTATCAACTACTTTTGATACAACCATAGATTTACTCTGCTAACATGTAGTTTCTTCAGTGGTAAATATACTTTTTTCAACTTCTGTATCTGTTCACTGATGTAATTCACAACACAGTCCAGATGAAAGAATTTTTATAAATATTTGTTATTACATTGCATTTACAATTTGTTTTTCCTCTTTATACATTTTCAATGGCATCATTATTTAGTTATCAGATAACTCATGGAGACAGACAGTTGTCTCACCAGAGACAGAAAGGCAGTATTTTGTAAAAAGCATTATGTTGAGCTCCTTCACTAGAAAAGAAACTGTATTCATGCCCTTGATAAATAATTAAATGATAATTAATTTTTCATTCTTCCATCCGATACTCAGCAATTGTTGAAAAGCATATTTATTATTCAAGTGGAGGTGTCAGATTGCCCATAACTTGTTGTGTTTCAGCCTCAGTGACAGAAAAAACTATATACAAGTTCAGTTCTGTTTTCTTTTTCACTACTTTGCATGGTGCAAAAGGAAAACATGACAGATGCAGTGGAAGAAAAATTGATAGCCTGAACTCGAAGGAGATATGTGACTATTCTCATCTTCCCAATCTTTACATGTGCAGCCCAGTCTTGGAGACTGGCAGAACACACTCTCCATTATCCCAATCCAATCTCTAATATCACTGGGTGCCATGAGTCTGAGGCCTTTATGGAGCCATGAGCTTACCATTCAGTATCAGAAGTTATACCCATTAACCTGGTCAGTATTCTGGAATGTTGAGGAATCGTCAAACGCAGGCTGAAAATATTGCATATGTGAGACAGGCAATTTTGAGCCCTTTATAAATGTGTGTGTCAGCATTGGCTGTATGGTCATACAGTAATGCAGCTGAGATGAAATTACAGTGAATTCCAGACCAAACTAAGGCTAGTTGTATATTTTTGCCCAGCTAATAATAATCAAATATTTAAACACCATTTTCTCCAACTTTATTGCATGTGTCTGAAAAGAAAATTTCTTGACCTTCTGGTGTTTGTTCTTACATATTAACCGCAAACCAGAAGAGCATGATGAAAAAGTCCAGTGGTGAACTTTGCCCATAGTGTGCAAGCCAAAAAAGAAATTAGAAAGCACAGCAATATTAATGTAATTAATATGTAATAATAACAACATTTTGTCTATACCTATTTTAATATGATGCATAAACTACATATTTTTATTAGGGGAAATGAAAGTTCCCCAAGTATCTCATCACACAAGAAAAAAGAATATTTTCTTTTATATTTTCAGAGAAGCATATCCTTTTAAACAATCCTGTAACTTAATGTATTAATCTGATCAATTAACACTGGACAGTAATATCTTCTGTGCAGAAGGTAATCAACAAACTTGAAGCTAACAGCTTCACCTGCATACCTCAATTTTAGAACTGATACGGATAAAAAAACCAAACAAACCCTATGGGAAAAGAGTATCAATCTACTCTACTTTTGCCAATATTCCTGCAAAGGAAAAAAAAAAAAATATTCCGTCTCAATCTTTCAAGCTACCAGAAAGCATAACTGGAAAAGTACACAGAGCTTGTAAAAATATACAGGTGTGTTCTAAACTATCAGGCATCAAGAGCAATGGAGAGTAGTTAGAACTAGTGGGAGCATCTGAGCACACACTTACTCTAAACTGAATACAGACCCTAATCTAGTAGCCATTATGCCTTAGAACAATCCCAGGGAGCTAAAGAATGGATTTTATACTAGTCTAAGTTACATAGAAAATATGTGAAGAAGATACAATAAGCATGTTTAAATTGCTATATCATGGTTTTTGTAAGGAATTAATTGCAACTAAAAGGCAAATAGTATTCTTTTTCAGTTCTTACATAGGTCGCACTTTCATGAGAAATGGCATTAATTTCTTTGTATGAAAAAGTTTTGATTGGTGTGACATATCCTTTCCTGGTTCGCTTCACATTTTGGAACGCACCAGTTTGGACATCTGAGCACTTGATTCAATGTTTATGGAAATGTAAATAGTACAAGACACAATTTTCTCCAGTGATACCTTGTAAATTTTATCAAACTGCTTTGTTCAAAAGCCCTCAGCAATGTGAATAAGTATTTAAGCAACAGATTATATTAAGATGTATCAGTTGAAAAATCTGCCCCCTTCATTTCTTCTGACAAAGATAACTGTGTTGCTCTTCCTGCCCCCATCTCCTTTGAGTTGGACTGCAGCCATGCAGAGTGAATAATGACGCATAAGCACATTGTTTATTTAAATAGATTTGTGTAGTTAAGTGCATGACCTGTGATCCAGAGCTGAGAAAAAAAAGAATTAAACACTGATTTCTAAGTGCTCTGTGAGATAAATCAGCCATCACTCCAGACTCAGCCAACACAGATACTTTTATTTGTACTTATCACTTCAGTTTGTTTGAGTATTGTGTTAATAGTTTAGGTTAGATTCTCATGTCTGTGCACTGTTAGCGTTTTCACAAAATGAGAAATGATGAAGTTTTGCACTCTGTGTTACATTGCTGCAGTTTTCACTTAAAGCAATGAAGTGCTACTTACCGTAACAGATACACACCAAGGATCTGATTCTCCTGTCACTTGCAACCAAGTTTCACACCAAGGTAAATTTCCTCCCTTCATAAGTTTTCTTAATAGTTTATGTTACTGTTACTATTAAGTCCTCCCGGTGCTTCTGAACACAAGCATGTTTACACAAAACATTCTCACAGATCTCATCAGGGCTACCTTCATGTGTAAAGATACTTGAAAGCAAAAATCCTTTGCCAAATCAGTCTTTGAGATGCAAATAACATTTTTTTTTTGTTACATTAAGTGTGTTTACGGCAGTGTGGTCAGAAGCTGGAGAGGTCCTTTATACCTAAATGCAAGACATGGATTTTGTTTTTCCTCTGGACAGGATACTCAAAACTGCTTAGTTCCTCATGATTTTCAAGTTTTTCTTGTTACCTTTAGATTTATTTAACCACTTGTCTTTTAGAGTAGTTTAATATGGAAATGCAGATGTAAAAGTTAAGCTAAGGAAAATGTTATTATTTGTGTTCTATGTGGCACACATTGTCTTCCATCATTTCAATAAATTGTGATAAAATAATCTAAGAAGACAAATGTCAGCATGCTCATACACTGACTATAAATTTGATAAATTTTAATAAATTTGAAATAAATTCATTTAAAAAATTTTGGAAATAGCAGGGAAGGTGTATATTTGTTTGAAAGCTTGCAGGCTAAAATATGGAACTAGGCTCCATCTCTTAAAACAGAGTGGTTTGTAGAAATCTGCAAATATTTTTTTAATTAAAAAACATGGTGCAACTTTGTTATTATTATTATTAAATTAAGATTTTTGTGGAATTTTTTTGGTTTGTTTTATTTGTTTTGACATTTTGTTTCTCTCTTTTTACTACTTCCCTTGTTGTCTCTGATTAGAAACAATTGTTTTCATTTTATATCTGTTCTGACAATTTTGATTGTAAGCGTCTTTTTATGATGATTTGTACAATGGTAACCTGATCCTAATTTTTAATATCTTCTACCAAAAAATAAGGTAAAACTAACCATGTAACCTTGTTGATGCTAAAAAACTCTTGTTCTAATTTTAAAATCTGTATCTGTGTATTTCACACATCAGTACCTACCTGGTAGGATGTGTCTAAGAGTAAGGCATGTATATTGATGGTTAACAGTTTGGCTGTTAATAAACACTGACTGAAGGCTTGGAGCTGGTAACCACCAGGACTTTGGTCTATGTCTTTGATCCTTTGTAACCTCGGTAATGCTGAATCTGCAGTGCACTCTTCTGCTCCTTCACCTAAAAACTAGTTGAACAATGCATGTGTTTTCATTCCGTCCTGTCTTCCTTAAAATATGTCTGATGTATACAGCCTGACAGGTCTCTGATTCCTACTATAGCCTCTACTGTGCCTGAGCTTTATGCGGAAGTCAATTACTTTCCAGTGGCTAAAACCTTGCCTAACCTTGTGCCAATATACACTCAGTATGGAAAATTGCATGCCTAGGCCACTGCTAGAGGCTTACCCTCACTGATTTTTTTGTACAGATATAACCTCTGCTGCCAACACCATATGACTGCAGAGAGAAAAGTGTGATAAATGGGGAGAAGACTGCATGTACAGCAAAATGTAACAGACATCTTGAAATACAAATGCATATGTGAAGGACGAGCAAACCCAGGAATAAAATGCCACTGTAAAGCTGATGAAGAGATTAAGGGACATAAAAGAATTTAAAGGGAATTACAAGCAGGTTGGTGGGAGCAAGTGGACTCCATCAGTGGATACATAGTAGACTACAAACTGTTAAGATCTTGAAACAGAGAAGTAATTGGCACAGTTACTTAGTCGATCCTGACAGAGAGAAATGGAACAGCTGTTCACTCCTCCTTGGAAATTAACAAAAAAAACCAAAAAAAACCCCAAAAAAACCTAAACGAAATACCCATATGTGTGTGTGTGTGTGTGTGTGTGTGTGTGTGTGTGTGTGTATAAATTTTTATGGCATTTAACTGAAATTAATAGCATAAAAAGCAGCCTCTAATCCTAAAAAAGAACCAGCAATATTTAAAGCAAATGAGCAAGTATAAAACCTTGCATATTGAACTGCTTTCTTAAAAGATATTTCGCTACTTAATTTTTAAATCTAAAAATAAAGCACATCTCTCATGCATGTGTGTTCAAGATCAGCAATACAGAACACTAAAACTTATAAATAAAATAGCAAAACCAATCTTAAAATGTGAAAAGTATCCTTTTCTTCTTGTATTAAGTACTAAGCATAATACCCTATGTAGTTCTTTTCCAGCAATCTAAGAAGGGCTTCCATCATTAAATACTTTCAAAGTTTTAGTTTAGCAGATCAAATTAATTTAATTTCTTGTTTCCTACCTGCCTGTCCACTGCAGAATAAAGATAAATGTTCCTGAAAGAGGATGTGGCAGAAAGAAATGGAGAAGACCTGAATATCTGGAGTTTTCTTTACCCAATTAATTCTCATTGGGTTCCTGTTCCTGTGTGTATTTGAATTACATCTGAGAGATTAGGTAGGTGTTTTCCTTCCTTTATAATTTTTAGTATTTAGCTTATTGTATTGGTTCACAGGTCGTTCAAGGAAGAAAACTGGAAACTCTTGAAGATACTGTTTTCTTTTACAGTTACTTACATAGATTTGTTTCATGTCCATTCCTTTCAGTAAAAGTGAAAGACATTCAGCAGTACCACAATAAGTGGAGAGAAAAACAGGTCAGACCTTTAAAGAGCAACACATGACTCCTTTGTAATTACTATTAAACACAGGCGCGCTTGTGTTAATATTAACTGTCCAGCTGGGAAGTGACACCAACTGTGTCCTGCAGAATGCTCAGTGTCATCCTGAGGAGGGCTGGCTGCAGTCACAGGGTCTTGGACAGTTTCTGTACCACACCACTAAATCATATCAGCACAATCAATAGATCACCTAAGGACTTGCCAAATTTCTGTCTTCCTTGCAGGCAGCTGCTCTGGCTGCTCTGGGTTATGGGTGTTATGGGTTTATCATGAAAATGGAGTAGGGTGTATAGTTGCTAAAAGCAGGGAATAAATAATTATTCGTGGCAATGACTCCATGAAGATTCAGTATATATTAAGATGAAGCTATTTACCTTATCTATAGTAGAATGTATGCACAGAAAATAGCAGAATGTTGACAGAACTGATAAAAGAAAGGTGTTGATTTCTAAACTAGGTGTCTGATTTTGTGAGTGATTATACAATCACTGACACTTTGACAAATATGTGTGCTTAAAATATATATTATAAAAAGTGGGTTACACTTTCTTTGATGATTTTTTTAGGTTACATAATTTTTTACTTTATTATATTTGAATATAAATGAAAATTATGTTTAAATGCTACTCTCTTCTTAAGTGAGGTACTGGAGCATCTACAGATTGGGATTTTACAAAAGACAACTACATTTACAAAAGACAATCTAAACTTGCTACAATATAGTTGTAAACTTGTCTCAACTCTCTTGCACCTGACCACAATATAGTCACAATTCATGTTAGAATCAGTATCACAGTGTTTTCATAGATTGCACTGAAATTTAGTCTGGATTGGTTTTTCTATCTTGACTGATTGGATAGAACAAATAACATGAAAGCAGATAACCTTGGCTATTATGTTTGTTGTCTAGTGCTTTTAGCAAGTTTACATTTAATTTTCTCCTATTGTGTCTCAAAAAATAAAAATTGTTAATTTTATGTGGGATTTTTTGCAACCCTCTATTTCCTTTATTTCCTTACTAATATTAATCCTATTGAAATAGTCCGACATTTAGCACAGTTAGGTCATAGGAAAGTAAATTTGAGATGTCAAAAACTTTCCAAACAGTACTTATCTTTCTGAGAAAGAACTCCATAATAATTTCTTTTTTTTTTTTTTTTTTTTTTTTTTAAAGAAAAAGAAACCAACAAAACAATTTGGAAGAAATTACAAAGGTGATCTTGGTTTGCTAAATTTTTATTCCAATAGAGGGTGAAAGAATATTTCTGTGGAAAGAAAATCCCAGGATGATTTTTACAGAGCTGAAATACAAATGAAGTAGTTTTCAAGTAACATTACTCTCTAAAGCATACTCATGTCATTAAAGTATTTGTTTAATTTAGTTTTTGATTTTTTTACTGTTTTTTTCTTCCATTGCTACTTATCTGTTTCGGAAATGAAAAACGTCTCTCTACATTTTGTCACTATTCTGTTGCTTTTCAAGTTCTGTATGTTACTTTCTTTCAGTGAAGTGATTAATAATGTTGAGTCTTTTTAAACTTATGTAGATGTAGAAGTGAGATGAAGGCAAATGTTATTGCTTGTGAACATCTTCCTAGGTCAGAAGTTTGCACCATCAATGAAAATGCTGTTCCAGAAGCATTTACTTGTTTAAATAAACAAAGGATTATCTGCACTCAAAAGTAAGAGGTTGTTTATATCGTAAGATAGGTAGAAAATTTGAAAGCCTAAGCTGAGCAGCACCACCTGATGTTGCACCTCTTCAAGAATGTGGTAATAACGTCATGACACGGGTCTTTACTTCGTGATATTCTAAAGCTGGTATAGCAAAGTGATTAACAACCACAGCAGATGTGTGTGAGTAGGTGCACACATAAGGATCTCTGTCTGAAAATGGATACAGAAGACTTGCTCCCAATGAACACCGAAGACACTTGTCTGAATTTCCAGATGTGTCTCATTTATTGTCCTCACTGTGAAATAGCCTAGGATTCCATGCCATGGTCAGGATGTTAGTCCCTAAAATATGCTTCCAAAATTTCTGGCCAATGTGATTTAAAATGGCAGTTAAACCATATATGGTGCAGAAAATTGGATCCATAATGGAACTCTACAGATATTTGCTATTTTTTGGAAATGCCAGACATGGTTACGTGTAATGAAGTGCAGGTGATGTTAAAATAATGGATTATTTAAGGTGAAAGGCAGCAGAAACTTCTCAAAGCATAGACAAATGCTGACAGGACTTTAGGCTTCACCTTAGTTACTTCATATTATTGAATCCATTCTTTATAAAAGATATCATTCATATAACCTGAGGTCTGTGATTTCACAGTGGAGGCCAAATGGATATCACTTTCATAGTCTCCAACCATACCTCATGGTGAGTTAGTGGCAGTAATTCTATTATTTCATTAGCATACAATGGAATTCTTGAGATATTTTTCTGCATTCGTGAAAATATCATCACTTTGCTACCAATAAACATAACAAGTTATGCAATTTCTTCTTCCATTCATGTGGTCTTTTATAAAGAACTCCTTTCCAGACATAACTAAAATATCATTTATCTAAAGGTTTCCTATTCATTGACCCTCATCATCTTCCAAAAATAATGGACCAAGGTTAGATTGCATGAAATGGGAAACAGGGCTTTCCTTCTTCTTCTGTTCCTGTTTTGACTGAGGATCTTTTTTAATTAATTCCACATGCATATTATTAATGTTCATCTCTCCTTTAACTTCAGATTTTATGAACAATTTAATTGATGAGAATTTTTTTAATAAGTCCTCCTAAAGAAATTGAAAAACAAAGACCCAGTTTTAAACTCCTAGATAAAATCTTGATGCAAATTTATTTAAGAAATTCTATATTTCGTTATATGTACTGAAGAACCTATCAAAAGAAAATGAAATAAAATACTGATCAAAACTCCTAAACTTCTTCAAATAACTTCTCACTGAAACATTGCCTTTTTTTTTTTTTTTTTTTCTTTTTTATATGCAGTTTATCTGCATCAGAATTTCTGATTTTGAAAGGCAGATGTCATTTCTTGGATGAGGTTTAACTGACTTCTATAGACATGCTATGTGCTGGTCTTCCAAAATGTTACATGGCGATTTTACTTGAATTCAAAAGTTGTGGGTTTTTGTTGCTGTTGTTTTTTAATTATAATTCAAAGGTAAGTTAATTCAAAAGACAAAGTTTATAGGAAATCATCAGCATGAAATGTACGAGAAAGAAAATAGTGCTTTCTCAAATGGTTATTTCATCGATTATTGATGTGCATTTTTGAGTTATTAGAAATCATATGGAAATAATCCCCATATATTAGGACTTATAAGAGGAAATAATTTGCTTCAATGTCTGTGTCTGATATGTCCACTGGAAATATTTAAAGAACTTAAGCAGAAGGCAAGTAGACATGGAAAATTCCTAAGCAGACTTTTGCCACTTTTAGAAATGCACAATAAAGGTTTCTTGAAAGCAAGTATTGCATTCACAATGAACCACTTATCCATTTATACTTCTCTGTTGTCATCCAGAGTCTGTGAGCTCCACACTCATGAAAAAGGATATTATTATCAGTGTAGTAAACAGTATTTGAATATTTCATTTGGTTTCCTTTTTTGTCCTTTGTTGTCAGAAGTTGTGAGCAAATATTCCTTATTCAACCTTTTGAATATTTAATGATTTTATGTTCATCTTTTATACACCACCTTTGATCATCCTTGTCACAATTCTCTCTACCTTTTTTCTAAGATGTGTTGTTAGAGAGGAGGTGATATGAGCTACAACTGGTATTCAAGACACAAGCAAAGTGACATAGATAACAACAGTTTGATGATACCTTTTTATTATGAGGGTTTTTCCACCAAACCATTTCTATAATCTCTTTCATCTATAACCTGTTTTAAGCATTGAGTTGTCATATTTTGAGATTCACAGTAGCTCTACTATCTTTTTGCCTGAGTATTTCTAACTAATTTAGAGATCCTAAAGATTTTTATTGATTTACTTCTGATTACAAATCCTAAATTTAGGATTTCCTTTCCTTCTTACATTTTCTCCAGACTGAAATGAAGAACGTATTGACACTTAAATTTATGCAGGATCACAGAGGATCATATCTCTTTGTTGGCTCAATCCATTTGGTAAATGTCTTCTGTTAACTTTTAATAACCTACTAATTGAATTTGCTTAACTATTTATGTGTCTTAGAGTATTTTTTTTTGCTAACAAACTGTATATGTTATACACATTTCTAACTTTTTTCCTCCATGTTTACCAAAAAAACCCTTCACATGGAGATAAATCTTAAAGGCAGAGTAACTGTGGGATATATTAAAGGATTATTAATACAAGTGTAAAACACTGTATTAGGATTTAAAAGTGAAAAATACATATATATATATATATAGGTATGCATACCTCTGTGCATATATATATTTATATATGTATATATGTACGCATATCTATATGCCATAAATAGATAAGTGAATTGTGGTTATATTTGCATGGTTTGCAGTTAAGCCCATATTAATTTCTGACTATAAAGTTATCTATAAGAAAGAGTAAAATTTATAGGAAAAATGTCAGGCTGACAAACAGGTAAGATTTTCTTCAGTTTGGATCAATTGTTCAAATTCTAAAACTTTATTCATATTAGTATATAATGAAAATGTTTGTTTTTTATCAAAAACAGGGCCTGGATATCAGTAGGAGCTTTCAGGAAAAAAAAATTCTTTGCTCTGTCTGCTACCCACAATAGTGTTCACAGATGCCTTGAAATGATTGCTGTCAGAGTTTTGATTTAACACTTCTTTGTGCACAGATATACCACATGGATCATACATTTGATACTGACCAGTTCTATTTATTTTCTCAATATAATTTATAATTCACTAAATTCTAAATGAATGTGAACTGCAGAAAGCAATACATAAGAACAGGATATGAGGTGTGCACAGAGGATATGAGGCACGTACGGTCTTTTATTTGTGTTTCAGGTCAATAAAATACTGCATTAACATTTTTAAATCAAAGGAGTTGGTAAAGACAGGGTGCTTTCCGTATGCATATGTGATTATATCAATATACCTTTAAAATTCAGAGATGCTTCACACAGTTTTAGTCAGTTACATGATAAAGTATTTGCCCTGCATGCTAAATCAAAGTCACAAATCGGAAGACTGTGTTATCTAAGGAGATATTTTTAAACGATGAGGGAAGCCAGACTTTTTATACAAGTCATTTGAGAGATTTATAATGATAAATGATTGGATAGACTTTCATACAAAACTGTCTTAAGATACTGGGATGTTTAGTAAAATCTGTTTGAAATCATGGTAGGAAAATGACATAAAAGAAGGAAAATTTTGACTAAATCTGAAACGAAAAAAATACTTTTCATTTTTAGTATCTTTGTAATATTTTTTACCAAGATACACCATTTAAGGGCAAAAGCAAATTCCATATTTTAAGATTTTACAATATAAAGCTCAGTAGATCTCTAATAAAATTCCTGTGAAAATTGCCTTTATTGAAATTTAAATTTATTCTTAAACTCTTTCTGGGGGAGCTATACTTTTAAGAAACTAAATTCTTCACAAAACATAAAACTCATACATCATAGATTGCATTTAAATAAATGGTCCTCGATGAAAAATAGATGAGATATACAGAGGATATTAAAATAGATCATGACCACGTTTTACCTATCCCAGATTGTAAATGGCATAGCATAATCCTAATTCATATGGTCAAAATGGCATAGTATAATCGTAATTCATATGGTCAAAATGGCTTTGGCAAAGGCTACCCTGAGTCATGACTGGATATTTTCTAAGACTTATACTGTTTTGTAGTCTAAAATTTTGAGAGATTATGTTGGCAACATAAATGACATGGATATTACACTACTGATTATCCCAATTCACTGGTGTACATATAGCTGCAACAGCCTCATGAGATGTCAGTATATCAGAGTTACAGTTGAAAATGTTGAACAAGGTAAATAATAGATTCATGTCTTATCAAATAATCCTGGAGTTTTGCTTTGGGCTTCACTTTGGTCAGAATTCGCCGTAATCAGAGATTAAGATCCAACTATTTTGTATATACCTCATATGTGTGTATATAGCTTTATATAGTGTATTTATTTATAGACACAATATATTTTCCCCCAAAGATTTCATCTGAGCCCAACAGTAGAGGGAGGGGATTCATATCCTCTTACCAAAGACATGCACATCCTCAACTTCCTTTTCGGGGGAGCATGAGGTCTGGCCAGTTTACAAAATATAAGAGTTTTGCAAACATCGGATCACGACATAAAAGAAATTACAAGGCCACACAAGAAGAGAGTCAGCTAGAACTACATCTTGAACTTTTATTCCACAAAATATACCTCAAAATACACAAATAAATATGACTATGAGAGTATTAAACATCTAGACATCCACTTTAAAGAGATTATCTCTTTCTTATTTTGATTCAGTGAAGAAGAAAATAGCATTTTCTCACACTTTGCTTAAGGTGTTTAGCTTAAGCGCATACCAAATATTTATTAGCACTGAGGTATCCATTATTCTGGTTGCTGCCATGTTTCTGGGCAAAGGAAATAATTTTGGAATATTTTTCAGCACCTTTCAATTTTAAAACGTTTGATAAAAGGGCAGTGGAGTAACATGAGTTGGTACATTGATACTATGTTGAGTTTTAATTGAAGGGAAAAAATAATGAATTAGTTGAAAATTCCCTGTACCTGTCACCCTTGATAGTAGGTATGAGGGGCTTGGTTTAAACCGAGATCACCTTGCAAATCTTACATAGGATGCATTGTGTAGCTTCACAGCCAGACGACGCCAAAGCCACACACCCTGACATGCTGATAACAGCCTTTCTAATAGACACATACACACATACAAAGAGGGTTTAAAAGCATCTCCCCCACCACGCTCTGACACAGAAACATTTTTCTAAAAACAGACCTTGACTAGCAGAGACTTTGGTGTAAAACTGTGAGATGTAAGAATATATATTAAAAAAAAATGTTGACAGGGGTATGACTTCCTCCTATGCAACAGCACAGAATTATATAGATATTGCACCTTCAACCAAGGTGTCTATTTCAGTTGATCTTCCTCCTACAAGAGCACGTATTTTAATCAGTTTAGATTTTTTTCCCTCTTTCCATTCACAATTCCTGATACTAAAGTGGAAGCTGGGTCGTGTTAAAATTACTTGCATTGCTTAAGCGTTCCCATTATTTTTATGTTGTGAGTCCAGATTTTCTGATTGCTTTCACAAACTGCAAACAATTGATTACTACCTGAAGGGCTTGATGAATTTTGGTTGTAACACAATGGCAGGTATAGTGTTGCAAGAAGCTCTGTGACACATCACACAAAAAGAATTCAGGCCAAAAGGAAGAAGATTAAGATAAAAGACAGGGAGGAATTTTGATGACCTACTCCACTGAAAACCTTCCATTTTTCCCATGTTACCTATGGCAACAAAATCCAGAACCAAAGAGGAAATCAGAAAGCCAGCTTCTGCAAGTGATCCTATGGTGTCGGTCTAACAGCATAAATAGCCACAGAATTATTCAAAGGCCTTTCCTCAGTAAACCAGGGGCATCATTCAATGTGATCCAGGACAGTATAAGCCATTAACCCTGAGCATAAGTGGAAGGTAATTTAGGAGCAGGAGAGTTTGTGTCAAACTGCTCCTACCGCTTCTATTTGCTTTATACCAGGTGAGCTCTACTGAGCCCTTTATCAACCCAAGAATCATTTATTGATGGTCCAAGATTGGACCAAATCCTAAATATGGGATTGGATTGTTTACCTGTGGCAATTTGCAGCTGTTGGTACCTGCCCCCTCCACAAGAGACTTCAGAATCAAAAAGTCTTTTCATGTTGCCTTGGCAGCTGTTTTAAAAATCTTTTGAGGCAAATTAGGCATAGTCACCTTATGCATTGGATTCAGACAGCACATTGCCAGTCGGACTTGCTGAAACCCTGCTTGCTTAGAGTAAAGGACAAATTAAATGAGTTAATGCTCCCAGTTTGAATATTTTTCACGTGCCATTGAAATCAACATAGAATACTAGAAAAAAAATGCGCTACTCAGTTTGGGGTGAGAGGAATAAAACTTCATTTTTCAAGCTTAATATTAACATACCCATGTGTGCTTGGAACTTAAGGAAACATGTTCAGGAAATGTCTAGACTATGTAGTCCAGTTAAAACATTGGTAGTATTGCAAACATTTATCAGGGATAGTATCATTGGAAAAATATTCAGCTGTTGCGTAGGCATAAAATAGGTAAAGATAAAAATATCGAATATAAGTGTAGGTGATAATTTAATTTTTTTATTATAAAAGGTTGCCATGTTTTTGTATAATTTTGTCTCATTGCTCATTCCAAATTGAGGCCAAGTTCCAGAAAGTATGTGAATGATATGTAAGAAAAAGGAATTTTTCATTGTGTTTCAGAGGAAAAAATAATTGCTAATTAGAAGTAATATTTAAGATTATGGGGACTCTTTTTTCTCAACCACTTGGAATGCTGCTCACTCTCATGGTAGCTGCAAAATTTACTATATTACCTGAAATTTTATATTTTTGGTTTAAATTATTATATTGAGCTGTATGACAGATCAAGCATCTAAAACAATAAGCATTGCTTTGGTACATTCTTTTTCACATTTTATTTCTCAGGTTTGTGTCCTCACAATTTCTTTCCCCTCTCTACTCAGCTGCAATCTGCTAGCATGACTTTCCTTTCTGCTAAAACAGCTCCTTTAATTAGTGACATTATTTGATTTCAGAGTTGGCATTATCTGAGCAATGGAGTATGGGAAGTGAGAATTTGATTCCTGTTGTGTATGCCTGCATTGAACTGTGCAGTTCTGTGGAGATACCTGAGCTACTCTGACAGAACCCAAGCAACACAGCAATGTCAGTGTGTTGCTGTGCCAAGGCTAATTAGCTTCACTGCTTGTAAGGATTAGGTACAACAGCTGTGTAGTGTATGCAATTCCTTTTAATACATGGAAATTTATACCACCCTCTTTCAGGGCTAGAATCTCATTCAAAATATCATATTTCATGATGATTTTTGAAGAATGAACATTTACAGAGTGATAGAATAGTTCGGGTTGTAAGGAACCTTAAGTATTAACTATTTGAAAGCCCCCTGTTATGGACAGGGACACCTTCCACTAGGCCAAGTGACTCAAAGCCCCCTCTAACTGGTCTTGAACACATCCAGTCAAGCAGCATCAGGAATTCCCTCCTCCAACAAGACTGTAAGCTTTTCACAGAAAGAGACCAAATTTGTTGGACACTAATTGCCATTAGAGACGCCACGTCAGCTATCATAAATCATCTTGTTTTCCAGGTGTTTTAGTATAGATTCCAGGAGGATCTATGGAAAAAGAAATGCTTCATGATCTTGCCTGCACCAAGGTGAGACTGACTGAGCTGTTGTTTCTTAGTGCTTCCTTTTTCTCTCTTATTAAAAAAATGGGGTTATATTTCCCTTTTTCCCTCATTTGGAACTTCACCAGACCACTACATCTCAGTATAATGGACAGTGGCTTAGCAAATTCAATCACCAGTTTCCTCAAGACCCAAGGATGTATCTCAACAGATCTCAAGGGCTTGTGTACCTCTGGGGTCCTGAGATATTCTAGAACCTTATTTTCGCCTACAGTTGGCAGTTCTTCGTTCTCCCAGTTACTGCCTTTTCTCTCTGCAGCTTTAATGGTGTGGCTGCTGCACTTTCTAGTAAAGACTGAGAAGAAAAATTCATTGAGTATCTCAGCCTTTTCCATGTCTCAGGTAACTAGGTATTTTTTTTTGTTCTGGAGAGGGCTCTGTCTCTTTAAACATAGTTTCATGTATATATGGGATAGATCTATAGACTAATATAATTGCATGACCCTGAATGATTCACTACACCTATAACCAACAATCTAGGACTTACATGGGCATCACTAACACGGAATGAGGCTTCACAGTATGAACAACCCCAAAAAGACTCTCTGTTATAACTGAAAAGAAGATGGATGTGCCCTCTCAGAGTGGAGTGGCAAGTTCATGTTGGAGCAGAGACACAGCCTAACACCTGTACTGTCTCTCCAATTCTATGTCTTAGATGAAATGTGCTACCCATTTTCAAAACATTTAGAATCAAAGAAAACAGCTGTGGAAAATTAATGATTATACTCTTTTTAACCAGATGGCTAAAGCATCCCCCTCTCTTTTGCTGTAAGTGATACTTAGATTAACAAGATATTTATTATGAAACAAATTTTCCTTCCTGAAAAATCATTACACAAGATGTATAATAGCATTTTGAATTAATTCTCTATCACCAAGGGTGGTATTGTTTTCCACATATTAAAAGATACGGTGTGAATTTTACACTTTTTTCTTTGAGTATGTTTATTTACTTAACATTTTATCTCTTTTTTTTTTCTTGTCTCTTAGCTGTTTAAAAATAGAAAACTGATTTTCCTCAGAACTGGATTTTAGAATTCATAATAATTTGTCGTGTTTTACAATTAATTTTACAGGACTGTCAGAAAGAATCATCATCAATTAGTGTGAAAAGCTACTTAGGAATAGGATATGGATTTTAGAAGAATAAAATATTCATATTTACTTCTCAATAAGAAGTTGGGTGGACTTTGGATTGATATGACAATCAGATACTCCAAGAAAGGGTCTGGTAATACTCCAGTCTGAAAGTACTTTGTCAGTTATTGATTTGGTGACTCTTGCATGTATTCAGTTGTATTTTTACTCAGCTAGCATTCCTCCATAAATTTCACACATTTATCCCCTTTAAGAGAAATTAATTCTATATTTTTTGTATTCCAAAATTAAAGACCTATCTGAACAGTACACCTGAATATCACAATTCGACTTCCCTTGGTCTGTGGTCATTGATGGGACTAAAAGACTTTTTTTTTTCAACCATTTTTTTCAAGTGTTCTGACTTTCACTTCAAAACAGTTTGGCTACAGGGTAGTATAGGGAAGATCAGAATATAGAGAAAATACCTATATTGTTTAAACATGGAGAAAGAGAAATGGAATAAGGAAATATAAAAGTAAATATTTGTTTAAAATAGGGTGCTGTGCTAAACAAAGCTGCAACCCACTTTGATTCTTGGTGTACTTGAGAGAAGGCTTAGCCCTATTTCGTGTAGGAGTGTATGAGCAGGAACAGCAGCCTTTTAATTATTATTTTTTCTTTTGGTGCCTACACTAGCTATGCAGAAAAATAAAGTTTTTTCACTCTCCTTTCTTGCTAGACAGCAGCCATAAAACACATATGAGTCCAGATAGAAGCAGTGAGTCCCAAGATTATATTAGTTTCCTATTTCTTCACCAAAACGCCATATTTTCTTTACTATTAGACAACAGTCTGGTTTATGTTGGCTCCGTATTGATCGCAGAAATTATTTTTTGCCATTTACATTATCTAAAAAGACTATATTATAAACTTGTGCAAAAGTCTATACAAGTGTGACACCAAAAATACACCCCAACAAGTGTCTGTAGGAATCTTTGTGTGACTATGAGTCATATTTCTTCCCACTACCTTCTTTAAAGGAAATGCTGCAACAATTTTTCATTATATGTGTTATAACTAATGATAATTTATTATCAGCAACTAGTTAAATATGGAGAAATTTATAACGAAGATTGGATCATTTATCCATGTCTGTGTGTACACACAGAAATTGCCTACACAATTATAAACCTAAATATATGGTATAAAGTTAGAAAATAAAAATTACCTCAACTGATATAATTCATTTATGTATCCCACAGATTCATATAGATATGTTATCTGTGTATCTTACCAGTACACACCTGATTCTATAGTCGGTTTTCCCAAGACTCAGTAATTTAATTTAGGTTTTTCTTTTATAATGGGAAAGCCTATTTTATCTTATGCTAAGTACAGTAATTTCACGAATACAAGCCGCATGGACTAAAACTGCATCTCTGGGTGTTGGCAAACATTTCGTTCTTTGTCCGTAAATAAGCCGCACCTGAGTATAAGCTGCTCTGTCGTTCTCAGTGAGGACCCGTGTGCAACAAAATTGCCAAATAGTAACAGAATCGCGGCATGGCGGGGTTTACTGGCTCAACTAAGGCTGTGCAGGCTCGGCCTGCTCGGGGCTGCTGACGGGGCCAGGTGGCCCAGCTTGGTGGGGCCGCTCGGGGCTGGCCGCCGCCTCTGGGCTCACTCGCCCCAGCCCGGTGCTGCCCCGCGGTGTCAGGCAGGGACAGAGCACCCCCTGCTCCCGTCGCGGCGGGCAGGCACGGAGCACCCCCCGTTCCCACTGCAGCAGCGGAGGGTGGGGGCAGAGCCTACCTGCTCCTACCATGGCAGGCGGGGGCTGGAGCCCCCCGTTTACCCCACAGGCCGTGGGGATGGCAGCACGGAGCCCCCACCTCCTCCCTGAACCATGAGGATGTCAGCACAGAGCCCCCTGCCTCTCCCCCGCCTGAAATAGGGAACTCCTCTGCCTCCCTCCCTCCCCCTGCGTTGCTGGCGCTGAGCTGGTCCCACCCGCCGTGCAACACAGTAACCAATTTGTAACAATTGCAAAATTCTGGGTTTTGCTGGCAGGTACTCGGCTCGGCACCCTGGCTGGCACTTCTGGGGTTGTAAATGTCAGAAAATTATTCACATATTAGCTACTCCTGAGTATAAGCCCCATTTCCGGTGTGGGAGCAAAATTTTAGTCAAAATGGTGCGTTTTGTATTTGTGAAATTACTGTAGTTCCTATAAAAGGCTATTCAAACTATTCTTTATTGCCATTACTCTGTGCTTGTAAGCATATTGACTTTGCTGTTAGTGGGACAGGTAGAACTTTACCTAGCATATTTTGGATTTCTACCATAGCAGGTTTTCAACTTCGAAGAGCAGAAGAGAGATGAAAGTATGTCAAATTATTTAGGAAAATTAAATGACTTGGGAGTTACAAAGTGTTATGCCAACAACTTCACTACATGTTCTCAGATTTAGAACCACATAGAGAGAGATCAAACATGAAAAAAAATGAGCAAAAGTTAAGTGTCACATTAGAAAGCATTCCAGTGTAGAACTGTGATTCTGTAACTGTTCAAAGATGATTCAGGTGATTCATCTTTTTGTCCTCTTTATGAGCAGGCAGCTTATGAATATCATCAGGTACTGGTCTCAATTCTCTGACTGTTAGCTTCCTTGATCTCAACAGCTCTTAAGGTAGCCCGTGAAGACAAACATGATGGTAGAGTAGGGTTAACCTGGTCCCAGCTAAGGTATTTTGAAGGCCCTGAGCAAAGACAATAAGGATATTTGTCTATACTATCCTCAGTATTCCAAAAAGGGAAACAAAAATAACTGAAGCCTAGTTTCTTCCACATCTCATTGTGAAGCAATGCCAAATACTAATGTGTGGTTCAGAGCAAATGTTAAATGCAAAGATCACAAAGAAGATCTCATAAAATTACTTTGTTATACTTGTGCATTATGGCAGCACTTGGATCGAAGGTGTTGAAAAATCAAAAAAACTCAGGATATTACTTCAGAGAAACTACAGATTTTACACAAAGTATTCTGTGTCAAAAGACTAGAAAAACCAGTATTTGCTGTGTCTTCAGAAAGAAGTAATTATTTGTTTTGAAAGAAGGAGAGACCAAGTTCATCCAAAAATGCAAAAACAAAAATGTAAAGCAAAGGGACCATAAAACAAAACAACCAGAGAAACAAACAAATAATACTTACAAAAAATTATATTGTTTTTCCATTAAAACATTCTGCAGCTTATCAAAATTTTTTTAATGCAAAAAATAAATATCTACACCAAGACAAAGAGACAGGACACACACTCTGTCCATGATGCCATATCAGATCCCCTATCCTTATGATTTATACTCCTTTTCGTTCTAGAAAATGAAGGAATTGTTCATATGGGTGCTAATATCATCCTTGACCTATGTGTGCCCCCTCTAAACCTGAATTTGCTTGGGAAGATGTTTCCTACTCTAGTAAAAAGCATGTATTAAGAAGCATTTGAGCTACAAAGCAGTCTGATATTTTGTGTGAATCAGTCACCAGACCTGCTCAGTTTATTAGTATAAATATAGTCGAAAGGACCATTTCCATCTTTCAACTAACTATAATAAATTGTATTTTAACACTTCAGCATTTTCCCCCAAGAGATGTACAGCTTCTTTATTGAAGCTTCCACAGCAGAAAAGTAATCTAGATGTTTTATTAGGTATGAAGTAGAAGCAGAGTGTATCAATGTATCAAGTCTCTGCTGTTATGGAAGATGCATAAGAGTCCTCATAAGTCAATTCAAACATTTTTTGATTGTGTTAGAATGAAATAGATCTAATTAGTGTGAGCTGGAAAAAAGCTTTTTGAAGCCAGACTTTGTCTTCTGGTGAAAGACAAAAAAAGAGGAAAGAATAAAAGAACAGAAATGGATTGTGGTTACAAATATAAATTAAAAGCGTATGTCAGCAGCATAACTAAACAAGATTTTATTCTTCTTTCCAGAAAGAAGATAATTTTCTACATGATGATATCAGGTAAAAATTCATAACCTAAAAATGATAGGAGTATTGTAGTCATCATTAAATAGATAGAAAATACATATCTTAAAGACTCCTCTGACTAGCTTAATATTTGGGAAGAGCAACTCAGTGACAGTTGAACAAGCCAATGCAAAAATGTGCAATATAGGTATTCACCTCCTAAAAATATTATATCAGACATTGGACTCTGTTATATCAGACATTGGGCTCCAATCCCATATTTTCTAGGGAATATGGCAAGTTAAAAGAAAATTATGCTATTCTATAGGAAAATGAAACAAAGCAGAGCAAAAAAAAAAAACAACCAAAAAAAACCCCCCAAAACCCTCCAAACAAATAAAAAAACAAATAAAAACCCCCACCAAAATCCCACACCATACTTTCCTTCAAAGCTTTATGTGAAAAAAGGAAGCCACTGTGAGTGTTTAAAAAAAAAAAAAAAAACCGAAACAAATTTAAAGCATAGTCTTATTTTTTGAGCATTTGTCATCATCCTGATGAAAATAATTTATATATTTCTGTGTTAATTTAATTTATCCTTATTTTTTGGGATAATTCAGTGGAATAATACTGGAGTTCAGCTATACTGAAATTCAGCAGAAATAAAAATCTAAGGGAACAGTAAACTTTTTTTTGTAGAACAGAATAGTATAAATGTCATCTACCATAATTACTTTATTTTGGTTTTAAATAAATCCTTTTCAGATAATGCTTGGGATTCTGAATATGTTATTTCACAGTACCAACATCTGCAGAATGGGAAGAAAAGCTGTGTTTTTCCTGAAAGGAAAAGGGCAGTTTCAAAGATGAGAAATGAATTTTGATTGATTGTTTTTCAGCACTATCCTAGCTACAGAGGTCAGGGGACATTTCTAGTCTTTTTCAAAGACTTTTCAAAAAATTTTCGTCCCATGGAATTTATCATCAAAGGGCTAAACCATGAGTGTTCTAGATAGTCAATGTGAAGGAATGGTGTTAACTGATTTTCACAGAGGAATTATGTAATTTCATACCTCACCAAGGCTGAAAGGGTTTTGAAAAGATAATCTTTTTAGTGATGCAGAATTCTGTCTTTGCAGTGTGAGTCTTACATTTCATCTGACAGAAATAAAAGTGGACAGAACTTCCGCAAGATAGAATTCCTTGCCAGATCACAGAAATTGTAAGCCATTTCACCTTTTTTACATTTAATCAGTTTGTTCCCTATCAAAACAAGCTACATGAGAATTTCTCCTTCAGCAAAAAACTTTGCCTTAGAAGAAAAGTATTATTTTACTAAATGTAGTTACTGAAAAAATACAAATATTAGAAGCATAGTATCATAAAGGTGGAAAAGACCTCCAAGATCATTAAGTCCAACCTTTGGCTGAATATCACCAAGCTAAATAAACCATAGTACAGAGTGCCACATCCAGTCACTTTTTGACCTATTCCAGAGATGGTGACTCCACCACTTCCCTGCACAGCCTGTTCCAATGCCTAATTACCATTTCAATGAAGAAATTCTTCAGATCTCCAACCTGAACGTTCTCTGGCACAACTTGAGGCCATTTCCTCTCATCTTTTTTCGTGTCACCTTGGAGAAGAGGATGACTCCCCCACTTGGCTACAGCTCTTTTCAGGTAGTTGAAGAGAGTGTAGCTCACCCTTGAGACTCCTCCACGTTTAACACCATAGTTCTCTCAGTTATGTGGCTTAGATTCTAGAATCTTCTGCATCTCCACTGCCCTTCTCTGGACATAATCCAGCACCTCAATGTCTTTCTTATCATGAAGGGCCCAAAACTGAGCAGGGGATTTGATGTGTGGCCTCACCAGGGCTGAGTACAGGGAGACAATCCCTGCCCTGGTGCTGCTGGTAACACTATTGCTGATATAGACCAAGTTGTCATTGCCCTTTTTGGTTACTTGGGCACATGTCCAGCTGCTGCTGTGTCCTTTTCTGCAGGGCAATTTTCCAGCCTCTCTGCCCCCAGCCTGTAGTGCTACATGGGGTTATTGTGACCCAAGTGCAGGACCTGGCACTTAAACTTACTGAACCTCATAACATTGGCCTTGACCCATTGATCCAGACTGTCCAGATCCCTCCTCAGGGCCTTTCTACCCACTAGCACCCAACCCCGTCCCCAACTAAGTGTCATCTGTGAACTGTTCTAGTTTCATCTGTGAACTCTTCTAGTTTTTTCTTTAAAACCTACTTTTTAAATTAAATATAAATCATAAAATACTCCCTATGGTGTTAAAAAAATTGAAAATTCATCAGTGGAGTGCCCCTCTCCCATAGCTGAATAAATCCCAGAAACCAAACTAAAAATCTGTTTTTTTAAAATCAATGCACAATGACTGTGTTTCACCAGTACGTAAATGAAATAGTCCAATCCAATCCAATCCAATCCAATCCAATTTCATTTATGACATCTCTTGTGATAGTTCAAGCTGATTACTACTAACAGAATGAAGGATAATCATCCTTTAAAAAGGCATACTTCTCTTTTCCCCCCTCTGAATGCAGGACAGAGTTTTTAATTTATATATTTTCATGTTCTATTTCTAGATGTCTCCTAGAAAATTGATTCAGAAAGGCAGCTGCCGTCCAAAAGTAGCAACTGATGAAATATCTGAGAGATACCCCTTCTTGCAGGTGTTCACTTAATGTTTTCCTTTTCTTACTGTTGAAAAGCATTTTTCTCTTGCAAACAAAGTGTGATCAAAAGTTGGCTCTGAAAAAGGATTCTAAAGGCTCTGAATCTACTTTAATTAAAACACAAAAAACAAAATCACATTATTTCCAAAGCAACTGGTACCGTTCTTAAAAATAAGTTTTGGTATTACTTTGTGTTTAAACACCTACTAAACGCTATGATTGTAAGAACATACCATTTCCTTTCATTGAAACCTTGAAATCTCATTGAGCATTTATGGTTTGTAACAATTTAGCCTTTTAACCTTCACGATAGCAAAATTTTAAGTACAGGTTCCCCAGTTAAAAAAAAAAAAAAGAAGAAGAAAAAAACAACAAAAAAGAAAGTTTTGTAAGGATTTTTATCACTTAAAAATTATATATGGAGTTTATTTTTTGAGATTGCATGGTTTGCAAATGTTTGGATAATCACTGAATGTATTGAAACAGACTTGAATCCTAGAAGTATTCTCTTATTTGGTGGCATTATCATGTCTACGTGACATACCATTTCTGATTTGTTATTTCTTAGGCATTGATAATTTTCTGCTTAAAATATTTTTCATCACTTAATAGATCAGTGATACTTATTTAAACAATTATTCATAAATATGATAGATATGTAAGCATGCTGAATCTTCTAAAGGAGTCCCATATACAAAACTTATTTTTCTTAATGATTTGATTTAAAGTTTGCAAAATTTAACACAGTCATTGAAATCACAATCAGCCTTAGAACACCATTTACACAGAGAAAGATAATAAATATTCCAATATACTGTTGAAAGAGAAAATTCAATTTATCTAGACGGTGTTATAAACTCTTAATCAAAGGAGCATTTTCAATCTATTTATCTGAGAGTTCTACTAGGGTACACTGTCCCCTTAATGCAAGGTCATGCTTTGTTTTACTTTCCCCAACTTTAGTGAAGTACAAACATGGTACACCTACTATTCTTGCGAGAATATTACTGTTGATCCTGACATTTTCTGGTAGTAGCTCTTCTTTTCTCCTTGTGTAAGAAATAATTTCTCTTTGTTTCTGATACTTAAGGTCTTTGTAAATCAGGAAATTTGATCAGCATTTAAACATCTCTTGATCAGCATTTAACCATCAGAAATGAACAGACAAGACCTGGAACTCCTGTGAAATGTTCAGCAGAGTACTAAGGTATGCTGTAGACCACATTTTATTATGAATGAATTTTATCTTCCTGGAAGGTTTCCTCATTTTGAAGCAGTAAACAGAAGGATAATCCATTAAACTGTCTTATTTTATTAAAATCTTAGCAACATTTGAAATGCTATAACTGAAAAGTATAAAAATTCCATTAACACATACATAAATATACGTGTACATATTTAAGTCCTGATGATCTGTGCTTAGAGTAGATTCATAAATAGCATTATGAAATAATATGTTTAGAAGACTCTTAGACATAAACTAGACAGCTAATTTTGTGAATTAGGAAGGAAAACCATAAAAAATTTAAACCAATATTATCAGATTTTTTAATGACAGAACCATTTCAAACTGATTTCATGATGCGCACTTTGTATCAACTAAAGGGAATAAAATGCTTTAACATATTTTTTATTACCTTCCAGGAAGGTAACCGCAATTCTTGGATAAATGGTGACTGGAATATTTTGATATTAACATGAAGAATAAAACCACATTCTTCTTGTTAGTAATAATCAAGTTGATTTAAATAATATTTACTGGAAAATAAATTTAATTTTAATATGTAAGAACAAGTGAAAACAAGGTTTCATGCAAGCACAATGAAAGAATGAAGTGCTGAGGCAGCTCTATGGATATACTGTGGCATATAACTTGAACAATGCAGCTGTCTGGGTCTATTTCCTTAGCATATGGTAAAAATGAAGTTATACAGTCTGGATTTTAAGACAAGTTAAGGATAATTTGAATTTGATATGGTGTAGGTATGCGCACAGCTACTGAACTCCTCAGAAACATAAAGTGGTAATTTGAATTATTTATTTAATACAGAGTTACTGTAGATTGTAAAAATGTTCTTTAATAGTAGTAGCTTCACTATACCTCTTCCTTATCTATTCTAATAATTCTTTCTTCATGTGCTTCTAGAGATATATAAAGGTAATGGTTGCCTTAATAAGTTTTAAATTAATAAATTAATTTTACTTGGTGTTGACCACTAAGGTGAGAAAATTTAGCAGTTATGGTTGGAAAATCTTGACTATTAACAGAAACAGAGTATGAAATTCATTAACTATATATGACTGAAACCCTCCAATTTTTCAATGATTGGTCACTGAAAATACAATTTATCCATAGATAAATAAACACATTTCATAAAATTCTTTAACATATTCAGGAAATGTCTCCATGAATTCAGCCTCTCAAGTTCTGTTATTGGCTCCTGCATGACATTCATTGACCTACACTTCATTTCTTCACTCTCTAATAATGTTCATATCCAGCTGCCATTATATTATTGTTCAGAAATGGCACCTGACAAGCACTTTTCTAAGAGACATTTGAATACTAAATTCATAGTGATGAGTCAGAAAAAAATTGAGTCAAATCATGATTCAACTCCCCCGTAGAGGAACACTTTTTGGTGACTTCCAAAAGATCTATTTCTGGTCTTAGCTATGGACAGTGGGGAAGCTCACTTGGTCTCCTTGATCAGCTATCAAGCTCGTCCAGAGAGTCCAAAGTTTATTATGTATCATGTAAGAAAATATCCTACCTAACAGTTACCTGTATGGTTATATTGAGTGTTCAGGTATCAAACACTTGAGACTCAATGATTCTTCTGAAAAAAGATACTGAAAATTTACATTTCTGACTTCATAGATATGTCTTAAGAAGAGGAGAACTCTGTCCTTTTAAAACCTAAATGAAGTCGATGCATTTTGCTCAAAAGCCCATATTTTGGGGAAGACTGTGTTCTTATTGTTATACCTGTTATTCATCTGGAGAAAAAGTGGTATTGTCAAGAGGAAAGTGTTATGAAATAGGCAAGATACAAACCAAGGAGAATGCATGTGGGTCTGAGTGAAAACACAGTGTTTCTTTATCTGTCATGTGAAGCCATAATAACAACATTTGTTGACCTAGAATTTTTTACATTTCCTAATTATATTCTCTTGTGAAATTCTTGTCTATTATTACAGTCTATTATTTCATCTATACTGCTGGGCATTTAGAACTTCTCTGTATGGGAGTACGGTCAAATATAAATGTAAAATACTGTCTGCAGAATATAAGGTAGGAGGAATAGACTCTATTATTATCTTCAAATAGTAGTCTATGTGCCAATGTATAAGTAAACCTCAAGTTAACTGAAGAACGTACTCCATGTCAAGATTTCCAGGGACCCTCTATATTTCTTCTGCAAGGAACAAAGGGTTTTTATTCTGTTCATAATGTAAACTTTATATTTCAGATTTTATTTGCATAACAATGGATTCTCATCCTTTCTGCTCATCAAAAATTGCTTTTTTGTTTATGACTTTCTCTTCAGTAGGAAGAAGTATCAATTCATTATTCACAAAATAAAGACTAATAAAAAAAAGGAAGAAAAAAAAAAGAGAAAAGAAACCAACTGTGTTGTGTCTTTAATTTAAAACCTGCTTGAGGGCCCTATGGGGTATATTAAATCTGTCTCATTGCCATATATCTTAGTGTACATTTTGCTTGAAACCAGGTGTTTTGTATATTGAACTTTTTAACACCACAGGGAGGTAAGTATTCACAGCTGGAGTTTTATGCTTCACACATTTTCATGTTTCAGAACAAGGAGCAACCCCTAGGAAAAACTCCTCCAGCATGAAAAGAAGTAGAACAAAGCGTGTCTGTATCTGGTGGCAGGACATGGATATGATGAAGTCACACATCTAGGACTTGCATATAAAATAGATGCTGATGTTACTGAGACAAAACGTTGTAAGCAATTGAAGTGTGTATACTGCAGATCAATCACAATATATGAGGTTGTTAGTGTAGAAAAGAGGTGCAAAACAGATTCAAAAAAAGATAAACAGTTTTTGTAACAGACGAAAGTTAAGAAGATTTGTAGTTTTAGACAGCATTTTAAGGCTGTCCTTGTTACTGAGTTATTAGATTAATGTTTATCCTTGTGCATGTTATTACTCAAAAAATTTCCAAATCAGTCTTCCTACAGTGAGATTATTTTGAAAATTATTATTGACACACAAAATATGAAATTAATAAGTTCATATTTCTGAAGTAGTAGCGTGAGAGACTAGACTTTTTTTTCTCTCATGCAGTCAAGCAAGAATATTGCGTTAGTTCTCCAAGTGACTTAAGTTTATCAAAAGACGAAGAAAACTCCAACTTATTGGGGCAGCTAGTCCTGTGAAATCACTTTAGAAAAACAGAAGTGGTCTTCTAGGAGAAAAAAAATTTCCATATGCCATTAACATGCAAGTTTGAGGTTGCTTATTTGGTAATTGAATTTCAGTTTTTAGTGTACTGAAGAATAATTTCAAAAGACACAGAAACTGGCTTATTAATATAGGAAATGAGCAGGATTTGGAGCTTAGACAGAGCATAAGACATTTCCACACCTGTATTTTGATCATCTAACAAGTTTATAATCCTTTACCTAATCAGCCAATAGAAAGATTAATTTCCTGCAAAGATTAAAAAGGAAAGTATTTTTTACTGTGTCCTTTGTAGTAGCAGTTTCTGGTAACAGAAAGCAAGCTTCAGCCACAGGCTGACATTGCACTGGTTAACTCAAAGGTTATCCCTGAAATGATAAAAAAGAGACAGAGAAATAATATTGCATGAATACCTGGAAGAGCTGAACAACATACAATAGTCTGCATTAGCAGTAAAATGATACGTGATCTGATAGACAGTGTAACCAATGGATCCTTTACAAATCCAAAGTACATAAAATAGTGAGTGCATATTGATAATTAAAATTATCAAGGTAATGGTGACTCTGATCCTTTGGCCTCTTACTGAGGTCGGGGATAATTCACATTTTAGTGCATTTAGTGAATTTTAAAGTTTTGGGTTGTTTTGTTTATTCGTTTGTTTGTTTTTGTTTGGTTTTTATGGTGTTGTGCTTTCACCCTTCCTTCAGGCCTGAACCAAAGACTACTGAAGTCCATAAGATGGACACCTGGTCTTGTCTCTCCAGACATACTACTATTTTATTCCTAGTATTTATGACAATAAATCTGTTCTAGTTCCACTGTGGAAATCCCTCTGTTGACAGTAATGCATAGCTTTTCTTCTCTCTGTGGGTGTTGCAGGCACGGTGGGGAGCCTATTCAGGGCAGGGAGAGAGCAAGCACAATGATAAACATAATGATAAATTGTTACCTGTGGTCAATATTATTACTGCTTCTGCCACAAATGATTTATTGCATGCAATATTCTATACAAATGGAACTCTTGAAAACAGAAGGGGAGAGTGGACAATAAAATTATAATCTTATGCAACAATAGAACGGCCAACAAGGTAAAAGCTAATCTCAACTCATTGTTATACTGGAGATAAATTTTGGTCCAGACAGAAAAGCACTTTTGAAGTACCTTGCTGTATGCTTAGAGTTCATAAAAAACAGTAAAGTGATGAATTAGATGACATCTTTGAATAGCACTTTAAAAATAATAAAGATAAATGAAAGAACTTCCTCAGTGTTTTCATTGTTTGAAGGGTTTTTATGATGCATGCTTTATATAAGCTTTCCTTCCATTTTTCCTATGAGAGAATTTTATATTAGACTTAAAAAAAAAAATGTAAGATGTTAATAAAATCCACTCTGCTGCTAGATATTCTATTCTACTTAGAGTAAACATCTGTCTTACAGGGAGTCCTAAGTTTTTGGCTAAAACCTGGGGATGTGTGCATTACTGTAACTCATTCTCGGAAATCTCACTACTGTTTCTTTGCCTGTCTCTGGTTTTGAAAGTGGTTATTTTGCTTCAGGCCTCAGTGGTTGTCCTCGACCAAAACCTATGTGCTTAGGTTGTTTGCAGGAACTCAGGCGTTTATACGTACACATGTGGGCTTGTGTTTGTATATGTGCATTGGAGACTATCAGAGGGAATGGGTTTCCCCTAGAATTAAGTACAGTAATTTCATTATTATAAGCCGCACCATTTTGACTAAAATTTTGGTCCTGGAAGTGCAGCTTATAATCAGGTGTAGCTTATATATTGTCCTAGTTTGGAGGACAGATGTCTGTAAAGAAAGGCAGGAGCCTCTCTTTGAAATGGAGAATATAAACCCTCTCCCTCCAAATTATTATAATTTTGAAATCAAGTGGCTCTCAGGCAAAGATATGGGAATTAGGAAGAACAATTCTTTTCTAGGGAAATTAAAATAGAAATATAGTACTACAAAGAAAAAAAACCCAAACACTGACAAAGTCAGAGTACAACATCAGGCATGGTATTGGTAGGAGTCCCATTAAGTGATGGCTACAGTCCTCTTGCAGTGACAGATGTGGCTGAAGCGGTGCTCCTGTAGAAGGTGTAGTCTCCCTCCAGAGGTCCAGTGGTGATGTGGAGGAATCCTGTTTCCCTCTGGAGTCCAGTGGAGAAAGGGGCTCCCTTAGTGTCCCAAAACCTCTGTTTTTATCTTGGTAAGAAATGTTGGGCTCTTCCCCCTGGCTGGAGCAACTTTTAATGGGATGAAGTAATTTTATCAGTCCCACAGTGGGACTCAGTGGGCCATTAGCAGAAAATGACTCGGTGGAGGAAGGATGGGTTGTGAAAAGATAAAGAACAATGCCCTGCCTGGTTTCAATGGATGGCCCATTAGCAGAATATCTCCCACAGAGATAAGGATTACTGCCCCCACCCTCAGCAAATGGTGATAGAATAGATACCTTTTATCACATCCAGTATTGTAACTCCTGACATACATGGACAAAGAACGAAAAGTTGCCGACACCCGGACGTGCGGCTTATAATCAGGTGCGACTTATAATTGTAAAATTACTGTAATTTGTGTTATAATAATCTAGTACTTTAATAATCTATAATTTTTTCACCAAGCAAAAACTTCTATACATTTACCTCAATATATGTTTGTCTGAAAAAAGATTGCATGAACAAACTCTGCTTAATTTGGGGAGAGAACTGAACCACTGTGTGATATATAGATTTAGACCTAAAATAATTGCGTTGGCTTCAGAAGACTTATTCTTGATTGACATTACTGAAAGTGAGGGCAGTATCTAGTCTCAAAATTTTTGACAGCAATTTATTACTCCAAAGTTACTTATCTTACAGTGATTGTCCTTTCAAAAATACCTTTATTTTGATTCATCACCCTATAGAAACCATTATTGGGATCCACAGTCTCAATGCTGATTTCAGTAAATTGTGAGGAAGTATTAATGAGCTCAAATATACTTGAAACTGTGGTGCTTTATATTTGACTGATTCATGTAAACCAGCCTCTTGGAGCAAAAATTGCACAGTGATGGATACTTAAAATGATTCATAGCAGTAAATAAAACTGCTCCTTTCTGACACAGGTTCATCTCATTAAATCTCCCGTGGTCATGTTTCTGTGGCAGAAGTGATATTCTATGTAACAATTACCAATTACTTTGGTAAATATAGTTGGTCTGTACAAGAGGACAGCCTCATTTACATAAGACATGGAGGCATTTCCCTGGCATCTGACCCAGAGTGCTTTGCATGTGGTTTTCCTAAAAAAAAAATTGACTGAACAGTGCAAGGAGAACCATTTATTAGACACTGCATATTCTCTGTGAAAAACTTTGAACATAAGAGGTGCTGTCAATCACCTTCCACTGAGTAAGATCTTACCCAGATATAATGTCTAGAGTGCTAAAATCCTTTTCAACTACTTTTGCACATGGAAAGATGATTCCAAATCTGTCTTGGATTGTTGCCACACTTATGTAGCTACTGTAACTGCCAATATTCAATTTTCTTTTAGCTTTATACAGAAAGAGAAAGAAGGGTGGGGGTCTGTGGAAAATGAGAGAGCTGAATGTTTTAAAAAGATAAATATATTTTAAAAAATCAAAGATGGTGCTAATTATAAAGAATTATAATTATAATGCATTTGGGGAACAACATGCTTGTTCTTTAACCATTTTTGTCACCTCAGTCAGGGATAGTTTAAATTTCAGCTGCAGTTTCTTTGTTCAGGATTTTTTATGCCTGCTTCATTTTCTGGGAAAGAAAAAGTGACATGCATAGTTCAGAGGGAAAACCTGATCCCTTTGTATCATTGTGCTCTTGGAATTTCGGATTTCCATTTCTGAATAAGGAATATTTCACCCCTGGTGAAATCACTATAGCTGAATGACATTGCTTGATAAAGGCCAGAAAGACAGAATTTTAATAAGCACTGAATTGCCGCTCTAAAATAACTTAGTGTGAAGTTTTACATATGTTTACAATACTCATTACCCTACATACAAATTTCAAAACAAGACAGACTGTTTACAGTGTCTGTAATCAGCTTGGTGTCTTGTAGCTGGAGTACTGCAAGGAATGAAACAATGAAAGCACCCAACACAAGGGCCCTTCAACATAATCTGTTAACTACAGTTTGTACCAGACCTTGGTAGGAATGGGAGGCCCCTGGCTAATCTTTTTACTTGGCTAAGTGGTTCTAGGCACAGAGTTCACAATAAAATAATAAAAACTCAAGGGGCCCTTCAAAACAGCATATATTCAGTGCTGAGTCTCCTTATTAAAGACTGAAGGTCAGCACTACATTGTAATGTTCTCATGTTTGCATACAATGATTTTTTTCTTTTCATGCATTTATCAGTGAGGCAGTTAAGATTTTTGTCTCACTGTTTTATAATGATGGCATTTATATGATACATATTGATTTTGTATCATTAAATATTTAGTGAAATTTTACTCTAAAAAAGCTTTCAGATTAGATTTACTTTTGGAATTTAGACATGTGAAAAGGTCTTAATAGATTAAATTTTCTGTATTTTTTCCACATAATCCTGATGCTGACTATGTTTTTAATGTCTTTTTATTTCATGGTCGTTGGAAATATTAAATATCAGTTTTAAGTTTACGATAATCCACTTATTCTTATCATAGATACTCAATACAACATGTATGGAAATGGCTGAAATGTTCATGTGTACCTTTCTAGTCTGAAAAATAATAATAATAATAATGTGAAATGCTTTTCACATACCCTTCTTTTCTTATCATTATGAAATTACAGGCCAAAACTCCTGGTTGTGAAGGTCAAATGAGATATACTGATGACAATGGAGCTCTACTGATATATGCCAACTGGTGGTTTGTGTCAGTGTCTCTTATAACCATAGTTCCAATATGCTTTGCTGTAGTCATAACAGGCAGTATTAAGCCAACATCTGGTGTAAGACAAAGACTAAGAGTAGTAATTAAGCCTTTTTCCGTTAAAAAAAATTTAACTATGTTAGACTCTTTTGTTTCTTAAAAATGCAGGTGGTATTGCTATAAATGCAACCTACTCATTTTTCACACATTCTATTTAAAATGGAACTGTTCTCCCTATTAACTCCCCATTAGGGCCATTCTATTCAAGAGGTTTAGGGTGAGTCAATCTGCCCAGAAAGTAACTGGAACACACCTGAGAGAGAACATTTACCCAAAAGTAGTATCTACCTCCCTCTCCTCACATAGGTGAGCTGTGAAGCTACTTGGTGTGCTCAAAGCCAAATGCAACAGTGTTTACTGAAAGAAATGCCATCCCAATCACTAAATCTTGAGCCTCAAAAATGGGGGAAGAGCAAGTGTGTAGTTTTTCTGTGATCCAATGAAAGAGCATGAAGACCAATAAAACAACTAACTAAATAAAACACCAATAGAAATAATGAAAGTAAAATGTTTTGGAAATAAAGATATTATTTGGTTGCATATTCTTTGTTTTTCTGGTATTTAGAAATATAGTTTTGTCCTGAAATGGCTGTATTGTATAGAAAATAGTTTTAAGAAACATGAAGGGAAAAGTAATTAAACGCAATTTATTGCTGGGAGGATTAATTTTAACATTAAAAACTATTTTATGTGGAATATAAATTAATATGTAGAATATATTCTATTAGCTTTATTATCAGACTTTCTAGAAACCAAAATATAAATGTATTTTTTTATGATACTACTGAATAAAAATTAAGGATGGAAATTAATGATTAATGATTTAGAGGCTGTCAATTTATTTCACTTGCAGTCCACTAAAAAATTGTGATCTTGAAGAATAAGAGACAAATAATTAACTCGCTTTCTAAATCCTCACATTCCAAAGTCTGTCAATATCCCAAATAATTAGTCAAAGTGTATGTGCTCCATGGTCATGCTTTACTGACTTATTTCCATGGGAAACACAGTTAAAGAAAGCCAAGATTTGTCTTTTTGTGAGACAAAAATCTCCATATATGTGAAATAGAGGTGTCCCCTTATTTTTCAGCAGTCTGTACTGTATATTATCAGCTGTTGCAGTAAAAATCAGACATTTTTCCACTTATTGCTTAATTGCAAGTCATGGTTTATGAATTTCTATTTAATTGCAGTGGTTTTAGAAGCTGAGAAATGATCATTCTCACAAAGGCACTGACACTGTTAATTGTGATGTGCATGAAATCATCTTTATTGGTGTGACTATTAAGGTAGCATGTAAAAGCACCATTGTCTCACCAGGGCATTTTTTTTGTCATTGAAGGACCTCAAAATGAAATAAACCTACAATGGTTAGATATATCTGCATGTATGTCAAAAATTATACTCTCAGATTTTCACCAAATTACATGCAAGGTCAGCCTTATTAATAGCAAAAACATAGGCTGTAAGATGCATGGAATGAAAGCTAATGAAATTTGAGCAATCCAAAAGAAATGTAGACAAGGTGGGCGATATCAAGAGAACTTGTGCAAAAATATACAGCGTAGGACTGTATTATCTTTTCCAGGCCTCCTACACTTGCAGCTGTTGCACCAAAGAACTGATGTCAGTGGAACTTTAATTGCCTTTCAAATACCCTGTATCTTTTTTCTACAGAATGGAAAACACTTTCTATTTAGTGAAAATATAGTTCACATTGCCTTAATGAAAAAATAACCACAAACTAGCTGCCACCTAATTTTCCTTTCAGAATAGAGCAGGTAGAAGAAACACTACTAAATAAAAAATGTTACAGTCTAAATATTAAAGTATTTAAAGATATATTTAAAGGCCCTTAAAGACAATTTTTTATTATTAGTCTTGAACACAAAATTGAAATATAATTTTGAATAGCCCTTCTGAGCTTGTTACATCCAAGAGAAGGTGTAACTTTTAATGACAAGCACATCTTTTTCTAGATTAGACTATTTTCTTGTCTCCTTTCAAATTCTTTCTATTTTATTTTGCCATTCTGTCTTAATGCTTTTCCTCTAATATACTTTCCTTACTTTCACAACTATTTCATGGTATTTCCTTCCTATTTCCCTTTGAACTTCACAGGAACTTGTGATTCACTTGCTGAAATTTTAGCATTCACATGTCCCTCTAAAAACCTTTGAACCTTGAGGGATTATTTTCCTCTCATATTCCTCCTAATTAACATCTCAATATCCTGCTGGCTTTTCTTCCAGCTACAGCCATGATGGCATTTCTATAACCAGAGTAAAAACAGCAGAAGCAATGTTTTGCTTTTATTTCAGACATGCAATGCAAAACTACTTCAGCAAACAAGTCAACTGTACACCATCTAGTGCTGGCTGGAGCGTTGCTCAAGAAATCAGAATATAGCTACACTACATTGTTTCAAGTGACCTTTTTTTTGATTGAAGAACTAAATTTTAAATTTACAAATAACAGGTATACTCTTTGCAATTCAGTATTTTTTTCCTATTAAAAAAATTAGGTGCCACTTTTAAATCCATACAGCATATACCACTAGAGAGAAGCTGCATGAGCATATGCTACAACAAGACAGAACAGAAAATTTGTATCCCTAGACCATATAAGGCCATTCAAAAAACACTGGACTGGAAGCTTCACCAGGGAAGAACGATAGACCTAGATGTCCCCATCTAGAAGAGAAATTTTTGTATCTTATAGTTTTACCTCCTAAAAAATGTCAATTTATTAACAGTAAATTATACAGAAAATTTTTCACTGGTATGCCTTAATGGTTTTGTGCTCTTACATCACTACAAAGCAAGACATCCTTCAGCACAGTTTTCCATGTTTTGTAATTTAATGAAAACTAGAGAAGAAGTACATTAATCCAAATATATACAAAGTCTGGATATTTGTTACATATTTATGTAACATTTCAAAACTCCTTTTAAAAATTCATAAGAAATCTGACTATTTCTGATAACTTAAAGGGTTAGTCAACCTTCAGGTTGATGTTGTGATTGTGAGTTCATACGATGACTCAATACACAAAAAACCACAGCTTTATCCTCTGAACTTCATTACTTTATTTCAGATTGCTACCAGTGTCGCAAAAATCACTAGTGGCAGGTACATCTATGATTTATAAAATGAATATGAATTATTATATATCAAGCTTTTACCAATTGCTATCAACAAGCAGTGGTGTATGATCAATCAATGGTATGGTATCAATCAATAATACCAATTGGTATTGTCATACAACCAACAGCAAGGGTTTTAATAGGCTATTAAAAACTGCTACAATTTATCATCAAGACAACCTATCAACAATACAACAACAGATATACCTATCATAATTTACTTGTATGACTATATAAAAACACAAAAATTAATTGAAATTGATTTCAAAAGGGAAAAAACAATCCCAAAAGTGGCGGAAAAACTGATCCCAGATCACGAGGACCCTTGAGTTAAAAAGGCGAGGGTAGACCAAAACAAAAAGATAACAGACAGAGTCTCCCTTTAAAAATGACCCATGTCAAAAGTCTGGAATCAGTCAGGCATCCCAGCTGGTGAGGTCTCAGAGAGACAGCCAGACTCATTTTTGGAAAACAATTCTTTTTTAAAGCAGCAACATGAGAGAGTGTAGGATAGACCTCTTTGAGAAGTTAATAAAAGTTCATTTCTATTTCTAGCTGTTTCTTTGTATTTCTCACCTCAATAAAAGATGTTGCTGTTGTCCCTGAAAAATTTTATTTTTATGAACTGTTTTCCAGCTCCTCAGAAAATAAGTTGTTTCTGCAGCCTGACGATTTTGTGCTAAATGGTGATGTCTCAGGATTCTGTGTTTCCTAGGCACTCTGTCTGCACTTCAAAGAGACCAGCTGCACTTTTCAAGGGTGTTTCAGGTGGACAGGTCTAGCTCCCAGGCTCACAGTTCCAGTCTTTCTCTGTTACTATTTTTCAGCAGACAATCTTCCCCTTCTAATCAGGTCACGTTTATGACTGGCCACATCACCATAGCTGACTTTTTATTTGGTGGCGGAATATATTTCAGAGGTACTCAAACCTCCAATAGTCTATTTTACCCCCAAAACAGTACTTCACTAGATCTTCTTCAATGTTAGTTTTTGTTGCAATAGAAAAAAAAGACTTTCCTGAAAGTCTCATTTAAACAGAAGAATTTCTATAGGGATGAGTGCAATAGAGGTATTCTGAAGTTTGTTTTACCTAATTAACTATTACATCTGGTGCTACCCAAATTTTTTACTGTATCTCTAGTGTCGCCCATACTTCATAGTTTAGTAAACATTAGCAACTTATGCTCTTGATGTCCACCTCTGTTTTCATTGATAGAAAAATGGGACACAGACGAGGATGATGGAGTAGCCTGAAGGCTTTTTGTATGTTATAGCATCTCACAAGGTGTTGGTAGATAATACAGAATCAGTGAATGAGAATAGTTGAGAAACCTAGTTTCATATGAGGGGGAAAAAAAAAAAAAAAAGATAAAAAAAAGGAAAAAAAAAAACAAGAAAAAAAGTCCATTTTTTCTTGTTGAAGATGCAGGTTTGAGACAAACTGTAGACCAAGGTTAATGGAGCACTCCCTACGTAAAAGAATTTTCAGTGAAAATTAGATATTTTTTTAACATGTCTTTTTGAAGAAAGCATTATTTTCTGTGGCTCTTGGAGTCCCAAAAAGGAGGAAATCAAGTCTGCTGAATGCTTCTCTTTCTACAAAGAACCTGACATTGAGGTAAGAAAATTACAGCATTTTCCCACATTTGTAACCTCTGTTTCCCAAGAAAGGTTACTACTTTGTGGAAGCACTAGGTTCACTTCTCAGATAGGAAAAACTGTATCTTACATCCACAAGCATAAATACCTGGGGAGAAGATGTTAAGAAAGCTTTAGAAAACTGTAATTCTGTCAGGAGATTGAATCCTACAAGAAACAATATGCCCACCCTTGAGAGTGACAGATTCTCAAGGAAAAAAAAAAGTCGATTTAATAAAAATATTCACACTTTCATATATTAATACCTAATATATAATTAAAATTAGCGTTACTTGTTTTTTTAATGGATTACTACTCTACAAATCCAAATGAAGTTGCTTGTACACCATTCTTTACAGCTACACTAAATAATACAAAGCATTTAATCTGTACTGAATAGATGTCAGGCTATAAACTGTGGTTTAAGTTCATCCTTTTTGCAGGTTAGACATGATCTAAATTTGGTTGGTTTCTCTCTGACACCATTTGATGTATTACAACCGAATAAGTCCAGTACAGTCCCATATTTCTTTCATTAGCTGTATACCTACAAAAGAAATACAGTAATTTCATGACTATAAGGAGCACCATTTTGACTAAATTTTTCCCCCAAACCCAGAAGTGCGCCTTATAGTCTGGTGCGCTTTATATAATGGACAAAGTTGCGAAATTTGCCAAACCAGAAGTGTGAGCCGCAACTGGGGGGCGGTGTTGTGGGAGCACCAAGTTGCGAGGTGGGGGCAGGAGCGGGCGGCCACGGCCGGCAGGAGCCATGAAGGGAGGGAGGGAGCTGCCGCCAGCCCCGGCCCGGGTGGAACAAGAAACCAGGTGGCGCCACCCCAGGCGCGGGGGCGGGGGGAATGAGAAGCCAGGTGGTGCTGGCCCCAACCTGGGGAAAATGAGAACTTAGGCGGCCCTGGCCTGGGCTTGGGGGGAACAAGAAGTGTGAGCCAACAACAGCCCCGAGTAGAGCCCGCCTGGCGGCAGCATCGGAGTAGCAGCGGCGCGGCCAGTGCGGCCACGGGAAAGTGGCAGCCGCAGGAAAGTGGCGGTGGTGGCGGCGAAGCCCCTGCAACCACCAAAGAGCGGTGCCGGCGAAGCCCCTGTGGCCGCTTAAAAGCAGCGGAGCCCCTGCGGCCACGGCAAAGCGATGACAAGTGGCACAGCTGCGGGGAAGTGGGGAGAAGTGGCATAGCCACGGAGAAGTTGGGAGAAGTGGCGACAAGTGCCACTGCCACCTGCCAGGGGGAAGCCGGGATGCAGCACAACCGCGTGGTGGGAGTCGGGAGTCGTGAGCCGTGCCAGCCGGCGCTGGGGGAGGAAAGTACTGGGGCCCGCTGCACGGGGAGGGCACCTGGGGTTGCACTTAAAAGCTACACCGATCTTTGAAAAATGTTTACAAATTGAGCACCTGCCAGTAATTTGTTACTTTGTTGCACGCCGTGCAGCTCCTCGCTGCAAAAAAAAATGTGCCTTATAGTCCGGTGGGCCTTATATGATCTACAAAGTTGCAAAATTTGCCAACTCCCGGGGGGTGCACCTTATAGTCTGGTGCACCTTATGGTAGTGAAATTACTGTAACTTTATTATGAAAGCAGTTCTATTTTCAGAGCAGGTTAATAGTTTTGGAAGTTAAGGTGGATAATTACTTGCAAAAAACAAGTGTATAAAGTATTCCATAAAACCCAGATTATTATTTCTCTGAGAATTAACTGTAATAGAAAATGTAAATGAACATGTTCTGTAAGGAATATCGAAAGGACTTTACACAGAAGCAAACTCACAGAAGCCTCCATGAGTAACCCTCAATGAGAGTCCTTGATGCAGATACTGTGTAAAAATGGGTTGAGTGAGACAGATATTGACATTGATAATTCAGGGAAAACAGTACAATTTCTCAGAATTTCTCCAGTAATATTGACACTCAGTTTTCTTTTAAGGATATGTTTTTTTTTTTAATTTGGATGAATTCCACAGCATCTATTCTGCTATTTAACTTACCTTAAGAGACAAATGGAGTGGCAGAAAACACTTTCCAAAAGTTTGGTAAGTTTGACCTATATAAAGTGTTTTAGATTTTTATTTAGAATTGTTTTGAAGGAATTACTGAAAGAAACAAATTATATATTTAGGCCTCTAACTGATTATTGGTTACTTGCATAAATTATCAGTAAAATTATTATATTTACGCACTAATTATCACCGGAAATTATCTGAGAGAACATCATCTCACTTCTAAACTGCTGTGCATTGTAAGATCAAAATGCCATCAGGTCCCCAGGTAATAAGTGATACAGTCATGTTTCAACATTCTTTCCTGTTGCCAGCCCATCATCTTGTGGGATGATTGTTTTATCTTAGATTTTTAAAAATTTTATTTATGTCTTAGATTTTTAAATTGGTAGGCAGACTTTTATAAACAAAGATTAATGTCAAAAATTTTATTGTTCCTAATTCTAAGACGCTGCAATCACTTGAACGAACATTTACAGTAATTTCACGAATACAAGCCGCACCAATTTGACCAAAATTTTGGTGGAAACCCGGAAGTGCGGCTAATATTCCGGGGCGGCTAATCTATTAACAAAATTCTAAAAGCTGCCAACACGGAAGTGAGAGCCCGCGGCAGCCCCAAGCCAAGCTGGAGCCCGGCCGGCCCCGGCAGAGGTGGGAAAGCCTGGCAGAGGCGGGGCCAGCAGTGTCGGGGGCGGGCGGCAGAGCCTGAGCCAGCAGGGCGGGGGAGCCCGGGAGAACTGGGGCTAGCAGTGCAGGGGAGCATGGCAGAAGCAGGAAGGCCGGCGGGTGGGGCTGCCTGGCAGCGGGGGAAGCCCAGCAGAATCGGGGCCAGCAGCGTGGGGGAGCCCGGCGGTGCGGGGGCCTGCAGTGCCGGCCAGGGCGAGGAAACGCGGCGGCGGTGCAGACGGGAGGGGGCGGCCGGCGAGCCTGGTGGCGGCGGCGGCAGCCCTGCCGGCGGGGCGAGCGAAAGCGGCGCTCGCGAAAGCGCCGCCCGGCGAGTGAAAGTGCCGCCGCTCGCGAAAGCGCCGCTCGCGAAAGCGCCGCCGCTCGCGAAAGCGCCGCCGCGAGCCGCGAAAGCGCCGCCACGAGCCGCGAAAGCGCCGCTCGCGAAAGCGCCGCCACGAGCCGCGAAAGCACCGCTCGCGAAAGCGCCGCCGCGAGCCGCGAAAGCGCCGCGGGGCGGGCGCGGCGCTCGCGAGGTGCGGCGCGGGGCGAGCGAAAGCGGCAGCGGGGCGAGCGAAAGCGGCAGCGGGGCGGACGGCGAGCCCGGCGGCGGCAGCCCTGCCAGCCGGGCGAGCGAACGCGGCAGCGGGGCGGTGCTGACGGGAGAGGGGGGCCAGCGAGCCCGGCGGCGGCGGCAGCACCACCCGGCCAGCCCCGCCGAGCCGTGGTGCTGAGCTGGGCCACCCGGCCCCGTCGGCAACCATGAGCGGGCCGAGCCTGCCTGGCCCCGCCCCGAGCCAGTAAAGCCCGCTATGCCGCGATCCTCTTACTAATTGGCCAATTTGTGAAAGCTGCGCACGGATTCTCGCGACGAACGAAAGTGCGGCTAATATTCGGGGTGCGGCTTATCTATTGACAAAGACAGCAACATTGTCGAGGCACCGGGGGTGCGGCTTATAATCCGTGCGGCTTGTATTCGTGAAACTACTGTAAGTTGCTTTGCAATTGTATTTCCTTTAGATGCTAAGGAATACTTTTTGATCATCCACTAGTATCTTAAGAAAGATAATTGACCATAAGTTTCCAATGTGAACCTTATTGATCAGGTTAGGTTTTCTAAGGTAAGTTGACTTTTTTAAAAGCCATACTCTCAAAGTGTATATGTGACATCAATTTGTCTTAATCCTTTAATAAAGTGGTTAAACCTGGAACTTTGTTTCACAAATATAATATATGCATATTTGTGAATATATTATATTCACAAATATAATCTCAGAGGTAATTAATGACATTTGGATAACAGAAACAAAACTTTGCAACTCAGCAAAGAGTAGAAGGGACAGCCAAAAACTAGTTCTAGATGTTGGGTTACTGTATTTATAATTGTAAGTCACTTTTCCCATTAAAATTATTTTCATTAGTGTTTGTATTTAGAAACAATATTGATTGTTTACTTTTTATTTGTTCTCTGCCAAAAGTACATGTTTATTTGACCTTCTCATTCATTATTCCTAGTGATAAGAGAAGGATGACACATCCAGAAAGATATAGCACAGCTGTGCCAGTTGCAATGAGAATTTTAAAAAAGAATTATTGTTATCTGGGACAATTCAGAAAATAATTTTGAAATATATCTATAAAGCAATAACTCTTAATACTGAGCTTCTTCAGGAAAACTGAAAATACTTTTGAAATACAGAATAATGAGTACCCAAGAATTTATTAACACCATATAAAATTAGTTTCCAAAATATTTTTCTCTCTAGCAAACATTCTTACAAAATATTGAACGGAATTAATTTATTTGAACAATTTACTGTAGAGTTCTGTGAGGTTAGGATTTAAATTTATAAACAGATTGTTACAGAAATCAGGGCATTTAAAAATAACAGAGTGTGCACATGCCTATTTTTGTTTCTGGATTTAAGAACTTATTCAAGTGGCAACACTGCTAAAGGCTTTTTCACCCTTTATATGTCTATTAATTTCAATGAAATTATTGGTTGGAAAAGCACGCAGGGTGCCTTAAGGTCATGGATGCAAAATGAAAAAAAATCCTTTAGAAATGTAAAATCCTTGAAATAAATTTTTAAAACAATTAAATCATGTACATCAAAATCATAATTTATTCACAAATGAGTCAAATAAGATACCCTTTAGGGTATCATTTGTGATGTCATTTTGATTTAAAAATTAATGTCAGGGAAAAACTCAAGAAATTATGCACAGTATAATAGAAAACAAAGAATTCTTTCAAAGACCAGTTAGTGTTAAAGATTGAAATTCATTCCAGAAGAAAGGGTTAAGACCTTGGTTGAGCAAGGAATGCTCTCAATACGTACCAATGTTTTGTACACAAGAATTAGAAGCTTCATGCTAATATTCTTGGGAAATGAAGCTGAAAAATGAAAAGTAAATGCAAATAAAATGTCACTCATAAAACTTACATGTTTTTAAACTGCCTATAACCTTTTCTTTTGTCTTTTAATTTTGTTATTATTATTTTGAACATCTTAAGATCATTTTGTCTGCAACCATTGTTGTTCCCACAGTTTCACTATTTCAGCTCTTTGAGGACATTTATACAGGAACCTTATATGACATAGCCACCTTTCCTTTCTCCCATGGTGAACCGCTCTCTGTGAAATAAGTATTTGTCTTAAATTGCCACTTTTAATAAGAATGATTTAATATAAAAAGGTTAATTTGATTAGCAATGCATATCATGAGCATTGGTCCTCTACTGGCTTATAGTTCTTGGCTTCAGTAGCCTTTTCTGATCACTGTCTCAAATAATTCCATCTCCCATATAAATAATTTCCTGGATTTCACAATAAATGCTTCATGTTCTATTGCCCCTCAGACTATTATGCAGCCTCACTGTTAAAAAGAAAAGAAATTTTTAAAAATCCATTATAAAAATTAATCTGGTATGTCTTTTCTGAGTTTTTGTCTTCTTTTAGAGTCCTTCAGGTGGTGACTTAAAGACCTGTCTTGCCTACTGCTTCACCTCATTAAGACTGAAATGACTTCCTGATTACAAATGCCCTCCTGTGGTTCCTTTACCTTATGTATTCCTACACAACCAAATTTATTTCAAATTTATTTGAAGAAGCTTTTCTTCACTGGAAATATTTTTTCTCTCCACTGTACGCATTCTTCCAACTTTTTTCCATTTCTTTATATAGATATACACACCCACACACACATATATATATAAAAGTATGTATATGTATATGTATTTTCGCTGACCCTTTTTTTCTAAAGTTGTGAAGAATCACTACTGAATTTTGTATTCAAGGTAAAACTTGCATTGCATTTTTCACAAACTGTTGATTGTCTCTGGGTCTTTCAGAATTAAGAGGATATGTGATTTCTCAAATGAGTCAAAAAGAAATTTTATTATATTGAAAGGAGTAAGCTGTTTGCAACAGTCACATACATTAAATTGCTCTACCAATAAGAAGTAGGTGTACTTAAATACCTTCTAAAATGTCTTGCTCAGAGATATTATTTACTGTTCCAATTCTATATTCATTTCCATTCAAGAGTTGCACATGAATGCATGTTGTAATACAGAAGGAGATTTTTATTCTTGGAGTTCACATCAGTCTTCATGAACACAGAGTACTTAATTCCCACTTAAATTGTTTTAGGAAATATTTCATGCCTGTAGCAACACAAGAAATCCAGGAGTAAGTTTTCAGTTCATCTATATGATACACCTGAATGATAACCTCCAAATGAATGGAAAAGCTATTTTAATGACTTGGTATTATTTTTAATAGTCCTTACCGATTTTTAAGACACCATCTTTACTGAAAGGGTTTTCAGGGAACCAAAAGGCTACCCAGGTGAAAGACTGAGTCACTGTATCTGGAGGGACTTAAAAGATGTGTATACGTGGCATTTAGTCACATAGATTAGTCTTGGACTTGGTGGTGTGAGGCTAACAATTGAACTCAATTATCTTGAAGGTCTTTTGCAACCTAAACGTTTCTATCATTCTGTGATCACATACAAGGATATAGTGTTTATTTTATTAAATTAAATGTTAAAGTGCCTTTTCTAGGAAACTTGAGTTCCACAAACATTACATCTTTGACTAAGTTGTGTATTTGCACATTTCAATTTGCCATTTCAAATCATCTCAACATTTTATATTATTTTCTACATTATAGTATATTCTGAAATCTACAGTAGCAGCTAGTTAATGTACCTATGACAGTATATTTTATGGAAACATTTAATTATATTCAGTAAATGCATGCTAATAATAAGCTTTACCAATAAGAAGTTTAAGTCCCATTCTCAAAGGAGGCTTAGCGAATTGGAAAGACAGTTTCTGTGAAAGCAAAAAGTATCATTTTCAGTATAAATACTGAAAAATAATTTTTAACTCATTAGACTGTCCATGCTTATTGTCTGTACATGTGAATATTGAATAGTAAGTGTTTTATTAGATGATCCAAATCAAACACCAAAGTGAGTAGTGGTCCACTGACAAACCTGAAAATGAAAGAAAGACCTCTGTGACTTGTGCAGAGGTTTTTTAAGATGATGAAAATATAGAACATTGTCCTGATTGTATTTGTAAAATGTTGGAGTTCAGTTTTTTAATATTTTCCTTTCCTTTTTGTAAATGACATGCAAACTATTTCCCTTAATTGTCCAGTACTTCATGCATTTGGCATAATGGCAGTTTGGAGTAAATGCAAATTTATTATCTCTGTCCTTCCAAGTAGATATACCTTTATCTCCCTTATTGTGCTAGGATCCCAGCAGAGCTCCTTTATCTTGTTCCCATCTCACATGACCATTCTGGAACACAAGCAACTGACCTATCCATAGAGTTCCAGGTGGAGTCCAAACAATGGCACAATGAGTAAGGAATTTTTAACCTATTTCTCTGTAGAAATACAGTACAAAATCTGTCTCTTGTATGATTTCATCATACTGTGGGGCTCAGTCTTCTCATCAATATGCTTTGTCTTCAGATCACATTGTCTGTATATGATTTCAAGAAGGCAACTTAGCCATCTGCTCCCTCTGACAAAGAGCAGCTATTGTTGTTAGGTATTTCCACTTTCTTATCTCTAAAATTTCAAAACCATCTCGTCTTCGAACAATCTGTTCTATAACATCATTACTTAAACCACTAGAAAGTGTTTCACAGTTCAAGCCTGAAGTTTAACATTTTTATTCAGTGTAGATTCAATACCTAGTATTATCTTTCTGTGGGTTCAAAGGAAGAACTATTTCCTTTTGCCTTTCAGGAATACTTTACTTGTTTAAAGTCTGTGTGATCTTGTCTTAGTCTTCTACTTTTTAGATTAATGAACTTCAGGTTACTTTCCCCATTCTTTGTTTTGTGTTCCTCTAGACCATTTCCTGACTAATAATTTTAATACAACAACTCAGTCCTTGGTGTAATAAAGGATACAAACATCCAGCTCCAGGTTTAGTTGTGATAAGATATGACTTGCTTTGTACAACAATATGCAGGTTCCTAGTTTTTTTTTTGCCTCATCTCAATCTCATTTTTTCAACAGAACTGCTGTATACACTTGTCTTGGGATAGAAGAATAGTCATCCAAAGATCCTTTATGTAATCTTTGATTGTCCTGGAACAGAGACAGATTCCTTAAATTTGAATGTCTAAGTTTAAGACAATTTGACTACGTGCATTCTACTTCATATGAGGAAAGTTGCGTTTTTACCCCTGATAATCAGCAGTCAGAGGAACCTAAGCAAAGGCAGCACAGGACTGGATCAAACAAAGAAATCTTCTTAATATTTCCCCAATTTCCTAATGAGCTCACAATAATTTTAGTGAAAACAACAGATACAGTTAAGTCAAGCAAGCTCTTAAATATGAATATTTCCTCAAACTTAGATCAAGTAACAAGCTTCAATACAGTCTAAGAACATTTTGCTATATTTAATGTAGATTACAGTAATTTCACAAATACAAGCCGCACCAATTTGACCAAAATTTTGGTGGAAACCTGGAAGTGCTGCTAATATTCGAGGGCGGTTAATACATGAACAAAATTCTAAAATCTGCCAACACGGAAGTGAGAGCCCGCGGCAGCCCCAAGCCAAGCTGGAGCCCGGCCGGCCCCGGCAGAGGTGGGAAAGCCTGGCAGAGGCGGGGCCTGCAGTGTGGGGGGCGGGCGGCAGAGCCTGAGCCAGCAGGGCGGGGCAGGGGGGGCGGCAGAGCCCGGGCCAGCAGGGCGGGGGAGCCCGGGAGAACTGGGGCTAGCAGGGCAGGGGAGCATGGCAGAAGCAGGAAGGCCGGCGGGTGGGGCTGCCTGGCAGCGGGGGAAGCCCAGCAGAATTGGGGCCAGCAGCGTGGGAGAGCCCGGCGGTGCGGGGGCCTGCAGTGCCGGCCAGGGCGAGCAAACGCGGCGGCGGTGCAGACGGGAGGGGGCGGCCGGCGAGCCTGGCGGTGGCGGCAGCCCTGCCAGCCGGGCGAGCAAACATGGCGCGGGGCGGCCGGCGTGCCTGGCAGCGGCGGCAGTGGCTGGCCCACCGGCAGGGCGAGTAAACTCAGCGGCGGGGTGGCCGGCGTGCCTGGCAGCGGCGGCAGCGGCTGGCCCGCCGGCAGGGCGAGTAAACGCGGCAGCGAGGCAGTGCTGACGGGAGAGGGGGGCCAGTGAGCCCGGCGGCGGCTGCAGCACCACCCGGCCGGCCCCGTCGGCAACCATGAGTGGGCCGAGCCTTCCTGGTCCCGCCCTGAGCCAGTAAAGCCCGCTATGCCGCGATCCTGTTACTAATTGGCCAATTTGTGAAAGCTGCGCACGGATTCTCGCTACGAACGAAAGTGCGGCTAATATTCGGGGTGCGGCTTATCTATTGACAAAGACAGCAACATTGTCGAGGCACCGGAAGTGCGGCTTATACTCCGTGCGGCTTGTATTCGTGAAACTACTGTACTTCAAGTTTTTTCTCTGTTTAAGTGATTTGACAAATGACGATATAAGAAGTGGGCAAAGGTTCAAAACTGGATTCTCTCAGGATGACAGATTTTTAACAAAAAGAAAGCTTTTAAAAGCATAGAAGTACCTGGAGTAAGCTAGTGGTAGGATGCTGTGTTCAAGTGCTTTTATGTTGTAAATCTTTTTTAAGAGGTGAATAGATTTTAGGAAGCAGATGGACCATGTTCCATTTTTACTTCTAGTCTCTGCTTTGGAATTTTTCTTTTCATTTTCTTTCTCATGTTTCACTATTCTTTACTGAAATCTAGGCAAGTCTTTGCACTGGCTCCACATGGCTCTATCCACTGGTACTATTCAGTTTGCAGCCGTTTGGGGAAGAATGGAATAGTCATTATGCTTGTTAAGATTAATATTAATAATTTTTTTTTGTGGACAAACTGTATTCAACCATGTTATCTATGTTTCCTTTGCTAGGAAAATATTTACAATATTTATAATTATATATTATATTTTAAATATAATATTTATATAAAGATGTTAATATAATATCAGATACTTTGCTAAATTCATGTTGCAACATGCCCTATACCCCATTTCCTTTGCTGTCTTCATCATGTACTTCAACAATTACTTTAAAAGCCTAAATAAAACCCATTTCAGGTTAATGACCCTTAGGTTTTCTCAATCACATCTCTACTAAGTAAATATTGATATTCCATCTCTTTTTTCTTGATAAAGAGAGTTTCATTAAAATACCTTGTTTCTGGATATGTAATTTCCTATACCAGTTTTTTCAATTTTCCTGTGGTAAGTATTATAGCTTCCCCTATACTCTAAGATCTTGAAACTGCTTTTACCAAAGATGTGATTACAGTAATTTCATGACCATAAGGTGCACCAGACTATAAGGCGCACACCCCAGGAGTTGGCAAATTTCGCAACTTTGTAGATCATATAAGGCGCACTGGACTATAAGGCGCACTTTTTTTTGCCGTGAAGATCCGCACTGTGTGCAACAAAGTAACGAATTAGTAACAAAATCCCGTGATCGTGGAGTTTACTGGCATGTGCTCAAATTGGAAACATTTTAACAGATTGGTGTAACCTTTAAACGCAGCCCGAAGCGTCCTCCCCTGCGCGGGGCCTGGCACTCCCGCCCGCCCCTGGGTGGCGAGGCAGGGCTCGCGGCTGCCGTGGTTCAGGGTGGCCACGGCTCACACCTCAGGGTTGCTGCGGTTCAGGGCAGCTCGGGACCATCCGTGGCTCGGGGCGGCATGGTGCTACCTGTTCCCTCTCTCCCTGTGTGGCTGCCGCTGGCCGGGGGCTGGGCGATGCCTCTCAGCCTACACGGCCACCACTGGCCAGGGACTGGCCACTCCTGCCTCCCCTCGCGGCTGGGCTCACGTCTCGCACTTTTTTTTTGCAGTGAGGAGCTGAGCCACATGCAACAAAGTAATGAATTACTGGGAGTGGCTTGCACTTTTTTTTTTTGCAGCGAGGAGCTGAGCAGTGTGCAACAAAGTAACGAACTACTGGCAGTTTGCAAACATTTTTCATAGACTGGCATAGCCTTAAAACACAGCCCCAGGTGCCATCCCCGTGCCGGAGCCGGGGTCGGGGGCAGCTCCCTTCCTCCCCGCGCAACTTCTGCTGGCTGTGGCCGCCTGCTCCCGCCCCACCTTGTGACTTGGTGCTCCTGCGGCACCGCCCCCCCATTGCGGCTCACACTTCCAGGTTTGCGAATTTCGCAACTTTGTACATTATATAAAGTGCACCAGACTATAAGGCACACTTCTGGCTTCGGGAGAAAATTTTAGTCAAAAAAAGGTGCGTCTTATAGCCATGAAATTACTGTATATATATGTATCTATCTAGATATAGATATAGATACAGATTAGATATAGATCTAGATATAGAGATTTATTTATTTATTTATCCGGCTAGCATTGACTTTTTATTGGACATGGGGGAAACTTCTATCAGCTACTCGTGGAAGTTATCCCTGTCACCCTCCTCCACCAGAACTCTGCCACACAATCCCAATACAGAGTGATTATTATAATTTGCTTGCTTCTCCTGCAACACTGGCTTAAAAATATTTTAATTCTATAGACTTAATCTCATTTTTAATAAAATTAAAATATCAAGGGCAAAAATAAGTTCAATTATGTTTAAGCACTAAGGCTCAGGTGCTGGAGGCCTAAAACTGAGGTAATGCAAATGTGGTGGAAAGTTCTAATTTGATAGTTTCCTGTATCTGTTTTTACAATCATCAATTAAAAGAGAAAATCACTGAAAGTTCTGTCTGTACAGTCCTAGTTTATACTGTTGTGTATCCTGGGCCTTCTATTACCAAGAGTTTGCATTGAACCTGTCACCTTAGTAAAGGCATTTGGAATAAAACCAGCTCGGGAATAAGGTGTTCCTGTGGTAGATACTTGTTCCATGAAACTTATTGGTGCATAGAGATGAAAAACAAATATAGGCTATAGCCCACAGGGATGAAAAGTTCATTATTGTCTTGCCACTAAAATAGTTGTAGCAACATCAAAATGACATAGACCAAAAACAGATTTCAGAAAGGCAGTGAGTTATAGTAATTTCATGATTGTAAGCCGCATCAATTTGACTAAAATTTTGGTCCAAACCCGAAGTGCAGTTTATAATCAGATGCGGCTTATATATGGACAAAGAACGAAAAGTTGATGCTTTAGTTTGGAGGACAGGTGTCTGCCAAGAAAGGTAGAAGCTTCTCTTTGAAATGGAGAATGTAATTGCCCTCCCTCCAAATTATTATAATTTTGAAATCAAGGGGCTTTCAGGCAAAGATATGGGAATTAGGAATAACAGTTCTTTACTAGGGAAATTAAAATAGAAATAAAGTACTACAAAGAAACATACTTCAAACCCTGACAAAGTCAGAGTACAACCTGACACCCTGTCAGGCAGGGCATTGGTAGCAGTTCGATTAAATGGTGGTTGCAGTCATCCTGCAGTGACAGATGTGGCTCAGTTGGAGCAGTGCTCCTGTAGAAGGTGCAGTTTCCCTCCGGAGGTCCAGTGGTGATGTGGAGAAATCCAGTTTTCCTCTGGAGTCCAGTGGAGAAAGGGGCTCCCTCAGTGCCTCAAAACCTCTGTTTTTATCTTGGTAAGAAATGTTGGGTTCTTCCCCCCGGCTGGAGCAACTTTTAATGGGATGAAGTAATTTTATCAGTCCCACAGTGGGACTCAATGGGCCATTAGCAGAAAATGACTTGCTGGAGGAAGGATGGGTTGTGAAAAGATAAAGAGCCATGCCCCACCTGGTTTCAATGGATGGCCCATTAGCAGAATATCTCCCACAGAGATAAGGATCACTGCCCCCACCCTCAACAGATGGTGGTAGAATAGATACCTTTTATCACACTCTGTATTGTAACATGCGGTTTATGATCAGGTGCAGTGTATATATGGACAAAGAACGAATAGTTACCATGACCCAGAAGTGCGGCTTATAATCAGATGCGGTTTATAATTGTGAAATTACTGTACATTTTTCTCCTAGAAGGTGTAGTTTTTTCAGAATCATATTATGAGCATACTGGTTAGAAATTGAATGAAATATAGGCTGTTGTTATCTGCTAAATTTTCTTTATATGCGTGATCTTTTTTGTGTTCATCAGCTCCTTCATTGCTGCTATTTACTTTTATGAGAAAGAAAAGGGAATATCTTCTTTCTCCCTCATGTCTCCCTCAGTAATATTACCTCCCACAACCCATAATAAATAAATTTCATGGGAAAGAGCAACCTTCTTAAGAATGCAAGAAATGTTTTTCTAGCATTAACCTTGGTCTGGCTGGTTACCTGGCTCAGTTATCACAATGAACATATAGCAATAACCTAGAATAATTATTTCTGGAGTTGCCTGTAACTGCACTTCTAACTGTAGTAGATAATGTGGGTAATTTTACAAATAATTAATTCTAGTAATAACTAGATAAAAATTACAGGTGAAGTCTGGAGCAGTAATTGCTATCTGAAAATAACAATAATCTCTTATTTTATTTTACATTATAGGAGAGGTAGTTTTATTGAAAGTGGGGAAGAGAAACCCAGATCTCATTCAAATTATTGAAACTGAGTATTCTTGTTTTCTGGGTTCAGTTGGGCATCTTATTTCCATCCTGACTGTCTGTTGGGAGGCAACTTGACAACTTTGTTAATGCACTACACACACAGGCCAACACACACATTCATATTTCTCAATGTTAATATTTTCACTGAAGCAACTTTAGGTGCACTTTTAAGTGACAAAGCTCAGGTAATGTTCAATCTTGATGAACAGGTGAAACAAGATGGAGTGTAACACATAGTACACCTTCCTCAAAGTTGAAACAAACCCATAAATCTGCATTTTGGGATACAGGAAGAAGTAAAGTTCTGAAATTTCACAATTGTGATAAGGATTATTAAATTTTAGGTTCTTGACTCAAGAGAATGTTTGAGTCACATTTAACCTGTTTTCAGTGCTTGGAGGAATAGATATTCTATGAACTTTGGGTTTTTTTCCCTAAATTATTGCAATTTTGAAACTCTGAAATTAGTATTCACTTGGTAATTTTCTTTGTGACAGCACACACACTGTGGTAATGTTAATAGCTCTTAACATTAATCATAAATGTTTTAATAGTGAGTACTGAAAATAACCATAAAATAGAGCTACATTCTTTGCATTTAAATTAACTGACATTTCCTTTAAAAGCACTGTTTTTTTTATTTATAAATATGCCCTCAATATCTCTTTGTTCTAAAATATGCAGAAAATGTCTCTTTACAAACATCAAACCATTAAATATTTGCTCTTTGGGGACATGTTTGTAGATTGACAAAATAATTCTTAATTTCCACAATTTTGAATGCATAATTTAGCATGACATTTTTTGATTAAATTCTTAGTGTTAAAAAAAAAAAAATATTTCCCACATCACTCTTCAAAAAGGTAGATAATCACTTTATTTTTCTCTTTTTTTTCCCCCCATTTAAATCTGAGTCATTGTTATTCTCCCATTAATCCCTAGCAGCTAAAAGTTTGTATTTTTTTTCCTTTATTCATAAGGCAATACAGTTTGAAGGGATAGTGAAATATAATACTGTTGCCCCCCAGGGAAGATTATAAACAAAATGGAAGAGCTCAATTACTTTGTCTCAGCCATTTTTCTAAAGGTGCTAATTTGCCAAAGCATTTCTGAATTATTTCATATACTTTGAGTATTGTATTCTGGTATTGGATAAGCTTTTATGAAGAGCTTTAAATATATCACTAGTAAATGTTTACTCAGTGTTTTGTGTTTGATCTTTTTTGTACAATCCTTATACCAAAGCTGGAATTTATTTTCAATGACTACATATAAATGCAGCACACGCTCTGTGTCCTAACAGATGCCATCTGTAAAAGCATTTACTTTAAATTAGTGGAATAAGTAATCAAAAGGGCTTTGTACTTAATGCAGAACTTTTGGTGACTATTAAATACTCATTAGAGGGTGTTTTTGCTGTATGACTGTCAAAATCAGCAGGACGTTTATGTTAGATTTCCTGAGTGGGTCAAGATTGAATATGATTTTACAACTTAAATAACATAAATGAATGCAGGTTATTTCAGAATCTCCAGATGTTCCTTAAACTCCCTGCCCCTAAGCAAAACTTACAACCAATTTAAGTTTTGCAGCAGTATTACAGTGCAGATTTTTCCTTCAAACACTTAACAACTCTCTTGTTACATTCTGTTCATTTGTGCCTTAACCATTACAAATGAAAAAGATGAATGCTATTATATTGGGAGTTTCTCTCTTTAAAACACATATTAATAGATTGTTTAGATCAGTCTATCAAGAAAAGGCTTTTGGTGGGACAAAAGTTCTTTTCAAAAGCTCCTTACAAAATCTTCATAAATGTTCCTAATAAAATCAGGTTGTCCGTCCATATTTCAGATGTCTTGACTAGTCTTAACTGAACTTTGTTTAAAAACTAGGTAACTGCTGAAAGCATGTTCTAAAGGTAAATAGAAGTTTATAAGTTAGCTGTACAGGCATAAGAATTTTCAATATCGTAATAAAGACTTCTACTTTCTTATATAAAATTTATGACACAATGATTTCAGTAAAAGGTACATCTACTTGTTAGTTGTTGGGGTTTTTTAACATTGCAGATACTTATCCCAATTTCAACCTTTGAAGATGGCAACATCTGTTAGTAAGAAAACAATAAACATGGATCAAGACCTAACGTAGAAAGTGTAGTAAAACCTGCTTAAAAGCAGCCTTTAATCAAGACACTTTTCTAGAAAAACTTTCACTGGGGAAAAAATATTCATAGGTTTCATAATGATAAGAAAAATGCCTGATCAAAATTATCTTTGAATACCCAAGTTCCAATGATAATGAATACCAATAATGAACACCAATGATGTTCTGAATAAAAACTTCAGAACATTAGACTTTTTATAATAAAAGCAATTTTTAATAGTTTAAATCCAATACAAGATTAAGAAGTCATGACAAAAAGAAAATAAGCAAGAGAGACAATACCACAGACCATTAACCCTGGTCCCTATGTCAGCTGCAGTTGTTGGGTCCCAAATCAGGACCTGCAGGAATAGCTCCTACAATCTTCATTGAAGTGTTTAAGATATGTAAGAAGTCTTATGACTAAATATTCAAGAGATTCAAACATTAAGTTAAGCCATGTTTTCTTTTAACTAGTGAATGCAAAGAATAATTAAGTCTGGAAATGGTGAAGACAAGTCAGTTCACTCTAATTTAAACAATTGAAAATACTCAAATCTTCCTCCAAAAGAATCCAAACCAAATAGAAGTAGTGCTACAGACCTAATAATTTGTCATATAAACCATGGATGGATGTTTCTTCTATTCAAGAAAAATTGGTTCTAAGCGGGTTATTCTGACTAAAAATAGAGAGCATGCAACACTCATTTTAAGGCACTCAGATGAATCCCTACTTTTTTTTTTTTTTTTAAAGAGTCCTAGAGGCTTTTATTTTTACTTATGTTTTCAGGACATTTGTTACTAAAGGATGTAAGCTCTGTAGCTAAGTCTTTAAAAGTTTAAAAGCTAATTAAGGAATTTATGAGAAATCAAATAAGAAGTTTGTCCCAGGGGCAGACTCAATGTGTGTCTCTAAAAATAAAATCACAAAAGCTCATTTCATCTGGTTTAGCTACCTCAAGTTCCTCAGATTTCAAGCATGTACTGCTGCTGCACATATATCTACTGCTGAACAAAATATCAGCAACAAAGCAAAAACTTTTAACCAAATAAAAAAAATTATTCTTCATACAATTAAAAGCAAATGAAACACAGAATAATTTTCAATTAGTCTCAGTTGTAGGAGATTTTACGCCAGTTCCTAACTGCATTCCAAATTTCTGTCCTAACTATCATGCTATAAGATATTATGTGGAAAACATATAAAAACCACAGTATCCACCCTGGAAACTGATACTGACTGATTAATTGGAGCAGGTTATGGAAGATTATAATTTTTTTATTGCCTGTGAAACAGATACTTGAAACGGAGAGTAAAGTTATCTTGTTGCTGTATTTTTTTCCTTTATTCCTCCTGCAGTCCTTTCTTACCTCTCAATATTTGTTTTGTAAAAAATAAAAGGAACCAGCAAGAAATCACTTCCTTAAATATTTATGATTGCTTGGGCCACATATTAGGCCATTTCAATTCAACTTGAAGATAATTCTTTCCCTCACTCATGAGGTCATTAACTATGAAAGGCTCTGTTTCTTTGCATTTTACTATTAATACTGAAGAAAAAACATCCTCACTGAACTAAGACAACAGCAAATTAATGACTTTTAAGTTGTTGGTTAGTACACGGAGAGGTCAGACTTGAAGTATGTCATTGAAGTATCCTTTAGAAAATAGAAAGAATGTCTCCTTAAACATAGGACATGAGGTCTCTATGGAGTATGCATGTATGGATGTAAAAGAACCTTCTTTGAAAAGTGGGAGTTTTAATTCCTTTAAGCTCATCTGGGACTCAGACTTGACTAGCCCTAAATATACATAAAGGTCAAAATGCAAGACAAATAGAGTTATCAGTAGTGCATAACACCTAAGTTGTGTGGTGGTGGTTTTGATTTTTTAAAATGCTTTTTCCAATTACAACTATTTTTGAAATCCAGGTTTTTTTGCAGTCAATATAATATATTGTTTAAAACACCAAATTTTAAAATTATTTATCAAAGAGTCTACTGTTAAATGGACAGTTTAGAGTTCCCCATTCTAACATATTTAGATTCCTCTTCAAATAAAATATTGTTATAAAATAAGGAGGAATAACAAAAATTAATTTGTTTTATCCAAGAACTGTAATTGTCTGTCTTGTTGAACTGAGTTTTGTCTTCCATTAGTTAAAATCAAGTCTGGTCTGTGCACTAACTAGTACCTGTTTACCAACAGATTTCAACTGATATTTTAAAAATCCTACAACTGCTTGCCTATGCATGTTTATTTAAATGTAAGAGTGATTTGGTGAAAGGGAATCTTATTTGAGCTCCTATAAAGAAGGGTCATATGAAACTGAAATAAATAAATTGTGAAATAGAAGACACCTTTCTGTACTGATTTTAGCACCAAGTTGCTATGATTGACATATTTATTTCTGTGTAGATAATGCCTTTCAAAATGGCATAATGCAAATATTTTGCACTAAGTAAATATTGTTTCATTTGAGGGTAGAAGAAACATACAGTCAACAGGAAAACATACTGGATGTAAAGAAATAAGGGAAAACTGAAAGCAAACACCTTTTTTGCATAATTTTTCTCCATATTAAGTCTATTAACCTTTTTTGGTTTGGGTTGTTTTTTTCCCTTTTTCAGAGCTAGCATGTAAGTTTGAGTAAATGTTTTTGAGGTGTGTGACGGAGTACATGTTATCTGAATGAGGACTTTGAAAGAAAAGCAACTTTTATATTTCTAAATTGTCCACATGTGTGGGATTTTTTTATTATTGTTGTTGGTTTTTATCTGCTTTAACATTATTAGAGGGGTTATTTTCTGAAGTATAAATTATGTCTCAATCAATTTGTGCTGCTTTAGCAAAAGTAAGTCACTGCAAAATTGAGCCCTATTATAGTCTGAATATTTTGTCAAATATAGGGCACAGGTGGCCAGTCTACACATATTTTTCAAAAGTAGACCAGGTTACTTCTGTGCCAAGCAAGTGTTTGTAGAAAGCATTTCCTTTTCCTGAAAGTGAGATTTAACTGCTAATTGTCAAAATTATCATTGTCAGATGAAAACCAACTTCAATAACTTCCCCACAACTTCCCTCATCTACAGTTTTTTTATTGTTAAAAATTTGTACTCCAGGATAATGATGAGAAAGCATGTGGAAGTGTCATGGTTGGACAGTATAAATGGAAATTTGTATTTCTTTAGGTTGCAGTTTTCGGTTCTGAGACTCCATTGAGTCCACCTATTAGGGTAAGGAAATCTCCACACAAAAAAAAGATGAAGGGAATAAATTATTCAATATTTCTTGTGGCTCCCTGAGATAGGTGGTGATGACGACGATGAGGATGATTGTACATGCTGTTTCAAGAATGATGTTAATCTTTGTTTTCAAGGTTTAGTAAATACTACACACTCAGACAGTAGACACGAGGGTAGAAAAGAAATTTCTCTTTATGTATTCAGGTCTTCTCCTCTGCCTACTTTTATCTACTTCAATATATTTTTATAATTCTCAGATATTTCTTCAGAAAACATATAATCTCTATTTTTAAAATTTTTATTGACTATTAAAGCGAAACAAGGAAAGATTTTTAAAGATTATTTCAACTGTTTTAGACAAATGTTGCCTCATACTTTAATGACTTATATCTAGTCTTATATCTACCAGTTTGCAAAACATTCTTAGATGGATAGAATTTGCATGACTATGACTCATTTAATAAAAATCCCTCAGGGAAAAAGTTAAAGGAAAAGATTAAGCAGGAAATTTCTGGCCATAGACAAGTAATAGACCACTATGATACAGGTCTGACCAAAGGTGAGTAACATTATTTAAAGAATTCAGTTTGAATAATTGATTTATAAAATTCTCTGAACAGAGGTTCAGTTGCCTCCTGTATCATTAAACCATCTTGATTAATCAAGTACAGGCTCATTCATAGACTTTTTTTTCCTGAAAAGCCAAGTGTGTCTGGGCTGTTGTTGTTAGTTAAATCCAAGAAAACTATTAAGTGAAATTCAAGAGAAATTTTTTATTTGGTGGAATTAATTTATTAGTTCATTAGTTCTTTTATTGAGATGTTCCTTTTTTTAAAGAGTCTCCTTGTAAAATTTAGTGGGTAAGTAGAAAAAGATATTAACTTTTCATTACATCAGGTCTTGATTATTTGGGGCATTACAGTCCTCTTAAACTTCTGTTTAATGTATAATAATTGTGTCATATATATGTGTACAAATACTTAACAAATTTATCAATGAACTTTTATCATCAAAGTGTGGTTAAGATACATTTATTTACTAATTAGGATTTATTTTAGCTCCTCTGGTTTTACTTTTTTCTTAAACTTTTTCAAGCATAAGAAACAGAGAAGTTAAAAAGAGATAAATTCTTGAATTGTATAAAGAATCACACAGAGTTCCTTCATGTGTAATTGTTCCAGAATCGTAGAATCATAGAATCATTATGGTTAGAAAAGACCTCCAAAACTGAGTTCAACCATTAACCTTTTACTTCAAGTTCCTTGGATTATATTTCCGTATGAGTGATACTTGAAGTCAATAGTAAAGGTTCATGCAACAACGACAGGCAGCAAAGAAAAATAATTGTCAGTTTTATAATAAAGTTGGTTTAAAATGAATGATGAAGGTATTGTACTTCAAAAAACTCAGGTCCAAAACTAAACACTATATAAACAATTGGCCAAATGAATCGTCAGTTCAGTGTTGAATGGCTGTAGTGTATATGAAATATCCATTTCTTTTGGTAGAACAACATTCAGTTCTTCTCAGAGTAAACAATATATTTGCACAATAAGCCAATCAGTAGAGATACAAAACTGTCTCTGATGTGCTTCAAGTAATATACCATTTTCTTTTTTTTATTCATAACTGCTCCATTCAGGAAAAGATGGGTTATCATTTTTTTTTAAAGTCATAACTGTAACATCAGCAGATTATTAATAGTATGATAATTGATCTGTCATCAGAAGGTTTAACCTTCTTAAGATGATGGTGAAACAGATGTCTGGGATCATAAAAACAAAAGTTTTTTTCTATTTTAATAAACCATCTGAGTGCGTTACTGGTGCCTAACCCAGGTGTAGATTTTAAAATGCAGTAACAAAAAAAAGAAAAAAAACCCCAACAAATTCTGGCTATCATATAAATCTTCATTATCTTATATTTGTTTAGCTATTGATTAATTTTTAAAACAAACAACCAACTATTTCCTTACAATTGACCAGGCAGAATATTTGGGCTTCAAAAGCTGTAGCTTCATTTAGAATTTCTTTCTAAACAAAGATTTCTAAATGTGTGTTTCAGCAGCTGTCTTGTCAGGTTTCTGAAAGAGAAAAATTAAAGCTCTACTATATTTATTCCATGTCTTCTCAGTGAGTGATCTAATAGGAGAGTTAATTTTATTTTCTGTTTATTGGGAATAAGGCTTATCAAAGACGCCGTATGTAAGTAATTACGAGAAACTGTCACACAGATGGTGGATAATAATGTGTAGTTGGGGAGGATAATTTCTTCCTTTTGACAAGCAAAGAGAAATGGCATTTGACTTCTCTTCAGAAACGATAACACTCAGTTCTTGACAGAGATAGTCTGCTTCCATTTTCCTTAGCAAAGGAGGTCCAATATTGATAATAGTCTGCTTCCATTTACGTAAGGAAAGGAGATCTAATGTTGGTAATCAACATGTCTTTCAGAGAGCTGTTTGTTGCCCTTCTACAATTTAACGTTTTATCAGCTTTCAAATTCCTAAGTGGTTACTTTACCTTAGGGATGTCTAATTGTGGAGTTGAGTTTGGCAGGGAGGAAATGGGCACTGGAGTACGTTTGCATGGTTTGCATTGAGAGGAATTAGAGAATGAATATAGCTAAACTTATCTTTACTACTGTTCAGATGCCTTTCTTATACACATTCCATTCTGGAATACCTGTACAATTTTCAGATTGTTTGGGATATTTGAGCATGTTGTATTTCCTGGGCTTTAGTGATGAAGATTAACAAAAAGTGAAACTGTAGTCCGTGTAGTCACATATTAAAATTAATTTGTCTGATGGAGAACTTGTGTCTAGTGTCTCTAGAATGACATTAATCTCTCCCATGGTGAAGGCTGGGACAAACCTTTCAATGACTCTGTTGTATTCTCACTGACTCAAAGGTGCCTGCTCTTGCCAAACAAAAAAAAACCTTCCTGAAAATCAACGAGCAGATTTTAAGCAGGTCAGGAATCTTCTCTAAGGAATTTTTATCATGTGAATCAGAAAAGGCACTTTGTGGGACAGATATTCCAGAAGAAGTTGTACTGGTAACTTGAACATTTTGTTAAGATTTTTTTATATTACTAATATTTTGAATCTCTGCTTGATATTGTGCTCCAGGTAAGCAGGTGGTTTTGTTTTAGAAATGCATGTCCAGCTTGTTATGAAGAATTAATGGGCAGTGTTTGCTTTAACTTAAGTAAAGCTATGCAGGCTTTCTAATATTTCCAGATTCAGAATGACTCTGATACCTAGGGATAATTTTACCAATCTCTAATTCCCATTTATGATTCCCATCATCCTAAATGATTGTATGAAATCACTAAGCTACTATTTTTTGTTTCATAGTTTCATTTTCAAATACAGACTTTAGCATATATATGTTGTCACTCTGGTTTTAACCATTTCTGGTTAAAAAGAAAATTGACCTATGGAGAAGGTAGAGGCAGGGAAGTTGTACAGGTAAGGAAGTGAAAGTCAGACATGCTGGCCCTTCATATCTAATAGAAGCCTAAAGGAAATATAAGAATACAAAATCTCAAGAACACTTACACTATGCCTTCTCTCTTCTCAGTCAATTGTATCATAGATTCAGAACCTCACATTGGATTCCTGAGACTTCTTCCTGTATCAATTTTGTTAAATTAATTTTCCCCAAAGTTCCGTCCTCCCACTTCTAAAAGACTTGGTGTTCAAAAGGAAGAGAGATATCTGGAAGAGATAAAACAATATGAATTTTTGCAATTCATTAAATCTGCATTTATATTTTATTATGTCATGGTCACTTCTGTTACAATTGTTGAGAGAAAAATATTTGAAAGAGAATTATAACTTTTTTAAAACTTCTGGAGTTTGTATAAATGTTACTGTCGTGAATGCTTATTCAATCAAAGGCAGTAAATCAAATGAGTGGTAAGGGTGAGAATGAGAGTTAAAAAGTGTTTTGGGCCCCAAGCTATGTGTGTCATCCTGTATACTATGTTTAAGTTCACTAGTAAGCAGAAATTATTAAATAAATGGAATAGCTAGCTAATAGAAGGAAAAGGTTATCTTCAATGAATGATGAACATTGCACATTAAAATATCTGCCTGGGCTTCAGTGAAGCTTTTGTTTTTTTTGAGAAGGTTAGCAAATCACTAAAAAATACTGCTTAGAAACATGAGATAAGGTGTCACTTGAGAAAAATAGACAAGTAGTTTTTTTACCAAGAAGTTAGACAGGGAACATTCAAGTGATAATACCTTAATAAGAAAGAACAAACTGCCCTTCTCCATAATCTTGTTTTTATTTGTGTTGTCTGTCTACTTTCTCTCAACAAGAAATCCATGTTCCCCTAAGTCATTTCATTAATCTTTTGAGAGCAAGAATGGAAAGCTCATAGAGCACATGATGCTGTTATAGTTTCTCAGGTGTCTTGATAAGAGTCCAAGCTTGTGTATATTACTGATTATCCAAAACTTGATACAGTCCTTGCAACTGTCAAAAACTGAGTTATAGAAGGACTTTGCAATTCACAATACAGAGTAGCATGAACTGTATTATAGATTTCTGTAGATACAAACTACTTTATCATCATACCTGGATGTGTCTTATGACAATTGAACTCTGACCTTCTAAAAATTGTCATAGTGTAATTAACAAACAGAATATTCCAAAAGACAGGATCTATATATAAAATCAGATATTCTTGGATCTAAACTGAAATAAGTTAAAGCATTCTCGTATGTACTCTATTAGAAATTGTAGAATCAAGAATATCCTGAGTTAGAAGAGACCTGTAAGAATCACAGAATCAGAGATTTAATGATGTTGGAAAACACCTCTGAGATCATGTAATCCAACCTATGACAGAACATGACCTTGTCAACTAGACCATGGAATGCCACATTCAGTCTATCCTTAAACACTTACAGAGACAGTGACTCCACCAGGTCCCTAAGCAGCCCGTTTCAACATCTAATCATCCTTCCTGTGAAGAAATTCTTCTTAATGTCCAACCTAAACCTGCCCTGTCACAGTTTAAGACTATGTCCTCTCAACCTATTTCTTGTTGCCTGGGAGAAGAGGCAAACCCTCACCTGGCTAAAACCTGGTTTCAGGCAATTGTACAGGGTGATAAAGCTGCACCTGAACCTCCTATTCACAAGGCTAAACAGCCCCAGCTCCCTTAGCTGATTCTCAAAGGAATGAGAATGTGCTCCAGACCCTTCACCAACTCTATTGCCCTTCTCTGGGTTCTCTCCAGCATCCCAATGTCCTTCCTGGATTGAGCAGCCCAGAGCTGGACACAGGATTCAAGCTGTGGCCCCACCAATGCTGAGTACAAGGGGAGAGTCACTGTCCTGGTCTTGCTGGCCACACTATTTCTGATACAGACCAGGATCCCACTGGCCTTCTCGGGCACCTAGGCACACTGGCTCATGTTCATTGCTGTCAACCCCAGGTCCTTCACTGCTGAGTAGCCTTCCAGCCTCTCTGTCCCAAATCTATCATGCTGTATGGAGTTATTGTGGCCAAAGTGCTTGGGCTTTTTAAACCTCATGCCACTAGTCTCAACCCATCAATCCAGCTGGTCCAGATCCCTCTGCAGAGCCTTCCTACCCTTCAGCAGATTGACATTCCCACTCAGTTTTGTGCCATCCACAAATTTGCTAAGGGTAGAAGCAATCCTCTAATCCAGATCACCAATAAAGAGATTGAATAGGGCTGGGCCCAATAATGATCCCTAGGTAACACCACTAGTGACCAGACACAAAACAGATTCCATTCACCACCACTTATTGTGCCCATCGAGCCAGTCAGTTCTTTATCCAGTGAAGAATGAACTTGTCCAAGCTGTGGGTCACCAGCTTTTCCAGGAATATGCCATAGAAAATGGTGCCAATCCATGCTGAACAACATCTGCACGTCATTGAGTCCAGCTCCTGGGTATTTACAGCACAAAACAAAAATCACCATGTCCCTTAGAGCACTGTCCAAGTACTTGAAAGGTTTGATTCCATGACCCTCTCCCTGGGGAACCTGTTCCATTGTTCCAGTGCCCAATCACCTCATAGGTGAAGGACCTTTTCCTGATATCCCATCTCAACCTCCCCTGACACAGATTCATGCCATTCCCTTGGGTCCTGTCACTGATCCATGCAGAGAAGACATCAGTGTCTACCCCTCCTCTTCCCCTCATGAGGAAGTTGCAGACTGCAATGAGGTTTCCCCTCAGTCTCCTCTTCTATGAGCTGATTAAGCCAAGTGACCTTGGCTGTTCCTCATATGGCTTCTTCTCTAGATCCTTCACCATCTTCATGCCCCTTCTACAGATGTTCTCTAATAGCATTAGGTCCTTCTTATATTGTAGCACAAAAAACCGCACATGGTCAAGAGGTATTTCTGGAAATGCTTTAATGGCCGTCTTTTGCTTAACCACTAAGTTAATGCAGTCATCTTACAAACAGTTATTATTAAAGGAAACACTTGAGAAAAATTTTGATAAAAGGGAAGTGTTCACAAGGAATAATAAGTAGTGGATGTGCAATGTGGACTCCACATAAAGGCTAAAGAATTTTTCTTCTATTTTTTTCCTAATCCCAATGTTTTGCAGTAAATGTGAAAAAATATACATGCAATGTCATAGGCACATAACAAAACATGAAAAAACCCTCTAAAGGTAAAAGTCTCATGACACTGGGGAAGTTTTTCTTATTATTATAAATAAAGTAAGTCAACCAATTACAGTCAAAAGAACAAGTTTAACATGTTTCTCACAAAGAGTAGCTAAACTTCCTCAGGAAAAAAAACTAGTGGATCCTTTGTGTGTATTGTTTTCCAAGTAGAAACAAGACTAAAATTCAGCTAGAAATAGCAAGAAGTTTTAAATAAAATGGATGAACTCCTGGCTATCAAAGGAAAAACTATTAATAAAATAAATAAGTTACCAGAGCAGAAATTAACAGCCTAACAGTGAATTGTGGGAACAATGCTGCATGGAAGTGAAACATGAGTTTCATTGGTTTTTCTACCACAAATTTAGCTGCTGAACATGAGGACTTGCTTGTTACATTCAGAGATGAATGAATAATTAAAAGAAAAAACCAACAATGAATTATTTATTCAATGAATTTGGCTGGGGTTTTTTTCTGCAGCCTAATTATCACAACTTTCTTAAACGTATTCATTATGCAAATTAATTCAGCTAATAGTCATTTACATTCTTAAGAGATTGGATTTAATTATCCGAAGGGTATGTTGCTTATAGTATTTGTGACTGGTCAAAAAAAGTGAAACAGAATTGCTTATATCACCTGATTGGGTAAATAAATAACCAGTTGGTGAAACTATATCACAGTACAATTATCATCATGTATAGCCAAATACAAGCTTTGAAATACACCTTTTGAACAGTTATGCTGATATGTCAACCCTTAGACTTTTTTTTTTTTTCAAGAAACAAAAGGAATTAATTCAAAACTTCAAAGAGCTCTAACTCTCCATCTACTTTCTGGAAGCTGAAAGAAATTTTTCAGGAAATGAACCTCTTATATTTATCCTGTCACATCAGTAGAAACTTCTGTTGGCCACTCTTACAAGCACAAGTTCAGGTAGAGGGACCATTGGTATGACCCAGGACAGTCCTAACAGCTTAGTAACTCAAATTACAATACAGTGAAATATGATCCTTTAAAAAATTGACTATTAAAAAAAAAAGAAAAAAAAAGTCCATTACTATTACAGTGCAAGAAAAGGGCTGGAAATTGAGACTATTTCAAGATTTATCTGTCAATGGTTTGCCTTCAGAGCTACCTCTGCTCTTCATAGAAGTGCATCTCTTTAACATTGTTAAATACGTAGCTACTCACTGCAACTACTACACTGGCAAAAACTTCATTAAGTGACTACCATATAAAGGTCAACTACACTCATCTGCTGAAATCTCGAATTTGAAGTTTAATGGTAATGTCTCCAAAACAAAAGTTTTTCTCACTCATTGCCCGAAAAAAGAGGCTTCTCTTTGAGTCTTACAATTCCCATGACAATTAACACTTACTTTGAAAAAACCATCAGAACTTAAACAAAATACTCAAAAAATAATCATAAAGTTTTAAATGGATAGTTTTTATATTTCTCCCCTACAAGTAGAATTATATTTGTTGGTAGTATGGTCGTAGTTTCTCTGAGACATTTAACATTTTTAAAGCATGTAGAAACATAACCAATTTTTAAATTTTTGAAACAGAGAGTGATAGATCCTTTTATAATTCAAAACTCATAACAGCCTGCTTCTGATCTCAAAAACTAAGTAACAAGTTCATAAAAAAACCCCAAATAATAAAATTTCTGCCAGATGATAAAGTGAGAAGCAAAACAAAATGGATTTCCTGTAATATAGAGCATCAAGTTTTCTTGATTTTCAGTGGTCTAGGGAATTCGGAATTCTTAGCACTGCATGTCATTTGCAGTTAAAAGGTGTTGTGAAGAAAGGCAAAGAATGCCACAGCTGAAACTTGAGCTCATTTGAGCTATTGAAGTGTTATTTAAAGGCAAAGCTGTTAAACTGAAGCAGAAAACATTTTTCTGATTTTCACAGTAAAAGAAGATTCTTAATTGATCTGTAAAATCCTTTTGAGTCTTGGCTAAAAATTAACTTATCTGGTAAGTAGGAAACTAGACCATATTGCTATGGTGTAGGTCACATGTTGCTTTCTAAGTGTTCTAAACTCTTCAGACATTTTGATTCAAATTACCTATGCATTTCTAGAAAAGGACCTGAAGGCAACTTATCTACCCAGTATTGGCCATACCTCATAAATGCAGTGGCTGGTAAAACCCAGAGCATGAGACAGCAGACACGAGGGCCTGTTGTCAACACCACTGAAGAACTTGTGATAAGCCCAGATTTCTCCACTAATGTGCACTGTTGTTTTGCTTTTGTACAATGCACATGGATTTCAAAAGATGTATATGTCACTGGTGAGGTCAATGTTTCCTTAGTCCCTACTTGATATTAAATTTGAAAAACTGGTTTTAAGTTCTCTTTTAAATTATTTTCTGTTTAACTGTATAGCATGTACAAAATCATGTAGAGACTACTTATAATCAAAAAAGAAGACTAGGTTTTGACGAAATAATAACATCAGCATCCCATAACAGGACCTAACACTGACCTTTAAACTCAATGATCCAGGTAGACTTCGCACACCTGTTTGCCACAGACAGTGCAAGATGAAAGAAATAAATTTAAAGCATATTAAAGTGTATGGCTTTATGCTTTTCAGTTTTGATCCTATATTTAAATGATGAAGAGCTATACAGAAATCAATAACATATGGACTTACCTGATTGTCTCCTTGGCAAACAGCCACTTGTTTTTAGATATGTTTTTATAGAAATAAATGAAGATGTCTTACAAATGTGCAGTTTACTATTTTAATACACAATTTATGAGATTTATTATTTCAGTTTCCAAAAGTAGTTTGTAGGACATAAGGCAGCATTACTTATTCAAAATGTGTGCCATTACTCACAATAAATTCAATAAAAGTAATAAAATATGTAGTTTACTTTTTACACTTCAACAGTATTTTCTATCCTAAAAATAAAAGGCTTAAAAAGTGAGAAAGAAACGTTTTGACAAAACCAGAGTAGTCTGAAACAGGCTAGTGGATGGGTAGCTCAGATTGTCAGTAGTTATTGTGGAAAATACATTAACTTCCAACAACGCAATAATGTGACTTTATACTTGTAGAAAAAGTTTCATCCTAAAAGATTTTATAGTATCCTAAAAGATAGTGTATAATTTTGTTTGCTGAGAAATGGACTCAACATCTAATGGAAAACAATATCATTTAATGAATGGGGCAGCAAATCAGAAGCCGGGAAACTTCAGTCCTGTTGTGGGTTTTGACAACAGCCTCCTGCATGTTTTTTAACAACTCATAGATCTTGTGTGGTTTTCCCCAGACCTTTTGCATTTCTGATCACCTTATAAGGTTCTTATTGCAGAGACTGGATATTTTGGTACTGCATACAGCAAGTAGTCAAAGAGACAGGATTCAGCTTAGTCAGGTTCCTTGTTCCTCCCAAAAAAGAGCTGTGAAAGGTGGAGTAAGCTAACCTTCATTGAATTTTATGTGGGCATATGTATGACTGTGTGTGTGTTTTTCAGAAAGTCCTACCAGTTCTTGGTTTAACTGGTGTTTCTGCACATTGCTACTGGTGTCAATAGTATGGTGAAAGATATTCTAAAAGAAAGTTTCTTATATGAGAAATTTAAACCTAGTGACGATCTAAAGCTACAAGCTCCTATAGCTCAGGAAAAAAAATTCAACACATTATATTATCTCAGATACAAAACTTTTTAATTTTATATTTCTGTATTACCAAGAAGGGGAAAATTCACAAGATTGTTGAGTACTGAGACAAAAACACCTTTAGAATATGAAGGTGGAAAAAGTCTGATAAGAGGGGTTTTTTCACTTTCCATTGCTCAGTTACAATGTTTTTGGATGCATTCAAGGCATTTTTAAACCATGAATGCCTCCTAGGTTGTAAGACTTCCCAGAAGACAAAAAGTTACTCACTGAAGTTGTTATTACCTTGTGCTCTGTGTACTAGATGATTTCTTGGCAGTTTAAGAGCTGCATTTGGCACATGACAGGAAATTATAAGGTACGTTTAGAGTAACACATACAATTTATATTCAATATTATTTTGTATTATGATATCTTTAGAACAATATAAAGTACCAAATAGAAATAGTCAGAAGTGTTTGCATGATTATTCAGAAACATCTTCAGACTTGAAAGGTATAGATGATGTCAGTAGAAGTACCTTGGCTCTACTTTCCCCCAAAGGAATGCTGTATCATAGGAAAGGCTCTTTCTTTGAATGCATTATTGCCAGGGCCTGAATATGAGACGTTTCATTTATTATTTTTAATTACTGGATGAGATGTAAAATATTTTTTCTAACTGGAGAGGAAGAATAGTAAGGTAACTCCTTGCTCTTATAAGAATACAATATATGGAAAACAAGCCAAAATGAATACAAATCACAAAGTATGCTGCATAGAGAATGATAAAATGTTACAATTCCACCTGAATTATTATAAAAGTACTTGGAGGGGGGAAAATAAATAAAACCAAAACCAAAAAAACAATATTAAACCAAACACAAACCCAGCAACAAAAGGAAGCATGTATTAAGTTCAGAAGTAATTGGGTAGATGAAAGACAAAAAAGGATTGGAAGATTTTATTTAGTAATGATATATTTGTTTGGGTTTGACTTTTATAGCCATGCATTTTAACTACTATACCATCTTTTGATAAAAATTAGGAATTACATTATCCTATTTCAAAATTCATACAGATATTTATGCTAGAGTTATGTTTTAATTAATGTAATTAATTTAATCATCATCTTCAATTAATTAATTTTCTCATGATCTGTAGGAAATATGGTATTCTCAAATTGAATTTTTATATATAGGGTGCCTGCATTATATAGATTAGAAGAAAATTTTTTTTTTTTCCTGGGGAGAAATGTTTAATTATTGTGTTTCAGAGATCAGCAGGAAAAGTGTAACCACTAAATTCAAATTATTTAAGGAATCAGAATTAAACAGAATTAAACAGAATTTAGAACCACTGGGGAGACACAAAAAATTGAGAAGTGGAAGTTGCAGCAGTAATGCCTAGAGCTATGCCTAGGGATCAGTTTCTAGCTGGCAAAGACCAGGATTACTAGGTTAAACAGTACATGTGATACTGCCATACATTTCTGATCATGAAAAATTAAATAACGCCTTCTTCAGACAACTAGAAGAAACCTCACATTTACAGGTCAGGCTCCTTGTGGGGGACTGCAACCACCCCATTATTTGCAGGAAGAACAACACAGCAGGGCACAAACATCCAGGAGGTTTCATAAGTGATAGAGGAGCCAAAAAGAAGTGTTCTTCTGGACCTCCTACTTATATAAATATTGCAAAATATTGTGATGGTTTACTAATACTCACTTTCCTATGTTCCCCTGCTGATACATTAAGCCAAAAATTTGTGTTTCATGAGCAACACTTAACACCTGCACAGTACCTGCAAAATGTTATGGATATAAATAGCAAAATTTCCCAGATACAGAGGATTTTTTTCTGTAATAAATAAATTAAAAGCAATTTTAACCATGGAAAATAACATTATTGTGGTAATAGTTATTGCGTATTTAAAGACAGACACTTTTTTAAAATTCTTACCAGACTTGAATTTTACACATAAATTTTAAAAATTGGGCTCATGGATTGTAAATGTCCCATATTCTAATAACTTTTGACAAAACATGCAAAAAGGAAGATGCTACATTCATTTACTAACACAAACATTTGTAATATAAAATAATGAATATCTTAAAATTGGACCCCGAACAAATAAATACCTGGTTAGTTAAGCAATATACACAAACTTGTTCAGGGTATATTTTAGTACTTCATTAGTGCTCTGATCACTGTTCCTACTCTCTTTGGCAGCACTCTTTATAATTTATTTTTTTATGCTGCAGTAGCTTCCACACCTCTTGTACATCCCTCTTTAAACTGTCAGCTATAGCTATAACAGACAGTTTAGTCTAGTGAATAGGACATGGGAATGTGCCTAAAACTCCTTGACTGGTGTGTTGGCAACTAAATACAGGTTTATGAGTTTGTGTGCAAAAGAATGTGGAGGAATATATTCCAAGTGTACTTTCCACAAGCTGATCAAGTTGAGTTCATGGTGATTGCTAAACTTTTTTTATTTATGCTATTTAGCTGGGATACCACATGGGTACCCCATGTGGTAACTTTAGCTACAATTTAAGAAATATAACAGGCATTACACAATCAGTAATATGGTATCCCAAAATGGGTCTAAGATTATCAAGTGTTGGACAATGAGGTCCACGGTGTATTCTGTAGTTGGTTTTCTTAGACAGAAAAACTTTGACAGACATCCCCTGATCCCTGCTAAAAGGATGTGGTTTATATTTATTAAAAGTGGCAAACATGAATGGGGTAGGAGGGAGAAGCTCGAATATCTTAAATTTTTTTATTGAAACTAGAGAGTGACTAATGCCTTAGAAAATATTTTTGTTTATAAAAAATCTGTTACTTGAGACTGCAAATTTTATACTTATTTCTTTCAATTTCAATATAAACCATGGAAAATTCCTTCAGGAAGTCAAAACTACTAATAAAGTAGAGATATAAAGGACCTTATCCTGGCTATAGTAAAGGAGACCCCATTATGAACATCTGAATATCTGTGAGCATTCATCCAACTGGTCACCGAGACAAAACCTTGTTCCTTTAATGTCAGCTGAAGTTACTGCATTTATCTGTACATCTTTCTGCAGGTCAATTATTGTGTGAGTGCTTTGTAATTTGTTTTATGTAAAATCAGACACATTGAATCAGATCACAAGTTGAATTTTCTGAACCGCCTCAGCAGACTGAATATCATTCAAACCACTCCCACACCAGTTTAAACCACTTCATCAATTCCCTTTGCAGTATCATCCTCAGTCATTTAACCAGATTCACCAGACGGCAAAGGATCTTTGATCTTTGGAGTTATAGTTTTTGCTTTCCTTTGCTTCTTTCCTTCACGTTGAATGTGAGGAAATGTCTTATTTTGGTATAGAAACTTACTCACATGACTTCATGCTGACATCCAGTGAACACTTGACAATACCACTTAATACCATCTAACATCTTTAGAGATTCTGGGCCGATTTGAAACTATAATAGTTCTATTTGAAAATGCTAATGAAGATCTATGATGTTGAAGCCATCCAGAACTCAGGCAGATAGGCAGCCTGTGAGATTTCCTTTCAAAAAGCCAACATGAATCGACAGCAGTGCTCCTGATTATATACTGCTTTCTGAAGGATACCTGACCCTGGCATTCTTCATCCATGTCATGTACGAAATAACCATAGTCAGAGTGACTGGGTAATACAGTACTAGGAAAAGGTTAGAGACATATTTCAGGGAGTATTAAAGAACTCCAAAGTTATTTGTCTCAAAAGCAATTGTGTTATCTTCAACAGTGATCCTCCTTCCCTATGGAAAAATGTGATTTCTTTCCCTGATCATTTTCTTTCCATTGTGAAGTTAATGTCCTTTGTTTGGAACAGCCAATTTGAGAAGGCAATTGAATACAGAATAGAGAAACTAAACATTATTCTTATAAATTGCATTAAAGTGTATGCATCCATCTCTTTTATAAAGCTCCTGCCTGCACGGAATAGCTGTGATCTGTATTAGTAGATGGCTGTTGATATGGTGAGAATGAACAAGAGAGGAGTATTTAAACCAGATGTAGACATAAGAAGATACCAGTGAATTGCACAGTAGGTTTCAGTTTTTGGTTGTGTGCCATGAATAATTTTGGCAAAATAAATTGCATCAATTTGCTTAACTTTTTTACTGAATGAAACTACCAGTATGAAAAGAACTAACTATGAACCAGGTTCATAAATTTAATAGAAGACCAATGTAGCTCTTCGGTAAGGACAAAAACTGAAGTGCTATCTTGTTCAATTAATAAATGCAAGGTCTCAGGAGTTAAAGAGCTGCGCTGACCATATACATATATTTTCAAGAAAATAATGGAATTCTTTTATTTCTCTTAAAAAATGATGTAGCAATATTGATGCTATTTCACACAGTGGTGTTCTAAAATTTTCCTACTTACATTAGGTTTAGGATGTGGTGATGTCAACCTCCAGAAGTGCTACCATTGTCATCATTAAAGATAGCTCCCAAATTGCATTTGCAGATCTAAACACATAAACAGATATGATTCTTTTCAGGATAGAGAAAGAACAGATATGCTAAATAAGGATATATTTGTAGACATTTATTTTCCTAATTCTCATAATGTATTTTCTTCTGTACTTGTATTCATATACTTTCAAAACACTTAACTGTTTACAATTCTGATCATGACTAGACAAAAGACATGATTAAATCTGTCTCCTATCTTAAAACAGTATATCAAACTAATAATTTCTACTGAAAACTTCAAATTTTCTCAGAGTGCTGATCTTCAAGAGGACCTTTATCCTTGTGCTACTTTAACTATCAGAAAAGGAATTTCCTGAGATGAGAAGAGGTTTTTTTTTTCCTGTATAAGGCAAAATTTTCCTGTTACCTTAAGATACACTCTCATCTGAAGGTTGGTTCACATATTTTGTTTATTTGACCTCTTCTACTTGCATTTTTTGCCTCAAAAATTAGTCACAGAATAATGGGCCTGGGTATTTCAGGCTGTCTTCAAGTGGTATGCCTGGTTTTCAAACTGTATCTTACAGAAAACAAAGGGTAAGAAATTAATTTTTCCCCCTTATTTCAACAGAAAAAAGAATGCTATGGTCTCTAAGTTTGCCTTATTCAGACCTTTCAGCAAAATCAGACAACAAGTAAACCACTACAAATACAACCCCCAAACCAAAGCAAGCAAGTAATTACTAATTTTAACTTTGGTATATATCCCTATTTTCTCAATGTCATGAGCCCAAATATTCTCTAGCTATGTCTATAACCATATGAGATAAAATCGTTGAAGATTTTAAAACCAGCCTGAAATATTAATAATTTACTAAAAGTATTTCTTTGAGGCGGGTTTTTTAGCAATAGCTAAAATACAGTGAAACTAAAGTGGGAAATGTCTTGGTCATGTAGTAGTCACAGTATGATTCCATCAAAATTCACAAGTTGTATACATTGATCATGTATATTCATTTCTGATGCTATTTGCACACTTTCAGTCTATGTCAGTTAAATCTTTAGTTTGTAATTTTATTAAAATCTGTTTTTTTACATCAAATGTGTCCCGTTAGTGTTATGTGCCTTTCTCCTCCTTCCTTCCTTCCTTGCTTCCACTGCCCACAAAAACCTAAGGAAACAAAATAAACTTGAACCCTGCTAAGATTACCTTCTACAACTTGATTAAATAAGCATTTAGTTGTTGATACAACCGACTGGTTGACGATTGACACTCTAAGTCTCCTCTGTTAACAGTTTGTTATCATAAGCATTGTAACCAATTAGTGTCAAGTCTTGTTTGCCCAAGATTAATTTTCCAATATCTGAAGTCCAGAATCAGTTTTTCCTGAAATTAATAACACTTGGAGTACTTTAACTAAGTATATAGCTTTGAAGCTAAAACCTTTGGCAAGTAAATAATGTTTATGGGCTTTGTTATTTTTTTCTGATTTAAGTATGCATTTATAAATAGCTTAGTTAGTATGAGCTAAAAATATGAAAAGGTAATTCAGTGTTCTATAAATATAAACTTATTTTCTAGAAAAGTTTTTTCCAAATATTTTAATAATTTTGAATTTAAAGAATACAGATATAGACAGAAGTTTACTTATGGAAAAAAATTTTAAAGGCAAATATCAGTTATATTCATTCTCTTTATTCTAACTACATTGAAATAGTTTATTTTTAAATTAAGATGAGCAGTTTGACCCTTTATTAGACACTACCAATGAATGTTCAGTTCTTGAAGGTACAGTTGTTTATATTGCAACAACTATGATTTTTAAGAACACAAGGTTGATTCTTTTTTTATTTACTTGAGTGATTTTTAATTGAAAATGTTAATACATTGAAGCCAACAAATTCAGTCTACAGAGAAAAAAAGAAAATTTGGGGTTCTGTAAAACTGCCATTAGAATTTTTTTAACTGTTTCGAACAGCTTAGTTGAATAAAAGTCAAAATTTTTCCATCATGTACAAAACAGGTCTCTGAATCTTGTTTTCTATTATGCCTGGTATGAAAAGAAAACTAATGCATCACATAAGAAAAGAAAATTAATGAATATTACAGGATAAGGATATGTTTGATTATTCGTGACTTTGGCTATTTGGAATCTAGGGTTGAGGGTCTTGTTAAAAAGTTAGGTGAGTGGAATGTGCTTGTGTACATGTATATATATCATATGTATTTATTTATATATGTGTGTATGCGTTTGTGTGCTAATAATATGTTTGCATACAAAAAAAATTTAGGACTTGGTTGCAACACAAAGAAAATAAAATGCATGATAGTGCACACACACACACACAAACGCACATAGACACCACCCTCCTCCCTTGAAACATAATTTTGCTTTTGGCTAGATGTACATTTCAATTGTCTGAAGTTAGATCAGTCAATAGAGTATCAAGCCTAAAGCTGTTACTTATTGTAATACTCATTATTATTATTTTAACATTGTTATTGTTGTTATTATTATGACATTATCAGAATATGTTATTGTATGGCATATTATGTAGTTATAGCAATGGTATACCTTTTCACTTTGGACAATTGTTCATGATTTCATGTGAATAGTTCAGGTCTGGTCTCAACCAATCTTAGTCAAGTGGGACTACGAAGAATTTCTACATGTAACGGGAGAGACATCTTTTCTTCCTTGATGTGAAATACAAGCTGGGGGAAAAGAATAGTTGAGGACCAAGGTGGGTGCCTATGTGTGATTGCAGGTGCCCCACACCAAGTACCAATCCAAGCCTTTCTCACTGGGACACCAGAGCTATGTCAAAAGAAAGGCCTGGTGTACCTTCACTATTGACTATATTAAATATTGCCACACCTCAGGCTTTTGTCCCTTTCTTCCAGAAAAAAATGGATACGCAGGAGTCAGTGAATCAAAACGATCTGTAGGAGATTTAGCCACCATGAGATTTTTCTGTATCTTTAGATATATATTTTTGTGCTTACAATGCTGTGTAATCAAAATATTTTTAAATTCAGTGAATTATATTTCAAGTGTAACCTAATATCTAACAGTAGCTACCAGATCACTTGAATGTATAGGTAAACTTCTGAAACATTTCAGCCACAGTATATTTACTCCACATAAAGAGACATTATCAAATACCCCAATAAAAAAAAATAAAATTATTAAGATAATGATAAAATTATCTGCCTACTTTTAAGGCATCATGTCAGCATGTACTGTCCATACAAAATACCTAATCCAAGAAATCAAGTACCATTACTATGTTCCAAATAAATTTTAGAAGTATTTTCACATCTTACATGCTAAACTCGGTTTAATTTTCTCTGCTTAATATGTCTTAAATTGGCACTTAATTATCCAATTCTGTGGTAAAAACCTGAATGGAAAATAAATGAAAATACTGTAGTCTTCTAGAGGAAAGACAAGCAAGAAATTATTTCCACAACTTCTTAGAGTAGTTAATTCCCACATCCTTGTTAACATTATGTGGCATTAACATTTTGTGGGTTTTACTTTATGGCATAAACATTTTTAATCAGGTAATTTGTATCAGTAACAAGGAGAAGTATAAGCAAGTGTGAAAAATGCAAAAACCTAGAAAACGCATCTCTTAAAATGTTGAATGGTTTTAGGCTTTTTTGAGGAGTATGAATTTTAAGACTTCACTCACTAATGACATTGATCCAGATCTCAGTTGGAAATGTCATTGTTGTGATTAATTGATAACCATAATCTACTTCAGGGAAGAATATAATTTTAAATGAAAAAGTTATAGATAAAGGCCAATTAGTACCATGGTAAGTGATGAGCAATTTCAATACCAAACGTCATTCAGGGTCTTGCTATGTTGTGCCTTTTTTTTTTTTTCTTCCGTATCCTCCCAAGCCTGCCCCATGTCAGTCTTTCAGTACACAAAATATAATTTTTTAAAAGATTTCTATGCAATTCAAAACACACTAGAGCTTATTTCCTTTACATAAACCAAATAGCACCAAAGATGAAGAGAAAGCAGCCTTCTAAAGAGTCAGCAAAGGCCTACAAGGCTGGTTATGAATGCAAACACTAAATTGTGGGTGGAAACACACGCAATACTCAGAAAGTGACGTCTGAGACCAGGGCCTCACTTGTTGTGTACGTGTGCATCCACAGAGGTGTCAGAAGGCAAACAGCTTGCATTCCATGTGGATCCAGCCTGCAGTATTCCAGCTTTTGTTCACAGGGTGCTGGAATGGCAGTTTATGAAAGGTCTCAAAGAAGAGCAGACAAAACCTCTCAAGCAAAAACATACTAGATAATTTTGTTGTTGTTGTTTCCTTTGGACTTTTGCAAGATCTGCTGTGTTTTCCAGCGTGTCCTACTGGGGACAGTGTGGTACCAGAATCAATCAATGTGGTTCTGCTTGCAGGATAAGGACCGTATTTTATAAATATAAATTAGTAATGTTTATTTGCTTGCAAATCAGCATTTAACTGATTTTACAGCAAGCACTATGCAAGTGTTTATTAAATATCAATTAATTTAGGCAGATAGTTTGCAGGTAGTATAAAATAAATACATTTCAGATTATATTAAATTCCTGATTTAATAAGCCACATATTTGTGTTTATTCTATTCAACGTGTATTACCTTTGCAAATGCAGGCATTACTAGAAAAGTCTGCATATAGGAAATAAAGAAATATTTTATTATAAACATTTTTGGTCTCTTCTACTATTCTCTTTTTCAAAATGCTTAAGGCTATAATTTGTATCAAAACTGTAAAAAAATATACAGTGGGCCAAAGTTAGTAGCACACTTAAAATGGAAGACAGGCAGAGAGTAAGCATACTTTGCTTGTACTAAAATCATATGTGTATTGAAGCTCAAAATCTGGCTTTATTTGCATTTTTTTTAACATTCACATTCCTCTAAATGTTACAAATTGTCTCGTGTTTAAATGTATTAGAACTTTCTTAGACCAAAGATATATTTTCATTATATCCCACTTGACAGCATAATTGGAAAATTTAAGCCCAAAATTTTCTTTTAAATCATTTATCTCTAATAACTGTAAATTAGATGGGGAGAGGATTTGAGGAGAATCAAGAGCTGAATGAAATTGCACAAACCATAATATTATGGGGGCAGTTTTATCTTAACCGAATATATGCATACTGCTTGTATTGGACTTTTTGACCTGGTATTTTATATAAATCAATGAAGTCATTGCAAATTTAAAATAGAAATCCTGCATCACTACTATTAACACTCTCTGAGCAATCTTAGTGTCATTGCTCTCCTCCACTTTCAGAAGGAGGTGTTGCAGTGTGTGACCTGACTGATTGTCAGATAATATAATCAGGAAAATGCTGAGTCTTCATTAATATTTTCTCCAAATATGATTTTGAAAAGAGTGCTATCTAACACCAATATTTTAAAATTCTTTTCTTTTTGCATCTCAAAAGCATTTATGGCTGCCACTTGATTCTCAAATCTTCCCTCTTCAAGTGCCCAAAACCAACATTTTTCAGGTAATTTGATCTTATAGACAGTCCTAATCAGATAAACCTATTAACTACTGTGGTATGCAGGGTTAGTTTGATCATAGATCAATTATTCTGTATATAACATCTGCTTTCCACATTAAGTGTTTATAGGAGTAGCATTGATATGCCACGGTTCCCTGGAAACAGAGTGTGAAAGTGAAAACCCTTAGGCCTTGTCTCCTGTAATTCTTTGAATATTCGAAGAGCACATTGGCAGGATGGAATACATAAGCTACTTGCACTGTTTGTTATTTTAGGTGTCAGATACTTTTCTCCTCCTGCTTATTTCTTCCCCTAAAACATACCTGGTTTTCATCTCTAGATACTGGCTTCCACATTCGTTAAAATATTTCTCTTCAAGTCAGTTGGTTTTGTGTGGTTTAGGATGTTTCTTGGTTTGGTATGGTTTGGTTTGGAGGTTTTTTTGGTTTTTTTTGCTTTCCCTTTACTAGAGCAGTGAAGTTTGTTTATTTCAGTAAGGGGATTGGAGGGTATCCAAAAGTAAGTCCAAAGATACTCATTTGTAGTTGGAAACAATTTTTTTCCTATGGGTCGCATTGTTGTCAGGAAGTAAGAAATTATTTATTTTAATGATCCGGACTAGGCAGAAACAGCTGATGTTTTAATGTCCTTCATTTGCTAATACAAAATAACATCTACAAACACCGACTGATACACAAATAAAATGTACCATCGCAAAAATTATAATGAAATGAAGGGTATTTTAAAAACTTAACTAATAATTTCAATATCTGGATAACGTTAACAAACACTTTATCATATTCTACCATGGTATCCTAATTAGTCTAACACATTTATTTTCCAGCAGTGAATGATGAAACATCGCAGAAGCAGATGTTACACCGTGTAAGTTGGCTGCAAGAACATGTTGCATTTTCATGTGTTTTTGTGTTTCTAGTGATTTAGCAATACTTTTAAATTTATAGTTTCCATTTCAAATGAACATCATCCACTAACAACACTGAAAAGCCATTTGTTCCCTTTGCCTACATATTGGAACCTATTAACTGATGTTTGGTTAATATGCCCTGTGTCCATCGGACATTCATAAAATCACAAGATGTCAAAAAGGAATGTTTATAAACTAATTTGCATTACTTATGATTTGAGTCTGTGCAAGAGGGAACACATCCATATTTAGTCTAGGGGGGGTAGAAAGGGAGAAACTGAGGGTAGGCGTTATTGGCTCCATTCCACACATACCAAATGTGAATGCTTATGTTCTTCCCACAAAGCATTAATTTCTTCACATACTGTAGACTTTATTCTTCTACCAGGTTCCTGATAGCAGACAGCTCTTGTTTTTCACTTATGTTTTCCTTTTAACAACAGTCATTAATTTACTGATATGCTGTCTATCAGAACCACATCATCTTGATTAGAGCTGTTATCCTAATCAAAAGGCTGATAATTAAGACTATCCATCTGTAGAGTTCCAAGTGCTAAGATGAGCTGAAGATCCTAATTAAGATTATTTAGGTGTTACTTAAATGCCATCATTTGATTCAGCTAATCATACCAGCAGGTACATTAGATTTGCATTAATGTACTGCTGAAGCCAGCAGCTCTTTAAACAGATCAAAAATGTAGATTACAGGCACCATTTTCAAACACCTTTATATCAATATAGCACTGAGACAATGCATTCAAGTAAATGGAATATTGGAAGAAAGAGGCAATTTCAGTGTTTCTCAGTCTGCTTTATGATAATCAGTAGAGTATTTAAAATAGGCAGTTTATTTACTAAGTTTGTGTGTCATAGCTCCAAGCTTAAGTTTTCTCTCATGCTTTGAATATCTACTGTATGGATGGTTTTCAATTTAATGTGTATTTTTCTAGCCTAAATGAAATGGTACAGTGTGGGTTAGTTCATTAGCTCCTGCTGATAAGTTATTAGATACGTATAAGTTGCAAATAAGTTCTTGGAGAAGCCATAATACTCATCTAATAAGTAATTCACATGAAGCTGAAATTCTCAGAGTCATGATTTCATGTTTAAAAGGGAGTTGTGCTTTTCTTTCAAAATGTAAATCTATTTTCATCAGAATTTTGGTACATTATGATTTTATAATCAAAACAATTAAGTTTCTATTTCAAGTTTAACCTGTAGATAAATCAGTTTCTAGGAAAGAGATCGATCAGTACTACTGTCAGTAATGTGAAGCCAGTACTATCCAAGTTCTTCATGCAGGCATGTTCTTTTTATGCCTGAAGATATGAAAGACAATTAACATACCACTAGACTAAAACCTGTTAATATGTTTTACGAGAGAACTTACCTCAAAAAGCAAGGTATTGGTTCACACATATAATAGGTTCAACACAAAAGAGGCCATGAGTGCACTTCAACGAGAAGTCAACCCCTTAAAAGAAGGCTACCATAACAGCTTTAAATAGATATAAATAAATACATCTATTCAAATACATGTTTTGTCTAAGACTCTGTTCAACCACAGTAGTGTAAGAGAAGAGGACATCTTCTCTCTTTAGCTATCGAATGAAGATAGAGACAGGCTCTGCTAAAGGTACATTCTGGAGATAAGGCAATGGACACAAAGAAAGGTCTAATCAGACACCATAAAAGCATTCACTCTGAGTATTATCAAACATTCCACTGTTCCTGTACGCAGACTTTGACTTGACTTTGACTTGACTTTAAGAGACCCTCAGCTGAGCTGGAGCCTCTTTGAGCAGAAATTCACTAATTCAGTCCATCAGACATAGTACTTTTAAGAACTAGAGGATGGCTGAATCTCTGGAGGTGAATAATTTGGTATAGAAAGTGTCCAGGTCTAGAGGTCTTCTAAATGTCTGAAGTGAAAACAACCACACCCTTTTAGTATCATTCTGTTATTCAGAGTCATATTACTCTCACAGGGTCTGTTCTGGAGGATAAAAAATTCCTGCACAAATGAAGTCCAACTGAGTACTAAAGCATGGAGAAAACACAATCACATTACTGAATTTCCTTTAAAGGAGCATTTGGCTGAAGATAAATTGGACTTCACTGTCTAGTTCCAAAGGGCGCTTGAGATTCCAGAGCTGTTTAAGAATAGCCTGCTATCAGTAGTGTAAAATACTGGCACAATTCACAGAATACAGACATACTTTGCACATAAAGACTATCCCAAAACTATAGTTTCTGGGATAAATGTTTATCATTAATCTGTAAAATCGAATATTCAGTTTATGAGTTTAATGTTTTTAAAGTTCCTTCAGGAAAACTAGAAACAACAATCACATCATGTAGAGAGGAAGAAAGAAGAATATGAGTGTGATGTCTAAGAAGAGAGGGTTAACTTCAACTCATCTTTATACTTTTTATATATTCTATATATAACTTAAACTCTTAACTTCATATTTTCTTGTTTTGAAATGTTAATTTTCCCTGTAACTCTGAACCTCTATGCTATATTTTTCACTATTTTTGATGGTTTTGCAACGAACTTTGCTTGCAAGCTTCTGATGCTATCCTTAATTTTATGTTAACAGATTCTATTATTTAAAATATGCCCAGCACCAATTGGAGATGGATGGAAATTTTCAAAGAAATTATAGCAATTACACCAAAAGAACAAAGATATTACAGAGTATTTTAGTGGTTACATTTAAGATGTGAATCATCCTTTAAAAAATCCCTTTTCTTCTATTTTATTTGCATATAAACAGACATATTCACACTGAATTTGCATAGAAATAGATGCATTCAAAACATCTTTACAGCAATCATGAAATCATAGACGTTACAGATGTAACAGTGTTATTAGTTCTGATTATTTAAACTGGGCATCTATTTTTTAGAGTGATTTTTGGGACAGTTACTGATTTTACACACCATTTTGCACCTGCAGATTCAGACAATGGATTTAAATATTTAATTTAGATTCTGCACACATAGCAGGCAGTAATGCCTAAGTTTTCCAGACTCTACTCAGGTTAGGAGAGAATTTCTAGAACATTCAATATAAATGATCTATGCATTTAATTTTAGAGTCTCTGAATATTTGGAACAATTGGCAATCAACACGGATAGAAAGTATCCCTTACAGTTTTAAACCTTGCCTTATACTCAAGAGGACACATTCCATATCATGAGATTAAAGATTTTGCTCTAAATATTCCAGTAGTATTATCAGAAACACTACACTACAATTTGTTAAAAAGTTGCCCAGGCTGAGTACTAAGACAATTATACCTTGCATACCAATGTCTCACAGTATACAACTATTTTCTGAATTTTTAATGTTTAGAGGTTTTAATAATGTATTTATTTTAAAATTATCTCACTGGTTGTCATTTGCTTTAAATAAGATCTCTTTAGAGAAATGGGTAACATGAGGGTGATATTCAGATAAAACAGTTAGAGGTATTGAATTGCCAGGTCTATAATATTACAACTTGTCTTTCTAGTATTGTTTTCGTGGGTAGCAGATAGATTTATTATTTTTCTTCATACCTGGACTGAAAAAAGCATGCCTATTACTAGCTATCTGAACATTTTACTCAGTCTTCTTTTCAACTAAAAATACAATAAATTCTGGGATGAGCAAAGCCAATATGAAGGAAAAGATATTTCTATTCCATAAGATCTTAGTAACATCTTTACCAGTCAACAAGTTTTATAAATTGATGGAGTCATTTCTGTCTATAAAAAGTCATAATTTCGCTCAAGGTCAAGGAAGAGCAATCTTTCTAAATTTTTCTTTATGTTTACTATAAATTCTCACTTTTCTGAAGGGGCAGTGCTCTCCTATAGAAATGATGAACTGTAAAGTGTTTTATTTTGTTCTTGAGGAAACAGAACACTCTCAAACTATTTGACCTAACAACAGAGCTTTCTTTAAACAGTGAGACCTAACTGAATACTTCTATTGACTGGTGCTAAAGAATCTTCTAAAAATATGGTGTCTATTGACTGTACCTGGGTACTTCCTAACAAATGCCTAAAGCACTTTTAATGTTATATTTTAAGATTGTGGTTTAAAGCAATATTTCCTGTTCTGATATTTTATTCATTCTGTTAATGCTAAGTTGATTAGTTGTCACTATAACTTCTTTTTGGAACATATTTCTTTAATTATAATTTCATCTTTCTGCAGTTTTTATCAGTCTGAAGCTGATAACGTTATTGTTTTTACTACACTGGTGTGACAGTGAAAATTAGATAAACTCTCTGCAAAAGTACATATTCAGTGGAAAACTGCAGCAGGTGGACCATCAGTCACAAATTTCAGAAATTCTTGTGTGTAAGACTTAAGGAAATGGGCTCTTGAAACTGATGGAAGTCTATATAAATAAGAGTGAAAGAAATGTTCCCGGTGTGGGACCATATATTTAGTCTTTTTTTCAGAAATGTTAGTAGATATACCATTTAAAACTAATATATTAGCCTGGCTACAGCAGTCTATTTCCCTTGTAAATTCTATTAGCCACAATCCTTAAATTCAGGATGTTGTAAGTACATTCCTATGTATTCACTTTAGTATCTATCTCTGGACTTGTTATCTGTGAATATGTCTAAACCACTTTAAGACCTGATGATATAATTTTCATCCACAAATTACTGTAGTAATAAATTCTGGAATTGTATTGCCTCATGTTTTAAGGACTTTTAAAATGTTTATCTTATACTAACTTCAGTGATAGCCCCCTCTTCTTATTAGCATGGGATTTGGCAAATAACTACTCTGTATCAACTTATCCACTAACTTCCAGGTCGTTTGAAATCGTAGTAATTATCCTTCTCCTTTTAAAATTAGTGTCCTAGCCTTTTCAAATTCTCCTTAAAATGTAAGTGTTCTGTTCCCTTATATGTTTGTTACCTTTCTCTGTAACTTCTCTAACTGCGCTGAGTCTTTCTTGATGGACAAAAACAACTATTAGTAAATGCTGGTATAAACATTTACGTATTTTGTAAAAAAAATGACATTTACAAATAATATAAAATTAATCCCTCAGATTCATCATTTTTTCAATCAAACAATTAAATATCAATTTTTTGGGATGAGGGGTTGATGACTGCCTGCAAGCTGAAGGGTGCTAGTCCTTCCTACAAATTACATATTCCTCTAAGAAAACTAAACTTGGTCTGAGGGCTCTGATCTATAAGGGACTTGCTGAATTCAACAAGGAGAGGCATGACTGCAGCAGCTCCATGCCCCTGGGCTGAACCAAGAGTCACGCTGAGAAGGTGCTCCTGATAGGCACAACACAAACATTTGGACATGGCCAGACAAGTGTCCTTAGCTGCCACCTGTCTTCATGCACTCAGGTCTCTTAGTTCACCTCTGCATTTGACCATGCCTGCTTTCCTAACCCACCTTGATACTGTTATTATTATACCATGTTTTGTTGATCTGCTAAACATACCCAAATAAGCATTACACCACCCCAAAATATTTTTTACCGTGCATCCTACAATATATCTCATCCCTATATAGGCAGTAACATTTTCCATTCAAAGCATGCTCCAGAGAGTTGCTGCAGATGATGGTGGTTCAGCCCATGGGATTGGAGGCTCCCCAGAGACAGCTCCAGGATCTTGTTGGGGTCTTGTGATTAGCAAGGATCTTAAAGATTTTTTTGCACCACAAAAATGTAAGATACTAGATACTAGAATATCTTTTAGAATCTCAGAGCCACTCCCCACTTGTAATGACTTGCAACTTCTGGAGTCAGTATGCCTCAAATTCAATGAACCTTCCTTTATGCTAGTGATGTTTCTGAATGTTGCAAGTAAATACATTGAAAAACCTTTTTAAGTGGAAAAAAAGTATTTTTATAATCCTATTTGCTAATAGATATTTTTTTATTAGGTAATAATGAGAGCCAAACTTTGTACCTGTTAGGTATTCATGTACCTAAAAAACACAACTTACTACTTCTAGTTGCAATCCAGACAAATTTTCTAAATCAGATCTAAAGCGTGTCAAATATTTGCTGACAGCTCATCATATCCTATGCAAGCTCATTCAAACACAGAGGGAAAAGTGCCAGGAATATTGTTGGGTTTAGTTTTATATATTTTTAGTTAGCAATAAAATATTGTCCTTATTTTTGCAGGCTTACTAGCATAAGACAAATACATTAAAGATACTTGAAATGTCCGTTTTCCTATTGTTGAAACTTTTTGTGCAAATATTCATGGTGTATTTTATTTGTAGAACAAGGAAAATCTGTTCCTATCTCCACCAAGATATTGCTAGTCCTCAATTACCTAATTCTCAAAAAGATCATTGCAACTAGGAATAAAACAACCAAACTAATTTAAAAAACAACCAACCCCCAAACAAAAAAACATTATAAAGTTTGAAGCAGTCTTGGTTTAGAGCAATGAGGACTTGTGAACTGAGCAATGACATAGTACCCTGATATCTTACAGTATTTCTGAGTTGCTTTTTCCCTCCTCATCACTTTGTTCTTCATTAGATTGAAATAAAGATGAATCTTAATAATTCAGTTCCTTAAACAGTTTATCTGATCATTTTACAAAGTAATACTTTTGTCCCTGTGTTTATTACTGAGCTATCATTGAAGAGAATCTGTTTTACTGACACTTTTAGAATTTCCGACTTCACAGGCTTCTCCAAAATGGTACTACAATTACAAAACCCATTAGAGAGAATATAATTGCTGTTAGTGCACAATGTTTGTAATATATATTAGGCATCAGATTACCAAAAGGCATACATATTTAATGAAATAACTCTGAATACAAGGTTACTAATGATTAATAGCCTGAAAGGACACAAAAAGCAACTTGCATTTTCCCCAAGCCATTATATGTTGCTCAACACATCTCAGAAATTATGGGTGAGGAAGTAATCTGATGGGGCAGTGAAAGTCAAAGGACAGAAACAAAGTGTTCCATGAAATTATATCTCAATGAAGATACCCTGTGCAGTATAATTTCAACACTAGATTACCATGAAACTTTATGAATCACAATGTAATGCTTTTAGTTAAACTAATGATAATTGTCTGCATGATCTTCCTTAAAGGCACTTTTTTCACAGGCTTCCTGCAGAGTTTCAAGTGCAGAGCAGAAAAAACAGTTTGGGTACTCAGTGTGGAAAACCCAAATGTCATAGGGTCTGACTGCAATCTGCTTATATTTTGAATGGGGAGAGTAGAAATCTGGTTTTATATTCCTTCTAAAAGCCATGTATTAGAAAATGATTAAACTTGATGACCACTGTGGGGGATAGTTAAATTATATATGGTCTGCTGCTTTCCTTACCAAAACCTGAACATACTTAAATAGGCCTGGAAAACTGGTAACAATGCTAGTCCCTCCTTTGAAATCCTTGGATGCCAGTACCTTTTGATTCTTCTTGTTCTTTACTACCATGATTGCAGGAGGTGGAGAGGGAAGTAACATTAAAACATAGCAGTGAGAATGAAATTGTTTTTTAAGTCTCCTGGAAATTTTTATTGAAAGCAAGGACTATGTTGAACTAATCTAAATGTCAGGATGGATAGAATATTCTGTGGTGTGTAACAACAGGATAGGAAGACACACTTGGACTGTGTTTCATTTAAGTCCCTGTGACACTGGATGCGACTATGAGTTTCTGATGGTGCCATTTTACTGTTACCCATTTGTGATGTTATTGAGCTACAATCAGAATGGAATGGCTGGGAAAATGTATTAAATATGAATTATTAGAATAACATCTTAAATATAGTGATATTTCATGTTTTTTTAGATATGTATACACTTCCTGATTTGTAGTCACCCTGACAGGAGAAATCTGTCATTTGCATACACCAGGTTATTTCACAAAACAAGAAGACAGACATAAAAAATGACCTTGATAGTTCTGGAAAATCCATTATGTAAAACCACTCATTGAATATACTAGCAAAAAGGGTCATTAAAGGAGTGGTATAAACAGTTTTGGAAAGCTAATCTCTCATCTAAGAAGAAACAGGTCTAATATACTTGATACAGAGCAAATATAAACAAAGAAGTCTGGCCTTCAGTCTTATGTGCTATAGGATAACCAAATTGAGCTGCAACAAAGATTACAATGCAATTAATAACTGTGACTTGAGAAAACAGTAACTCTGACTGGTTGCCAGAGTTATATATTTGTTCTCCATGCACAGGAAGGAGTTCTGTCAGGTGGTATGTTAATCAAAGTGACAGGTCCTACTTCCTTTCTCGCTGACATTAATGTTGATGCATTTCTTTTCTGATATTTCATGTGTTTCTGCATGCCACAGATAAGAGTTTGCCCACAAATTCAGAGTTTTTTCTTGCATATCATCTGTGTGATAAGCATTTAGGCTTTCTTTGCAGAAGGAAAGCTGATTCGTATTGATAGTATGTAAGATGAGGCAAAAAAGTAAGCATTAGTGAAAGGTTCTTTGTTTTTAAGCAGACATACCATCGCCCATGCAGCCAAATATAAATAAATAACAAAAAAGAAAATTCCTTCATTTACCACCATGTCGATTTTAATGACAAAAAAATATTTAACATCAGCCTTTATATGCTATGCCTAGCAGTGGATGAATCACTGCCTTTCCAAGGCTTCTGTATCATTGCAAAATACACCAATTACTAACTTTTGAGATTTTAAATTTTATCTTTTTATCTTTCCATCTTTCCTTTTACTTGTAGGTACCCATGTATAATATACATAAACAGGTAGGATCCAGGGATAAGGTACAATGTTAAAAATTGAACTATTAAGTTCAATAGCATGGACTACTGAATTTATGTGAAAAAAGAATAACAGAATATTAAGCATTATAAAGTTTCAGGTAAAACCATTAAAATAATGGATGTTTTGTGTAAAACAGCATGTTGTCCAGCCAGCAACCAAGCCCCACAAAGTTCTCTGTTCATTCCCCTACCAGCAGCGTCTAGGAGAAAACTGGAAGAATAAAGCTAGAATACACAGGTTGAGATAAAAATAGTTTAATAGAAAGAGCAAAGACCATACACATGTGAAAGGAAAACAAGGACTCAATTCACTGCTTTCCATGTGCAGGAAGATGTTCAATCATCTCTAGAAGGGCAGGGCCTTACCACACATAAATAGTTACTTGGGAAGATTCATCACTCCAAACATCCCCTCCTCCTCCTTCTTCCCCCCTCCCACTTTACATATTGAGCATGATATCAATATGGTCTGAAATACCCCTTTGGGGAACAGGGTGACCTGTCCTGGCTGTGTCTCCTCCCGGCCTCCCATGCTCCTTCATAATCCTCACCAGTGTGGCAGTATGAAAAGCAAAAAAGGCCTTGGTTCTGTGTAAGCCCTGCTCAGCAATAACAGAAATATCTCTATATTATCAACCCTATGTTCAGCACAAATCCAAAACACAACACTGTACTAACAACTGTGAAGAAAACTGAAAGGTGGAAATCAGTTTTGATATTTCAATTTGCTACACATGTACTCATTAATTCAATCAAAATAAGTGAATATTTTTTAAATATATCATTAGAGCACATGTTTTGGACTTTGAAAGCTAATTTAAACTCTGTATCATAGGAGTTTTTTACACCTGCAATCTACCAGTTAAATTATTCAGGCACTTAAAAGACAAGCTAGAGCAAAAGGCTTTTTCTATTACTGGATTTTCTAAAGTTTATATTGACTGCATTTTTTAACCATCTCATTTGACATACAGTCAGCATTAGATAATTTCTAACCTACACAAGCTGTCTTAGCTATCATCTTCATGAAACCTGCTCTTGCATGTATAAAACATTTCTACTTTTTCAGTGATCATGTGTGGATGAATTTAGTGCTTCAGTACTACATGCTGGGCAGGAGGTTTCTATTGCCAGGTAATATTCAACATAGTACTGAATGGCATGTGGAATGTGTAAGTTGATGCCTGCCTCAGAAAGTACCTACAGGCATTTGGGATTCAGGATATTTCTTTTGGGGATAGTCACTTTGGGCAGAAAGAGTGAGGGGACTTTTTCTTTAGTCATAGCTCAATCTGTCATTATAGACCAGGAAGTGTGGCTTGAATTCTGGAGGCAAGACAAGTGAAGTGACCACTTTACTTTTTAGGGTGAGTTCTTATACTTGAATATAAGATATTCAGATATCTTCAGAATAATGTGACAAAGCTGTGTAGACATAATCTTAACCTGAACTGGGTAGGTAATTAAAAAAGAAAAAACCAAGTATGGAGTACCCAACACAGACATATAAGGCATTAGCCTTTAGGCAAAACATGTTCTCAGCATTGGTTTGTGTTTCTGGCATCTCAGATGGCTATTCTTGATCAATATCTTCAAAACTTGAAATAAATAAACTCAGATCATTAATAATTTCCTACTAACACATACCTGCAGAATTTATATTGTCCAATAAATCCAAAATGGATTTTTCTCTTTCACATACATACAGGTTGCATTTTATTGGCACTTCAACTGTTTACATATTGAGTGAAATAAGGTCTGCCTTTTATGCCTTGATGACAAATGCCCCTAAGACTAAACCCTCCACAAAATTATTTTTGGAAATTATTTATACACTCAAACTAAAAGAAGTACAGTATTTTATCTGTGTGTATATTTTTTTCTTTTTTAATGTTTTCTTCCTTTCCCATTGTTTCCATTTGGTTTTCGTTGGGAGGGGGGTTGGCTTTCTTGGGGTTTTTTTGGTTATTTTTTTGCTCTGTTTTTGTTTTGGTTTGGGGTTTTTTTTGTTTGTTTTGGGGGTTTTTTTGTTTGTTTTGGTTTTTTTTTTAATTTCTTATTTGCATAAACTTCTTGCTCTAGGTTGTTCACATACCTATACAGGTACCATTGCCAGAAGTATCTCCCAACATGTGTCAGCCCTGACTTGGAAAGTTGACCTCAATCCAGAGGGATGTGCAGGTTCCATAACCCCTCATTGCTGTTGAGGTTGACAACAGCAACACCAAGTATGACCTTTTTGATGTGGGCTAGTGTCAATAAGAGCGCAAAGGAGATCCTCAGCTCATTTCACACAAGTCACTAAACCATAAGATACTGAAAAGTTTTGGTTGCTATTGACCTTGGCTAAATTTGAAATAATGACCCAGAGGTGAACAGGCCCATATCCCATTACCACCACTCGAAGTCACTCAGAACTTCACAACAATAACATCTTTGAAGACCTTTTAATTTTCTTGAGCATGAGTTTCCCCTCTTAAAGCTGTGGCGAATGAGTCTAATCAAATTATGTTTGTACAGGCTATTACTTCAATAATATCTTAAAATCTGAAACTTTTCCCAATGTTTTCTATTGCTGGCTTCCTCACCCAGCAGCCAATGCGAAAGTGAGTTATATTTGATAACTATTTTTGTGACCCTTTCAGTATTTGATTTTCTGTTACTGGCTTACAAGAATGAACCCTGCAATCACATAATATACTAAAATACCAATCAAAATACTAACTTTCATTTAATTGTGATATGTCTACTGTCTAAAACTTTTATAAGGGCCCAAAATTAGACACCAAAAGGAGGCAAATAGAGAACAAAACACATTTCAGAGGCTTAATGGAATTAATAGCAATTGATTTTAGTCTTCACTAATATATATATTTAGTTAACCATTTCTTAGTTGAAGCGTCATCTCATTACATTATTTCTTATCCATGGTAACTTGCAAAAGCTGTTTTTGTTGCTGTTATGACAGATAGGAGAGTTTTTGATTCCTACCACTTCCAATTGCACTTATTCTCTATACAGCTTATAAAATGTCCATTAAATAATATTTTACATTTAAAGAAATACCCATTTTGACAAAAAAATTCCTAGGAATTCAGAGAAATGCTGAAAAATTTACTAGCATCCAGGAGAGCACAACTGGTAAAAGGAATAATTTATCATTACAGAGTATACCACAGTGTGCAGCTGTATCTACCAAACTTACTCAATAGATTTGTAATGACAAAATCCCCATTATAGGCTGAGGCAGTTTCATGGTTCACAGAATGATGACTGTTGGCTATTTGGAGTAATAAAGAACACTTCTACATGGACTGATCCCCTGATTTGCCACAGGGTTATTTGCAGTTTAGGCATGCTTCAACTCTGCTCTCCTATGCAGAAATTCTAGTTTGAAGAGGAGAAAACTTTTTTTCTGAAGCTTTCATGGATGCCAGACATTCTGTGTCTCCAGCCCCCTGTATGTTTCTGTGTCAAAAATACTGTGTTAAACATTGATTCAGTGGGGTTTTCTCTAGAAAATATAATTTTGATCCTCAACAAAAATAAAGACTCATTTAGATAAGTATCGGTATTGATCTCTAAACAAAATTGTCTTCAAGAAAGGAATAGACCTCACCATTTTTGTGTCAATCAATTTGGCCTGTGTGGGGGACAGGAAAAAGTTGAAAGATCTTTACATAAAGTTCTCTGCTAATTCTCTCAGCACTTTTATTAATACTGAAATTGAAGCAGTACCATTTTAGGAGTATAGGATGTCTAAATTACATGGGAATAAATTATTAATTCCAGTGGGTTTCATTTGCCTTTTTTTAAAGTTGTATGGGAATGTTTTCATTCATTGTTATTTTTGAGTGGCTAGGCAGAAAAGACAAATTGTTTTGAGGATGACAGGTGCTTGTCCAGCCTGGATTTACCGATGAGGCCTACCAAAATTTTAGAAGGTTTAAGGAAGGAACTTTATGAAGTTCAAATCATACATTTAGATTTTTGTTTTATCTTGGTCCTCACAAGGAAAATAAAGTTATAAAGCTACATTTGCCAACCTTATAAGGCTTCTATTACATTTAAAAGCTTCTGTCTTTGGCAGTGAACCTAACTGAACTTTTCTTATCAACTTATCTTCGAGTAAAACCTGACACAGACATGAAATTAATCTGGCATATCAATTCATTGATCTGCATCTAGCAATATACAGCAGGTGCACATCATTAGGAAATAAATACTGCCACTGAAACAACCAGAGTTTATGGAACTCAAGGAAGAGTAAAACATTCTCATCAAAATTCAGCATTTTTCTTTTTCTTCCCATAATTTATGCTACTCTTTTAACTACCGTATTAGTGTCAATGATTTTCAAAATTTTTTTCCTGTGTTTCAGTTGCTGTGTAGTGTGATTTTTGGGTTGAAATTTGACTCTAACTAAGCCTTCTGTTATAAATTAATTGCTAATATATAGCATTGACTTTAGAAAAAATCCAGCACTTCAACTACGTAATTTTGTTAATCAGTTCCTAGAAGTTGCAATAAACTGAGTGACTGTACTTGTCCTTTTATTTTTAGCAGTGAAAAATCTAGTTTTATAACGGTTGAACTCTAAGCTATATTTTCTTAACAGTAATAATATCTTCTGACTGAGTAAAGTATGTCCTGGTTTAGGGCAAATTTGGGAAGAAACTTCCAAAGGGGTCCCTCTAAGAAGCAGATTGAAGTGGCCCCTCTCACTATTGGTTCAAGAAAAGATCTCTTTGGAGAAAAGTGGAAAAAACTCTTTATTTAACAAGCAAAATATCCACAGGATTTTGGATTTGGAAGTCTTTTATTGAGAAGGAGCTTTATTTCCTGCTTGTCGTTTTTGTTTTTTGATTTTTTTTGTGGTTTGTCGGGTTTTTTGTGTTTTATTTTTTGGGGGTTTTTTTTGTGGTTTGTTTTTTGTTTTGGTTTGTTTTTTGTTGTCTTCTCTGGTGTGGATGACCTGGTCCTAGTTCAGCACGGCGACCCACCCCAGGGTCACTCAGTCCATGTGCTCCCGGACACCAATGTAGTGGACAGCAAATGGCGTTTATTAAAGGGTTACAGGGGTTTTTATAACTTGGGCAGTCAGCGTCATTTCCTTCTGCTCACATCCAGCTGGGTGCGGCCAGCGGCTGAGCAAAGGTCCGACTGCAGAGGGGAGGGGTCCTGTCTGACCGTACAGCCCGATATCTTCCGCATGCCTGTGTCTGACTCTCCACATTTCCCCCCTTCCTCATGATTAGTAAAAAACGTATAAAATGTAGACGTTATAAAACTGGGGAGGGGTTATGTAGGAGCTTGAGATTCCCACTCCTAGGAAGGTCACGCAGGGTCCCTTTTTTATTTTTGCACTTGCTATCTCGAAGCTGTTTATCTTTAAGGTCTCGGAGATGGTTGACACCAGCCGGTCTACTTGGTTTGTTGATGGCACGACGATCAGGATGTCATCCATGTATTGCATGATGGTCACAGTTGGATTGCTCTACGGGACTGGTGCTAGCGCTCGGTCTACTGTGATTTGGCGGATGGTAGGGGAGTTGATCATTCCTTGGGGTAACATTTTCCAATGAAAGTATAGGTTGGGCCGCTGGCTGTTCGGAAAGACGATGGATAAGGCGAATCACTCCTTGTCTTCTTCGTGCAGGGGGATGGAGAAGAAACAGTCTTTGATGTCGAGGGTTGCCCTCTTGGTATCATTGAACTCATGGGCAGCAAAGTTTGTACGGGGTCCATCGGCTGGATTCTTTTGTTCACTTCCTGCAAGTCATGCAGGAGATGAAAGCCTTCGCCGGATCATTTAGGTATTACGAAGATCGGGGTGTTCCATGGGCTCATGGAGGGTTCTATGTGATTCTTGTGTAGCTCACGGCCAACTAACTCAAGGAGGGCAGTCATTCGAGGCTTGGACAAGGACCACTGCTCGATCCACACCGGGTCAACTGATTTCCAAGTCAGTTTGATGGGCTATGGCGGGTACGTGGCAGTGGCCCTTAGAATAAATTTGTCACCCTAACATCCAATAGGGCTAGGGCATCTCTCCCCAACAAGGGTGGGCAATCCGACATAACATATGTAATAAGGGTGATAGTTCTTCCTGGTCCTTTCTCAGTGCAGAGTGTTATTACCACTGGTTGGGTGTTTTTCTGGGTTCGGGACAGCCCTCCAACTCCACCTACCATGGGGGCTTCTTCTAGCTTCCATGGTAGAGGCCAGCGTATGTCTGGGATGACTGTGACGTCTGATCCTGTGTCCACGCAAAAGGGAAGGCAGATGACCAAGTCGTCAGAGCCGTTGTGGAGACAACACACTGCCCACACAATCAGCGGGTGCCTGCCCACTTTCACAGCAAAGGTCACCCATGGGTCTCGTTCCCATGCTTTCATGGCCAGGGGCCAAGGCCACCCAGGGGCCTCACCCCCAGGGAGCTGTTCTTGGTATTCCTGAGGGGCAGATGGGTTTGATTGAGCCATTGGTTGGGCGACAAAGTTGGTCATTTCTTGAGGGGGTAGTGGGTGCGGAAGCTCCATACCCCATTGAGGGTTGCTGTAGCTGGGCTACTTTGTGTTCCAGGTGGGAGGGGGCTGGGTGCAACCTGGGTGCCCCCTCCCCTTCCTGTTTCCCTGAGGCTTGGATCTGCATTCTTTAGCTAAATGCCCCTTCTTTCCACATGCCCAGCATGGTCCCCTAAGTTTCCCCTGACGTGGTGGAGCAGTTGCTGGTGGGTACCCTGACAGGGGGCAGTTTATTGCAATGTGGCCTGTCTGGCCACACTTAAAGCATGCCATCACACTGGTTATTGCAGTGTGAACTGTTGCTTGGATGGGAACTAGGTGTTCTTCCTTTGCGACATGTCTCATCATGGCAGCGACGTTGGACCTGGGTGGCAATGATCTTAAAATGTCCTTGGTGGCTGAATTGCATTACTGACGTAGGCAGTCTGCTAGCACAGGATCCTTCGCCTCTGAGGGTAATGCTGAGGAATCTAGTGCTGCCTGAAGGTGGTCCACAAATTGAGTGAAACTCTCACTCTCATTCTACTTTATAGTGGACCATGGCGATGGTCTGGCTATTACTTTAGAAGCAGAGTGAATGGCTTCTCAGGCAGCACGGGTTGTTATCATGACCTCATGGGCCCACAGGCCCTCAGCCTGCGCTTGGGGGGTGATCATGGTTGGGTCTGTGCCCATTAGCCTCTGTATGCTGGAGCCATGCAGTGGATGGTCTGCCCCCGTTACTAGGGCTAGCTGCTTTATACAATTGTCCTCCTATTCTTGTTTAAAACTGATCATCCCCGCCCCATCGAAAATCAGCCTGCAAGTCTGCTTGATATCAAAGGGAAGCATATCATAGCCTCCAAAAACACTGTCAATGAGTGTGGAAACCATGGCAGAATTAATCCCCCTGTCTGCAACCACTTTAACAATTGCCTGCACGTCTTTCGGATTTACCGGTGAGTAGGTCCTCTGGTTTACGCCTGGCCCCCCCACTCGAACCAGGAACACCAGTGTGGTTGACGGAGTCCAGTCAGCGCAAGCTATTTTTATTTTTCGCCAATCTGTAAGCGGGGTTCATTCTTTCTCTGATATCCCCTTAACCCACACAGGAGAGCTGCAGCTATGTGCCGTAGCTCCCTGTTTTTTAGAGTCCGAGTCGGTGCCAGAATCGGCCCTGGACCGTCTATCGAGCTGCCCATCCCATATCGAGTCAGAGTCAGAGCCAGAAGTCAACTGGTTGGACGTTTCTGGTCTACTGAGCCTTTTTCTTGGGTTCCGACCCTGCCCCTTTTTCCGAGGGTCGGGCCATTCCCTCCCCCTGGGTTTCCCCTGCCTCCTGCTGGGGGAGGTTCTTGCCCTACAAGGACATGATTTAAAACGAGCACTTTGATTGGTCTTAAGCCACTCTCCGGGTGTCCCCCCGCCTCCTTGCTTGCCCACACTTGCGCCACTCGGCGAGCCTCCTGCACTTCCGCCTCCTACATCATCGCCTCCCCTGTCGCCACAAGGTTCAGAGTCATTTTGGAAAGAGTATGGGGGGGGTTTTTTCCTCCGCTTTGGGCTCTGATATTATAGCGGCATTCTGCGCCTCCTCCCCAAGTCCCTGCCAAAATGCCCGCACTTGCTTCCCTCCCTCAGGTGGTGAGTCTAGCCCCGGGGATCACAGAGGCAGTTCCAGCGATCGCGCCTCCGCGCGCTCAGCCTGGTTGAACTCATCCACGGTCTGCATTGCTGCCCCGGCCCCCAGCCGCGGTGTGGCTAATAAACAAGTTCGCCAGCCTTCCAGGCCGCTTGCTCTTGCCAAGCTTTTTGTAGAGCCTGTATGACCTTGCCCCATGATTTGAGGATTTTTCCTGAGCCTGAGGACATAGTTTCCTCAGCCAGGGCTCTAGTGCATTTTTCCCATATCTCCAGATGAAGTATACCAACCGGGCAATCTATAGCCCCCATCTTTATCAGTCTCAGCACTGCGAGAATCAATACCCCATTGCCTGTGGATTTCACTTACGATCCGCGCGAGAGTGCCCATCTTCTCGCTGGTCCGGGAGCGTCCTCCCCGCTGCACAAGACTAGCCATGCAGCCGCCGGTTCCTCGTCCAGGTGACCCCCGAAACTCGGACAATAATCATGTCCTGGGTTTTGGCACCACTTGTTGCCTTCTTGGCGTGGCGACCTGGTCCTAGTCTGGCATGGCGACCCACCCCAGAGTCACTCAGTCCATGTGCTCCCGGACACCAATGTGGTGGACAGCAAATGGCATTTATTAAAGAGTTACAGGGGTTTTTATAACTTGGGCAGTCAGCGTCGTTTCCTTCTGCTCTTGTCTAGCTGGGTGCGGCCAACTGCTGAGCAGAGGTCTGACTGCAGAGGGGAGGGGTCCTTGTCTGACCGTACAGCCCGATATCTTCTGCACACCTGTCCCTGACTCTCCACAGTTTTTGTTTGTTTGCTTGTTTGGTTTGGTTTAGTTTGGTTTGGTTTTTTCCAGTTTTGGGGTTTTTTTTGGTTTTTTTTGCAATGAGATGGTGTTTATAAGAGACTACATTCCTGATGCACAATATACCTATGGAAACAGTGGGAGATGGGATTGTCTGTCAGTTTGGGTTCTTTCTTCCATACGTGGACAAGTTCCTGCAGGGTCAAAAAATGATTGCTTTCTGTTCTTTGCCTAGTAGGTTTCTTTTGTGCTGAGCAGGTTCTTCAGTATCCTCAGACAAAACTCAAAGGAGTGAAGGGCAAGTCTTCATAACTGCCATACAAATGTAAGAACACTCTCAGAAGTCTGAGTGTTTAAAAACTGACAAATAAAATAAAAGCATAAAATCAATACACTTTTTTGTGTTCTGTACATTTTATAATACTGTTCATAAATAAGTATCCCATGTTCTGAAACTGGTGTCCTCCAAAGTTGCAGCTCACTCAGATAAATCATCTCCTTAACCTCTGGCATCAGGTAAGACAAAAATAAGGTATTCTCTGACCCTGGTGAAGTGAATCAATATCAATGTTATTTTAGCTATGCAAAAATCTTTGGATGAAAATATAATTCAGTGCATGTTCATTTGATATCCTTACAAAATCAGTATCCTCAGTGGTGATACTGATCTATCCAATCAAGTTTTCCTTGAATATTTGCATATTTTTTCTGCTATAAATAGTTTGAACATCTGCAGCAGTAATTTATAAACCTCATTTATATTATTTTTAGTACTTTTTTATTAGCTTAACACTAGTTCTTTAAAAAAAGAATCCACTGAGATGCACTGGAGAACTTTGAAATTAGGCAAGTATTACAAAAATATTTGCTTGACCAATCGGAAAAAGCACAAAGTAGCAATGAAAGCATGAAAAAATAATGGACAGTAGCTCAACAGACATAATGGAGATAAACACTAAACATATTTTTTAATCATGAAAATAAAATTGTGTTTCTTTATAGTATTGAAATCAGGACTTGAGGTTTGATTATTTTCCCTCTATTTTCCCCTGTTTATTTTTAAATTTTGATATAATAAGAAGGAATCTCTTTATCAGTGACAGTTCTAATTTTAGTGGTTTTTTGCCAGTGACTCTCTGAAAAACACTCTATGTGAATCTCTGTGTCCTTAAGGAGTTTTTTTATAAGTCAAAAGGACAGTATAAATATCTCAATGATATTTTAAAGCTTTTAAGATGAAAGTGACAATGTAAATGCCTGAATTTTTCTCACTCTGTGAGTTACAATTAAACAAAGTCATTGGGATCTCTTCTATTTAAAAAAACAAAAAAAACACCCCAAAAAGACATGAGAATTAAGTCAGAATTTTTATATCTTCCTAGTAATTCATTGCACGATGCAGGATAAATTATGTAAGTCCATTCCTACCTGTCTAAATTAAGTAAATTTATTCCACTCAAATGATTTGAAAAGTACATGCTTCTGTACTATTTTAGATATTAGCAAGTTTTCAATTTGCTTCTTAAGATTGAACAAACTTAGAGATTTCTGAAAACAGTTCAGTAAGAATATACAGAATAAATCATAAGGCAACCTACTATGCTCATACTGAAGATAAAATTAAATAAAATTAAAGCATATTATATTCTCCAAATTGGTGACTGCAGAGAGCTTTAACATTTTTATGTGTTTCATAATGAGTGAGTAGGTAAGGTAAGGTTAGTATAAACTAGTAAAACAAGTTCTGCACTGTGGGCTGTCAAGCTTTTCAGGAGCCAAATTTAGTAGCTCTTGATAGGCTGCTTCTCCACCCATTCATGTTTGAGTATTACAGTAATTTCATGAATACAAGCCGCACCATTTTGACTAAGATTTTTCTCCCAAACCAGAAATGCGGCTAATACTCAGGAGTGGCTAATATGTGAATAATTTTCTGACATTTACAACCTCAGAAGTGCCAGCCAGAGTGCCGAGTCGAGCAGCTGTAAAGCCGGCATTTCGCGATTGTTACAAATTGTTACTCTGTTGCTCCGCAGGTCGAGCCTGGCTGCCTGCAGGCAGCATGGGGGGCGGGGAGAGTGGAGGAAGAGCTCTCTCCTTTCATCCTCTGCCTCAGCCAGGGGGAGAGACGGGGGCGCCCCGTGCCGCCATTGCTGCGGCCTGGGGAGGCGGCGGGGGCCCCGCGCCGCCATTACCGCGGCTCGGGGAGGAGGCAGGGTGCTCCGTCCCCGCCCGCTGCCGTGGGAGTGGGGGGGGCTCCGTCCCTGCCTGCCACCATGGGGCAGTGCCGGGCTGTGGTGACCAAGCCCAGTGGCAGCGGCGGCTGGCCCCCAGCAGCCCTGCCGAGCAGCAGCGCCGGGCTGGGCCACCTGGCCCCGTCGGCAGCCTCAAGCGGGCTGAGCCTGCACAGCCTGAGCCAAGCCAGTAAACCCCGCCCTGCCGCAGTTCTGTTACTAATTGGCAACTTTGTTGCACGTGGGTCCTCGCTGCGAACAACAGAGCGACTTATACTCGAGTGCGGTTTATTTACGGACAAAAAACGAAATATTTGCCAACACCCAGAGATGCGGCTTATACTCAGTGCGGCTTGTATTCGTGAATTTACTGTAATATTGCTGGTTCATTCCTTAGCCCGTCTTTATTCTAAACTCACAGGAGAAAAGACAGTTTTTTTGGTCATAACTACAAAATTAAGAGAAGTCATCTTCTAAAGACTTTTTTTTTTTTTTAACTCTTTATTATGACCTATCATAAGACAGATAAACACAATGTACACAGAAAAAAAAATCCTTTCATAATCAGAATGGAATTTAAAATTCCATAGAGATGTAGAAGTTTGATAAAAAATACTGGATAGGTTAAAACATTGCTAAGACTGGAGAAAGTTTTTGTCTCAGATATGCAACAGTTACTACTGGGGAAGATAGTGTTGGTGTGGCAGCAGTGTCCAAGGCTCAGCTTATACACAACCTGGCAATAATGTCTTCATAAATGGAAAAAGCAAAGAATGCCACCAATTGTACCGTGGAAAATGTAAAAGATGATTGGGAAACAAATATGGATTTTTGGCAAAGAAAATACATAAATAAAGATAAACCCCAGTATCTCTGTAATCTACTAAAGGCATTGTTTGGGAGAAAAAATTTCCATTTCACCAAAAAAAAAAAAATTTTAAATCCATGTTTGTAAATAGGAAAAGGATTGGGGGAAAAAAAGGCAATATGTGGTTTTGAAGTGTTTTGGCTCCCAAATAGCATATTCAATCAAAAGCATCTGACAAGCTCCACATTGGAATCTTCTGCTTGTCAGTGAGAACACTGTGAAAAAGAGAACAGTTAATATAATCAATTCAGACTTTTATAAAGTCCCTCCTGATGTTCAGTTAAGGAAGCCTGGTGCTATCATTTTGTTCCAGGAACAAAGCCGAGCAAAGATCACAAACTCTGTCTAAATAAAAGCTTAGAAATGGAAGACATGGAGACTTGGAATCCATAAACATCTTCAGTTGGTTGGTTTTTTTTTTTCCTTTTTCTGAATAAGGAAGGCAATGAATTTCATAGAATTATAAAATGGCTTGGGTTGGAAGGGATCATAAAGATTATCTAGTTCCAAACCCCCCTACGCAAGGGCAGAAACACTTTTCACTAGACCAGGCTGCTCAGAACCCCATCCAACCTTGCCCTGAACACTTCCAGACGTGAGGCATTCACAAACTGCTCTGGGCACCGTTTCAATGCCTCATCACTCTCACAGTAAAGAATTTTCCTAGTATCTATGTAACCCAAACTATCCTCTTTCAGTTTGAAGCCATTTTCCCTTATCCTGTCACTATGTGTCTTGTAAATAGTCTCTCTCCATCTTTCTTGCAGGCTCCCTGGAGGTACCGAAGGACTGCAATTAGGTCACATCAAAGCCTTCTTTTTTCCAGTTTGAACAAACCCAGTTCTCCAAGCCTAGTTCTCCAAGCCTTTCCTCACAGGAGAGATGTCCCATTTCTTTAATCATCTTGGTGAGCCTTCTCTGGGCTCACTGCAATAGGTCAATGTCCTTCTTGTGTTGGAGACTGCAGAACTTTACACAGTACTCAAGGTGGGATCTCACAACAACAGAATACAGGGGCAGAATCTCCTCCCTTGACCTGCTGGCCAAGTATTTTTATGCTGTTGCCCAGAAAACAATTGTTTTTCTGGGCTTCCAGCACATATTGCCGGTCATGTCCAGCCTCTCATCCACCAGAATCCTAAAGTCCATCTCAGCAGGGCTGCTCTCAATATGTTTATATCCCAGCCTGTATTGATACTGAGGATTGTCCCAAGCCAGGTGCAGCACCTTGCACTTTGTCTTGTTAAGCTTCACGAGATTCCCATGTGCTCACTTCCTGAGCTTGACCAGGTCCCTCTGGATGGCATTACATCCTTCAGGTAACACCTCAGCTTGATATCATCTGCAAATTTGCTGAGGGTACACTAAATCCTTTCTTCTGTGCCATTAGTGAAGATATTAAACAACATTCATCCCAGTGTAACAACATCCCACACTTTGTCCTATACTTCAACCTGTTTGAGAGCTGGAACTGACAGAATGAGTGTTTTGTCAAAATGCATTAGCACAAATGAAGATTGATATAGGGGAAAAAAAAGGAAGGTATCTATAAAGTAGTAATGAGTTGAAATAATAGATTGCGTTTAAGTCAGCCAGCTCAAACATATTAGAATTTTGATTTTATCTGCAAAACTTTTTTTTAAGAAAATTATTAGGGAAAGAGAAAAATTAGTGTGAAAACAGTGGTCTTACTTACGCAAGAGTGCACAACATCAAAGAGTACCTTAAGGAGGCATATTGAATAATGGATGGCATAAGTTACTGTATGGAAATCCAAAACTTCTCTCTCCCTATTTAAGTATAATGTGAGATTATAAAGACATAAACTGAACTGGGCAGTAAAAAAAAATCAAACATTTCAGCAATTATTATATTCTTTTAATTAGTTTGTGTTACTTATTATTATATGTTACTAGAGGCTATGAAACCAAAAAGAAGTAAAATTAATATTCATATGATTAATAAAAAAGTCTATAGCTATATTAGACAGGCTTACATATTCATATATGTATACCTTCATGCTCTAGGGAATAAATGAATGCAAAGTATATGGAGCAGAATAAGTTTACTATGTGATGGTTGTATTCACACCTTTCTAACCAACATATGGTCGTGGTTCTGGCCACAGTGAAGGCAGGAAATATAAATATGGACCAATTAATTCAATTAATCCAGAGCAGATCGATTAAGGCCTTTGAAAAAAAAAAAAGTGTGTGTGTGTGAGTCAGGGGTGAATGGTAATGGATTGATTGACTTTACTAATTGAACAGAAGTTCATCTACTTACATGTCCAGCTTTTCAGGGTCTTGACAGGTGCAGTTGCTAAACTTCTCTGCATTGTATTTGATAAGTCATGGTAAACAAGTAAAATCCTCAATTACTGGAGAAAAAGGAAACAGCACACCCATTTTTAAAAAAGGTAAAAAGGAAGATCCTACTGACTAGTCAGCCTCATATTAGTGATCTGTAAGATTATGGGACATTCCACATATCCCTGGAAGATATGCCCAGGCATATACTTTGGATGACACAGAGGTGATTTGAGACAGCCAACATATCCTTACCAAGGGCAAATTGTTCTTGACTCATTGGGTAGCCCTCTGTGATGGACTGACTGCATCAGTGGGTAAGGAAAGAGCAACTGGTGCCATGTATGTCAAATTCTGCTAAGCTTTTGACATAACAGCCTTTTTTCTAATTTAAAAAGATACAGATATTACAGATTAACTACTTGATGCATAAGAAGTTGGTTGGATGGTGTATCCAAAGAATGGCAGCCCACACCTCAATGTCCAAATGGAATCACTAGCATCTGCTGTCCTTCAGCAGTCCCTGTTGGAGCTGATATTGTTCAATATCTTTAATAGTGACACTGAGTCTGCATCCTCAGCAAGTTCACAGATGCCACCCTACTGAGTGGTCCAGCAGAATGGGATGATATCCAGAGGGTTCCTAACAGGTTGAAGGAGATGATTCGCCCCTTCTGTTCCACTGTTTTAAGTCACCTGGGATACAGCATCCAGCTCTGGGATCCCCAGCACAAGAAAAACATGGATCTGTCAAATAGGTCCAAAAGACAACACAAAAATGATCAGAGGACTGGAACACTTTTACTATGAAATAATGTTGAGAGAATTGGTGCTGTCCATCTTGTAGAAGAATGCACTCTGGGGAGGCCTTATTGTGGTCTTTCAACATTTAAAGGGGGTTTATGAGAAAGCAAGCTGGTTTTCTCCAGTGTTTGTAATATAAAATAAAGAGTAGTGGTTTTAAACTGAAAACTGTAGATCTAGTGAGGCACTGGAACAGGTTACTCAAAGAAGCTGTGGATTCTCCGTCATAGGAGGTCTTCAAAGCCAGGCTGGATGAGGCTTTGAGCAACCTGGTCTAGTGAAAATGTCCTGCCCATGGTAGGGAGGTTGGACTTGTGAGATTTAAAGACTTTTCCCAATCCAAAATATTCTATGATTCTTTGTGATCAATCAACTAGAAAAAAAAAATTACAAAAAAAACCCCTAGTAAAATAGCTTTTGTTTGATGTTACATTGTGATAAGGAGACAAGAAGTACTTAAGTAGACAAAGACCTAAATATCACAATTGTAAAACAGGAGAGTTATATAAAGTCTTCTTTTTATTACCTGTGTTCATTTTTCTAGGGGAAGATTGTAAAGAATTTTGCATAAATCAAAATGAGCTATTTGATTTCTTATTCTTCCCAGTGCTTGCCGGATCCTATACTAGGATTTTTTTTCTGTTCTGGGGTAAAATCTCTATCTCTGTTTGTATAATGCATGAACTGTCATTTCCTTGTGTTACCACATAGAACAGATTTGACCATTTTCAGACTGGGAGCAAGCTTTCAGAAAGATTTGTTGTGTGAATTTTTGTTTTGCTTTTTCAGAAATCACCTCTTTGTCATTTTCTTGGCAAGTTAATTGAAAGTTGATAACATGACAGGTACTAAAAACATCCTTTTGTTTTACCATAGAAGAATGGATTATATTTTGTAGCTGACTCTTTGAAATTATACTTTTTCTTATATTTTGATATGGTTATTTATTGAAATTCAGGTAATATTTTAAGACATAATGCATAATTCAGTACATATTTTTTTACATTTGCTTTAATCACCATATGTCAACTCTTAAGTTTGAGAGCAAAAATAATCACTGTGCATGAATTCAGCTGTGAAGAGTAATGCTTTTTTTTTTTTTACCTAAGCTGCTGTTTATAAGTTTTGGTATATATTTGATTCAGTATTCAACAGAACATTGAATAGGATTCACATATTTAATTGTTAGAAAATTTTGCAAAAAAAGAAATATTAGACAACTTTTGCAATGGTCCATATAATTGTAATCTTTTCACTTGATTTCAACTTTAGGGTTTAAGTTTGTCAGATGTAGTTGGAACAGTGCTCAACAATCTAATGTCACAGTACTTAATTTCCATGATTCGTAACATTATTCTTTTCTATCACTAACAGATTTTCAGTTTAAAAATAGCTTCTTGCAAATCAAGCCTTGCTGAATAACGAAGTAGGAGGAGTAGCTGGACTGAGGAAGGAAAACTTGTACAAACAGCTCTTTTTGAGTAAAAATGGCACAAGAAATTACCCTCTTAATATATACTCATAACAAAACTCTCTTTTTAATGCAATCATGTAATTCTGATTGTTCTGTATTTTCTTTCCCAGACATTTCTTTAACAGGCAGTTATTACAGAAGCACACACGTGTCTTTATCCAGGAACTCCTCTGTTGAACAGTATGTGTTTATGAGTGAAAAGCAGGTGCTGTCCTTTTTGCTCATCACCATTTGGATTGCTTTCAACTGATAATGCCTTTAAAAAATGTGAAGAACACCTGTCATCTTTATATCAGAGCCGGTATAACTAGTCATATTTTTAGTTTTATTGCCAAGAATATCTTGTTTCTTGAAAGCTTCTATTGGACTCTCCTTCCACTGATGTCAATCTGGATCAGTCCAGCTGTACAGTCAGCATTTCTTGGCAGTGCATTGTGAGAAGCTGGCTATACATGCTCTTTGTCTTTGAAACACTAAAACTATAACTTAAGGAATAACTCAGTTTGCTTTTCTTCCCTTTACCAGGGTTTTTCTCTATTTTTCTCTCATTCTTACCAGTCAGGTCTCGTGTGATTTTTACTTATTACCTACAATGCAAAGAACAGTTCTAGGAATAAAGTATAATCCATGTTTATATTGCTGAAGGGTTTATCCTGAGATATGGATTGAATTCCTGATCCTGGTAATTTTACGTGGTGTTCAGCTATGTACAGTAGTCATCTAAATGTTGACTTTGGTGTGTAAGTGGAGTCCCTGGGTTCTTGTTACAATTCATGTAGTCTGAGGCTCAGTTTTGTTGCATGTTTTCCTATATGCATCTGAATTCACCTGAGGAGTCTCAGCATATCTAAGTTCATGGTTCTCAGAGATATAACTCAGTGCCATAGTGAGATTTGTACTGCAGTAGAATCTGGGAATGGGGAGGAGACCACACTCTGAATTAAATGTCTATGTGTCTACTGCTAGAAGTTTAAGCTTCCAATATGATCTGGTGAAATATAAAGTTTGATTGAGTTGCTTCACGGTAGTGTCTATTACCATCTGAGAGGCTTTAGAATTTTCTCACATTCTGATTCTAGTATAAGTCTGCTCTCCTGAAATATATCCCACATGGATATCTCTGATAAAGTCAAATAGCTTAAACAACATGAAGAGTACTGTCACGATCAACTCAGTGGGATCTTTGCAGTCTATGATCTACAAATTAATTATTTATTTTTAGAATAATAGATGCAATTAAATATTTTACTTTTATTTTAAAGAACATCAGTAATCCACTGTTTACTCACTGCAGTGTTGGAATGAGATTGAGCATAGACTACTTAATACAAAATCTCACTGTCTTGTAAAATTAAATATTTTCATGGTGGATCATATTTTCTAGAACTATAGAATGAATTTCCCCAAATAAATCATGTAATGGGAATTGATTATTATGATAACTATAATTTAGAAGTAGATGTAAATGTTATAAAAGTCTATTAAATATTTGAGGAATCAACTCTCTCTTCATCTGTGTATCAATCAAACTTAGGCAAAGCAGGGGTACATTTCTCCAAAAATTATAGTTTGTTTTCTTAGAATTAACATCCAAATCAGAGTTTTGGACTCTGATTTAATTTAAAATCAAATTATAATTCAAAGTATTTTGAGACATATTTCATTATTTGTTATATACAATATACACGAAGATTTTGACAATCCAGTTTAAGTCAGTAGGCTACACCATATTTATTTAGGTATTTTACAGCATCTACCTGCTGAATAATTCATATGGGCAAAAACCTATAACTGTCTTGATATAATTCTTAAAATGAAACCTTTAAAACTTAGAGTTGCCCAGAGCCACTGGTTTTCAATGATCAGCACAATTTCCACTTCAGTGCATAAAAGTTTTTAAAATACTTCAATAGTAAACTTACTAACATCATGGCATATATGAAATAAATGTCATAGTTGCTTTTTTTTATTTCATTTTCCAGAAATCTCAGAATCCTAAAGGACATTGATGAGGAAGAAATGCAATGATGCGTGAATTAAGTCTGTTGAAAAGGCTTAGAAAAGTGCATGTATAGTAAAAATAATGGTCAAATTAATGCTAGTAAAACTTGGATCCATTAAAATTTCAAATTTCAAAAAGATTCTTCTAGTTGAATCTTGCTCTCACACAGTTCTGTCCTCTAAGAATTGAATCTTTCCCGTGACCTCCAAAATGCCTCATATTTGAGCTCTTGATTTTTTTCCAAGTTTAAACAGCTCAGTTTAATTTAGTAAAGCACTGACCAACATCAATCAGCTGTGCTACCACAGCCTTATTGCTAATCTACCTCCCCTTATGACCACCTATGACCATGAGGTGCTGAGTCTGGTGTTTGTGCTTTAATCTACCCCACGACCCTCAGATTTGTACCTGTTACCCAGGATCATACAGAGATAAGCATCAGCAAAGAACACGTCATAAAAGCCTTTCAGGTATCAAAACAGGGGTTACAGCAGCGCCATGGTTTGTGGTTGTGTTGCAAGATTGCCGCATGTCTCATTGATTGCAAAATGAAACTGCCATTCACATTAGGAATGCACATGGAATTGCATGATCAATAAAGTATGTTGTCTCTGATCAGCAGACATGTCCTAGAGATGATCATACTGCTGGTAAGCCAGTACACACCAAATGTTCTGCTACACACATTCTAATGTCTGAAACAGAAAGAATGTAACTATGCATTGTTACAACATACCACTGCGTCTCCTTTCCTATTTTTGTATCAGGTTTAACACAAGTAATAAGAAATCTTAATGGTTTTGAATCAATATGCACAATTCAAAAAAGATTTTACAAATAGCTACCTTTTGCAGGTTAACTGGGTATTTAAAGTAATGGCATTGCAAGTTGAAAATGTCCCCGTTAACACATTTTATAGCTCCTTGCAAGAATTATATAGTCAATGCCTAAACCACGACATTCTTAGTAAACCTTATGTGGCTGGACTCAGTTTAACACCTGGAAAGCCTGTTAGTCATGCTGGATGATCGATTTCAAGTACACCCAAAATAAAAACATCCCACTGACAGTTTCACATATCAGTTGCATCATTGGCCATTAGAAATTTTGCTCAAAGTAACAGTGGATGTTAGGAGGACTAACAAACTCTAAGAGCTACCCGTCAAAAGGGACTTTTTCAAACAAGAATAGTACATTATATGCCTGGTACCTCAGACACTTGAAACAAGCTATCCATATACACTTTCCTTTTATGTGCTATATTTTAAAGAATATGAATTATGCAGTAAATATGACAAAATATAGAGGTCATTTTAAAATGGTGAATAAACTTTGGAGAAATACAGAATTCTATTTATCTTAAAATATTACTTTTTGTACAACATATCAAAAAAATTTGAAGTTTTGTGGTTTTTCAAGTTTTTAAATGCATAATTACTAACCTGTTGTGACAGGTGATGACATTTTTAGCATTAAAACAAAAAAAAAAGGAAAGATTTTAAAAGTTCAGGTGAAGAGAAGGATTTTAAAAATTCCAAAAGAAGACTGCATTAGACTGAAACTAGGTACTTAAAAAAATTCCCCAAACAGACAAAAATTGAAGCTACAGAAACAGAAAATAAAAAACAATGAAAGTCAAATCAAACAAACAAACAAAAAAAAACCAAAACCAAAACCAAACCAAAACAAACAAAAAAACCTCAAAACACAAAACCCAACCAAAGCAAACCAACCAAACTGACCAAACAAACAAAAACCAAGCCAGAGCAAGACAAATAAAAACCCCACAAAACCCCCACAAAACACACACACACACAAAAAAAAAAACCAAAAAAAAATACCTGAAGAAAAACAAGCATGAACAAAATACTAGTCAAACAGAGAAAACCAGCTGAAGAAATTTAAGAAATTACTAAAGAGTTCTGAAATTACTAATTATTTTGTAAGATTTATAGCATATTTTTTCCTTTGCTCTTTGTTTGAGATGGTTTCACTTGAGAATAGAGAAGTAAATGGAGAAGACAAAATATTCTAGCATTATTTTTTGACTCACCAAAGCCAAGGTATAGCAAAAATTTTCAAAATATTTAATTTTTATGTAAAATATCAATTTTGTTTTGTTGACTTCTGTAGAGCAAAACTACTTGTCTTTCTGAACAATTTGCTAGTGATTTCATTCAATATAAGTCATCAGTCTCCAAATGATAGACGAATTAAGAAGCTTAACTATTTATAGGATGCACTTTGGGAAATATTTTGATCTAATTCTGAACTCTAGTATTGAGAGATGAATTTAGATCTAATCTAAGTTTTTAAGATTTAAGAATTTTACGTTTTAGGGTCTTAAGAAATTAACTAGGATTTTAAGATTTTAAGATTTTAAGAATTTAGCAAAGATTTAATCCAACTGTACACCACTGTAATTAAGAACAGCATTCAACTCACTGTTTTTCTGGAAAAAAGTCTCCCTTGGGGTAGCTTCTACTTTCCCAATATTGAAATAAATCAAAGCCAGGGAAGTTATAAGTTTGTACTTGCCTGAAAGAAAAATGCTTAGCTAATACTATCAGCATTCAGCTTGAAGCTACTTACAGAATTGGAGATAAATGGAGCCAATACTCTGGCAATGGCCAGAGGGTAAAAACTTCCAATTACAAGAGCAGAAAAAGCCTTAAGGAAGGGCTCCTTTGCTTCCAGCCACATAATATTCCACCTCAAAGACTGAAGGTGGGTTGCTAAATGATGACAGGGGCTGAGTTTCCTCAGATTATTCAGATATTCTAAATTTCATAACAGTCTATATGAGCTGTAGTTTCACACATTTTCATTGGAAAGGTACAGCTACTGCATTAGTTACTCAGAAATGGGTAATTTTGGTGATACAAGATACTCTGTAAACCAATACCTATAAGTGAATTTTATACCTTTAGTCAAAGGATATAAACTTATATACACTCAGGTGTATATTACCAATCAAGAAAAATAAAGATCAACAATATGAATATGCAATCATTTGAGTTTGTTTGATGCCAAGTGAATCAGTACAATCATCTACCCAACTGCATCTTTAAAACAATTAATCACAATTAGCATTTTCTGATTTAAAAAAAAATAAATCCTGAATCTGACACAGAAAACTGTTTTTCAAGGAAGATGTTTTTCAAGACAGATTTGGTGTGAGGGAGATGCAGGCATAGAATCATAAGCAGAATCTAAGAATATAACAGCTGGACATAGAGCAATAAAGAAATCAGTTAGACAAAAAATCTTTCCATAATAGAAAATAATTGCAGACATCATACTGAATATCCAAAAGTTGCTCCACCTTTATTTCCACAAAAACATGCAAAATGTAAAGGTTTTCTCTGGAAAACAAACAATTTCAATTACCAAAACAGAATTTGTACTGTGGAAAAAATTCATTTTGGATTGATGACAAAGTATTTTCTTCAAGTTTGTGATTGCCCATTTTCTTTTATTTAAATTGATGTGGGCATTATTAGTTCTACTTAACATAATCAGATAATAGCTTTGTAAATTCGGTGTGTTTTGGGGTTTTTTTTCTCGTTACTTATTGTTATTGATTTTTAATCTCAGCTCTAAATATCTTTTTTTTAAAAATTTGAATTATCAGAATTGCCAAGTTTTTTGGTTAATTTGGAATCTGAAAATAATTGCTTCAGATTTTGGAGTACTGAGGCTACAAAATCATCCCATATATTGGAATACATAAAATCTTACAGAAATAATTAAAAGCTATTAACAGCAAAAATTTCCTAAATATTAGTTTATTATAACCCTATATTTAATGAATATATTTTTGGGTTTTTTTGTTCTGGGAATATTGGACTACCTAGCTACTTTCCAGATTCACTCTTAAAAAAGTAGTAGTGTTGATTATTTTAGTAATTTTGCAGGTATAAGAGTACATAGAATAATATAATTTTAAAAACAGCTAAATTAATATATAAGAATTAAGAATTGTCTAAAAATCTCTAAAAAGGATACTTTTTTCCAACTCTCTGAATTGATGCAATAAACCTAGAGTTGTAACACTCTAGATAAAGTTTTTCATGTTATGATAGTCTAATTCTCTTCCAACCAAGGCTATTTATTATAGGGATTATTGTACACTGTGGCCAGGGAGATGTAATATATCACTTTCTCACTGAAAGCAACTTCACACTGAGAAGTTAGAAAACCTTTGAAGATATGGATAACTCAAAGGAAATTAAAAAGATGACACAAATAATATTTTTGCAATTATCTTGTCACAAAAATCAAGTTGTACCTCTAGGCTGTTAAATGTTCATGCTACAGATGAGAGCACGGTTTTAAATTTTAAATTCTGTGAATGATAACATTACTAGAACAGTGGTTTAATTCCTCTGATACTAGAAATATAGAAGCTTCTACTCCTGAAACTTCAGTCAAATTTGGATGATATAAATATTAAATTGAAATAACAAAAGTAACAAAAAAGATTAAGGGCAGGAAATAAAGGAGTAAAACCTCTGTGAGGGAGAACTGAAGATGCTTTTGTATTCTATTTCCAGCTATGACCCCATTTATTGCAACTGTTGTCCATGGTTTAAGTAAGTTATAGTTATCAGCAAAAAAAGCTGCCTACTTGAACTCCACTTACGCTGTATTTCTCTGCATTCATTTTATTCATCTGCTGTACATACAATATTATTTTAATGGTTTTAGAAAAAAAGTTTTTAAAATCAGTATTTTCTAATGTAGAACTCTAGGTATAAAAAAGAACTAATAAGTATTTCATATCCCTTTAGTAATTTCAATATTTTATATGAATTTAGAAAGCACAATGCTGCACAAATAGGTTATACTTACAATGGAAATGTGCAGAAGAAGGACATAACTTATTTCAGTAATGACAAATGTCCTATTTACGCAAACTGCACTTGAAAGAGTTCTTAATGGACATACATGAACTCAGCCCTCCCCCTAGCTCAAACACATCTATGGCACAGACTTCACCTCAGCATGTAAAGAAACCTGTAGAACCCATAGCAGAAGATTTTATCCAATTTCAAATTCTCAGTTCTCCTTTCCCAAAAATCTCTTCCTTTTAGAATGTCACTTTATATTTAGGTAAGACAAAACAAGTCTCAATGCTTTTCTTTTAAGACTTTTTCTTAGTGCAATACCTGTGGCAAGTGCAGCATCCTCACTTACTACATATTAAAAGAGTTTCTCTAGTATCAGTGGAGTAAATATTCAAACATTTGTACTTGGGTACAGGGGCAGGCAATTCTCAAAACCAGTGAAGTACGCAGATAACCTGGTTTTAGAAGTAATTTTTAGAAATGGTTTTAGGACCATGTTTTTAAATTTAACATAGCTGACATAATGCATAGAGAACTTTGCATTGCTATGAAAAAAAGAAAAAATATCCAATATTGCTTAATCAGACTTCAGCAGATAGAGATAAAAAACTGCAATTGAAAAGTCCCAGCAATTTACTCCAAATCAAATAGCTATACTTGGAATTTCTATCAAATGCTTTATGGTGAGTTATACTGAAAACTGCCACCAAATAAAAATGATAGTGATAAGTCTCTATGGCATTTTATTTCAGTGTCAAGGCTTCTATTGTCCTTTATGGCCTGTGTTGATTATAACTCAGTGGTAGATCAGCATTTGTCAGCTAAAGAGTCAGTAAGACTAACACATTTGGTTCAGAAATACTGGAGAGTAAAATAAATGCATTCCTCTGATTACATTTGTGTATTTTGTGTGTCAAACATGAAATGGAACATTAAGCCAGAAGTTAAAGAGAAAAGAGATGCTGTGACAGAAGAACGAAATATAGCATATTAATATCACTGTGTGTAGTTTTTATGCAAAGTGGACAGGATGAAATGGTTAGAAATGGCTGAAAAACTATCTTTGGGAAAAGAAATTTCTTGTATTAATTATCCATTTACTTCTATTTTCAAATTTTATTTGCAGTATTTCAACAGTCCATTACTTATTCTGAAAACTCATTTATTCATTAACAACTCTACATATATGTGTTATAACAAAAAATGAATTAATATCATAAATAGAATTTTGATAATTGAAGTATTTACAGAAGCATTAGGTATGATGTTTTAAAAAAGACTTTGCTATCCTACTATGTCTTGGGAATCTCTGCCTATATCTAATTATGTATGAAGTATTCAAAAGATTGGAAATACTAAAATTAAATTATGTGGCTGTACAGTCATTGTTCATTTCATCCTGGACTGTGATGTACTCCATATATACATATATATTTATGTTTATGTACAGAAATTTCAGCTTATAAGCCGCACCTGATTATAAGCCGCACTTCTGGGTGTCAGCAACTTTTCGTTCTTTGTCCATATATAAGCCGCACCTGATTATAAGCCGCACGATACAATACAGAGTGTGATTAAAGGTATCTATTCTATCACCATCTGTTGAGGGTGGGGGCAGTGATCCTTATCTCCGCGGGAGATATTCTGCTAATGGGACATCCATTGAAACCAGGTGGGACATTGTTCTTTATCTTTTCACAACCCATACTTCCTCCACATTTTCTGCTAATGGCCCATTGAGTCCCACTGTATGACTGATAAAATTACTTCATCCCATTGGAAGTTGCTCCAGCCAGGGGGAAGAGCCCAGCATTTCTTACCAAGATAAAAACAGAGGTTTTGGGGTACTAAGGGAGTCCCTTTCTCCACTGGACTCCAGAGGAAAACCGGATTTCTCCACATCACCACTGGAGCCCTGGAGGGAAACTGCACCTTGTACAGGAGCACTGCTTCAACTGAATCACATCTGTCACTGCAGGAGCATGCAGCAACCATTTAATGGGACTGCTACCAACACCCTGCCTGACGGGGTGTCAGGTTGTACTCTGACTTTGTCAGGGTTTAGAGTTTGTTTCTTTGTAGTACTGTATTTCTATTTTAATTTCCCTAGTAAAGAACTGTTATTCCTAATTCCCATACCTTTGCCTGAAAGCCCCTTGATTTCAAAATTACAATAATTTGGAGGGAGGGAGTTTACATACTCCATTTCAAAGAGAAGCTCCTACCTATCTCAGCAGACACCTGTCCTCCAAACTAAAACAGTAACTTTTTGTTCTTTGTCCATATATAAGCCGCACCTGATTGTAAGCCGCACTTCGGGTTTGGACCAAAATATTAGTCAAAATGGTGTGGCTTATAATAATGAAATTGCTGTACTCATCTTCCATTCATATTCTTGAGAGAATTTAGAGTGCTTTTTGAATTGTTTAGTGAATATTTCATCAAATTCACAACACTAAAAGTGTGGGCCTTCTGTGTCATTTCTACTCCCCTAATTGCCCTAATTGTTTGTCTTCCATATTTCAGAGTAAGTATAATATATATTGTTATGGTTTCAGCTCAGCCAGTGACCAAGACCCACAAAACCACTTGCTTACTTCCACATCACCAGGTTGAGAATTGAAAGGGTAAAATTTCAAAAACTTGTGGGTTGAGATAAAGACAGTTTAATAGGAAAGACAAAAGTTATAGACACATGTAAAGCAGAACAAGGAATTAATTTACTGTTTCCCCAGGGCAGGCAGGAGTTCAGCCATCCCCAGCAGGGCGGGACCCCATCTCATCCACATGGGATGACTTGGGAAGACAAATATCATCACCCCAAGTGAACTCTTCTCCTCCTTCTTCCCCCCAGTTCACATATTGGTGTCCTGGTTTAAAGGGACAGTACTGCCAGGAAAAGGAAATTCAGGAACTCTCAGGCAAAATGTACGGGTTTGGAATAACAGTTCTTTACTGATATATTTTACAAGACAAACAAAAACAGCATCAGCTATATGAAAGAAAAAAAACAGTGACAGAACAGAACGAAACTCAGTCTCAGTCCCTTTTTCCAGTCACAGATGCCCTTCTCCGCACAGTCCTGATGGAGTAGGGCAGGGCAGCCTCTCAGTCACGGCTGCTGCAGAAGCAGGGGAGCGAGGCGGTAGAGGCCATCCCAGGTGGGAGAAGGGTGGGGAAAACACTCTGCTCACTGTGGATGTCCCAGTTCTCAGCGTTGTTCTCAGAAGCAGGAAGCTTTAGCAGTCCGAGTCCAAGGAGCCTGGTCCCACCACGGAGAAAAACAACCTCTCTCCTCGAGTTCGGCCGACGAGTTACAAGTGCCCCCCCACCCACCAAAGGACAAAAGGAGCACTCCACTTTCGGCAATCAAGAAAATCAGGGCCCATTCAGCCATCCTTTTGTCTTGAGCACTTAAACGGCTAAAAGGGGACCTACCCCGACTAGCTGAATATAATAATGGGAAAAATTTCTAGACCTCTCCCAGCCCACAGCAATTGGCCATGATGCCACATGGTCTGGAATATCCCTTTGGTCAGTTTGGGTCACCTGTCCCAGCTGTGTCACCTCCCAACCTCCCATGTTCCTTCAGCCTCCTTGTTAGTGTGGTAGTACAAGAAGCAGAAAAGGCCTTGGTTCTGTGTAAGCCCTGCTCAGCAATAACAAGACATCTCTATATTATCAACCCTGTGTTCATCACAAATCCAAAATACAACCCTATACCAGACTCTATGAAGAAAATTAATTCTACCCCTGTCAGTACCAGCACACACACACACACACACACACACACACATATATACATATATATATATAATTCACAGTCACGTTGAATGGAACTCTGAGTAACCTGGTCCAGAGGAAGGTGTCCCTGCTTATGGCAGATAATCCTTGAGGTCCCCTCCAATCCAGGTCATTGTATGCTGTGAAGGTATACATTTAAAATTTAGGATATAATATATTTTTAATTTAGGATTTCCTGTGGGGTTGTTTTTTGTTGAATGATTTTGTTTTTTCCTAAAGTCAAAATTCATGTTTGATGGTATGGAATGCTGTACTGGGAGTCTCTTTTGAAAAATTTAAATTCAAAGAACATGAATTATAAACCTTAATTCCTTGTGCAATGAAGATAGCATTCATTATGGTTCACCTCTGTGTGCCAATTGAAGTGTTAACAATATTGACTTTCTTCAGTAAGTGCACTATCAAGGATTTATTTCCCCTGCCTTGTACAGCTATTAGAAGCTGGGTTCTATACACATGTGTAGGTGCTTATCTCTCACTTTCATCTATTGGAGAGCCTCCATATTTGATCCATAAAAGAGATTGCCTATAGCATGAAAGACATATGCAACAGATGACACAATATGTCCAAAAGCATAGTGTTTTTAAATTTCTACCTCTCCCTTGAATTTAGTTGTCTAAGGCAGTATGGTATTTTTTTAAATAAACACGGGTAATTTTTTTCTTTCATTTTAAAATGAACAACCTGAAATGCTTGTTGTTACTCCTACCTACATTTTTTAATATGGCAGGTTACACTATTCAATGAATTAAATTTGTGCTCAGTGCTCTCTTCTGCCTTAACAAATTCATACCTATTTTCTGAGTTATAACTTGGGCTTGTAACCACCACTTCTGCAAGATCTAGCCCATGGTAGTTGAGTTGAGGATGCAAAACTCATGAACCTTTGGAAAAGCAATAATAAGAAGTGTGACCCTTGCATGCCGGTGAGCTGTTCTCCTCAGCTTTGTCCCATCAGTCTTGCACATAAAGTCACTCTTGAATGAACAATGCTGAAGTGCTCTAGAGCAAGGACACAAATTGGACTTATTTTGCCCAAATAACCTCCCATTAAGAGTGCCTTTATTTTTATGCTGCAAAATAACGCTATTTATGTACATTCTGAAAAAAAAAAAATCATAGATAGACAGAGAGGATTTGGGGGATTGAGAGCTCACTAGGCAGTGCAAGGCTATTTTATAATGTCACAGAAGATGCTGAGTTCAAAGTCATGCTCTTAGTGTGTACAACTGATCTCAGTGTCTAAATGAACCTTGGTGATTAAGACAATCAGAATTACTAATAGTGATTAACTAGGATGTATGTATGCATTCTATTATTCTCTTGGTTTCTTACTTCTAGAGGAAACAGCAGAAATAGGCAGAAATTTTTGTCTTTAAACAGTGTCGAAGAAAAGTAAAAAATCTAATGTTATGAAAGTGTAGTGCTTCTGTTTTCTCCTTCATCTAAAAAATTAATTGCAGACAAGTATGAAAAAAAAGGTAAGTCTTATGCAGTCAGATGAGGTATATTTCTAATACACTATCTATCACATATTATATTACTATTTCCAATACAGTGTTACATATTATAACGTTATACATTTTGTTTCATGCAACAAAGTTCAACACCATTTCACACAGCAGTTTCATTAGAAACAATTATACAGAGGCAGGGAATTTTTTGAGTAAAACATGTTTAAATACCCTTGAAACAGAGGTAAAATAATATGGGTTTTTTAAAACAGCATTTCTTCTGGTTCTCTCTCTATGACCTAGAGTCATGTCATGCACCCTGAGAGATCATTTACAGGATTATGGTACATAGTTACTGTGTGTACACATGTAATAAAACAGTCTTTTCCAGCATTGTGTTTGTAATTTATGATTGAGACAATAGTACAAAATAAAACAAGATAAAATATTGAAGATCAGAAGACAATTCAGAAATCCTTATGTCAATCCAAGATCTGAGTTTCCAAATCTAAAAAAAAATTCCACAAGTTCACACCATTTTCCATACTTTTAGATAGACACTTGAAGTAGAAAAGCATTCAGCTGAGATTTCAGAACTACTAGGAATGGTGTTAGTGTGACAATCATCACACCTGAGAAAAAATATTACCTATTTTCTTCTCCTGAATGCTAGTTAAACTGGTTGAAGTATCCTTAAAAATGATGACCATATGTATATTAATACTTTGAAAATGGAACTGGATGATATTAATAAAGATCTAAAGCTTTTAAAGCTTCTGATCATTTTACTACTAGAAATCTTACATGTACAAACTAGGTGAATCAAGTGAAGACACTCTGATACAACAACTTTTAATACTTTCACTAAGGAACCAATAGATTTGTATTGTTAAATTTTGTTAATGCTTTAATGCTACACTCTATTAGGCATAATTTACAACTCTAGTGACAAAATGCATGAGTGCAACTCTCCTGATTAGATACTTTAAGAGCTGAGAAATATGCAAACTCTCTGGTTGACTTTATTTTATTTAGCAAATCTGCTAATGGAATATTGTTTTAACATCTTCACAATGAGTAGATTTTAGAAGAATGATGGATGTATCAATAAGTTTTGTCTTGAGGAGTGTCATGGATAATCCATGACAGCATTAATTACAGTAATGTATGATGTTAACAAAAATAAATTAGGACTAGATTATCACAGACTACTACACCTGATTAAGATGTCTCATACTTGTTTCTGTAGAATATGTAAAAGTCTTTCTGTTCTATGCATTTAAAGATAACAGCATAACTGTTAAAATTAACAGAATAAAGTGTGAAGTATCACTTGATTCTGAATTTTAATGTTGAAATCATGCTATTTTTTATTCAGTGAAGTCCTTCATAAGCATTTCAAGTAGTGACAATCTTCTAGGAATTCTGAATCTCATTTGCAGGTGAAATAACCTACTTTAATGCTACAGGAGCAATTGAGGAGGTTTGGCAGTAAAGATGGCATCAGAAGAGTTTCAAGAAGCTAGGTTTCTCTAAATTTAGGTCATACTTCAGGATAGATAGCTATGATTTGAAGAAAACTCCTGGTTTATTAAATCCAAATGCTCCCATCAATTATTTTACTATATATTCCTTTAGATATAACAATCACAATACATCATATATCAATATAAGGGAGTTTACTCCTCTGTTACCACTGAAAATCCATGTCAGAGACTCATAATTCCAACAATCGGAAATTTCTAGCCTAAATTTATTCACAATTAGTCCATTCCTATATGTTCCATCTACCAGTTTTCTTTATCAGAAGATCTGTTCTCAATTTTTTACTACTCTGGTCATTCTTCTACTTAGAATTATCAAACAATGCTCTTTTTCTGTCCACTTTTAAGTATCTCTATGCGGAGTATTCACCTTTTAGCTTTCTGAATATGAGTGACTCAAAACCATGTAAAATTACAGAAGAAATGTCTTATGAAACAAAAGTAATATATCTTCTCTTTCCTGAGATAACTTTCTCTGAAAGACCAAATCTGCCTTTTCATTACCTTGTGATCAATATTAATCACCCTACCATGACTCTTCTGATACCATCACTTTATGATAATATACAAGATTACAGCAACTGTTTGTCAGTCCATTAATTTCTACACATGACATTGGATTTCAAACTATCAGGTTATATTAAATTCTTATTAATCCAGGTTGATGTTCTTCCTGCTCTCCTTATTTTATGTCATCTGAAATCCATTTTCTCCCCAATAAACAGATAGAAAGGAAAAACCACAGAGCTGCAACTAATGGAACTATGTAGGAGATCAAGGTTCATTGCAGGTGGACTAATGCATGCAGTCTGAATTACACTTGAAAATCTTGGTTTAAATGGTGTATATAATTGAACTGGACCAAATCCTGGATCTAACAACTAATTGTTACAAAAAGGAATATTGGATTTTTTTCTTTCCCTGTGATAATATCAGTTTAAGTTTCTTACTATTTGCATCTGTTTTTTGGGGTTTTTTTGGTGACATTCCTCTTGCAGACATAATTAATTTTCTAATGATAAATATTTATTAAATGGATGATATTTTCAGCATTTCTGATATTGAAAATATCAGGTAGTACCTGACTCTTTATCCAGCTATACAGAACTGTTTAAGGACTAGAAAATGAAGTATTGCTTTAATAAATTTTTCATTGACTTTGGATATGACATCTGCCAGAACATGCAAAGTAATATGGCTTGAAGAGGCAAGAGAGATGTGATGTGATATGTGGTGAGAATTTGGTTGTGAAAAATTTATATCTAAAGAGAATCTATATTATTCATGTGGACATAAAATGCTTTAAGAAACATAAGTACATGACTATCTCAAACACATGCTCTTCTATGAGCTGCAATGTACCTGATAGTTTCAGTTGTCAAGAAAACTGAGAGGTTTTTACATCCTTCTTAGGTTTTCACTTTACTGAGAAAGTCACATTGGATTCATTCTCACAAGAGCATTCATCATTATGATTTTCTGACTTCTAATCCCTCTAAGGAGAAGTTATCTACAAGTGCAGTTGTTGAGACACAGGACACAGCCAGGCAAGTATTTTTTAATTTGTTGGATCTTCACTCAGATTTCTACACTGCTAACATACATGGATGAGTCTGCTAATCTGAGTAAAATGGTATTCTTAAGTACATTCAAAAATCAAAATAAATTTGTATTTAGTTTGTTCAGTTTTTTTGTTTTGTTTTGGTTTGGGTTTTTTTTGGTGTTTTTTTTGGAAGGCTACTTATAAGTGAAAACATGATACATATCTCTCTACCTTCCTCTTCAAGAATGAGCCTGTTATTTAAAATTTCAGCAAAGTATTTCAAAACACATGAATAATCTGAAAGAATAAATTTTAGAGGATCAAAACAGAATATACTATTAGCAAAAGTGTTGCTGGATACCATTTCTTTCATTGGGACAGTGAGCCCATAATGTGCCTATTTGTCATCATAATTTACTAATAATTTACTAATCTATGCTGATAATTAAAGTAGAAAACATGATTATTAGTTATAATGAAAAAATGCGTAGAGAAAACCCTATAATAACTGTTCCTATAGATAATATGAAATATTAGATTCTTACTCTAAGTTCAGGGGGTAAAATGAGTGAATACAATTTTTATATTTACATTTTTGAGAGGGAGTTATCCTTCTTCAGGATCCCCTTACACACATGATCCTTTCTACTAATCATCAGGGATCATATGAAAAACTACCAATAAATTGTGTCTGTTAGCTTTTTCTTCTGTTGGTGCTTTATGTTTTTATAATTTTACTTCTCTGTAGTTTGACTTCTTATACTCAGGAATCACATGGAAGAGGTATGTAATTTATAAAAGCTACGTTTCCCATTTTCCTGGATGAAATCACATTTCCACTGAGGTAGATTTTTAGGAGAAGAGCAAATCAAGAGACATTTTGAACCAGCTATGGTTTTCAAGAGTGAAGGGTAAGTATTAAAGACTCATCAAAATAATTTGCTTTTTTGGATTGGGATAAGGTTTCTTTCACTCAGTCTTAGAAATAAGTGAAATAGAGGGAAAAAAAAAAAAAAGCAAAAACCAACATATCAGTTAGTTATTCCTATTTATCTTATTAGTCAATCGGAAGAAAGCTGAAAAATTAATAAAAAAATATCCAAAGAATACACAGAAAAATATCCAAAATACGTGAAAACAGACATGAGCATACACAGCCCTTCCTCAAATTTAAGACATGCTGAACAGTAGAAATGAAGTATGAATAATATGAATAATATCTTTATTGACTCATATGAATCATAGACTGTTTAAAGTTTGAAAGGGTCTTCAAGATCACTAAGTCCAGCTACTAACCCAAAAGCTCTATCCACACAGTTTTTCAATACCTTCAGGAAAGGTCATTCCACCACTTCCCTTAGGAGCTTTTACTGATGCCTGAAAACTCTTTTGATGAAGTTTTTCCTAATACCCAAATCAAACCTCCCCTGGGGCAACTTGGGGCCATTTCCTTTTGTACTGTCTCTTGTTACACAGGAGAAGAGACTGAAATGGACCTTGCTATAACCTCCTTTCAGGTAGCTGCAGAGAGCAAGGAGGGTTTCCTCTGAACCTCCTTTTATCCAGGCCAGACAACTCCACCTCCCCCAGATGTTCCTCATAAGATTTGTGCTCCAGATTCTTTCCCACTTCTGTTGCCCTTCTCTGGACTCACCTCAATGTCAGTCTTGGAGTGAAGGGTCCAAAATTGAACATAGGATTCAAGGTGTGGCCTCACCAATGTCAAGTACATTGGTGCTGTGATCCTTCTGACCACGCTCTTGCTGGTAACAGGCCAGGATGTCACTGGCCTTTTTGGCCATATTGATAGCTCATGTTCAGCTGCTGTTGACCAGCATTCTCTGGTCCTTTTTCTCCTGAGAGCTTTCCAGCTGCTCTGCCCCACTCTCTTATATTGCATGGGGATGTAACCCAAATACAGGACTTGGCACTTGGTCTTGTTTAACTTCCTGCAATTGGCCTCAGCCCATCATCAATCCAGCCTGTCCAGATCCCTCCTAAGATCCTTCCTGCCATCCAGCAGACCAACACTCTTGCCCAGTTTGTCTTCAAACTGACTGAGGGTGCTATCAGTCCCCTCATCTAGATTGTCAGCAAAGGTTTTAAACAGGACTGATGCCAATACTGAGCCTTGAGGAACACCACCAGTGACTGGTCACCAACTGGATGGAGCTCTAGTCACCACTACTCTCTGGGATTTGCCATCCAGTTTTTACCCAGGGAAGAATGCACTTGTCCAAGCCATGAGCAGCCAGTTTCTCCAGGGGAAAGCTGCAAGAAACAGTGTCAAAGGCTTTACTAAAATCCAAGCAGACAATCCACAGAATTTCCCTCATCCAGTAAGAGAGTCACCTTGTTGTAGGAGATAAGGCTGGTGAAACAGGACCTCTCTTTCATGAACTTGCGTTAGCTGGGCCTGATCACGGGTTGTCCTGCACATGTTCATGATGGCACTCTAGATTATGTGGTCCATGACCTTTCCCAGCCCCAAGATCAGGCTGACAGGCCTGTAGTCCCCTGAATCCTCCTTGCAGTCCTTCTTGTAGGTAGACATCACACTGGCTAACCTCCAGTCAGCTGGGACTTTCTGGTTTAATCAGGACTGATAAATGATAGACAGCGTTCTAATTCTGGTTTTGTGTTCTAGTTTGTACATGTTGAAGACAACAGCACCATGCAACAGAATATAATCTCTCCCAATCTCATTTTGGAATGAAGGATCACACAGAAGAAATACAAATATCCAAACTCCACAACTTTCCTATTGAATAATTTGCTTTTTTTTAATGCTTCTTATAAATTGATTTGGAAAATAGGCTACATTATCTTTGACTAACAGATACAGTTGATTTACTACCACCAGTTTCAACTGAGAAGTAATAATATCTGGCTCGATAAACTAATTCAAATAATGGTGTAAATCACATTAGAAAAAAGGTACGCCTTGAGAGATAATCCTAATCTTTTCATCACTCAATTACTTTCTCTATTTAATTAAATTAATTTGGAATTTTCTTTTTATAATACAAAAGTAAACATCTGAGACCAACAAAAGCCAAGGAGTGACCTGTAGGTAAAAGATTAATAATTTCAAGGATGTTTGGAATAGGCAAATAAATATGATACTGCATTTTCCAAAATGCTAATTAATTTCATTTAGTGTTCTTGTCAAAACAATTTGTTGTTTAGATACTTACAATGTTTTTATGTGCAGCTAATGAAGAATATTTTCCCTGTATAGTCATCAGATGTAGAATGAAAGGCACACTTGTAAATATATTACAGGGAGATAAGGATCACTGCCCCACCTGGTCACAACAGATGGTGATAGAATAGATACCTTTGGTCACATCCTATACAGCAACCCAAGACATAATGTTAGTCGTCTAAAGAACTACTACGGTTAATCTACTCAGGAAAAGCATAAACCACTCCTCTATTTAGTTGAATAACAGATTTTTTTTTGATGGATTATTTTTATAATAAAAAAAAATCATTCTGCCTCCAACACTTTGAGGTTTGTTGGAAAATGTGCAGAGTAAACTATATATATTGGATAAATTTATAATAATAAAAATATGCAATGGTGCAGCAGAGAATGAGATATGTGAAAGGAATCTGGTATCAAGTTTCAGCTCACTCAAGATAGTTGATTTCATACACTAACCTTTGTTCATCTCCCTCTTTCATCAGTTGTATTAACTCCTTGCTTTCACAGCCATGAACTTCAGTTTTTAAACTAACAAAACTTTTGAACTTAATTGTGATTATTTTTTCTGCTATCCTAACTGCATTTGTCTTTTCTTTGTCAGTGATCACTTAACAGTCCTCCAGTACTCTCTTCAAAGAGCCTATGCCAGTCTCTCAGCTTCCACATGAAACTTTGCACAGGCTCCTTGTGGCTACTGCTATAGCTGCTCTCATTCAGCCAGACAAATTTTAGCCAGCCCCAGAAGACCTTCTCCAGAACAGCTCTTCCATCGTTAAAGGTCTTTAAATAATTTAAAGTATGATGAACTGAGCCTTTCCTAGGTCTCCATCTACGTTTGCTTTAGGAATAATCTGATTTTCAAAATATTTATTGACTATGAAGACATGAGCAGAAATTTGGGTGGTAGAGGGCACCTCACAAGGAAAGAGTCACTATTGGAAATGTTTCCATTTACAGGCAGAAAAATCACCAGACACTGAAATGTATTGACAGGGTCCAAGGGTTTCAGTAGATCTTATTTTATGCCCGCCATTCCTGTTTCTTAGGCAGTAATTATCACCAACCGGCCTCTATCTGTCCTTTTAGAGTAACCATTGAACTCACAGGACAAAGATTTTTTCTTAGGATAGTTATAATACAGTGCTTAGTATTTGTTGGGCACAAGAAATTGCCAAAGACATTTGCCCCAGCAGGGCTTTGAGGACATCTGCATAATGTTCAGCAGACAAACAGTGAAGTCTGTAACTATTTAGAGATGAAGTGCCTTTCTTTGCAATGCAAAGCCAGGTCAATTTATTGGACAATAACAAGGCCAGGTTGGATAGGGATTTCAGCAGCCTGGTCTTGTGGAATGTATCATTGCCCTTGGTAGAGGGGCTAGAACTAGAACATTTTTAAGGCCCTTTCAACACAAGGAATTGTATGATCATGCTAGTCTAATATATCTTGTCAATGATGTTTAAAAATTCAGAACCCTGTCAGGGACCAGAACAGTCTATTACTTGATGTAGAGAGGAGATTTAGTGAATCTTCCCCCCTCAGTTGCTTTTTCTAGTGTTTTCACTCAAGCATCTCTACCTATACCAGTTTTAATGACAGTTTATCCAGGACTGCAGTAAGAAATGCAACAAGATTAAAATTTATTTTTTTAATTATCAACTCTTAAATCAAGGTTGCTATCTCTACGAGGGTGGTAAGGACTCCTTTCATCAAAAGGGGGATGAGCAGAGTAAAACATTTAGCATGTGAAATCACATAGACATGCTTTTAGTTTTTAAAAGAAAGGAACAATTTGCAAGATGACACATTCCACCTCCATTTTAAAGCACATTAGTATTTCTGTTTGCATATTTTCTGAAATATTTTTTTTCCTCTGTCCCCAGATGTCAGCATTCCTCTTCTACAGTCATTATCCTCAGCTTTCTCATTTTTACTTTGTTTCAGTTGTTGAAGTCTCCCTTGACTTCCTTCTCATCTTTTGCATTCAGTCAGGCTGAACTCAAATCATCTCCCCAATAGTGTACTCTCTGGTTCTATGCTTTTCAGAGTTAAAAGCTTGCTAATGTGACATTAGCTATTAAAAAGTATATCACTTACTTAAAAATAAGATATTTGTGAAGCCAGGACAGTTCTTCCTTTGCAGCACATAAAAAGTTTCAATAATAAACACCATGATTTCATGAACATCAAGACACTCTACTAGACACACACTAGAATTATAATACTTAACTCACTTCATATGACTGGCTTACCCCAGACTGAACATGGAATAATTAAGCAAAAAATTGGGCCAAACTTAATCTTCAAAGAGGGACTTTATTAATTAAAAACTCACTTCAAGCTATGGCAAATTCTTTCACAATATTAACCATCACCATGTATACAAAGGTGGTCATGTTTAACAGTCATATTCCTAATTACTTTTGAGTATGCAGTATCACAGAGCTAATAGTTAGCACTGATGTAGAAGAGTCTTAGTTGCCCTGAGGCACCAAGGTTGAGACAATGAAGCTTAAGAGCTTATTGGCAAGAAAAATTAAAACAGACTTGGCCTTGCCTTTCTTCCTTACCCTTTCTCCAGAAAGGGATGTGGAGTTGGTGTGTCTCCTCTACTCCTACTTATTTCTTTGTATCTTGTGCATTTGGGAGAACGTCCTGCCTGTTTACTGTCAGCTGTGCTTATTTCAGCTTTAGTCTGGCATTTTTTGCTGCTTGGATGCCTCTTATATCGAGCTTGTTTCGGTTTCAGCTGGGATGGAGTTACAGTAATTTCACGAATACAAGTCGCAGCAATTTGACAAAAATTTTGGTGGAAACCCGGAAGTGCGGCTAATAGTCAGGTGTGGTTAATATATTAATAATTTTCTGACATTTACAACCCCAGACGTGCCAGCCAGAGTGCCGAGCCAAGCACCGGCCAGTAAAAGCCGGCATTTCGCAATTGTTACAGTGTTACTGTGTTGCCCTGGTTCCCTGCAGGCAGCACGGGGGGCAGGGAGAGAGGCGGGAGAGCTCTCTTCTTCCCTCCTCTGCTGCAGCCCAGGGTAGGGGGGGGGGGGGGGCGCCGCCATTGCCGCGGCTCAGGGAGGACGCGGGGGGGCCGCGCCGCCATTGCCGCGGCCCGGGGAGGGGGGGGGGGAAGTGCGCGCCGCCATTGCCGCGTCTCGGGGAGGAGGCGGGGTGCTTTGTCCGCGCCCGCCGCCACGGGCGCAGGAAAGCTCCGTCCCCGCCCGCCGCCGCTGCCGTAGGAGCGGGGGAAGCTCCGTCCCTGCCTGCCACCGCGGGGCAGCGCCGACCCGGGGTGACCGAGCCCAGGGGCAGCGGCGGTCGGCCCCGAGCGGCAGCACCGGGCTGGGCCACCCGGCCCCGTCGGCAGCCCCTAGCGGGCCGAGCCTGCACAGCCTTAGCTCAGCCAGTAAACCCCGCCCTCCCACGGTTCTGTTACTAATTGCACGCGGGTCCTCACTGCGAACGACAGAGCGGCTTATATTCGTGTGCGGCTTATCTATGGACAAAAACTGAAATATTTGCCAACACCCAGAGATGCGGCTTATACTCAGTGCGGCTTGTATTCGTGAATTTACTGTAATTTTCTTCTATTAATTGCTATAGTTGTGTATTTTGGATTTAGGGTGAGAGCAATTCTGGTAACACTGGGGTGTTTTCATTATTGATGAACTGCTCTTGCAGAGTCAAGCCCTTTTCTGCCTCACACCCCACCTCACCACAGCCTGGACAGCTGCCTCAAATGGACCAAAAGGACATTCCATACTATATGGCATCATGCTTAGATTAGGAATCTGAAGGAAACCTGGACAAGGGGCTGCTGTTCAGGAGCAGGTTGGGCATCAGTTTGTTGGTGGTGAGCAATTGTTTCTTATTTTCATCAGTTGTTTTTCCTGTTTTATCTTTCTAGTTTTGGTTGCCCCTTACTATGACTATTATTAGTTATTGTATTTAACTTATAAAAGTGTTTTTACTTCAACCCATGCAGTGACTCCTCCTTACTCTTCAATTTTGTCCCCAATCCCACCAGGGGTGAGGTTTTAGTTATAAACTGAGGATAAAACAAACATAATTACATCCTTCTGTCTTTGCTTCTGTGAGGATGACACTGTTCACATGTGCATGTAATATTGTATCTGACAACACTCTCAGATTGTATAAAACAATTTAAATGTTGTTGTTAGTTACACAATTTCAGTATGTTTCCAGTTTAGTTCAAGTTAAGCTTCTTTTAGTTATATATTTTCATTAGTACACATTTTTTCCCATGTTACAGGTCTCTGATGCGGCTAAAAGTAACTGGAAAGACAGTGCCCTTCTGATCAGCAAATAAACACAGCTATAGGGAGGGCACCTGAAGAGATAAAAAGCAAGAATTTTATAGTACAACTTCTTAATGTTAGAAGCAGACGGGGAGATATAAATTACTTTGGAATTAAGTTCTGAATAAGAAAGGGCAGGATAACAAACTTCTTCAGTCTCCAACAGATTTTTTTTTCTTCCATTTGCCTACAAGAGGAAAATAAAATGTAGCTTACAAATAAAAGCACTTTAAGTTGATTGACTGAAGTTGCCAGAGACAATTTGATTTTAAAAGCACTATTCTCACTTTAACTCTCAGGATCAAGAGTGACCTATGCCTAGTTACACACTTCAAGTCACACTCTCTTGCTGGCTTAAATTGGTAGAAAGAAATTTGTAACTACATTCCCACAATAAAAAGTCCAAAACATTTCCAAAACAAACTGCAAATCATGTCAACCCAGGAAGAAATCATACCTTGGATCTGTTTTTTAATAGTAAATTTGTTTGCAGAGGATTTACACTGTTCAGGACCGGCAAGGGTCCATGAATGAGATCTAGCCCAGTGTCCTCACCTGCAGAAAGCTCCAGTGAAAATGCTGTCACTGCTGTATTTTGAGCTTCACAAAGATGACTGCCAAGGCTTCACCACTAATCTCACTTTGTTTTCTTCCTTCAAAAGCTCAGTTAGTCAAGAAGGAGACACTAAGAACAGCTATGAAGCAAGAAATGGGAGTAAAAATCCTCAGTCTATATTCAGCCACCTAAATAAACAAATATTTCAGTCTTGGAATGTGTTGAGTTCCTGCATGTTCCACTGCTGACCCAACAGCATTTTCAAAGGCAAACATTCAGCAGTATTCTGAAAGAATGGACCAAATTTCTGTTTTCTAACTTGACTATAGTAGGTTTTATATCTCTTGTAAAATACTACACATTACAGTTTCGTATGCCATCTGTGCCAATACATTTCTTGCAGAACCTCTGGCATGATGGTGGTTTAACTTGTTAAGAAGGAACTCTCTGCTCTTTTTTTATGAAGGAGGGAAAAAAGCACAAAACTAAACTAAACCAAAAAACACCCAAATCGTAAATCCAAAACCAAACAAAAACTGATATGATTTGAATTGATATAATCTTAATTCAAATCAGCCAACTCATGAAATAGGAACAGTAACTTCTCTAAGGGAATGCAGCATTTTTAAATTAAAGGTCAGTTGTGCTAGATAGTTCTTTATGCTATGAAATACAACTAATTATACTTGATATGTAGATCCATTTACTTTCTCCTTTCAGGAAATGAACATATCAGTTATTAACATCAAAAATTTACAAGGGTCTAGATGACAGTTAAATCTGTAAACTTAAAATAACACCTGCAAATCAGTTACTTTCATGTGAACTAAAGAACCCTGATTTCTCCCTTCATGCCAGAAAATAAAATAAAAAAGCAACCACATATAAAATGCTTCCCACATCTGACACCTTACCCTGCACACACACAAAAAAACCCCCAGAAACCAAAAAAATCCAAAAAATAAACAAAAAACCCCACCAAAAGAAAAAAGGACCGACAAAACAAGAATATTAAGATCTATAGCTACAAATAATTTCCTGCTGATACCATATAGACTTCTGGTTAGTGCACTCATCTGAAAGTGAGAGCAGATTAGTAATAGCACTGGTCTTGGAAAGAACATATGTAGATAAACATTTTATATACAGAATTTTCATACAAAAAGAGGAAAACATCACCGCCATATTAAACTAGATGAAAAGATGTACTTCCGCCTGTTACTAATCTGTCCTTTAAAAGGGGGTTTGTCTTCAAGACAGAAATTCAGATACTGAACACCAAAGAAAAGGTAGAACATCGGTTTTCTGGCCAGTATCTCTGCCCTGAATTATGGGGTGCATTTAATGCTTTTCTATCAGTTAGCTTGGGGGAAGTTCCCTGATCACTGTTAGGGTTGACTAAACTGCACTTTCAGGTTTTTGTGAACTGTAGAGGCCGCCAAGCAGCAAATAGATTTCAGAATTGGATGAAGTGAATCTTGTGTCAAATTTTGTGACATACTCTGAGATTCTATGAAGAAAACGCAAAGTAGAAGTCTAAAATTTTCTCATTTCTTCATCACTAGATGTACTATGCATGTGATTAATATGGTTGGAGCCGTCACTGTTGGCAGAACAACTTTCTTACTTGAATTGTCACCAATTTTTCATGGCTGGCATGTATCACCTGAAAAAAAAACCAAAAAAAACCTCTAAAACCAAACAGTCCCCAAACTCTTCCTTGAGGGTGTTTTAATCAATAAGGTAAGTGAAGAAGAAAAATAAAACACTAAGGAAATTTTTTTTGTCACTCAGATAATATAATAGATGGTAGGTTTAATTTTTTTAAGCATAGCTGTGGGTGCGATTTTATTAATTTTGGGAGACAAATGTTGAGTTTATTGAAAAATGTCACTTTTTAATTAACTTCTAATATTGCAAAAACATTATTTCTTATTAGCATCGCTAATTTAATGCACACAAGACCAAACTAATCAATTTTGCAATTATTTGTCTTATAACTTTTATTAGCTCGTGAATTTCAGTTATCTTATTCTTGGTGTGTTGGTTACTTGAGCAATACCAAAACCCTCTTCTTTGCTGGCTATGCTATTGTTGTAGGAAAATCTTAATCAACTTCAGAATTCTTTTTTATGGTAAAAAGTGAAAAACTGCAACTCACCAAAACTGTACATCTGAATTATGAAGCCAATTTTATACTCCGAAGTAAATGTTTTACCACACCAATGTTTTTTTTTTCCTGTAGCACACTACTTCTTTTTAACTTGCGAGGGGACTCTTCCACTTTCCACAAATTCAAAAACAAATTAATATTCAAAGTAGGACTGAAATTATCAAAAGTACTGAAATATTAAACCAGTTTGCCTAACTATCCAGAAAATGAAAAAAAATGTTTCCAGCATGGAAATAAAATATTCTGTCCATACAAAATGCTTTTTTAAGAGCCTGGAATTTCATGTATGGAACACCAGTAAACACAAATGAAGGACATAATAAAATCAAGGAATCATAGAATTATTTGATTTGAAAGTGACCTTAAAGATCCTCCAGTTCCAAGCTCCCATCTGTGGGCAGAGACATCCTTTGCTACACCAGGAGCCTCAGAACCCTATCCATCCTGGTCTTGAAGACTTCAGGAATGGGGTATTCACAAACTGCTGTGGATAACTTGTTTCAGTGCCTCACCATCCCCTCCCCCACCAAGGAATTATTTTTTCTTGTTGTATCACCTTAAGTAATTTCATCTTGTTTTATCATTACATGTTCTTGAAAATAGTTTCTCTTCATCTTTCTTGTAGACTACCTCTACCTTCAGGAACTGTAAAGTTGCAATTAGGTCAACCCAAAGATTTCTCTTTTCCAGTTTGAAGAAATTTTCAGCCTATCCCTATATAAGAAGTGTTCCATTGCTCTAATCAACCCAGTGCCCCTCCTCTGAACTCACTACAACAAACTGATACTTCTCCTGAGTTGGGGACTCTGGAGATGGCTGCAGCACTCCAGGTGGACTATCACCAGACTGGCATGCAGTAACAGAACACGTGGATACTATTGGCTCTCTGGGCTACAAGAGTGTGTTGTCCAGACTCTCACTCTCATTCCCCAGCATCCATAAGTCCTCCTCAGCAGGGCTGCTCACCCAGGTACAGCACCTTTTATTTCATCTGTAACCTAATAAGATTCCCATGGGCCCATTTCTAGAGCTTTTCCAGGTCTCTCTGGGTAACATTCCACCCTTTAAATGTGTCAGCAGCACCCTCATCTTGGTGTCACTTGCAAATTTGCTAAGGATGCTCTCTTTCCTTTTGTCTGTGTGTTTAGAGAAGATATTAAATAACATGTGTCCCAGCACAGACCCTTGAAGGCCACCACTTTTCCCTGATGCCCAATGGGACTCTAAGCTCTTGACCACTACCCTCTGGACACAACCACCCAACCAATTCCTTATCTATTCAACAGTCTATCCACCCTCATCTGTTTAGAGAAAAGGATCTTGTGGGACACCACATCAAAGGCTTTATAAAAGTTCAGATAAATGACATCTTAATACTTCCCTTATCCATAGATTTGGTTACACCCTCATAATAGGGTCACTAGACTAGTCAGGTAGAACTTGCTATTACTTCACATGAATTGAGCTCAAGTAAATAGACAAAATTGCTGTCATAGCAAAGGCAAGAGAGATAGGGCTGGAAACATCATCAGCCCTCTCACTGGTATACCTTACCAGTCTTCATTCACAAACTCTACACATTTTCATCTCCAGTCCTTATTCTCATACAACTCCAAAATCAACATTTTTTTTTTCTACAGACCTTTTTCTTATACACCACTGTCTCTTTTTCTCACAAGCCTCTCTGTTAGTTCTGTACAACTCCATCTCCTTATCTTATAGGCCTCTCTGTTAATTCTGACTCCATTCTCTTATTGGTAGCTTGCACCCACTCCTTTACTTATTGGCAATTTCACTCTGCATGGCTGGCTCCCCGTGCTATCCCTGTCCCTCATACAACATCATCTTACCTTATCTGCTCCTTACACAGGCAGATGTTGCTTGATTCCTACCAGTAGCCTTCAGATCTCCCTCCATATCCAACTTCAAGTACCTACATAGTGGAAAACTGACCTACTCCTTTATATCCTCAAGACTGATTGGCCAGGCACAGATGTTACTTCTTCGGCAATCAGTACAGCTGTGGATAGTTGGGGAAGATTGCCTCTTGCACTAATCTAGCTCTCCACAAATTGCTAACACTATTCTGTGAGCTCTGAAAAGAGTGTATCAAAGAGCCTAAAAGCAATTTAATTTATTTTCTAGGTTAAGCATATTTTGAACTCTTTAGGAAGGATTAAAAATATCAAAATGAACTTGTAAAATAAATATTGCATCATTCTAATGCTAGGAACATCTCACAGCCTGTTTGCCTCCTCCCCTACCTATTGGAAGTATACACAGAAATTAGTAGGTCCAAAACCAGAAAACAAGCTTTTCTTTACCTTCTGAATTATTTTTCACAACAACATAATCTGTCACTAAACAGAGTTATATTGTGCTTAAAAAACAGTTTATTAAAATATGATTTCATATGTTTCTCTTACCCATGATACAATCCATTATCATTTATCTTAATCCATGAGACATTCACTCAGGAATTAACTTTAATGTTAAATATAGCTAGGATCATAGACTGCTGTATCACTGTTGTTATTCCTGATATCTCATGGGAATGTGGAATCCATAACATTTCATTACAATTTCTCGAAGGACATCTCAGTTTCCATTTCCACTGAGCCGGACTTCAAATTGGTTAAGCCAGAAAACATCTCTATTCTTTCCTGAAAGTTAGTACATTATTGGGTGATATGAAGACATTTAAGATGGTATATCATGTGGAAAAATAGGAGAAACTATGGGAAGGTTACAATAACATTCATAACCGGGATAGTTTTTAACTTCTTCAGTTTTCTGCAATAACCTGTTTTATCTGCTCCAATAATATTGCTGTTTTTCAAATGGGTGGAAAAAACCAAAGCATAGTTAGAATTGCAACGGAATGAAAATCATTTATCTAGTTAGGAACTTAAAACCAGAGTTTCATACTTCACTTTTTCAGAGCATGAAAAGGCTCACTCAAACATTTGAAATGCATATGTGTGAGCACCTTCTTGCTAGTCCTCAATTTTCTTATTGCACATGAATAAAAATTTAATATTTTCGTCTTTTAAGTATATTTATTTTTGGGGGGCATATGAACAAATGGTTGTGAAGCAATTTTTTGTTCTCGTATGTACCAATGAGTCAATTTTTTAATTAATCTTTAGAAAAAAGAGACACTTTCACCCTATTGTTTATTAGCCCATTTCTCTAAACCTGCTTTTCTCAAAAAAACCTAGTAAATGTAAGAAATGGTCCACATAACAAATTAGTATCAAGGTGGCTCAAATTCTATGTATTTTACTGAAAATACTTCATTACATATATATTTAAGAATTACGTCAAATTTTGTATACTTTGAAAAAGATGAAAAAATAACCAAGAATTTGTATCATTCTACACGAAAACAAGGTTATGTTAAGTAACTTCCATAGTATTTCATATTTACAGTCACAGAACCAAGTCAGTAACAAAAGCCCTTTGTGTTCTCATTTTCATATTTTCAATTGCATACCTAGGCCTAAGATTTGGAAGAGTTCTTTTTATAAATCCTTGCTATGATTCCAGTGGTTTAGCAAGGGTGATGAAGATATAACTACCTGTGACCTCAAGGCTGGTGATAATCTGGGCAATTGAAAGATGAATATATTGTATCTATTTCAAGAAATTTGAATTATTTGAAAAGCATAGTTTAAAAGATTGTTGCAGTTTCCTATTAAATTTTGCAGATTTAAATTTCTACTACCTTCTGCTAGATCTGCATGTCAGAATAAGTCACATCTAAAATTCGCAAAATTATAGAAACAGCTTTTTGAAAGCTGCATCCTTCCAAAGCTGGCATATGTAAAAACAATACCAGCTCACCATACATACCCAGAAAATTAAAAATTGATATTTTTACCACTGGCAACATTATTTCCTTCTCACTTTTAAATGTTTTAAAAAACATGTTATAATTGATTTGCAACTGGAAAGAAAACAAAATACATTAAGATATCTAAAAAGGCATCAGGCAATCAAATTTAAGAAGTTAACCCCCACTCTTTTAATCCAAATTTATTTATTTATTTATGTATCAGAAAACTAAACAAACAACAAGTACAACTTAAAAATATACACTGGATGTAAGATTTTACTTTAGCTTAGCTGAGGAAAAGTTAGAAAGGTTTATGTTGAAATTGCTACTTCATTGTCTTCCCCAGCCATCAAAAATACACACATATAGGTAAACAAATGCACATATGCACTCACTATCCTGGTGAAAAAGGCTTCAAAAACAAATTAGTCTTCCATTTTTCAAAATAAGTTTTAAACATCTAGTTTAAACACAGATCATTTGTATATTTCAGATAAGGAGGAAATGCACATACTGCTAATTAATGAATTACAGTCCTGTATTTAGAATTCTTGTGTACTACTTTCCTCCTACTCACTTCTATACTCATGCTTCCATATTTAAATACAAAGTTGGCTTTGGCATTTATCATCAAGAAAAAGTGAAATAAAATCAAAAGTAGGACAGGATTATATCCTCTCATATAGGAAGAATGCATCTGTGGGAATGGATGCTGCACACTGAGTCATAACATAGCTCATTAGTGAAATAGAGTGTATTACACTGGGAAAAAACTGTTTTAAATTATTTCTTTCATAAAAATTAAAAAAAAAAAAAAAAAAAGCTAATGAGGGTGTTGGACAAGCACTTCGGACTCCTAAAGCAAAAATCAAGAGGTTTACTTTCCTCTGAGAGCTAGAGTGAGTGTCTTAGAAGGGAAGCAGGTCAAAGAGTGCTTAATGTGTAAGTACCCCACAGGATTCCATGAAAAAGTGGGTACCTTCTTAAAAGGAAAAGGAAAGCCTAACAGATAAATCTTCTGTAACATCAGATGGTGAATCTCTAACCTGGACCAGTAATGGATGAAGAGCTGAGAAGTGGTATGAGAGACAAGAACTTTCTAATTATTTTATGATTGGCTTTAATTTAAATCAGACTTTAATTTGTTGTCACAACAGATTAACGGTGGCTGCACAAACAAATGTAATGAATTCAGGGTGCTTCAGAGCCAAAGGCTAAACCTGGATTTATTGTTGGCATGTGCTTTCTTCGTCTCTCTGTCCTGGGTAGGACTTGTTTCCTTTTTTTTTTTTTCCCTTTTTTTCATTGCCAGAGAAGTCAGTGATTGAAAGCAAACTAATGAGAAATAAATAAAATGTAGCAAGCTTCCACTTAACTTGGGGATTTGTATTTGTGTGGGTATTTCAAAGTAATGCCATAAGCAGCTGTACCTTATTCCATTTATTTATTTATTTCTGGTTGAGCAAAAAGGAGAAAAACTGTTCTCTACCATAGCACTGATTTGGACCTAATCTGTAATAGCCTTTTTTATTAATATTGTACTAAACCTCAGGAAATGATGCCATAGGCCACATATTAGTGCCAAAATACATATGAAGTCAGTTGATTCTATTTATTAAGACCATACAAGGCCTTTGACCTCCTTACAGTGCACAAACATTAGGCCAGCTGGCTTACAGACATTCTTTTATACTAAATCTGCACACTCATATCTGTTAGCGACTTTTCATTTCAACACGTCACAAGGAGTACCACAAGTGTAGCAGTGGTTTATGTGGCTGTATTTAGACTGCATGGCTGGCCAGTAGAAGTACGTACTGTGTCATTTTCATGCCTTCATTAGTGGTGGCTGATAACAGCCATAACGCTTCTTTCAGGCAGATAAATCATGCTGAGCTGAGAACCTGGAAATGATCAGATTAGGAATTGACTCTGAACACGCATCTCACTATAAAGCACAGAAATATTTAATTTGGCAGGAATTTATCACTGAAAAAAAGTGTCATCTGAGTGCAAAAGCATTTATGACTGTAGTTTCAAAAGCTTGAATAGGCACAAATCCCTTTCTGAGGTGCAAGTATAGGCTAGAGGTGTTACTGATTTTCAAAGAGATTACTTGAATCTGTAATGAAAGGTGCAAAGTGACTTTGTTTAGTAGACATAACCCATATTTTCTAAGCCCATCAGGTTCTGCAAACTGCAAACAAATGCAAACTGTTTATTTCATGAATGGCCTGTCTGTTCACAACCACAAAGTCTCAACAGAGACCAAATTCAAAACATTTTGTCATCATTCATATTCCTTCACTAATTCTCCAAGCCCATGTGGGAAGGTATCATGTTCCATTCCAGGGCTGAGTATGCAGTACATTGCTATAATTATGTTTTGTCTTATATTGGGCATAAATTGCAGGTTTTTGGTAGCAGGGTGAGCTGTGTGAAAGAAGGCAGTGAACTACCCTATGCCAGTCCCAGATGGTTCCATAAGGCTGTGAAACAGGCAAAAGAAGATCATTGAGCATCAGAAATTCAACCAGGCAGAGGAGTTTATGGTGCCTCTCCTCACACACATCTAGAAAGAGCTGTGGGTGTGAGGCACAGGAGGCACGGCTGGAGCCACCACCTGGGAAAGAGACTCTCAACGATGGAGGAGACACCCCCAAGGCCAATGTTTCCATGGATAATGAAGACAAAGGCAGGGACACCATCAAGGGACCATAGCCTGTAGGGGATCCTTGCTGGGAAAGGGACACCATCACGAGGTAATATACAGCAGATGAACCATGTGGCCGGTGGTGTGTCTTGAACCTGAGCCGACCATCTATGTATGTTTTAGATCTCTGTGTTCCAGCCTGAGCACCAGAGAAAGAGTCAGGAGACATCTTCTGTTGTTTCTAGGGGTGGTTTATTTATCTAATCTAAAAGTTCTTTCCCTGACTAGCCACAGTCCTTCCAGCTAGTCAGCCCCAGGCACACTGCCCGCCCCTGGGTGGGCATTATCTTTTATACTAAAAACTACGTAAACACTATTTGCAATTGTCTTCCAATACCTGTCACTTATATTGCACAGTCTAGTTCTACTCTCACCCAATCTAAAAGTGCCAGCATCACCTAAAAGATGGATGCTAGGAAGAAGGAGGAAGAAGGACAGGATACACCCAGATTCCTCCATCTTGACCCCAGACCCTTATTATAAACAATCTTAAAAACCTGCTTTTTCACTTTATAATAATCTAACTTACACTCTACTTATTTTTTGTGACTTGTAATTCTTCATTTAAGGGTGGTAATTTTCCCAGGGAGAGAAATTGAAGGCACAGGGGTTTTGGGCACTGTACCCAGGCTCCTGAGCCCCTGCCTGAGTCTCGAGCTGTCCAAGGAAGCCAGAGGGATGTCTTGGGTTCCCACAGAACCATACCAGAGTAGGGAAGTATTTTAAGGAGCAAGAAGCAATGGAGAAAAACAAATAAGAAGAAAGGAGCAGCAGAAAGAGACCATTAAGTGCAAACCCCAATCTCCTAGTCTGCCTGTTGTATTATGAAAAGGATTGAAAGGGACTGAGTGTGACCTATAGACCCTAGTATTCCTACAGTCAGAGTTATTAGACATTCCCATGAATCGATAAAAAGAGCAACATGCAATTCTTCTGAAACAGTAGCCCTCCTTTTACAGAATGTTAATAAAAATATGAGGCAGTGAACAATAATAAAAATGGTTCATAATAACTGGTTGATAATAGGATGCTAAATCTCTGTGCTATGATAAGCCTTTTTCATGTAGAGGACTGAGTTCACTGATTCACAGAGTGCAGGGGATTAGATTATGTTTTTTGTTGTTTACATATTCTAAGATTTTGGGATCCCTAAAGGAATTCACAAACTCCATTTAAGTCGTCTTTATATCTTTGCCACTGTGACCTACTTTAAACTCTTCTTGTAAAGGGAATGGTAAAACAGGGAACATCGAGGTGATTTGCAACTTCAGTGTAGGAAAAGAGGGCACTCAGCAGTTTTCAAAAACAGGAAGAGTACAGCTCTTGTTCTTAACAATGCTGGTTAGATTAAATTTTAAGTGTGTGTTCTGAATAAGTAGTTTATATAACACAGCACAGGTTCAGAACGTTTTTGTTTTAAGATTGGCTCTTTTCTTAATAATAAAATGGATCTGCTGCTAGAAAGTCTTACTCCTGCAATTACAAAATTTAGATTTTCTTTTTCCCTCGTCCTTGTTAATGCTGTTCCACATGGGGGAACGAAAAAATGCCTTATTCTTATGATGACATTATAGGATTTAAATTACTTTCTGTTAATGGAAATCCATGGAAATCAGTGCAGACACTTTTGATTTACAGAAGTAGAAAAGGAAGAGAATTGAGCCTTTGGTTAATGTTAATAATGTCCTAGCTCTGACCAAGACTTTCTACTCTGGAGTTACCTTTTGGACCTTCCTTAAAGTTTACTTTTAGCAATGAGAGTTTCTGCGGTGCCAAAACTAGCTAGTTAAGTAATAGAAATCAGTAAAAAATTCATGACAATGCTGGAAAATGTTTTTTCTTCCATTTCTAAATATCAAAAACTCCAAGCTAAGTGATTTGTTTAAATTAATTTTCTTCCAACAGGACTGAGACTTCAATTCTAAATTAGTGTTGTATTCCTCAACTACCATTCCTCAATGCCAGAAGAAAAATCAAAGATTATGAGACCTTTGCATTTTGTAGGGAAAATAGTAATGTCTGAACATCCAATGTATTAAAAACATTGCAGGTAGACCTTGAAACACAATGTAATATAAAATCTTTATGACATAGAATTTTCTGTTCATTAACAAAATATTTCAATGAAGACCTGAAAATCAGAACATTAAAACTGGGTTTATACTTGAAACTTCAAATAATAATTATGTAGTAAGAGTTAAAAAAACCCCAAATTTATACTATTTATACTTTAAGGTGTAGAAAGCTCCTTAACATCTGCAAGAAATATGATTCAGGATATATGGTGCACCGCATTCCATCTATGGACCCTTCCAATGCCCAGATTGGTGAGAATCCTCTTTTCTCTACTGTAGAGATGTGGTATATACCCTCAAAGAGAAGTTTGGATTATACTTTGCAGAATAAATACAAGCAGTTTTCCAATCTTGTTTCCCTCTGCTCTTCTACCCTTCCTAAAAGATTTAGGAATCCTAAAGGATTTAGGATGGAGAGAAAATTTTTAGCTGTGAGGGTGGTGAGACCCTGGAATACGTTGTCAAAGGAAGTTGTGAATGCCTCAACCCTGGCAGTGTTCAAAGGCAGGCTAGATCAGGCCTTAACTAAAGGGAGGTGTCCCTGTCCATTGTAGAGGGACTGGGGACTAGATGATATTTAAGGCCCATTCCAACCCCATAGTATTCTACAATTCAATGATTCTGTGGTGCTATAATTATATGATTTGATGGGAAATTTAGAAGTCCAACATGCAAAACTGTAAGGAGAAAGCTGAAAGTAATGGCAAGCAGAAAATAATAATAACCTACAAGTGCATCTTCAGTGGTGAAGCAGGGGACTCCTGTCCACTTTTAAATTTTCACATGCCGTTGTACATCCATATTAATTCTGACATGGTATCACTGTGCAGTTTCCACTTCTGTTTTCCAATACAGATATATCCTGTACTAACAGAAATCAGTGCAAATGATATCTGGTTTTTGGTATGCATATCTAGAACATTGATTTCAGGCTTTATACATATATATAACCTTAGACATATATATATATTTTTAACTTTTTGATGAATAACTGTCAGTAAAAGTTCTATTTACACTGTTGGACTGCTTTTGGATTATGTAAAATTAATGGAATGTGAATTATAGGTTTTTCCTGAGAGCTATGAGAAAAAGTAACTGCATTCTAAGATACTTCAGAGCTCAACAGCTATGTTTTTCTGGAATTCCCTGCCACCTCTAAAGAACATTAAATTTATTGCTAATAATGGAAATGTTCATTTGTCCTTTAAGTATGAGGGAGTAGTGAGGGAGTGTGTTTTTCATTCCCCACCTTAATACCATGCCCTCAAGCCCTCCCCAGCAATCAAAGGTACACTCTCACAAGAGATACAAATAGAAATTCATTCCTTGAACTCTTCATTTTGAAAATTCACAGTGAAGATATGAACTACATTTCAGAATATCAAGAAAAATTGTAGGATAAAAAATAAAATAAAATAAAACTTTAAAGAAGGCTGTTAAGTGACTCTGAGAACACAGTTTTGATATATTCCCTGTTACAAGAATCATCCACATTGAATGATGCCTTAGATGTTTGCTGTACTGGGTATTCATATCATATCTCACCATTTGCTTGTTTATGACTATTACATATTTATATTCTTTTTCTGAGAAAATACATGTGAGAGAAATGGCTTCCTGAATAAACTTATTTCAAGATAAAATTTTATAGACATATATATATATAGATAAATAGATAGATATGCTCTTACTTCTGTTCACAATAATGAATATTGCAGATTACTCTCTATTGCATTATTTAATTTGTTGTTGCTTTAGTTATGAAGACTTTTAAAAATCTGTAAGTTGGTAAATATTTGAAGGATTCTCTGACTCCTGAGGTTGAAAACATAGTCTAAATTTGGCATTTCCTCTATTACTTATTTTGGTAGAGAGAAATAAGCATAGGATTCATACTATAATGTTTTTAAAAATTGAGGAATTTTTTTCAAGAGTGAATGATGAGTTCATTAAAATAAGAAAAATGGTACTACCCTACAGTTGTTCTTTGTATGAAGAAGTGCAAAAGAAGTTAAAAGTTTTTTCAAACATGCTTCTTTCAACAGTGCTAGAGAAGCTTTGAATAGAATTTCATGTGATATAAATCCTACTGTAAGTTATGACAGGCAAAAAGCCCTCTAAAACTTCAGTTGCTTTCTTAATCAGGAGGACTTTTTAAACTGATAGATGAAATGGGTAATTAACAGTCTTCAATGTTAAATGAATGAAGAAGTTCAGAACTGAAATTAGACTGGCAAAAAGGACAGGAATCCCTTCTACTGGTTATTCCTATGAAGAGCATGTGGTGACACACACCTGTATATAAACATTTCCTCTGTAGTCAAAAGGGAGAATTTAATTTCTCCAGACTAGACTCACTCTTTCATATATGATTAGGCTCCTAACTTCTAAGTATTTGAAGCCAGGTCAAGGAAATTAACTTCTTTTTTTCTTTAATGCAGATTAGCACTTGTGAGTTCACAGTGCAGAAGTGCCAACAGTATTATCTAGGGTCCTTGCCTGTGTTTTTATTAAAGCTATCAGACTAAGCCTGTAGTGTGAGAGCAAGTAGCCTTACTGAGATGAAAACACTAGCAAAACCTCTTACTTTTATTGTTCCTGAATATCTAGACGGTAGTATTTATTGTTTACATTGCTATCCACGGCTTTTTAGGGTTTACACTAAGCATCTGTGTTGCCTAGCAATTTTATTAAAAATTCTGAATAATGCATGAGTGTTTGTATACAATTTACAAGCTCAGTAGGTTGTATTTTATTAATATATGCACTATAAATCTTTCCAGTTCAAGAAGTATTTGATTATCAAATCATGAAGCTGGTGAATACACATGTAATCAGATTGGGTAATAGTCCTCTACACATAATGTTTTGCACTTTGAGAGTAACTACCATCTGTGGACCTCAAAGATTCCATATCTATTGACAATTAAACCTTCACACCTCTGTGCTACAAACAGTCTATGCCATTTTTTCTCTCTGTTGCCACACAAAATACCTGGTGTATTCTTTGATGTTTTGGGCACCACAACATAACAAAGATATTAAATTATTAAAGTGCATTAATAGGAGGATGATGATCATAGTGGATGAAAGGCCTGGAGGGGAAGTCATGTGCGGAGTGGCTGGGGTCACTTGGTCTGTTCAGCCTGGAGGAAACTGAGGGGAGATCTCACTGTAACTTCCTTGTGAGGGGAAGAGGACAAGCAGACACTGATCTCTTCTCTTTGGTGACCAGTGACAGGGCTGAGGGAATGGACTGAAGATGTGTTGGAGAAGGTTTATGTTAGATACGAGGTAAAGCCTCTTCACCCCAAGGTTGAGTTCTGGAACAGGCCCCTCAAGGAAGTGGTCACTGCACCAGCCTGACAGAGTTCAAGAATATTTTGGACAATGCTCTCAGGAGCATGGTGTGATTTCTGGGGCTATCCTGCGCAGGGCCAGGAGTTGAGCTTTGAGTATCCTCATGGGTTGCTTCCAATTCAGGATACTCTATGATTCTATGATATGCATAAAAAATGCAATACGTTAGCAATTCATTACTTCTTACATGTAGAGCACGGCTGGACCATGTTACCATAAGTGGATAACTTATCAAAAGATAATATTGCCACAATGGTTTTGTTTATCAAATCATTTCAGTGCAAGATAGTCTCACTCATGACTAATCCTGAGGATTTTTCACCTCAGGACTAAATATCATAACTAAGCCACAGTGAAACAGAACTTATATATTCTTTCAATTATTAGAATGCTGCTCATGGGTCTTCCAGAATTGGACATTAGAGCTTTGTAAAAAGTAATGTGACATAACCTGACATGGTGGAGCTCCTTTAAAAACAGGGATTTTTTCTTTTTTTTTATTTTTTAAAAAATATTAACCATTTATTGAACAGCATTTTTATCTGATTTTCTAGATATCCAGGAGAAATATTTTAAAAAAACCCATGCTATAATCACACCTATGTAAGCATATTAAAATGGGAATTCTACACATTTAATATCTGAAATTACTCCACTTGATAGGGATAATTTTATACTCCAGGGGCATCAACAGGACTAGAACTTTGTAAGAACTGCTTTGTTGACAGAAGCAATATAAACAAGATTAGGTGAGGTGATGCACAACTACATGCAGAGGCACCAGTTTAAATAGATTGTAAGTCAATCTCATAATGCATTAAGTAAAACAGGAATATGTTGGGATGGTGATGTAGGAAAAGAGTCTTCAAAGGCTCATTGTTTGGCAGGGGAAATGAACATTCAATGAATTACAGGAAAAAAGAGTCTCTAATTTTGAGATATTTTAGCTCGTTCCCATGTCTAGCAAAGCACATGCTATAGCACTGGTAAATTAATCACCTCAAACAAATGCTGTAAAAGAATTCCCATTATTTCACCTTGTGCAAATAACTAAACAGGAAATATGATCAGAAGACTATTATGAATGCTCATTTGTATTTTATACAAGTCACTAACTTTTAAAAGTTATACTATTAATTAACTACAAATCTTTTTTTTTTGAGAAAAAAAAGATTGCACAGGAAACTTTTTATTATAAAAATTACTTCCAGTATTACTGAAATCATTATCAATATATTTTTCATTACTTCTTTATAGAAATTCTCTTGCTGAGAAAAATTTTATCTATAAAAAACCTTAAAAACAATATGGAGTTCATTAGAGCTAAACAGCATAAGACAACTCATAGATTACTAGGACAAATATCTACTAGCTATTTGAAATAAAAACTGGGATTGGAAAACCTAGTTAATTATTGAAGAAAGTAAAATGCACTGTGTAGGTCATACAAATTAGTTTTAATTCCAGTTCATCCATCACGTTTGCTTCTATATCTGCCATAAAGTGGTGAAAAGAATGCTGAGTGATGCCACAGATCTCTCAGTTTGTGACTGTGCATATCTTAAATTCATTAAACCTAATTCATTTGTGCTGTGTAACAGTGACCGTGATGAGCCTTTGAGCACACACATACCACTCGAACATTTGTCTGTGGTTGTCCCCTCTAACATACATCTGAAATATATAATAAAAAATATCAACTTAGCCTTCCTCAGTCTTCTGTGCCCAGTAACAATAATTTTGAGTAAAATTTAACAGTGAACACACAGCAGAATAAAAGACCTCCTGAAGAGACAAGTTTGAAAATTAGACTGAATTTGTCCTTATTATGAGATGACAAAGCATTTAGATGAAAACCAAAAGCTCAGCAGATGTATTTGCCAGAGATTTCAGCTGTGCTAAAGAGCTGTCATCCTCTTACTCTATACACTCTACACTGTTTGCAAAATTCACCTGGGAGAGCAGTGAAGTTGCAGCACCAAAACGCTCTACAAATTCTCAGCGTTTGTTGTGTACCCATAGGGTCGGCTGACAGCTATGCACGCTTTAGAGGATTTTCACATGAAGTATTTCTGTGTTCTCTAGGTGAGAGTGAGAAGTGGAATGATACTTTGCAGAGAATTAAAAGGAGACAGAGAGGAATCCCTGTCTACCACTAGACTATATAAATCAAACTTAGTATTTGAAAATATCAGTCTTTTTAAGCTGGAGAAGAGAGGACAGATGGATACCTGTTTTATAGGAACAACTTCACTAGTGGCACAATTTCAATTATTAGTAGTCAGATCACTGAATAAAGCCATTTGTACATATAGGAGGGCTTTTCCTCACGATTTCTTTGACTAGACAGATTTTTCCTTTTTTTTTCTAATATGTCTCAAACTCCTTCAAATACTTATACAAGCACTCTGGAGTATTGAATTGAGGTTTCTGAATGCATAAAAAATGTCTTAGAGAGCTTTACGGTAATTTGTCAGCTTTCAAAGGTAAGATTTATGTTATTATAATCTTCTTCAAGGCAAAATGACACCAGAGTTACCTTGTTCAGGTAAAGTTATGGTATTATGGCGAGCATATGACACAAAGCAGAAAAATAATAAGTATATATAAAAACTAATACAAAAATTATGAACTAGAAATAAAATTAATAGACATAAACAGTGGAAATAAAATATTTACACCAATTAAAAGCTAATAAAACTAATAGTATTGGATAGACTTTCTGTAAGATATTACATTACAAAAACATGCTCTAATCTTAAGCATGTTTTCATATTGATAAAACTGGAGATTCTTTTGTATAGACACCAATACATATAGAGTCCCAGAATTATTTAGCCATAGCATTGTTTGTGTTGAAAAACCTCTTCAAAGTTCCCTGCATCCAACCTCTCAGCCGTGTGCAGTGGCTCTTTCACTAGAGCAGGTTGTTCAAACACAAGCCTTGCACACTTGCAATGACTGGGCATCTACAACACTTCCAGTTGTGGCTTCCCTGGGCAACCAGTTCCAGTGCCTCATCACTCACATAATAAAAAAAAAATCCCTCTTTATGTCAAATCTAAATCTACCCTCTCTCATTTTAAAAACAGTGCACCTTTTCCTTTCCCTGCAGGGTCCAGTAAAAAGCCTCTCTCTTTCTCAAAAGACCCCTTTATATTAATAGGCCAAAATAAGGTTTCCCTCATGCTTCTCTTCTTCAGTCTGAGCAAGCATAAACTCTCTCAGCCTTTCCTCACAGGAAAGGTGCAGTTCCCTGATCATTTTCATGACCTTCCTCTGGACCAACTGCAACAGGTTGATGTCCTTTTGTGCCAGGGATCCCAGAGCTGAACACAGCTGGAAAACCCTCCAGGTGTGGTGTCATGAGAGTAGTGGAGGAGAAAAATCACCTTGCTTGACCTAATATCCATGTTTTCTTTTTCTGAAGCTCAAAATATGATTGGATATCTGGGTAGTAAATGGGCACTGCTGACTCATATTTAAGTTTGCATCTACTGATATCCCCAAGTCTCTCCAGTTCTCCTCTCAGTGTGTTCTCCACTCAGTCTGTATTGCTACTGAAGATTGCCCCAACCCAGGTGCAGGGCTTTGCACTTAGCCTTGCTGAGCTTCTTGAAGTTTATATTGTCTTTTTCTTCAAGCCTTTGAAAGTCTCTCTGGATGGTCTGTCTTCAGTCTAGGTTATCAGCTGCACCACTCAACTTGGTGTCACATGTAAACTTGCTGAGGATGCACTCAGTACCTCCATGTGATTGATAAAGTCATTGAACAGAACTAATACCAACAGGGACTGCCAGGGGACACCAGTTGTGACTGATCTCTGGACATTGAGACTGCTCTTCTTTGCATGCAGCCATTACAATTAGAGAGAATTGATATTACCTCCTGCACAAAGCTGAAAGAAATCCTGCTAAATCATGAAGCTGAGCTTAGAAACAGTCTGTCACTTTAACAGGGACAGGCAATACTGATACTCTTTCAATGTTATTCTGATTACTGATCCATATCTCTCCATAAAGAGAGGAGTAATACTCATAGACCATATACATTTATCAAGGAAAATGGAATTTTGATTATATAAATTATAAAAATCAATCCATTGCAATGTTTGAATTGTAAAGTTTCTTCATTATTTTCTTTAAGGAATTGACTCCTTTTTGGCTTTGTTCTTTGTGGTTTTTCATCTTACTACAAGAAGATACAGAAAAGAAATAGGCTAAAATCTTTGAAGAAACCCTCAGAATTATTCCTTTTTTTACCTTTAATTTTTAAAATGTGACAATTAAATCCTTATTTTTTTCCTAGTGTTACTTAGAAAGTTTAGAGTTAAAATGAAATGAAAATTAATGTGAATTATATATGAAAACAAACATTTCCTTTTTATTCCCCCCAAGTTTTGACCAGGTTCCTCTTAATTGCTCTTCTCTGAAACTTTGACACAAGTAGTACTTTAGGCTGTTAATTTGCAGAGTGTTAGTCACTGAAGTAGAAAAAATTGGTTTTGCATGTATTTACACACGTGTTTATTTACAGATATATATATATAAATGCATATATGTTGTTGCCTATATCTACACATATACAAACAGCTATCAGAGAACTATTATGTTAATGTCACTAAAATGTATGGTAATGTCGGCCTCAGATAAGCTATAAACTTAAATCTGAAAAGGGTTTTCAAAACTGTTTGCTTGCCAACTGTCTGATGCACTAAGTTATTGAAATTTATTGCTGACCTTGGTTAGCAGGTGTGAAGTGCATCAGGGGAGATATAGTGAATCAGCATGATTTTGTTTTCAACTATTGTGTTTGCTGTCTGCAGCTGAAATATGAATGAAACATATTTTATATAACTTTTTTCAATGACAGCCAAAGCAAATACATACAAGGTAAAATAATTAATGGTACTTCCTTTATTTTTTAAAATTTCTGCTATGAAATAATTCCTTTCAAAGTGTTTGAATACATTGTAAGCTCAGGTTGTAGGTACTTTTCCTGTTGTTAAGGAAAAGAAAGAATGAGAAGACTTCAGTGGTAAGAACACTCATTACCTGCCTCATATAACACTCATTTCCCCAAAATCTTGCCAGATGCTTACATCAAATGTAGAATACTGTTAGATGTAGACTTGAAGGTTGCTCAAAACTGTATAAATTATTGCAGTGTCTTTGATGTCTCCAAACACAGTAAGATACATCCTTACTTAAATAACAAGAACTAGAAGAATTCCCTGCTGCAAGGTATAAAGATTAGCATGGTAGTTTTCCTACTAGATGATGAGTCTGGAAAAAATGGATTCTGGTCCTGAGTCACAACCGACCAAAATTTTGTATGGTTATGCAGAATTTGTGATATCTCTTTACCAGTAATCTCTTCCTTTCCCCTAAATCTGATGAGATTTACTCAGCAACACAGGTATGGAAAATGAAGTTGAACACTGAATTTCAGCTATTTTCCATAGTTCAACTCCTGACTGTCTCACTCCTTTCAGGCTCAGGAGAATAGCAGCTGCACTAGGTAGGTGGCCACCCATCCTTTCTTTCAGCGCCTACCTGGATACTACTAGTGTTGCACATAATACTAAATTCAGATAAGTGCACAGTCTCAGAATATTTTAAAGAAATATAGAGTTTCAAACATGTCGACAGTTCCCTGCAGCTATCCAGATGTGCTAATACTCTAGTTTAAAATAGATAACATAATTTGAAAATAGCTAGTTATTGAAGTAGTTTCTTTTAAGAAAGATCTAAGAATTTGATGTTGCACTAGTTCACCTTGCACAGCATCTTTAGTAATTTTCTCTTAAATCAGGCTAATTTTGTCTTTGCAAATTTTTACACCAAACTTACTTATTATGTGTATTTAAAATTATGCTCTTCAAAAATTTTTGTTGCTGTTACTCCAAAATATAAATGCATTCTACATTTTTGCTTTGATGTGTGTGCAGATGTAGAAGGGTTTGGATATAAAAACCACAAACACAATGCACATATACATCTACATATGTTTAAATGCATAGTTATTTCATGTAAGAAAGAATAAAGATCATCTTTGAATAGCTAGTTAAAGACTTACAGGAATGATGGACTTATTCTGAAATTTTGCATATTTAGAAAATGAGGAGTCACATACACCTTGGGTGATTTGCCTTAAGAAGTTTTAAGTAGAGATACAAAATACTCTGATGTAAACTGGAGAAAGACAAATACACAAAAAATACAAGCCAAAAACCTGAGTTTGCAATTAAAGCTACATTGACTTATGAGATAGTTATCTCAAAGTACTCCATAAAATGGGACTACCCATGTAAAATCTGCATTTAGAGCACAAATTCAGTAATTTTAATGTAAATTAATTTTCTTATATAATTATATATATATATCACACTTTATGATAGTTAAATATATTGATTTTGGAAAGAAAAAAAAGTGTCATTTGTAGAGTTGTTGAATTGCTAAAATCTTAATATTTGGAATATTATAGCCTTTCACCTTGGTGCAGTCAGATAAGTAATAATGCTTTAGTTAGTATTTCAAGATAGAACTTCTGGCTTTTGCAGCATAATACATATGCAGTCAAAATTAATTTCATTCTATTCTTAGCTCCAAAACCACAAACTTCAAAAGATTTAAAAAGAAGTAATCTGCTTCTGTAGTAGGAGTATGGCATAGTAACCATATATCTGCTGTATGTAGGGACTTGTTAACTAATTTTCATTTTCTTGCTTTCTTAATTTCATTCTTTCTTTCCTACTTTTTCTATTTCTTTTTCTTTTTCTGTCTATGCTTAATTATTTGAATTCAAACTCATAAAAAAACTGTTGCTGAGATTCAGCTTCAGAGGAGCAGGTTTGACTCATAATATTTCAAAAAACACATTTCTGGAAATTTTGCCATATTAAATCTTAATAATATAGGGGTCTGGCACAGTCATTATTGAGTTGTCATCATAGTCTACAGGATATAAATCTAAAAAAATTCCTCCCATATAAAGAGAATTCTTTATTAAAAACACCTTCTTTAAAATTATATTGCATCAATATGTGATGTTTTTGTGAGCAGAAGTTCCTTTTATGTCACCATGGTTGGTCAACTCCCTGCTTGTGTTGCATCAGTAGTAGAGCTATTAGAAAATGTGGAAAGCAGCTTGAACAGGTGACCTTTTAAAGAAAAGCTTGTCAAACCACTGATCTCAGTAAGATCTTCATTAAAATGAAAGAAGTATCTGCTTTTTTTTTTTTTTTTTACTTGAGAATTGAAATATCCTAGGGTGATTTAGTTTGCTTATATTTGATAGCTACTTATTTTATATTCCAAGTCTGATTCTCTATGTATTCCAAGCGGATAACATTAAGAAGCACTAACAAGTTATTACTTCCATATCTGGTCATAATTTGACTGACATTTCAGCAAAAATTCTCTACAATATATAAAGTTCTGCAGCAGTTTGTTAGACAGAACATAATGTCAGAGGCATGAGTTTTATCAGGGCTCTCTGCTTAATAATTATAGATATAGAGAATATTCCTGTAAGCAAATATAGTTGAAATTAGCATTAACCAATACATATTTCAGATGATATTGTTAAATATGTGAATATCAGCAGGTTAAAGATGACTTATAGGGATACCCAACACATGTCAAGTTACTAATGCTTCCACTAATGTTTATCATGAATACAGAGTATGCTAATATTCACATTTAACGGGCATCTGGATTCAAAATAGTCTCTATCTTATGTACCAAGTCCCTCTAGGCTGTCAGTTGAACACAGCTTGTTTTACAGTTTGCCTAGATTTCACAGATTGCCTAGTAGATTCTTGAGAATCTACTCAAGAATTTTCAAAGCATGAGAAAATGTATGAGGAATTTTTTTATCCTCTCTTTCTTCAGCTCAAGGAAGTCACCATCTGCTTCAGTCATGCAAGAGAAGAGTTCAACTAATAGCAGCTGACATGTGAATTCCAGAGCTGTTGTGCCAACACTCCAAAGCCATGGATATGTCAGTAATTGGCCAGCTAGAAACAATCATTAGGAGCGGCAATTCTAATTAGCAGCAACTTGATGGCTATTGTTTTTCCCCCTTTAAATGACAGAAAATGCAGGGATACACCCTCTTTCAGAACAAATGCATTAAAAAAAAATGCACTCAATTTAAAAAAAAGTTTGTCCATCACTCCTGCTAAGAATGTAGTGCAACATGAGGATAGATTGTATACCTGCTAACATTGAAATAAAGAGATTTGTCTTTAAACACTTGTATCCTGAAGCAGTATGTGAAATTTCCCTAAGTTGTACATAGTTCATGGTTGCTATACATTTCTTGCTCTAACAATCAAAGTGGAGTGATCTTTTCTGATTCTCAAGAAGACACATTTGCACAGGTATAAATGCTGTGCGTGTTTTCTTCTCTGTATCTATCTGTGACCATTTGTGCTGCAAATAAAAGTGCAGAGAAGATCTTGTTGCTAAGCTGCCAGAAATTGCATCACAGTTAGATAAAAGACCTGGTTATAAAAAAGGGCTAGTAGTGGGAGAAAAGTAAACATTTTCACAGGTGACTTGGCTAGAGATTTAGTTCATCAAAGACCTTTTTCTTCTTTGAAAGAAACAGGAGGGGAAAAAAAAAAGAGAGGGCTTTTAAAATATTATTTGGAAAAGATCAGAGAGAACAAGCAGTAAAATTGTCTAGAAACATAGAAAATAATTATGTCAGAATGGACATTAAATAAAAGCAGATAGGAGTAAAAGTTATAATTGCAATCAACAATAGAAGACCTATGCTAAAAATGCTAGTAACTTCCTGAATCGGGGCTCTAGAACCCTTATAGCATGTTGGAAATGCAAAATGAGGCTCCCCTCATTACTTGGTGTGATTTTTGGTTTATGTTCATGTCAAAACAGAACCTTTGTAAAGACTACCAATAAGTGAATTCTTATATTTTTAAAAAATATTTTTAAAATTTTAATTATATTTGAAATTTAAAAAATAAACTGTAACTGAAGCTTAAAGACCTGTCTTTACTCTGAAGAAGACTTTGGATCATTCATATCTTTATTTCAGTTTAATTGCCAGAATTAATGTTTGGACAGGTGGGAAGCCACCTGAACATGGTTTTTTAATATAACTTTCTAAAGAAATAAATTTTCTGAGATAATGTTGGTCGTCCTTCTTCCACTCTTTCCTTTTGCCAAAGCTGTTGAGTGAAATGGTACTGTGTTAAACTTAATTATCAAAAAAAAAGAGTTTCTACATTTTTTCTTTAAGCCATAAAAAATAACTTATTTTTAAATTCAATTTCATAAAAATGCACAGATTGCATTAGTGAGCTTTTTAGATGGATAATTATTTTCATTCTGTTTTTTTAATGAAGAATTAGCCTAACAATATTGAGGATTATGAGTATTGAAATCCCAATTATGTAACTACTTATTGGAAACACTGAGATACAAATCTTTAGATTATTTTATATATTAGCAGTTACAAAAAACTTTTTAGTTACTGTTCATTTCATCCTAATATGTGTTTAAAGTTGATCTGATGAGTTCCTTTTACTCTTGACTCATTATAGAGTATTAAGGACTCAGCAGAATATGCTTACAGCTTTATTGTAGTGTTTCATTTGCAATAAAAAACCCAGAAACATTATTAAACATTTTTTTAGTTTCATTTGCGGTGCTAAAAAACAAATACAAATTTTAATTCCATGAATTTCCCATGTCTTTAAAACTGCACTGTAGATCCAGTGTGAAGTAAGAATGAGTCTTTCCTTCTTTTTTCCCACTATTTGATGCTAAAACTCATCCTGAATTACCAGTTTCAGTTTTACCTTAGATATTTGCAAATAGCTTAGCTATCACCTTACATTTTTCCTTTTCTTGTGTTCTGTTAATACAAAAAAATCTCTTGCAGATTTTGCAAATGGTTTGCCCCTACTTAGAATCGTTTTTGTTACAGTACTAATACTCATAATTATATAAGGAATATTTGTCACCTTACATGATATCATTCTTTTTTTTATTAGTCCTACTGTAAACGGTGCAGAATTCAGGAGAACTAGTGACACCTTCTCCAAATCTCCAAAGCTTTCCCAATTACTACTTAGAAAACTTAAAGCATTGTGAAGAGTTCTACACTTTTAGTAGCAAAGAATTGTATAACTGTCTTATTAAAAATGTTTTGTGTTCTTTCTTCATATTTGCTGCTGAAACGTAGAAGTCTAGATTTGAGTTGAGGAAAACGTACAGTTAATACAAATATTTCCAAATACAAGATTTTGTTTTTCTCTTTTTTCTTTTTTCATTTTTAATGGTTTCTTTAACATGATGAAAGCACAGAATGTGAACAGTGAAAAGTGGATAAATAGTAAATAAGTGATAATTATAAGTTGCATAGAGATATTAACATTTGTATATTTTTCCTAAAAGACATTCTCAGTGGAGATTCCTGAAAACCACTTTTCACTTTGAAGGTGATGTTCTCTTGACAAGAAATATTGTTTTTACCAGACATAACTCTTGTTCTACCTGTCATGTTTCCAAACACAATGAGGCTGAATCCCAGTTTAAGCATATCTAGATAAGTCTATAATTTTGCAGATCCTTTTGAAGAACTAATAAAAACGTAATATGAATGCAATATAGCATAAGCCAAGGTAAGTAGAACAAGCTAATTACTGTCCGTCTGCTAAATTTTTTGAAGGAAAAGCTGTTACCATCAGAGATACTACCATCAACTTTACTAGTAATTTCAAGTAATAAGGTTCAAGAATTTATATTTAGATTGAATCAATGGATTAAATTTATAAAAGTACCTCTTTGCCTTAAAATCCTTTTAACTCAGAATGCTTTTGCTATTAAGACTTTGGAAAGGGTTTCACAAAGTATTGCAAGGAGCTACATGGAATGTTTATGAATGCAAAAATCTCCTGGGTTTTGTGGGAGTCTTTCAATGGACAGCGTAGTAGGAATGAATGTTATGTTCCTGTGGTTTAAGGGCTAGTAAATACAGAGGAAGTTGAAGGTGCATATACTTTTTTGAATTCCAGGTCCACTTCAGACAGTTAACAGAAGAGAAGATAGTTCTGTGTAACTGTAAAGTAGAAAATATGTGGATGAACAAAACAAAACAAGAAAAGAAAAGTGTGGAGTGCTTTACCCTTGGAATTGATTCCAGTAGATAAGAACTCAACCTCACTAACAAAAATTTTAGGGCATGTAAAATAGATTTTTGGAGTCTGATCAAGGTGGGTTTTGTTTTGTTTTGTTTTGTTTTTTATATAAACACAAGTGAAAACTTATTCATTATTTTGATGATTTAATTTAAAATACCCCAAAACTAAGCATTGCACATAAATTCATCTGTAAATATCTTTTGGTATGTACTGCTTCAAAAGACTTACTCAACTTGCAAATATGATTTTTGGTCTCAATCTTTATCTAATTTGTCTCAGTTATGCATGATCATACAGCATGCGAAGTCCTCTTTTAAATACACCTAATTGGTGCAGTCTGGATGATTTCAATAATTTTAAAGATCTTCCTGTGAAGTTTACAATTCATCTTGGTTTTTATAATTACACCTTGTTAAATCTGCATAGCTTTCCTGGTCTTTTTTCTATACAAATTTTGAATGATCACAACTCTTGAGCTTTTAGCTTTGGCATTTATTTATGGCACACAAGAGAAACTTTTTTGCCTTTCTCCCAATACGGCAGTAGAAGGTTAGAAAATTTTTCATCAAGATTTAGAGTAGAATCCAGGAAAATGTGAAAGGATGACCATCATTTCATATTTATGGAGTTTTAGAGACCAGAAAAGTTCTCTTTTTCTCTTTCGCATAGCTACTGGACTCAATTCCCTGTCAGCAGAACTGTTATAAGAAACAGTCTATCATTAGTTGACTCCTTTCCCTTAGCTGCCAAGCTGTAGCTGCAGAAAAAATCTACAGATGTTAGTGTTTTTTGAAGATGTATGAACATTTGAACAAACATCTGCATTAGCATCCTCAGGATTAGCCACAAGTGACAATGATGTGGAAAGCCAAATCTCCTCAATTTCAATGGCAACCTATATTCTCACCCAAAAATTTTAACAGCATCTTTAAGATACTGAGCTGCAAAAGACAGATTTCCAAATTGTCCCACAAATAAAAAGATTTTCTGCTTCTCTCTCTATTTATTCTTATGTGGATTTTCCACATCAGGTCCTCCAAGAAATGGTTGGAAAATTTCAGCTCAAGAAGATCACTCTTTATATTGTTAATAAGTTGAGATGGGTTGTTCCCCCTTATCCCCTAAAAAAATACTTTAGAGATCTGACAACAAAAGGCTGCATAGCACAAGCAGCTTCAGTTCTGCCAGTTAAAAAGCATTCAGACTTCCATCAAGCCTTTTCTTTTTTATGGCTCTTTGCGTTCTGACTAAGAAGTAAAACAGGATTCTTTCAAAGTCCTGGGCATTTTGCCACCACTTTGGACCATGGGGCCAATAAAAATCATTAGCAATACATAAATTTTATCCAGTGGGCTTTCCTGAACATGTGCAAATGTTCATAAGGTTAGAGAACAGAAATCCATATGTTGTATCTTACATGTTTGGAATGCATTGATTTTAACTAGTTTAAAAGAAGTTTGTATGAATATCCTGATATTTTTATATCAAATTAAGACATGTGATTCACGTACTACACTAAGAGTCCTGATTAAATAAACAGATTGCTATTACATTCCAAGAGATAAAATCAATCACTGCAAAAAGCACTGCTTTTTCATCTTTACTATACTGTATTAACATTAAGCTACAATATTCGTGAAATATCCACATTTTCTTAGGTGGAAATTTGCCCTTTTTAAAATAGAGAATTTCCATCTAACATTTCCTGTGGTAAAGCAACACTGTTCAGTTATTTGCAGGGGAGTTCACTGCAAAATCTACTATTCAGTAAAACATTTTTCTGGGATATTATGAAATATTTTGGACCAATTTTAACTCACCTGTAAGTAGCTTTCGTAATATGACTACCTGACATATTCAGTAAGAACCACATAGTATTGTTTAACTACAAGTTTTGTACATCTGGAAAAAATTACCCTGTTTGTGGCTTGTTCTTGAGCTATTTTGAATAAGCAAGACTGCTAATATTTTGGGAATTTGGTTTGTTTTGGATTTTTTTCCAAATGTGCTTTGTTTTTTGGGTTTTTTTTCAGAAGCTAGTTTCAAGTAGTAGCATAATTTCAATGTGAAAGCAAACACAGTAGAAGAAACCTGAAAACTTTTAATGATATAAGTACCTTAGCAGCACCCAAACTTTCAACATGTAAATATATTTGGACTGATAAACATGATTCCTAATGGAATCCTGCACACAGGGCTCTGCAATGATATTTTACAGAAAATTCTGCCATAACAGACTGTTTTAACATCCTACAACACATTTTTTGGGAGTACACTTAAAAACAATTTCATAGGGCTTTTTTTGTAGTTAAATGGAACTGGAGCTGAGCTGTTCTATAATTGCATTTTATTGTGGCTCTGGCTATCCACCTATACACCCACACCAGAATTATTCCTTTCTTTAAACCATTAGACCTTGAAAAGTGATATATTATTGTAAGTAGAAGCATTGAGGCAGAGCTCTTCTGAAACAGAAATGAAGACCACTAAAATTATTTTTCCTAAGAGTTTTAATTACTAGGATGATCCTAAAATGATTATCAGTGTGAACATATTTAGGAATCAAAGTATATTAAGATAAAATAAATAAATAAAAGTCAAAATAAAAAAAAAATTAAATAAATAAATCAATCCCCCCTAAAGACCCACCAGAAGTACTAATTAAACCATTGTTACTAGATGTCAAAACCTCAGACAGTAGGAAAAGATTACAAAAAAAAAAAATGCTACTTTGAGACATTTAACTTGGCCTGAGGAGATTCTTAATATTTTATATGTTGTGAGCTCAACTTTTTGATGTCACAAAAATTTTGGATCCTTAGACTGATTCCAAGTGACTGTAGAGGAAATGTACTGCATTTATGTTCCTCTTGTGTTAAGTCATAATGATCTAAATTTTCTGAGCTGTGCACTGACTGTGAGAACAAAGTGTCCTTATAAAATGTGAGCATTTTTCTTGCATGGCGTTACAATATTTAATCTGGGTAGGTTGTCAAAATAATTTGTCTATATATCCTGTTTCTTTTGGTTGTTACTAACACCTTTCTTAATTTATTGAGTAATTTTCAGCAGTGTAAGAGTGATTACATAAATAGAACATACAGTTTAGTTTTACTAACATGTACAGTATGCTAGACACTTTCATAAAAATAAGAAAAAGCAAATTTGAAATAACTGGACCATTGACTGGATCATATTAGAAATACAGCTTTGATAAAATATATTATTGCATTAATTTTTATTGATTTGTTAATAAGAAAATATTTAATCTTTTTTTTTCCAGATAATTCTGTATATAAGATGAGTAGAAATATTGTCAACTAACCATGTAAACATAAAAGGCGTGGAAAATAGGTATAAACAAATTTGAATTACCATAACTGGAGAAAGTGACACTAACTACAGTGGGAAACTTAAAATTTTAACAGGTTAGCACACACATGTCTTGCTAAGCTGGAAATTATAGGTTGATATATTTCTTTACTTGAAATAACATTCAACCTGATTGTTTCCAAAAGCTTTTCGTTTCAAATTTTTACCTGATTATTCAGTTCATGCCCATTGTTTAAGACTAAGATAATAGTCATTCAAGGTTAATTCAAATCAAATTAGATGACCCTAGCTGAGCTTCAGAGGAACAATGCAAATATCATTGATCCATTTGAAATAGCAATGGGATTATCGAGTAAATAATGTACATGCATAAATCTATCTATCTATCTATGTATCTATCTATCTATCTATCTATCTATCTATCTGTCTGTCTGTCTATCTATCTATCTATCTATCTATGTTTAATAACATTTGAAATAATCTTTTAAAAATATTTCTACTTCGTGTTATGGGAGTTTCAAAAAGAAAGATAAATTTTTATTACATGTCTATATCATCACTGAGATTCTCTATCATTCCTTATCGAAGAACATCAGAACATTTTTCAAGACAAATAAGACATAAAATAAATATGTTTAGCAACATACATATACATACACACACATCTATAATATTTTTTAATTCTTTCTCTTCCCTCTCCCATTTTCCTCCATCCAGTAATTAAATATACCAGAGTTTCATGCTGACTGATGATGTGTTGGACTAACCATTACATGCCTTGCAACAGCTCTTGCTCACTCTGCAGCCTGATTCATTTATGAGGTTATTTACATAAGTCTTCAGTAAAATTAGTATGTGTAGTGAGTTAAAACGTACTGCCAAAAATGGAGTAGAAAGGATGTTCTGAATTGTCACTTACCATACCTTACATGTAAATATTTTGTATTACATTGGCAGAGTAAATTAATTGTTTTTTGGTACTAGCAACCACATAAACTGTAGATCAAAGTGAATTTTCACTTCTGCTCCAGATTTTGAAAACACAGTGGCTGAGAAGCACAGGCACATTTTGCAACTTTAAGCATAAGCAGATGAGTGTTGCAAATAGACGGTAATGCTAGGACCTGAAATCACCTGATAAAAGGAAGACAGCCTTAGGCTAGCTCTTGGTACCAGGTGTGCAGCAGCTCAGGACTCCTGTCAGAGAGATCCCTCACAGGTTTCTCTGCTATGTCTGTCACGGGCTTCAATGAAATAATTTCATTACACACCACTGCATTTAGGTACAAGGAGAGTATCAGTACTTACTCATCATTCACAACTCCTCAACATACATTGTTTCTTACAATAAAATGCACCTGGTTTATCTGGTTTGCGGAATTTTTTTGAGCTTTGTCTTTCACTGGATAGTTTTGTGATGTCACAAATAAATACAATCTTGGATATATTGGCTTTACCTAGACAAATACTTAACAGTAACTAATAAACTTTCAGTTATTCATGTGAAAGCTCAATATCTCATTCTTGCCATTGCATATTTTTGTCATAAATTTTCTACAAAATAAAACACAAATTGCTACTAATTTTATGTTTTTTACTTTTTTTTTGTTATATTCAATTCACTAGTTTTAAAGTGATTGGTCTGAATTTGGTTTTTTCAACTAGAAAGAATTTTCTAAAATGACAAGGTCTTGTATTCAACTGCAACAATGGTTATGTCTTTTTCAATAACTATAATTTATTTTAAAAGTATTAGAACCAATTTTAAATCTAAATGGACTGAAAAATAATCATTATATTTCCATTTATTCCAGTGGTCTTTGTATTTTTTTGTATTTCTTTTACTTCTGCAAAAAAAAACTTTGCGTTTTTGTTGGCTTTTTTCTTACTTCTCACAGTTCAGATCAGAAGTATGCGAAAAATCAGGGTAGAATTTCTGATGAATACACTTAGTCTAGGACAGCTATAATAATTAAGTTCTTTACCACTGGTACCACACTAGTCTCTGCTATTCATATTTCTATGCATACTAGCCCAAGTTAGTCCCCAACATTTTTTCATTTTCAAAAGGAAACATTGCTCAATCCCAATCTAACTGGCATTGTCATTGTTGAATGCTGCTTTTTTCCCTCTACAGAACTGCTGTTTTTGCTAGACTTTACAAGCTTTCTGTCAATGGAACCTTCTAACTGAAGTGTTTTGCAAAATCTGGAACAACATTTGAGCTTTGATTTCCCTTAACTAAAACCAGAGTCTTAGGTACCTACTTGGAAGAAACATTTGGAAAATATTAATAGGAAGAAGAACTGGTGATTGTACACATCTACCCTTCAGCGCTGTTTTAGGCCCACATCCCATTTTGAAATCCCTCTAATTTATTTTAAATGATTAATACAGCAACATTTAAGAAAAATATCTACGGGATTTGCATTATAGAACATTTGTTGTAAAGAAAGTAGTAGACTTGCTACTGAATGAAGGATAAGTTTGTCTTTTGCCTTTCTTCAGTGTGATAAGTTTTTTGTTTGTGTAATTTTATGAGAACAATTTACTGACAAAGCTGTTTTTAAAGTTTATATATATATATATATATATATACCTGTATATATATATACATATATATATGTATGTATGTCCTGTGAACACCACTGAGCACCTCTATGTCCTTTACCTTTTTTCTTTTTCTTTTTAGTGCTGGAACACTGAGCTGAAGCATTGTTCTGCATAAATAACATAAAGTACATAGCAATGATCTTTTGGGAAAACAAACCATTTCTCATCTGTGGATAAAACACCTTTTTCATTTTCAAAGCTATGCAGAACTGTTGTATTTTATGCATTAGAAAATGTTTATACAAGTATGCTTTAAAAAAAAATCTGGATGAACAGACTTTATCGGGTGTCAAAAAGCATCTATTGATAAATGACTTTGTATGTGTTCTGAGTTAACATTAATCAAAAAAGGAAAGTATTCCTTCTTAATCCACCCTCTTAGAATAACCATATATTTAAGCAGAATATAAATTAACTAGAATACCTTTGTAAGACAGGTATTCCAAGATTTTATTGTGGTAATAAGACTGGAACAAGTAGGATTATAACTACAAAAACTGTCAAATATTTAACTTATTCTTAAAAGCTAGCATATTGTTTAAATTTCAGCTATCTTATTTATTGGATTAATGCTAATTTTATGTTGTAAATGGAATCTTTCCTCTCTGCCAAAGTGAAACAACTGTTTAATACATTAGGTATTATTGTTCATAAATAATAATAGCAGGGTCTTGCTCTGTCTTACAGTTATGTGCAGCTCTGCTATGCACCTTTTAAAGGTGGTATTTGTTAAGCAATAGAAGGATTATTTGGTCATAAAACAGAGCAAAGAGAAAAACATCAAAACAACTCTAAAGAATAATGCAACATTAATGGCTGGCTGATGTGTACTTCTGTGTTAATGAGTTCATAAATTCTTCAAACATAACATTTTGAGATGTGTTAAAGTCATGGAAAATGAGGCGGAAAAACTTCTCAAACACTTCAGGAATTCATCTGTGGAAATTCCCTCCTGAAGAGAGGGTCACTATATCTAAACTTTTCGTGACAGATGTTTATCTAATCTGTTCTTAAAAGCATCTAAAGATAGAGATTTCACATCCTGCTAGAGCAATCAGTTACCTTGCTTAAATAGCCTCAAGACTGGAAAGTTTTTCAGTGTCTAAGTTAAATCACCTTGAATGCAATTTAACCTATTTCTTTTTTCCTCTCCCCTTGGAGACAGTTCATTTATTCTTTTCTGCCATAATCTTCCACAGATTTGAAGGTTGTTATTTTGACACCCTGTAGTTTTCAGTCCTGCAGATGAAGCTAGCTGAATTCCTCACTTTCCTCACAAGCAGTAGTTTTCTAGATTTCTGGTCGTGGTAACTATCTTCAGAGTCTAACATACTGCTTCAAATCTTTTTTTTTAAATGTGAGGTCCAAAACCTCAGTTGAGATCTCCATAATACTGGACTGACACAAAGGATTTGAAGAAATGTCTAATTTATGCTAGTCTTTACACTCTCCTTTATGTTCTTCGAGGAGCAAGACAGGTACAACTCCTGTATTGGAAGTGGCAATCAGTCACCTAGGACCTGTGAAACAAGGAGATGGACCCCAAAGACAAGATCCACCAGCCTTTTAAAATTACTTTGCTACTAGGACTACCTCTGAAGGTTGAGGGGAAAACAGCCATTCCAAAGGTAGCACTACTGCAAATGAGGTCAGTGACAGCCTGTGAGAGAGGGCTCAAATATTTCCTGTTCAAGTCTAAATAAGGTCTGCTTTTGGTCTGAAAACTTAATCTTTACTCATTATATTCCCACTTGACTGTGGAAAACCTCTCACCTTTAGGAGAGAAGGGGATCTCCTTTAGGATGTTGTGTGTGATCAGTATCTGATCAGCCAGGTTCCAGGACTTATCTCTGCCTTTTGTTCCTTCAAGTTCTTCTGTCAGTGGATTCAGCACAATTACTTCATATGCACTTAGCACATACATACTTAGCTACAGCTCAGATTTCATCTCAATATGGAGTGTATATGTTGGCATTGTGGCCGTTTGGTCATTTATCTGCTTCTTAAACAATTAACAGATAGTTAATCTGGTTCGTATATACAAAACATTTTTTCATTCCCTGTAAGAAGTGCATGTGCGCTGTTTGCCTTTATTAAAATTATCAAATCCAAAGTCTGTTTATAAAGAAAGAATAAATAAATTTTCTATTTCACAGAAGTAGACTTTGTGAACCAAATCCCTTCATGGTATACTCCATTCTGGTATATCCCCAGCCTCTTGGCTTAAGCAGAGGGGTTTTTTTTGGTTTTTTGGGTTTTTTGTTGTTGTTGTTGTTTTGGTTTGTTTGTTTGTTTGCTTGTTTTGGTTTTTTTAAATTTTTGTTAGCTTGTTTTTTTGTTTTTTGTTTTATGCCTGACTTGAGATTCTTTGAGATGATGCTGATTTTATTATATTTTACTCTATGTTTTTATACGGAATCCTAACCAAGTTATCGGTTTCTTTCTCCTCACAGGACTTCATCTGATCTTTAATCTCCCTCAGATGTAGCTCTTGTTGCCTCAAAACAAACAGACCTGACATTTTGCAAACATGTTGTCCTAATCCATTAGTTCCCTAACTAATATCAGTTGTTAGGTAGAGTTGATTAGCAGATCTGCGTGGACCCCTTGCCTGTTCGCAGAGCTGTCGGATCCTGCCTACACTACTGTATAGCAGAAATGGACTTAAAGTAAACATTGTTGCCACACTGAAGATAGGGAAACACGTCTAGATCAATTTAACTTGCAAGCAATTTTTTTAAGGATTTTGCAATGTCAAACTGTTTATTTTCAGTGACAAATTACAACAAAAAACGGGGAAAAATCAGTTCTAAATTTGGTCTTAATCTAGTGGCACAGAAAAGAAATCTTAAAAAGGCCTGACAATTCTGACATACCTGGAAAATACTTAAATTGTATAATGATGTTGCAACAGGGAAGGAAATTATACGAGCTCAGCTTAATGATATTAGGATCATTATTTAAAACCTATCGAATACACATAGATTCTTCCTCATTAGGTTAAGCGATATCATTTTTTAGACCAATTTAAATGAAGATTGATATGTGCTTTGTGATTTATTTCTACCAATTCAGCCCCCTCTTTTCATTCAATTCAGAAATGATAGCTCACATATATATTCACAGGTGCATGTGGGTGTGTGTGTTCATGTGTATACCTGCTGTTTTTTGATAACAGAATAATTTAAGGCAAATTATATAAATTAAAAATTACATCTGACACCATAGGCTCAAGAAAAACATCATCAGTCTGGGAACTAGGAAATATCAATGATTTACAATTCCAGCATCACACTGTGATAGGTTGCTTTGTTTTACAGTAATTTACAGCATTCAATGGGAATAAGTTATCTTATGGTGATGCATTATACCATGAAGTGTGGTAAAAACAAATGCAGACAATATTTGATTTATATAAAACTTTGAATTCAGAGATTCATGTAGAATGGGAAGTCAAACATGAAAATAGCTCTTTGGGTTTTGGGAAAAAAAAATGTTTACAGAAATAATATTTTACTAGCACCTCACTGGCTTACAGTAGTACTGCATAGCGTATGCCATCACTAAGTTTTCTTGATGACATTTCTTCTTTGAAAGTTGCACAAACTGAATCCAATGAATTATAGCAAATTTAATAACCCCTTGCTCTTGTAGCAGTTGCTGAGACATGAAACCTTTCTGCTACTGAATGTTTTTTTTGTATTTCCTGGCATTTTCCATGATGATAGCAAACAGGCGTTTTCAAGTTTTTCTGGAAAAGTTCATGAAACCACTTACAAGGCAGAAATATCAAAGTTACAGCATATCAAGTGGATAAACAGTAATTTGCAAACCATCATAAAAGACTGCATAGTGCATAGTAATGTCTATGGTCTAGAAAGCAATAATCACATACAATTTGTAGGTGAAAAGTGATCTGAAGGCATTCAATATCATTTGTGGTACCACTTTGATCTTACTTTAAAGCAACTTAATTATTCAGCTTTATCACAGGATATTTTGGAGCATCTTTCTGTTTCTGTTAACAATATTGTGTTTTCAAAAAAATTTTAATAAATGCTTATTTATACCTGCAAAATGAACCTATCTTTAAATATCTAAAGATATAGACCACACACATTTCTGGTAATATATTTCAAATATGGTCACATATTTCTTTCTATTACATTCTGAATTTAAAAATACATTTAATAATAGTACAAACCCTTCTGTTTTCATTCTCTAGAAGCAACAGTTCAGTGTCTAAATTTGCAGTAGGATATTTGATAACTTCCATCAAAATGCTTACTTATAACCCAGCTGTTTTGGATTTGCATGACCAGGTTTTTCTAGCTGGGATTACAGAGGTGGCTTTGGTGAGAAGAAAATTTCTGTCCACAATTTCTTCTGTGTCTGGTAGAGTCAATGTCTGGCATCTCCAGGATGGTCCCACTGTTGGCTAAGGCTGAGCCAATCTGACATAACATATTTAAGGAGGCAAAAATGTAATTGATAAAATCTAATTGCTCACAGAGAAGCAAAGAGTAAGAGTATGTGAGAGGAACAGCTCTGAAGGCACAAAGGTCGGTGGAGAAGGAGGGAGAAGAGATGCTCCAGGAGCCTGTGCTGAGCCTGTGGCTCAGACTGTGAAAAAGCATCTGTGCCCTTGCAGCCCATGGAGGTCAGTGGCAGTGCAGAGATCCACCTGCAGTCCATGGTGCAGCCCACACCATAGCTGGTGGATGCCTGAGAGGAGGCTGTGATTCCATGGGAAGCCTGTGCTGGAGCAGGCTCCTGTGTGGGACCTGCAGACCCATGGAGAGAGGAGCCCATTTGGAGCAGATTTCCTTGTGACCCTGTGAGATACCCACACTGGAGCAGGCTGTGCCTGAAGGACTGCACCCTGTGGAAAGGAACCCAGACTGGAGCAGTTTATGAGGAACTGCTTTATTTTTGATGGACTAATACTGTCTGCCATGGGAAGGACCCCACACTGGAGCAGGGGAAGTACTCCTCTCCCTGAGCAGTGGCAGGAACAAGGTGTGATGAACTGACCATAACCCCCATTCCCCACCTTCCTGCACCGCTGCAGGATAGGAAATAGAGTCAGGAAGAAGGGAAGCATGGGACAAAGGTAGTTTTTAGGTTTGTTTCCCTCTCATTATCCTGCTCTGATTTTGTTCAATTAACATCCCCAAGCAGAGCCTCTTTTGCCTGTGATGGTGATCAGTGAGTGATCTCTCTCTGTCCCTACGTCAACTCATTAACCCTAAGTTATATTTTCTCCCCCTTGTCCAGTGGTTAAGGGGTGTGATAGAGTGGCTTTGGGGGACGTCTGTTATCCAGCCAGAGTTAAACAACTATACCAGAAAAAAAAGGAGTTTTCATATTCACCAGTGAAAAATATCTCACTTGGTGAAATTAATTGGAAAATTGAAGTTACGTAGTGCTCAATATAAGTAAGGTCCACACAAGTAAGGCTAAAGTAATTAGAAATAGTACTTGTTACATACTCATTTGTAACCATCACTTCTTATATCTAGAATGCAACAGAGCAACAATATTTCTAATTTATTTTTTTTCCAATTCCTCTACCAATTTTATTTTGAAAAATATTTCAGATTTTAGTTGTGGGTTTTTGTTTCTTTTCATATTAATAGTTTTATTTCACTTGTTCACTGTGACACTTTTTTGTGTGTTAATAGTCACAATATCAAATTCTTTATTCTGTAGAGATGTCTCAGAACCATGGTACAGGTAAGTGCGAAATCAAAGCTCTTCATTATCCTTTACAGCAAATCTGTAAAGTTTAGAAAATTACGGTGAAAGATATCTGTTGCCCCTGGAAAAGCTACTTGATCTACTTACTAACTAAATTGATGGGTACAGTTGTCTCTAGTATGCTTCAAATAGGGCCAGTTTGAGGTTTCTCAGCCACGTACCAAGTTGCCAGTCTGAGCCTTGCTCAAAGGGAAAGGTTTGGGAAAAATGAGATGGAAATATGATGGCTGACTTCATCTGTTGTCTCCAGGGGAAAACATAGCTGGTTGGCCTCTATGGCCCATGACAATCATCTTCCCTTAACACTACAAATACCAGGATGAAAACCCAATGCCTCACTTACCAAAGTGAATACAATTTTGCATGCAGCCTAGTTTAACCTATTATATTTTCAATATCTGCACAGTTTTTATTATGAATATAGCTCCTGGATTCCTAGGTTTTGAATCCAGTTGTCTCGTTTCATTTTCATTTTTTCTACATGCTCTGAATGGGCCACAAAATTAAATGATTTGGTATAATTTGCTTTTATTATTAAATATATTCATAAAATTGAACTCATGATGATTCATCTAAGCAATATTATCAGGTCTGTTGGCTACTATAAAGTGAAGTAGGAATGAACAAATTCAAATTGATCTCTTACTAATTAGCATCTTTCTATAAAATCACAGCAAGATGTAAGACCGTGAATATGGAAAATTGGTCTGGGAAAATACAGGTTGTGTTAAAAATGGCAACATTCTAATAGATACTAAAACTAATTAGATTGGGATCTTCAAGGTAATTTACTTACCTTCCTGTCCATTTATGAAAAGCTATGAAAATTCTGTCAGTTGTGGAAACCCTCATTTGAATAAGAGGCCCTTAAAAAGTGCCTGAAAATAAATTATGTGAAATCACAGAGTCACAGAATGTTAAGATGCTGGAATAGACCTCAAAAGTCATCCAGCCCTACCCCCCACTGGACCAGGTTGCTCAAGGCCTTATCCAACCTGGCCTTGAGTAATGCCCTTTAACACAACCTCCCTAGCCCCAGTATCACATCATCCTGCACATACCTTCAAGACACTTCTGGATTTAACATAGAATTTGGGAAGGCCAAAATTCCATTATTAATGACACCAAAGTCCTCAGCTAAATTTAATCCTGACTGGAAAGAAAAGTACACTTAAAAGATTCAGCTGTTTTCTATTCATATTACATAGGTTTTTCTATTAGTACCTAGAAAATAATGCTACCAGATTAGAAGATAAGTCTATTATTTGGCTTTCTCAATACCGCGTTAAATTTATCCAGTTTTCTCTTATAACACTAACAGAATTTCTACTGACATAGTGACTACACTTGACCACCCAGAATTATGTATTTTCAGAATGCTTTTCCATCACTAAAACCAAATTTAAAATCTCCCACTGTTATCGCAACTATGTCCTCATTAGAGTTTAAACAAACTCCTCTTTAAATATAAACACCAAGACAGGAAGCAACTAAAAAGCTTATCTCATAACTACCCAGAAATATTACATATTAGTGTAAATTTACGGTATCTAATATAGCAGATTGGCTCTTGGGCCAAGTGTGTTTAGAAGGAGAAAATTTATATACTGTCAAATAAAAGACACTAATACAAACTTAGTTCATTAACTCTGAAGAGTTTTCCTTTTTCACTGTCTGGTTGGCCACTAGCTCTGACTTCTCCCATCAGACTCTCCAAAGACAATTGAGCAATTACCCTTCGTCTCTGAGGTTAATTACCAACAATACCCAGCTGGCCATTAAAGGACTACATAATCAGTATTTGAGTAGACAGGAGACAGAAAATGTAAAGCTACAAAATCCTGGAGAAGGCAAACATCCACACTTTAGGTACACTATGTATATTCATCTGGCCATAGAATATGTGGAATCCCATTAGTTATTAATTCAGACACAGTTAACCTTGATTTGTCTGTAGAATTCTGAGGGTGCCCCTAATAATTTATTTTTGATGCTGTCCCTGGGAGAGGGGGAAAAAGACATTCACATTGATTGATATAGTTTTTCACTGAAAAGAAATTAACTCTCTTCAAACTATGACATCAGAGTTCTTGAAACTGAAAGCATTTGCAAAGTAAGAAAGAAAAAAAGAACTAGAATGAAATGAGTGCCAGTAATTTTTATCATGTTAAAGAATTTATCCATGACACATAATTTTAAAATTTGAAACCTGTGTGACCAAAAGCTTGTTGTTGTACCTTGTATAAAAAATTAAGTACAGTAATTTCACGAATACAAGCCGCAGCAATTTGACAAAAATTTTGGTGGAAACCCGGAAGTACGGCTAATAGTCGGGTGCGGCTAATATATTAATAATTTTCTGACATTTACAACCCCAGACGTGCCAGCCAGAGTGCCGAGCCAAGCACCGGCCAGTAAAAGCCGGCATTTCGCAATTGTTACAATGTTACCGTGTTGCCCTGGCTCCCTACAGGCAGCACGGGGGGCGGGGAGAGAGGCGGGAGAGCTCTCTTCTTCCCTCCTCTGCTGCAGCCCAGGGGAGGAGGGTGGGGGGGGGGCGCCGCCATTGCCGCGGCCCGGGGAGCCGACGGGGGGGGGGCGCCGCCATTGCCGCGGCTCGGGGAGCCGACGGGGGGGGGGGCGCCACCATTGCCGTGGCCTGGGGAGCCGACGGGGGGGGGGCGCCGCCATTGCCGCGGCTCGGGGAGCCGACGGGGGGGGGGGCGCCGCCATTGCCGTGGCCCGGGGAGCCGACGGGGGGGGGGCGCCGCCATTGCCGCGGCTTGGGGGGGCCGCGCCGCCATTGCCGCGGCCCGGGGAGCCGACGTGGGGGGGGCGCCGCCATTGCCGCGGCTCCGGGAGCCGACGGGAGCCCTGTGCAGCCATTGCCGCGGCCCGGGGAGGGGGGGGAAGTGCGCGCCGCCATTGCCGCGGCTCGGGGAGCCGGCGGGGTGCTTTGTCCGCGCCCGCCGCCGGCGCCACGGGCGCGGGAAAGCTCCGTCCCCGCCCGCCGCCGCTGCCATAGGAGCGGGGGAAGCTCCGTCCCTGCCTGCCACCGCGGGGCAGCGCCGACCCGGGGTGACCAAGCCCAGGGGCAGCGGCGGCCGGCCCCGAGCGGCAGCACCGGGCTGGGCCACCTGGCCCCGTCAGCGGCCCCTAGCGGGCTGAGCCTGCACAGCCTTAGCTCAGCCAGTAAACCCCGCCCTCCCGCGGTTCTGTTACTAATTGCACGCGGGTCCTCGCTGCGAACGACAGAGCGGCTTATATTCGTGTGCGGCTTATCTATGGACAAAAACCAAAATATTTGCCAACACCCAGAGATGCGGCTTATACTCAGTGCGGCTTGTATTCGTGAATTTACTGTACTCACAATAGAAGGGGTTTGAACCATGTGGTGCACAATCTCTTAGCCAAGGCTGCAACTTTGCGATCACTTAGATCAAAGCACACATACCAAGTTAGTTGTACCTCAAATCAGTTTACCAATCAGCTCACCTACAACCAGGTGGATCTTCCCCCCCCAAAAAAATGGAAGGGGTAAAGAGCTGAACGGTCAGCTGAGTCAGGAGGAAAGATTAAACCTTGAGCCTCAGCACTGTCACCCTGGCCACACAAGGAAGAGTTCAATGAACAAAATTGACTGACAAAAATATCTGAAAAGGTACTTAGAGTAGTTCAGAATCTTGAGCCCATATCAGAGTGCAAGTAAGACAGGGGTATTTTCTGCCACCTTCTTTCTGTGACCCATATCTTGTTTTCCCAGTAAATAAAATTCCAGATATGTTTCAGAAGAGAGGTATGACTAGGTGGATTCAAAAGATAGGTACAAGGCCTTTCTGTCCAATGCCTGATCCAGATGCTTGTAACACTGGGATGTGGGGCACACCATGGACTAGTTTTACATCTCAGTATAAATGAAGCTGAAATTTATTACAAAACATGCTGTATTCTAGCATAAATAACATTCCAGGAGAGATGGGAAACTTCAGAAAAGATTGTAGTCTTTGGTTTGTTATTCTTCAGGTGAATTATATCCATTACATTCTGAAAAGGGAGTGGTTCTTATAGTGTCTCCTTTTGTTTGGATTAATCTTTACCATTTAACAATTCCAAAATTGAAGAAAATTTGAAAGTAATATAATATTTTTGTGATTTACTATTAGAAATAGTTCATTCCTTGTAGGCGTAGAAGAGATTACAGGTAACCTCACCCCTGATAAGTCACAGTTGTATTAATTACCAAAGAAGAGGAACAGCCTTTATCTTAATGGGTTACAGCTGTGACTAATAAAGACAAGGATAATAAAAAGGGTTGGGTTAGGAGGTTGGGGAGTTTCTGGAGGGGGATGACTCTAGGGAAGAAGGACTGATCTAGAGAGACACAAAGAAGACCAAAACAAGGAGGAGAGTCACTGCAGTAAAAGATCTGCTGTGAGGCTGGTCTGGGTCTGATGGAGTCAGAGCTGAGCTGATTGAAAGCTGTGTTCAGAGTCTGCAAACGAACACTGGCAGTCAAAGTCCAGCAGGAAATAGCCACAGTCAGAGTCTGTAGCTGGGCCCTACAGCAGGACTTGCTGCAGAGTCAAGATGGCAAAGCTGTAAAGGAGAAGAAGCTGGGAAACCCTTTTCAGGCTGTTGAATGAGAGTCTGTGTATTGGCTCATTTCTACCCCTAACAAGAGTTTTGCTGCAACAACTCCTGCAACAGTTGTTTGAATTATTCCTTAGTTTACAGGAAGATATACATATTAAAAATAGCTTTATTAGCTTTCATTTTTGTTTAAATTCTCAAATAATATATATGCCTAATTTGTTTCTCAGTCCTATGTAAGTATTAATTCACTTTTAGCTCCCCTTTGGTGCGGACCAGCCAGCTCCCGCAAAGCAGTCCTAAAGTGCTTCTCCAGATTATTCTTCTTGTGGAGTCTTACTGAAAGGCTTAAGGGAAAATTAATAAAATTTGTATATTTGCTATGCTGTGACTTTTTCAACATTTGCCAGAAGAATCTGCATTCCCAAATGCTTCAATAAGATCTTCATTCTGATATTTATGCAACCATTTGGTCTGTACAGGTTTTGTCTACTATTGGACAATTTGAACTGAAAAAATCCCATCTATCGATTGTGAGGGTCATTTAAACACAACAAGTGCTGAAAAAATCTCAGATTTCCATGTTATCTGTTGTAGAAAAAAATAATGCCCTCTGGAGAAGTGAACTGTTCTGGACCATTTAGCTTTTGTGCCTGCATGCAGCTGGGAAGTGTCAAAAAGTAGGTTCTCAGCATGGCCTAGTATTTCTTCATTATGTAGTTGCATTGCATATTTGAATACATGTTGTGCCTTGGTTTACAAACCTGAGTAAAGAAAGCTTTTGTTACTTTGAAGGATGATTTTTGACTACAGTAATTTCATTAATACAAGCCGCATGGACTATAAGCCGCATCTCTGGGTGTTGGCAAACATTTCGTTCTTTGTCCATAAACAAGCCACACCTGATTATAAGCTGCTCTGTCGTTCGCAGCGAGGACCCGCGTGCAACAAAGTTACCAAATAGTAACAGAATCATGGCATGGCGGGGTTTACTAGATCGGCTTATGCTGTGCAGGATCGGCCTGCTCGGGGCTGCCGACGGGGCCAGGTGGCTCAGTTCGGCGGAGCCACTTGGAACCGGCTGCCGCTGCCACTGGGCTCGGTCACCCTGGCCCGGCGCTGCCCCGTGGTGGCAGGCAGGGACGAAGCCCGCCAGCACCCGCGGCGGTGGCGGCAGGCAGGGATGGAGCCTGCCGGCGGCAGTGGCAGGTGGGGACGGGAGCCCCCCGCCTGCCCCCGAGCCGCAGGGATGGCAGCACGGAACCCCCTGCCTCCCCTCAGCCACGGGGATGGCAGCATGGGGCCCCCAGTCTCTCCCCGCAGGCTGCGCTGCCTGAAGGAGGGAGCTCCCCTGCCTCACCCCGCCCCGTACTGCCTGCAGGGAGCCAGGCTCCACCCGCAGCGCAACAGAGTAACCAATTTGTAACAATGGCAAAAACCTGGGGTTTACTGCCAGGTGCTCAACTCGGCACCTCAGCTTCCACTTCCAGGGTTGGAAATGTCAGAAAATTATTCACATATTAGCCGCTCCTGAGTATAAGCCGCATTTCTGGTGTGGGAGCAAAATTTTAGTCAAAACGGTGCGGCTTGTATTTGTGAAATTACTGTATTTTGATTTACTTTTTTTGGGTTTTGGTTTTGTTCTGTCATAACTGAAAAACTTATTTTTGTTTTTAAAATTCTAGTATTCCTATTTCCCTATTCCTTTTTTTTTAATTTTTACCTGTTGCTTGCTGCACTTGATGTATCTTTGTATTGATTTCTATTGTGTTGAGGATATCAGTTTCTTTTTATCTTAATACTTTGCTGTACTGGTTTTCAGTATCTTTTTTTTTTTTTACTTGTCCTGTTTATCTTTTGGTAGAAAACTAACTTTTCCTGATGTATTATTTTTGGCACATACCTACTTCATCATATATTTTGAGGAAAGAGATATATTTATCAGCCTATGATTAGGCGATTACTGTCAATATCTTTCAGTGTCTGTTTATTTCAACCAGGGGTTTTAATAGAGAGGAATAGTAGTACCCTCTTCCAAAGGGATGTTGAGGGAGTAAATTAATTAATTAATTAATTAATTAAGTGGCTTTACGTACTGTCATGGGAAGATACGTATCATTATGGTAGGATAAGAGACTTATTTGTTATTATGACTGTTGCTGAAAAACTTGTCATGCATTTAAGTGAGATAAATAGCATGTAACATTCTGTGAGTAATACAGAAAAAGGGGATTGGGGCTTTTTTTAATAAAGTTGTGTGATGCCACTTATTCTGGGTTTTCTAGCATTTTAATAAAACTTGTGTGTAATTAAAGTTGCTGGGAAAATCCAATTTCTTTTAAAATTGGGCTTTGACTAGACATACAATTAGCTTACCATGGGCTTTCAGAATTGTCTTTTCAGAATCCCTTAACTGACAAGATGGTTAATGCACCTGTATCTTATTTTTCTCTTTTCATTATCTCCATTTCAGTTTCCCTTCTGGCAAGGGACAGGTTTTTTTTCTTGATGCAGGACCAAGTATGGTCTAGTTTACAAAGGCAAATCAGAAGTCAGGGAACAAATAGGAAAAAATGTCAGTGACTATACACACACAAAAAACCCCTTTTGCTTGTTAGACTCTACCATGGTTGGCTTTTACACAGGCAGAGGCAGAAACAGATGTGGTATCCAAGGAGAAAAGTGCTAAAAAAAACAAGGCCAAAAATCAAGCAATCGTGGCAGACAGTAGGCTGTATCCTGCTCTGAACAGTGTTGGCTGATACATGCTGTAGATAATCAATGTGTCCATTCTGTTGACATTTCTGGGAAAGGAGGGGGGGCTGAAATTCTTCTGAGCTTTTTTTTTTTTTTTTTTTTTTTCAGTGGCAGCAGCACAGATGACAGCTAGTAATAAACAGTGTTTTCATAGCTGAGATGTCTGCCAGGCATGATCATATGCAGGCTCTGCTTGAGGTAGCAAAATGCCGAGCAAAAGGTTGGGGCAGTAAAACAACTTGATGAGAAGTAGCTGTAGCTCCATATTCTCTTTGCACATTCAACCCACATTGCTAATGCCTGGGGGTGCTGAGCACTGCTACAAGCACAGCTCTTCCTGAATCCAACCTCAACGCTGGATCTGCCCCTTCCTAAGACCTTTTGCCCTTATCCTTTGGTCAATGATTGTAATGTTTATGTGAAATCAATAGAAAAATGTGGTTTTTTAAGAAAAATTCTGAAGTCCTGACCTTACTACAGAGCTGAGAATTCAACATTCAGTTGAGGATGATATCACCCACTGTGCAGAGCAACTGGCCAGCTGGTGAGAAATTCCGGCTGTCATCGCAGTGCAGGGAGTTAACATATTTATCAGATACTTGAGATGAAAAAGTGGTAGTTCATGGGGACGTTTTTTCCCTAAGCCATCTGGTCCTGAGGTGCCCATTACATCTATTATTGAATCATTAAAGTCAATGAGGTGAGTAACACGATTAAACTTGTTTACTTGTCATGTAACAGTCGGTTAACAGTGAAATGTAACTTCTACTTTCTGGTTTACTCTGCATTTGAAATACATCTCACTTCCCTTAAGTGATACCCAAAATTAATGCCAGATAAATATCTTTTAATTTGGAGTCTAATTTAAAAGTACATTAATTCTTTTAATTCTGCTCTACATAGGAATATTGTGCTGCAGTCCCTGCAAAGACTGCTCCTTATAATTAAAACAATAAAACATAAATAATTGGCAATAAGTTCAAATATATATGCTCATCATTTCACTCTACTAATCGGGTATGTGTGCATTTATGGAGATTCTGTGCAAAATACAGTTTGCTCATGCAACTGTAGGAAAGGCAAAAAACAGTAAATCTGATCAATATATAAAAGTCCTATTTGCATAAAAAGGTTTAAAGCATTTCATTAGATACACTCATAAAAGTGTGAATAAGCAGTTATTGTATAACCATAAATGGATTATACCTCTTTGTACTAAACCAAAATTTAAATAATATGGATTATACTATTTGGATTAATTTTTAAAGCCAGGAAATCTTACTGTAGTGACGGTGAAATTTAGTGTAAAGGTTTCAACAGCTATAATTAATGTTACCCTAGAATTTAGGACCTAAGGATGCCCTTTTATATTTATGTTAAGACTTCCTTTTGAGATCTGCAAATTTTTAAATTGCAAAATATTCTTAGGCTTAATTTGAAATATTTCCAGTCATGGGATTCAAGTTCCCAGACTTCAGTAGGCTTTAAATCAGGGAATTAATAGTATTATATAGTAATGTAGATAATTATTCATACTAACAAAGGATTAAATAAAGAATTTTTTTAAAATGTAAATGTATGTATAATCATTGAATTAGCTAAAGTCATGTCTATACAGTCAGCTTTAAGTAGTATCAGTATTAATCAGCAGCTTCATGCATATAACCCTCACACATTAGAGTATATATTAAGAAAAAAAGTATAATTTAAAATATTAGGCAGAAAAGATCTTCCTCTGATACCTTGTCCAGCTAGCTTGAGTTCCAGGTACTAGTTGATCAATCAGGTAAAGTTGAAATACCTGGAAACACTGTGTCATTTTCCAAAAAAGTGACATGAACTAAATAACACTCTTGGGTTGCTTGTGTTAGCTGATCTGACTATAGCCAGAAGCATACTAGGAATGCTCACAGGATCATAGAAACATCATAGAATATACTGATTTGGAAAGGACCCAGTCAGGATCACTGAGTCCAACTCCTGGCCCCACCCAGGACACCAAATGAGAGATGTCCCACAATCTCAGGAGTTGGTGTTGGGATGCAGGCCTCCTTACTTTGCAGGATTTTAAACCAGAATTAACATTCAAAGATACACCATCAAGTATTTAGGTGCTCTGCTAAACTGTGGTGGACCACAATGAAGTCACTTGTCCATAATGCCCATGTTATTAACTCCAAGGTGTATTTCCAATAAACCTTGTTGTGATGTAGTATTCACAGAGGAATGTTTATTAATATTTGAGTCTTTCATCTTTAAAATTATCACTTTGCCATTCAGACTTTTTTCTAGGCTGAATGCTTTGTTTTGTGTGATGGTGGTTTGGGTTGGGATTTTGTTTTTTTAAGATTTTCTTTTCTCACTATATTATAAAGAAGGATTACAGATGAGAAAGTGTGTACCTCAATAGGCATAGCAAGACTTAAAAAGAGGCCTAAACTCAGATGGAAGCTCTCTGCATAGGATTTTATTATTATAGTGTAATGGTATTATTGAATGCATTAAAATCCAAACCCTAGCTATTCTTGCTTTTATTGTCTCTTTTGGTTCCCCATCTAGGCACCAGAGAATGGATTTCTTGTTATTCTATAACATTGCCTTATCTTGTCTTGTGATTTATTTTACTTATTTTCTTTATATTTTTACAAGAATATAATTTTTTTTGAAAAGTTCGATTTGTCTAGGTGCTCTAGATCTTTCACTTAGTTGATTACTTAGTACAAAATTCCATGGAAGTAAAAAGTTGTTTTTTTTTTTTTTCTTTTATAATGAAGACAAAACTAAAAAATCAAAATCAATCCAGAAGATTAACACAACTGTAGATAAACGTTATAGGCAGTTGACTGGAATTCCAAGAGGCTGATAATTTTTTGCATATCCCTCTGAAATACCCACCAGTCTTTGCTCAGATTTTAGAATGGTTGGAACATTGCACAAGTAAAGCAAGCACAGAAGTATATCTATGACAATCTTTTCGATTTTGAAGACCAGATAAGAAAGTAATATAAATGAGCTAGAACTGATGTGTTTGTATTTTAATGACTAAGAGTTAGATGGAGGCAGGAGATAAATCAGAATTAGTCCATTCATGATTTTAGAATCACTAAAAGAAAACCCCCAACAAAAATTATTTCCTTACCAGAAACCATATCATCTGTTCCCTTACCACAGCCGGAAGCTTGCTAGATTTGAATTTTTCTGCATACACTTTCTGAAAGGAAAATAGGGTGTTCAACATCCATTTATTTATTTTTAAATCAAGAAAGTTCCATTTAAATTTTAGAGTTCTTCCAGTTAAAAAAAATACAGTAAGAAACAGTTGACACGTTTTGGCTTATAGTCTTCTAACACCCCCATTTCTCCATCTCTTCCACCTGGCAGCTTGGGAAAGCTGCCCAGGTTATACCAGAATGCTTTGGAACAAAACCAGTCCTTTAGCATACTAGGTGTTGACAGGCCAACCTGGTTAACACATGGTTTTGCCAGGAGAAAAAAAAAATTAAAAAAATTATGCTCTCTGGATAAACGGAATCATATTAGCTTTGAACATGTCAGATGATCACTTGGAAAATGTAGTTACAATTGTAATGTGATCCTATCCATACTGAAGAAAAAATCAGGGACTGAAAAAAATACCAGTCATCACTTCATCCTCAGGTTCTCAAGGCTTTTGGGGGAAGAACTAATGAAGTCAAGTCAGAAGAGATATTTTACATACTATTTATTTTTTTTTCTCCTTGTTAACACCAGCATGTAGATGCATCACACCCTGGATCAGTTTCCTTATTTGTATTGATTATGATGGAAGCCTAGAATGGAAAGGCTTGGGGTAGCAGTCTGCATTGCTGATGTCTACAATTGATCAGGCAAGGCTTATTCTGGCAGACATACTCATGAAAAATTGTACAATAATATATTGTTCCATCTAGGTAGCATCCAAACTGATCTCAGTTCCAATTGTAAAGGCAAATATAATGCCAAAATATTGATTTAATTATTTGTAAACATCTGAAACTATTTAAATGGATGGTTAGGGTTGGGGTTTATCCCATTATTATAATTGTTATTAAAGTAAGATCTTGTGATTTTATTCTCAGCTGCCTGGAAAGATGCAGACTAGGTTCTTTCTAATTTTTCAAGCTGCTCTTTAGAGGTTTAGCATAAACTCTAGTTTTTAGTAAGAAAGTTTATCTTACTAATGAGGTTAAGAAAGTGTATCTCATAATTTGCCTATTTCTGTGACTTCGCAGGTAAACAGGATCTTTAAGCACAGGCCTAGGAAACCCCATTTTTGTCTTGGTTGGTCAAAACCAAATCCATATCTATAAGTGTTGGTGATGTTTCAAGTGCACAAAGAATAATACTTTTTGCAGGTACATAGGGCACAATTACTTTGTCAAAAAGGACAATGTGACTGGACTGTGTGTGTCTCTCTGCTTAGATTTCTGCATGATCAGAATGTCTGTAGATAAAAGAATTGGACCACTTTGGTGCTGTTTATTGCAAATTATTCTATTGCTACTGTTCACAGAGAATGATGGTTTAGGACAGTTTAGTTTTCTAAGTTTTCTAAAGCATAATTTGTTTATATTTCACTTACTTTTGTTAAAAGAATGACTTTAGTGTAGAGTTGTATAAAGTTTCCAAAGCTAGAGCTGAGATAAAATTTCCCCAAATTTTTCTGCTTTCCTTTGACATTCGTGTGAAGCTGTATTCTACAAGAGTTGTAAAAGAAACGTGAAATGTGTCTTTGGAAGCATTTGTAAGCTGTATAAAGAATATTTTAAAAATTCAATAGTTTATGTACCTGTCCTGTATCAGACCAGCATCCTGCATCTCTTTGTTTAACGGCTTTTCAGAAAAAGAACTAAACTTTTAAAGACAATCAGCACCATAAACAATAACATTTTAAAAATAATTTTGAGTATTTCTCAGTGGATGTCTCTACCCTTTAAGAAATAATCCCATTATTTTTTTCACATCCCCCCTTTAATAAACAAATGAAGCACCAAAACTGGAAAGAAGTATCAATCCTCAAGACATTAATTTATTTTTATTTCCAAAACGACTTAAAGAAACAAAGTAGATGCAAGGACCACCCTGCTCTTTGCTGTGTTAACTAAACAAATATCATGTTTTATTTGGCTGGAAGCAAGATCAGAGGTTGAAGATTGTAATATCATAGCCACAGTTCACTTCTCCCTGCAAGGGGACATTGTGTTATTGTTTACTTGGGACTAAAACTTTCCAAGAACTTGCAATATTTGCTACTAAAGAAGTCCCTTAGGCCATTTATTTAACCTACCTATATGCAAGATCTTTAGCAGCTACCATCAAAAGCTGAGCATGTTTTAGAATTTTTAGTTGATTGTTTAGGTGTTGCCACTGCGAGGCAAGGTGGGAATTCCAGCAAAGCTTTTTCATGCTTTTTGTAAAAATGGGAGAGATGGCATATTTGCAGGAGTTATTGTTTTAATGCAACATCCTAACTGGTGGTTAAGAGAAGGTAGAAAAGTGTAGAAAATTACAAAGCAGCTCACACTAATACCACGTCATTTGTCAAACTGCTTAGATATGAATTAAGGAATCCATGTTTAGTGACATCTCTAGGAAATTATGGATTGTGGTAGCATTTTGTTTTGGTGGGGTTTGTGTGTTTTTGCTTTGGATTTTGGTTTGTTCTGGTGGGTTACTCTACTATGTTACCACCATGTATAGATCAAGTATGTTTTGGTTTTTTTTTAAAGCCTTTCTCTATTTGCTAAGGAACTTCTCCCAAAAAAGGGCAAAGAGATACCCGCTATGAAACTTGTTCCAGAAAATGTAATTTCTGAGGAAAGAAAGCAGGAGTCCTCTGAGAGCAGAGAAGCATATAGCTCTGTATAATTATTCATTTTAAGTACTGTATACTTATTTAAAAGTAGAAAGTGAGCTTCACTTGTGGAGTGAAATGGAAGTGTGAACTTTTACCTTGGGATTGTTAGGAGTTCTGTAAAACTGTGATGAGCTTTCTTTCAAGATGCATACTCTTTAACACCAGACTAGGTAAAGTGCTCAAGACAAAAAGGTCTAGGTAGAAAGCAGCAGCCACTGTAAACTCCTTCCAGCAAGGCCGCCCTCAGCAAAGAAAGAAAGCCTTGTTGTGGCATGTAGGGCAGTCATAAGCCCAGAAGCCCATCCTTGACTTTCTGTTCCTAAGGAACATTCATCTACCTGGATGCAGAAAAGAGTAGTGTAAAATTTCTGTTGCTGTGCTGTGGGTCCTTCCTTGTTGCCTAAAAATCTACACGGCTCTTGAACAATGGAACCAGATTAATTCGTCCTGGCTTGAGTTTGAGTTAGAAGCCATATTGACTTAAGCTCCTTGTGTAGAAAACTGCTAAGTTTGAACTTCTCAGAGGCTGAGTTGAATGAGCCCTTGCAGATGATTCTTACCCACAGAGAGATTAGAATGGCTCCACTCCTCAGCCAGGAGTTTCAGTTAAGACACCACAGAAAGGTAACAGAAATAGAGGCCATAGGAGGTGATAAAACAGAGTCACATCTATCAAAGGAGACTTTGACTAAGTTCTCTTTAAGGATAGAAATAAACTTCTCAGTTGAGACACAAAGTTTTTTGGAAAAATACTGTCAAAAATAAGAAGTTCCACTAGTAAGCAAAAGGGATAACCGACAGAAGTCAACAAAATAAGAAGGGGCTCCAAAGCTATTTGGGAGTCCTCAACAAGTGCTTCAATTACTGTGATAAGGTAAATTAAAGTGTGTGCCTTTTCCACACAAGAAAAATTGTTTCATTAGGCTAAATTGGTTTAGACGTAAATCTGATGATACTGGGGGTGAAAAAAATGTGATCAAAGATGGCCCCTTGTGGTTTTCACTTTTCATTCTTCTTCTAGAGAAAAAGCTGCAACCTAACAGTTCCCAGATGATATTATTTCCTGATGCTGCTCTACCTTTTTTTCCTATATTGCATTATTTCAAAATAATTTCCAAACATTTTTTTCCATATTTCTTGCAAAATTTCCCACATTTCTTGATGTAGGGTAGAGATCACAGAATGACAGGATCAATTAGGAATGAAGACTTCTGAGGTCAAGTTCATGACTGAACACCATCATGTCATCTAAACCAGAGCACTGGGTGCCGTGTCCAGACTTTCCTAAAACACCTCTGGGGATGGTGACTCCACCACATTCATTGGCATCCCATTCCAATGTTGAATCACCCTTTCTGTGGAGAAATTCTTCCTGATGTCCAACCTAAATCTCCCCATGAGTGGCTTAAGACTGTCTTATAAAGATGTCTATATTTCTGCCACAAATTATACATAAAACCAGAAAAGTTTTCCAGTTCCAAACTATCCAAATCCAAATTTTTAAGAGCAAATATGCTGGAACTTTTTTTGTTTCATTTTAGAAAGTATGATTCCTTGAGAGAAAGTGTGTGTGATGTGGGTGGTTGTGATGGAGGGTCATCATAATAGGTTCAGGAGTGTTTTCCAAATATTTTCTCCGTTCTATTAGTATTTTTAAATAGAAAAATTGCAGTGTTTTTCAACATAAAAATATTTTATTATTCTTAATTATAAAAACACTTCTGTAACTATTTGTGTCCAAGTATTTTTAAGAGTTTTTTTTTAAAAAGGTGTAGAATAACAATCCTTTTCTGATCCCTTTCTTGGAATTTATATATTAAATTAACAGTGTTAAGTTACCTATACTTAAAGGACTGTTCATGTTAATAGTTTTATGAAGAAAAACTGACACTTTTTCTAGAATGGTTAACACCACCTATTTCACTGAAATGGTATTCCAAAATGTTTGCTGTACTTTTATATCTGTATTATGTAGATAAACTAATTTAATTTATTTTATTGTAAGTCATGTATATATCCACTTCTGTACATAAAAAAAAGTTACAGTAAATTCACGAATACAAGCCGCACTGAGTATAAGCCGCATCTCTGGGTGTTGGCAAATATTTTGGTTTTTTGTCCATAAATAAGCCGCACCTGAATATAAGCCGCTCTGTCATTCACAGCGAGGACCCGCGTGAAACAAAGTTGCCAAATAGTAACAGAACGGCGGCAGGGCGGGGTTTACTGGCTCAGCTAAGGCTTTGCAGGCTCGGCCCGCTAGGGGCTGCTGACGGGGCCAGGAAACCCAGCCCGGCGCTGCCGCTCGGCGGGGCCACTGGGGGCCAGACGCCGCTGCCACTGGGCTCGGTCACCATGGCCCGGCGCTGCACTGTGGTGGCAGGCAGGGACGGAGCCCCCCGCCGCCTCCCAGAGCCACAGCAGTGGCAGCCCGGGTCCCCCCTCTCCTCCCCGAGCCGCGGCAATGGCGGCGCGGGGCCCCCCCGTCTCTCCCCTGGGCTGTGGTAGAGGAGGGAAGGAGGGAGCTCTCCCGCCTCTCTCCCGTCCTCCGTGCTGCCTGCAGGCAGCCAGGCTCCACCCGCGGTGCAACAGGGTAGCAATTTGTAACAATCACAAAATGCCGACTTTGCAGCAGCTCGGCTTGGCACTCTGGCTGGCACTTCTGAGGTTGTAAATGTCAGAAAATTATTCACATATTCGCCGCTCCTGATTATTAGCCACATTTCCGGTCTAGGAGCAAAATCTTAGTCAAATTGGTGCGGCTTGTATTCGTGAAATTACTGTAATTTATCTTCTTCTACTCCACTCCAGCCATATTTTGCTGCTTTCTTTTATTCCATTTTTTTCTTCCTCTTTATTTTCCCAGTCTTATTATTGGGATTCATCCCTTTACCTGCTCCCTTCTTTTAAATTCTTTTACAACCCTAATATTCTTTCATTCTTCTTGTATCTAGTGACTTTCCTGCCTCCCATAATTTCCATGTCACAAAATATTCTACCAAGTTTTCACATAGCTACTGTTCCTCTCATTGCTGTCATGTTTGAAGAATGTCAGTTTTCTATTACATTATTTTCAAATCAGTATTCCAATGCTATTCCTTTTAATTACTCATCTGAACTCCTCAGTCATGAACTCAGCTTCTCACAAGCACTAACTTCCCAATAGCTTCCACTAATGTCTGCTGGATATCTAGTTTTATCATCACTTTCTCCTGACTTCTCTGAGTTTTCTGCAAAGAATTATTACAGCAGTAGCAAGACAGAATGATGTGACCCTATAGTACTTTTCAGAGTCTCATTTCTAATATACTGTACACTTTTATTGCACAGTTTTCCCTCTGTAGACCTCTCCTCTTCACAGACTGTATACAAAGCTACGTGTTTCAAATAAAAATAAAACTCTTCTGGCTGCACATGTTATTGCAATATACACTCTTCATTTAAGGCAAAGTCTGCAGTTTAGGTTCCTACAGGAATTTTTCCCCTCTAAAATATTTGTACAGTCAATAGCCATTCTCTCACAACTATCTCAAAGGCATTCAGTCAAATACTTCAAGTTCCAGTAGGACACAACTCCTACTTTCTAATGCTAGATGAATCAGTAATGGAAGCAGTCTCAGATTTTCTTGCAATAACAAGTAGCAGATAAAAATATAAGCTGAATGAATTTCCAAAGTCCTTGTCTATCTATAACTAGAAAAAAGGGAAAACTTTTCTTTCAGGAATTGCAATTCAGAGGAATGTTAAACTTTTGTATTGATTAAGCACTGGTTGGAATAATTTAATCTCTTTTTATATCTGTAATGTAGCATTCTGGTATATTTCAGAAGAAAGAATGATCCAGCACACTTCATTTACATTAAATGTCTTTGTAAACTAATTCAACTTTTACTGAAAGAAATCTAAAAAATTACATATTACTTTGCACGAAGTGCAAGTCCTCAATCTGAAATAAAACTGTTGTCTGGAGAATACAGACTTTTTTTAGGGGAAATAAATCCCCTATAATTCATCCCAAACTTCAAGGGAAAGAAAAGAAAAATCTCTAGAAAATATTTAGTATTATATTATATAGTAATAACAATGTTTCCATCTGAAATGTCTTTTCAAGAGAGACACTTCTCTTCAGACCAGTCATTTGATGTTGAAATGGTGACAACGGTACTAGTCTTTATCTTATAAATTGGTACAGCCTACAGGTCAAGTCATGGAACCATATTGTCATAGTGCTGCATCAGAAAATATTAAAGTGTCTCCTGACAATTTGTTGAATAATTTATATAATTTGTTTTTCCTTTTCTGATAACCTGAAACAAATATATGACAACTGGGTAACCTAATTTGATATAAACTGCTCATATCCAAGGATTTCTAAAAAGCAAGGATACTATCTCATGGGTGGTTTTTTTGTTTTGTTTTTGTTTTGTTTGAATTTGTTTTTTCCCCAGATTCAATTTGAAACTAAAATTTAAAAAAAAAAAAATAGTTAATCTATTTTCTTGGAGTATCTCATTGCAAGAAAACAAATCATTTATACTTGTATTTCTTTTCTGGGTTACATATACTTTTTGTCATCTGAGCAGCATTTGAAGATCTTTTTTAAGGTGTGTAATTTTCCTTCAATGGTTATGAGGTCTGAAGGGCAATCTAGAATGTTTAATACATAGAATGAAAAATCAATGTAGTGACTTTAGGGAAATATACATACATATATTTTACCTGTTTCTATGCAGTAACAAGAATCTTATGTATCCCTTTCACAGTACTAAAGCTTAAATATTTCATATTTGAGAAATTTTCTAAGTTTTGTGGTTATCATCTGTTTATAATTGGGAAAACTGTAGAGGAAGGATAAGTCTTTAATTTTGGTCAAAAGGTACATATTACATGCTTACTGATTTACTTAAGAGCATGTGAATATAACATGAATTTAAAGTCTTCTGTTTTCTTGGAGGTGAAAGGGAGCTTTTTCATTCTTCTTGGGTTTTGGGGTTTTTTTTGTTTTTGTTTTTATTTAAGTTCTATCTGTGTGCTTTTCTATTTTTCACATACAGAAGGAGGTAAGTCTAGCTGGTTCTGTAACAGTGTCCTGCTTCAGGAAATTCTTAGCAGAGGTGGTGGTCAATTATGCAGAGAAAGAACACTACAGCATAGCTTGCCAGCAGGATGTGGGGAATGTGTTACTTTCTAAATAAAACCAATGGGTTGGTGGATATGGAGTGCTCAGTAGCCTGGATATGCACCATCTGCCTACCATATCTTTGTAACGAATTCCTGTGAATCTCCTGGGATGGGTGACAGCAGGGCTCCAGACTCCACCTAGAAGCAGACCTATCCCTTGCTCATACACAGGAAGTTGGTCTCCAGGTAGATATTTGCCTATCCCTGTGAAGTGAAAGCAGGAGACTATGGACCATGAAATACACTGGTAAGAAATATTAACACTTTAAAGTCATTCTTTCCTGTTTTCACTTGTTGCCAGTATTCTGAAAATGTTAGGTTTTATAAAAGATTTACATCAGATGCTATTGGTTCTTGACTGTTCAAATTTAGTAAAAGCTTACAAGTATGGATCACTACTGACTAGTAAAAATATAATGCTTCATCTTGTAACCATTTTTGAAATATTGACTGTCTGTGAATACTGATCATCACTACAGAATAAACCAGAAAAAGTGTTTCAGTGAAGTTGAGCAACAACGGATGTGCGTGTTCGAAGAACCCAGCCTAATATGAGAGTCACTATATTCAGGGATACTGTCAGCATGTTTATTGGACTAAAGGAATCAACTGTGCTGTAACATGCTCTCATTAAGTCTTTTTGGGAGTTCAGTCCCTGACAATTGCTTAGTATAATTATTTATATATTAGGAAAGATGACTGCATATTGAGGAATTTGTTCTAATTGGAGTAAAATTTTTCAGGACAGTAAGGTACATTAGACTCAGCTGCTGTGAAAGGTAAGCACATGTCATCATTCTCTTAATTAAAACTTTTGTATGTCTCACAGGATTAATTGTGTAAAAACACTGAGACATCAAAATAAACATGTGAAATCTCACCTTTCCTCCTGTTCTTCCATAGTACAATATTATCTATGTTATGTATGTTTGCCCAGTTTGCCCAGAAAGTAGTTTTATATAGGTCACCTCAATTCCTGATCCTTTTCTAATCACTGTATGTCTCATGTGCTATTGATAACAATTTTTGAACCCAGTTGCCTACGTCTGCCCCCTGCTTCTCCTTGAGAGGGAAAAAAATTGCAGCTATTTAATCAAGCTACACAGCACGTAATTTTAAGCTTCATCCTAATTAGTTCATTGAAGGTTAAACCATATTACAATATAGACAAAGTTTGATAATTACATACTTCATTTAGGGAAAAAATTGCTCAGAGTGGTGAAATTACTAAGAATTTTATATTCTTCATCCTTGATATTATCCCTGTTTCACTCAAACTGAATATATCACTAGCTGGAGAAATGTTCAAAAATAGCTTCCCTAGGCTAATATAATTAGCTATCTAGGGCCATGTAGAGTGCTCATAGGAATAAAAAACACCCATCCCCAACCATCAGAAAAAGGACATGTGACAATATCTGCCAAAGCAACTACTATAGTCACGTATAAAACCAGACAAAACTGAATGAAACCAGACATTTTTGCTTGACAGATTCTGTGTCAGTTAGATAAATCTGATTTCTGTAGAAACATTTCTGATTTAAGAAGGTAGAAATGAATAAGATTAAGACTCTTGAAGCAACACTTCATGATCCTCAGTTGAAAAGTGTCTAAAACATCTTGTTCGTGTGGTCCTGGAGAAGAGGTAAAATAAAACAGAATAAGGAGTGCAAGTAATTTGGGAGTTTTTTACATCATTTCAGTAAAGGCCAGATTCCAATTACCTGTAATAATTAAGTAGCTTCTGCACTTAGGAGTTCTAACATTCAGCAAGGGAATCTTTCTATGATTTCCAGCAAAGGTCAGCTTTCTATTGACCAGTTATTGATTAGGTTTTGTGTGTTCTTGCAATGTGAGATTGTTAACAATGCAAAGAATTATGAGATTATTTAATATATCCTTGTTCAGGAGAAAAAACAGCAATCTAAATATATTTTTATCGCCTTACAGTCAAAGGATTTTAGATACCAATTCAGATATCATTTTTGTAAGTTCTAATATAAATTTAATTGGTTTGAAACCCAATTCTGAAACCTTTTTTTACTTTTAAGCAAATCTTACTTTCTTTTCAGCTAAAAAAATGGCATTTAAATATGTTCAAAGTACATGAGAAACATGGATTTTAACATGTAAGTGTAGGAATGGACCAAAACTAAGTTATTCCCTCTGTTTGCAAAAAAAAAAACAAACAAAAAAACCCTAAAGACACAGAAGTTATCAGTCTTTCTTAAAAAAATTTGGAAAATCTGTGGTTATGGACATTTTTATTCAAAATTTATAAAAGCCAAATATTCTTAAACTGTTTTGGCTGATATTGGAAACTGGTTTTATTTTGTGATACAGTAATATTATGATATAGTAACTATACCCTTTTATATCTGTTTTTAAAATTCACAACAACAACACACACTTTTAAAGATGCTTAATGCTCCTCAATTGTCTCTAAGAGTGCTTAATTTGACCATACCCTTATGGAGACATAATACTTTACACTGCATAAAATGCTCTGATTTTTTATCTTCTATTTCAATGTCTTTCAATAGTTTGAACATAATTCCTGAAAATAATTTCTTCTTCTTAAATAGGTATCTGACACAATAAAATAATTACTGTAATATAGGATGAGTGTTAGTTTCTAGCAAGTGCTGCCACAAAATTGCTTTCATTATAGGCATTCACTTCTGCAACCAGCAGGTGATATTCAGTTCTGAGCCTGATATACTACAACAGTCATGAAAAGGCACTTTTAATCATTAGGTGAATGAACTTTTAATCAGGTAGCTGCATATAATCACCTTTTGAATACACACACATAACTTTATAGAGTACTAGATGATTTTGGAGGAGTAGGTACCAGCATTTAATGAGTTCAGAAATCTAACCTCTCAGCTCAATTAATTTTAACCTGGCACAAGTATAGATTCTATTAGCCTTACGTGTGATAAATAGTATCTTTCCTCAGTAAAAACACATCTAGTGAGAAAAGCATTAAATGGTATTTGAATAGCAAAACTAATCCATAGTAAATAATTGGAGAGCTCATTTGAGTTCTTGCTCTGCTTTAAAAAAAAAAAAAAAAGTAATTTAACCACACAGATTGAGTATTAGTCTTAACTTGACACAAGAACATTATACCATTTTTCTTTTCTGACTACAAGTGGAGGCACACAGTTAATTCTTCCATCCAACAGCTACTTCTTGAAAGTAAAATCTCAATTTCCTTTGGAATTCAATACTTGACCAGAGTCCTACTATTTCTACTAGGGAGGAGAAACTGTTTTTGAGTTGGTCAACAAGTGTTGAAAGGGGCTTTGTAGCCACTGTTGTGGTTTAAGCCCAACTGGCCACTTAGTACCACTAAGTATTACTAAGCACCACTGATCTCCTCCACCTCTCCACAGTGGAATGGAGAGAAGAATAAAAAGTAAAATTGTACTTTGAGATGAGAACATTTTAATAAAAGAAACAAACAATATTATTATTACCTCTGCTTCTACTAATAATAACCAATACCAAAAATCATAACAATAATAATAGAAAAAAACTCAAAACCAAGTATTGCATAATACAATTGCTCAATAGCTGCTGACCCATACCAAATCCCATCCCTGAACCCTGATCAGACCCCTATTCCAGGTGACTTCCTCAGCTTGTATACTGGACATTATTTATATTGTGGAATATCCCTTTGGCTAGTTTGAGTGACCCATTCTGGCTCCCTCCCAAACTATTGTCATTGTCCCTCACTGCAGAACATGAGATATAAAAAAGTCTTAGATGTAGGATAAATACTCCTTAGGAACCACCAAACATAACTCTTTTATCAACATTATTCTCATACTGAATCCAAAACAGCACTGTACCAGCTACTAAGAAATTAATATATCAGATGAAGCCATGACAATTATAATTTCCTGTAGACAGTTGTGGATCATTTCTGCTGTGTAGAAGATCACTCAGTATCTTTAAATTGTAGGTGTTATTCATTAAACACCGAATTAGGGAAAATCATACATTTATTGCAAAATACCTGGAAGGAAGACACAGTGTGTTTCTACATGAAGTGTAACACTTTGTAAAAATTCTTGATGATTTGGGAAGTCCTAAAATTAAGAAGCAAGAAAACTAGAGCAAAATTGATCTCAGGTGGAACAATAAACTTGTCTCTGACATCTGTTTATTTCTGTTCTTATTTTCTTTCTCTTCCTTGATGAGGCTAATGTGCTCCTCCCATTTTATATCACATAGATCCTTTCTGACTTTGAAGTTGCTTCTGGGAAGAAGACACTTGCAAAATATTGGTGGAAATAATTCGGGCAAACCAGAAGCCTTGTATTTCCCCTCCACCGAGGTATTTGGGATCTGTTTGTATTCTTAAATCTTTGGTACACAAGATTCCTTCATCCTGTTTGCATTATCATTTACATTAGACAAATTTTAGTGCACTTGCTGTGTCTTCTAGAGTAAGACAATTTACTCCTTTAAAATTAATCTTAAATAAAGTTTTGGGAAACTTGTTTTAGAGACCCCTCTAAATAGGCAGCATGAATTACACTGCATTGAGTTTATTTCCCTTTTGATCAACATTGCTCTAAAGTCATTCCACTTATCTTATTGCATTTTGCATTATCACATTCAACATTTTTGCTGTAGAAAACTCCACTCCTCCATGCTACAACACAGACCTCTTGCTACAAGAAGTACTTCAAATGGTCCTCGTTGAGCTGACCCTACCCAAAATTATGACATGGCATTGTCTACAAGCTTTTACTGCTAAGTTAATGCCTCTATATCAACTAAATTGGATGTACTTAGTTGTCTATTTGGAATTAAAACTTAATTATTCTGACTATTAAGGCTTTTGATTTGTATGATACATTTAAATAGAAACTAGGTAACTGTATATAAACGTGTCTCCCTGTACATTTATGTGTGCCAGTGTATGTGCATATGCATTACCAAGTATTTTCTACAGTAAAGTTTCAGCTCTAAATTATTGCTGTTAAATGAATGTCCTGCTGGTCTAAATAAAATTAAATTGAAGTTGTTATTGATTTACTGCTACAGATGTTGTTTGGGTCACTACAGAAGTTTGCTCTTAGCTATTTACTAGCTGTGTGTAATATCACTTTGAAAAAATCAGTAGCAAAGATGGCTTTATTATGTCAATGGTAATTTCATGAGATATTTACAATTGTTTACAATTTTTAAATTGATTATGAATGGTAAAGAAACTTTCTGAAGTGTTAACATTGTATTGTAATTTTCAAAAACCTGGCTGAGCACAGGTTTAATCTGCTTTTATAAGAAAAACAGTCCCCTTGAGATTTAGATCTCAAAAAAAGGAAGAAAGCTGTAGCTGAGTACTTCTCACATACTGTATGTGAGCTTCAAAGAATATTTTAACAGCTAAAACTGCATGTTTACAGAGAACATAAATAACCACAGGATATCCATTATGAGAAACTCTCATTATTCAGTCCTATTAAATGTCAAAGTGTCTGAGAAAATTAAATAAAAAGGCCTACTGATATGAACAGACAAACTGCAAGCCTTGTAAAATATATGAAATGGAACTCAGGGCAGAGCTAAGTGAAGAATTCTAATATAATATAAAGCACATTACCATAAATCTTTTTGAGTTACTTACATCATAAAGAATTTACTTCTGACTACTTGTTGCTCACTTCTGAATATTTCTTCATCTTTCCAATTCTTTGAAGTAGTATTGAGAATCAAGAGAAAATGAACCATGAAGACTCTGAGACCCAGGGGGGAATGATGCAAGTAAAAGAGCAGCAAAAGAAATAATGGCAGTAATATAATAACAACAGAACTCCTTGCCTTCTGCTATAGATTTATATATCTTATGCTTTTTTATTCAGTCAGAACACAGAATATTCCCACTTTAGGTCTTGGTTTAATAAATTCATCACTCACTTCCCCTTCTTATTAATGCACCAAATATACCCAGCAATGTAATAAATTTTGGTCATAATCAATTGCAGCCATTTTGGGACATAAAAATGAAAAAAAAGAAGAACATTTATTTCCAAAACACTGTTCAACAGTAAACAGAAGCTGTATGATATGTATATAAATAAATGGATTTTAAAATTATTTTTAGTAAAAAAAGGGTCTTTTTCATACTACTTCCATACTGAATTGAACTACTATGGCCTTGATTTATCAGCAGCTGGATTTCCTAATAAATTGTCTCAGTCATCATCTATTTCTTTACCCTTAGGAGCATTTTCATTAACTGATAAAGCAAGCACTCTCATTTTTATCTTTGTGTCTTAGATATAAAATATATTGTGTGACAATTTGAACAACATTGTCACATCTGATAAGCTTAAAGTGGCAGACTTAGCGTCATCTATTCAAAGCAATAATTGGCATACCAAGTCTTTCAGGAATACTGTGTCATACACAATACATATGAATTTTCTGGATTTGTTTCTCGGAGGCGTGGTTAGACAGATGGACTTTACATTCCATTATTAATTTGATTTTGAGAAGTACCACAATGTTGATTTGCTAAGGACAAAATTTGGGTTTCTTAGGAAGAATGAAGGACTTAAAATTATTTAAATTCTAATGCATATATTATATTTAAACATACAGATTTGTTCTGGTTTTTTTCTAATGAAAAGAAAAACCTATCACCTGCATAGCATATAATCCCAAGAGTTCAGCCACCCACTGAGATGATCAGATCTGAAGCAGGCTTGTTCAACAGTAGAGCCAGTATTCCATAGTCCATCCCTGAGATCCAAATCTCTCCAATTTAGCAGCAAGAATCTTGTAGGAGACTATAGTTACTATTTTAATCTAATTCAGATAACAGTAATGTTTATTTTACTCTCTCAAGGTTGCTTCCTTATTTAGTGGGGAAAAAAAAGTAATAATATTTCTTAAGAACTATAGTGCTCCTTTCTTCAGAATTTTGTGCTAAGTAGGTTATTTACTTGAACCACTGCCTATTTTAATTCAGTTTGATGACTCACCCCATAAAACACAGGACTGTATATCAGGAGTATACTAATACTTTTTAAAAAGCTGGTAATTATTTTAAATATCTCCTATTACATTTTCTCCTTCATAGAAATGAAATTGAGAAGTAATGTGAAAAAATGTGAAAACCACTTTGGTGTCTTTTTGTTCTAGCAGCTCAGGGTGCTTTTTAAGAAATGACAATATTTCCTTTGTTGGTTGTTTGTATTTAAGTAATAATGAGAAAAATTTTTGTGATTCAGCCCTATTAAACAATCTGATATGTTCTACCTTTCATCCTCCAACAAATTTTAGATCATATAAACTGAAGGAAACAGTTATTTGTATGTGTTTTGCAATGGATTGTAAAACAATAGCATAACTAAGTAGGTAGTAACTCTATGGAGTTTCAGAATGTTAGCTTCTCTGACAGTGAAAGACTTCAGTAGGATACAGATTAAGATATTTTTAGCTCCTGAATAGCTGATTTTGCTATCCCAGGAAAATGCAAACATTTTTGCTAGTGTTGATGTCTCATGAAGTGGAACTGCAAGTATTATTTTGTTTTATGACGTGAACCAATTTGAAAAACTTCCATATAATAAAGAAATGTGGCAAAACAGAGATGCTTTGTCCTGAAAAAATGCAGTCAGGTCTGAAGGATGGAGAGAAACATTCTTGTGAGAGGTGAAAGCTATTGAAATAGAAAAAGAGAATATTAAATGTTTGATTAGTTTGCAGAGGGATTTAATCTGATTTATGTTTGTTACTGCTTCCAGTAATTGTAAATTTGTGCTTTAATGACTATAATTAATAACTGAGCTCATTTTTTTCCAAACATACATGAATTTTTGGTCAGTATCACGCTAATTTACTATATGCCCTATGTCTGCAGAAAGATTTATAATATTTCATTACACCTATGGAGAAAATGCTGATTAAGTCCTCCCAAAGGGGACAAGTTTCATTTACAAGGAATTATGCAGCATATAACAAAGGAATAAAACAGCTGTTCTAAAATAAAGCCCAAGATTGTATTGAGGACAGAATGTCACTACCGCAATGGGTATGTAGAAAAAAAAAAAAGAAAATAAGAGGAATAAGTATCAGGAAATTTATTTTTATAATAAAAACCTTATCTGCCCCTCAACTCCTCCTCAAAATTTTCACAGATTTGTTCTAAAATGCCTAGCACCCACATTTATTAAAAGTAAAATTAAATTAAATGCTGAAGAAGAATTATTTCAGTGTCATTAGTATAATAGAAGAATAAAGGAGTCAATATTTTTGTGGACAAAGTCATCCAGGAAAAAGAATTTGAATTGAATAAAACATCATCAAAAAAGTCTGTTGCATCATTAAGGAGATTAATTAATAAACACACTAAGAACTATTAATAAATGAAAAATATAAATTCTCAGAGTAATGAAACAAAAAAAGTATTAGAGGTCAGGCAGCAAAAAATGGATACCAACAATAATGTTTTAGAAATAAATTTTCAAAATAGTATTTTTTTTTTTTCCCCCAAAATAGTTGCCACAACACATAATCATACAGCACTGTACATGGGATAGAGTGTATGAGTTCGTGGACATGGACAGCATCATAAAAACCTGAAAAACATTATTATAAAGACAAACAAAAGATAATGAGGGATATTATGAGTCTTAGGAGTAGAATGGAGCAGAGGATGACAAGGGAGTAAGTTTTTCTCTTTCCAATATACCTCTATAGATTCCAAACAGTAGCATGAATTCCTGTGCATTGCAACTAGCTTAAAATGAAAAGGAAAAAACAGCTCTGATAATCAATTTCAGAAAATCAGAAAGTATATACTGTCTTCATGTTAGAAGAAGACTATATTACGAATCTTAGAAAACAAGAATAAGTATTTTCCCAGTGACTTCTTCCCTTGCCCCAAACCAGCTATTCAAGATAATTAGTGCACAGAGTAATTGAAGACTTTAAGTGTTTATAGCCAGGGAGGTAAACAAGCAATTAGTGATAGCACAGGTGTGAGAGGAAGTTAAGTGAACTTACAGGGGAGCTATGCTGGAAGTATACAGCCTACGTTTGCCTTAAAATATAAGTGTGTATTTAGGGAGATCTAGAAGCAAAGCAAAACATGCATATCCAAAAAAACAAAACAAAACAAAAAAACCCAACAAAAACAAAAAACAAACAAGCAAATAACCAAGGCAAGGCTGAAAGAGTCAAGGAGGAATTCAGTTTCAAGATTATCTGAAAGAGACTGTGCCCTTCAGGAAGCCAACTTAGGTCTGACACAAGGCAGTATAAATAAAATCAAGGGTGAAGGCTGTCGCAGAATGTTAGTCTTGGTTATGCTGATATTTCAGATGCACAAAGACATCAGCCATTAATGAAAGTTAACTTATCAAGCCTCTTCCTCCCTAAAAGAAGTGTGGTGTAGTTTTTCAGAGATAATTACTGTTTGAAGACAAGAGCCAGGAGTGAATTTTCTGTTCCTTCTTTCTGTCCATATGACAGGAATTGGCAAAAAAATCTAGTGTCTTTCTGGAGGCACAGAAACTACCTTTTCAAAAATAAGGATATGAGTGTGTTTTTATTGCCCTGCAGGAAATAATGGATTAGACCTGGGTGGCAATCACAAGTAGGCAGAGTTTCCTAGAAATTTATTATGTCTGGCTTGTTATTTTGTGGAAGGACTAGAAAACATTCCTCTACTTTCACAGAATTTTTAGTATTTTGTTTAATATTCTCATAGACAGAATAACTAAAACAGAACCTTCATACATATCATTAGTCTCATAGATACATGCCAGAGAAATTGCTAAACAAGCTGCCTATCTTATATTAAGCTTGACATAGAAAAGGGTTTTTTTAATTTCATAAAGTTAATTCTTGAGTTTTAAGTAAATAATTTTAGCATGCCATTAATTTAGATAGTTTATATTAGACACTAAAGAAAATAAACAAACAAAAAGTAGTGCACATACAGAGCTCTACAATTTACTTCTGCACAAAGATCATTGTGGCTTATTCATTACTGGAGAAACAAAGTGGTTTTCTGTCTACTTTTTCCTCTAAGAGAAGAGATTTAGAGAAAAACTACGGGACGAAAAGGGAGAGGAAGGAAGGAAGGAAGGAAGGAAGGCTTCTGTCTAAATAGTTAATGTGCATTTGTTATTTATTTAAGTCATTATTCACACAAACAGTATTCTATGAAATATATACTGCCATTTCATACAAAAGACAATATTCATTTGGACATATATATTTTTAAACTCATCTGTTTTGTTTTGAAAAGATTTTGCATCTATACCAAAATATTCAATTGAATCAGTATATTCAGTATGCAGCTTCAATCAATTGTAAGATAGTAAACTAAAAGCAATTATCTATACTAACTTTAGACTTTGATTCTCTAACTTTTTTATTACAAGAGAAAATTAAGAAAGTTAAGTGGGTTTTAATACAATAATGAAATTCTTATTAAATATTTTCTGTAACTATTTATTATACTGTTAAAAGAAAAAATACATTAGACAATTTTATGCCTTCAGGCTAATAACATTCCAATTAAAATTAAGCATTTAGAAGACATTTAATGTCTACAACTACTTTATGAGCAGCTTATGCTCCACTATATGCTTCACCATGCTGGTCCTGGTAGAATTACTTTACTTCAAATGCCCTAGAGGTAGCCTGAGGCAAAACCTCTTTCTTATCCCACTACTGTTATAATCCTTTTCCTATATATGACCTACTGTGAGCTACTTACACCTCTCTGACTCCAGGTATTCCAGTTATTTGTTCACACATCTTTGAGCAATACAGCTGTATTGTCAAGTCTAGCTAAATGAAGCTTTATATGGGGAAGATTCATTAGTCTGTTTTATTAGGTAAATGATTGACTGCATTAAGAGCCTAGAATGAAACTTTATAGCTTGCAGTACTCTAAGAAAGGAAAAGTGGGACAGCTGTTATAAACAGCCATGCCAGATTTAGTGGAATGAAATAAAAATCAAGACAGAGATGGGAGGGAAATAAGGTCACTTTCTCCTTTAATACAATATGCATTATGCAGTAAATAATCTGTTTAATTGAATGTGGAATTAGCGAAATTATAAGACAGAAACCTTCTACAAAAGTTCTAGCTTTCTTTCTGAAGTAGTCAGCAAAACCAACAAATTGAGAAGTATAGTAAATAAACAGAAAACTTTTTTCTAGAATGCTAAGATGAGGAAAAGGAATTAATTTTAAAAAATTAGAACAATTATGAAAGAACATATTTAAATTTAGTGTTATACAGAAGTAAATAAAATCCTATCCTTATTATTATACTCATAGAAAATCAAAATGTATGCTCACTTTTAGAACATATGCAAGAATATTGTATGCAAATTTTTTTGGTTTTTTTAGCCACTTCATCAGCTAGAGTAGTATAAGACTTATGCAGATCATACTTCTTATGATGTCTGTGCTGACAGAGTACAAGTGCGATATCAAAACAAAACAAAAAGGAAATAAACAGGTATACAGGGATCCTCCAGAACTCAGACATGTCTAATTACATAGGGCCCATTATTTTTCTGAATCAAATCTCTTAAATATCAAGAGTGTGCTTGTTCCTGTTACATAGGAAAATATCCACCACACATTTTCCACACTTAGTTTTGCTTGATTCCAAATTAAAAGTCCTAAACAAACAAACAAAACAAACAAAAAGTCCAAAGTTTTTACCAACAGCACCATGCATTTCAATAGAAAATGCTGAAATAATTTTAATAAAAATAGTTTTATAATGGGATTGCTTCTCCTGCAGGGAAATAATGTTGTCAAGATAAACACATGGGTTTCTTTAAATCCTCCTTTTATGGTTTGTAATATGCAACCAACTATCTTTTAGAATTGTCGCCAGCATCTGTTCCTAAAAATCTATATTCTAACCTTTTTTTTTTCCATACAAGATTCATATTTGGGACATCAATAAAGCAGATAGAACAGAAATTACTAAACTAGACCTTTCCAAAAGAGGCAGGTGATGCTTTCCACAGCTTCTTCAACAGGCAATTTTTAATAAGTACCTTACAAAGTCAGAAGTCTGTTCCTACTCTATTTTAATAACTACAATCACCTGACACTTATCAATTGAATGTTATCCCGTTACAATAGGTCAGCTAATTATCCTGATCATTAACCTTTAAGAGTACAGAGGCTATGATAATCAATGCCACCCTTGGTGTGTGCCACATCATCTAATGAGTCTGTGTCAGAAAACGAACTGTTTCACCTCCCAGTAGTGCAGGTTTTCATCATTAACTCTCTAGTCATTTGGTTTCTTAAAAGAATATGAGAAAAACTGGCACCTGGCATGAATCAGTTTATTAAAAGTAATGCATAAAATAAAACTGGCTCCTGAAGATGGAATAAAGGAAGCAATATTTTCAAAAAGCTGTATGAATCATTGTACAATTTAAAAGCATCAGGATGTTTTAATAGTCAGAAAAGTGGCAGAAAATAGCAATCAGTTAAATATAAGGAAAAATCTGCCGTATCCAGTTTATAGTTAAATGGAAGATGCTATCATAAACAGAATGGAGAGCAGTAATTTAGGAAATGAAATTAATTTACCCCAGCAAACTTTAAAGTACAATTTTTTTTTCAGTTTCATGTAAGTCATAGGGTGATATTCTCCTTTGCCTGAAGAATACATAACACGAGAGCATACAAAGTGACAAAACGCAAGGTGTGTACATGAATCTCAGTAAATGGCTAGAATTAAGCATGTGGTAGCAGGTCATTATCTAATAATCAAAAGAGTGATAAAGAAAGGTTTATCCAGGACACTCTTCATCCTCTGTATTTTACAGTTAGGTGAATCACTCCCTGGAAATACCTATTTCTTTCAAGTATCTTTCGATCTTACTAAACTCTTAGTGTCAATGCCTATTATTTTCAAAGGGCTTAAGCCAGGCATATGAATCCCAAGTAGACATGAAATGATGGCCACTGCCACTGTACTGAAACCTGAGCAGGGGACGTTTTTCAACACTTTTCATAGTGTCAAAGACCTCGATTTTTTTTTTTTTTTTCAATGTATAGACTGATAATTTTCTTTAAGTAAGCAGACAGTATTAGAATTGCGATCCTAAAAAATATGCACAGAAGGTTAAGCAGTGAATGTTGCGCCTTCCAGGGAAAGGTATGGGCTACTGTGCTGTCCTTCCTGCTTTCTGTCCATAAGCCATATCATGTCAGTGTTGACATGGAGGCCAAGACAGTATTGGATGGTCTGTCTACCTTCTGAAGTCAGGCTGGGATCATGACACCACCCTCAGAAGTGATGCAATTCTATCTACGAAGAAACACTTCTTACCAGAGGATTCTCTCGCAGTGAAGACTGAAAGGTCAAGAATAATGTTCCTCAAACAAGGAATGAATGTAAGAAAATATTTTATTTGGAAACCAGTGAGGATGAAAGAGCATCCATTAATCTGAATCTCAGTGTGGTTTGCTTAGGAGGCAGGAACCAAAGTGCATTGTGATTGTATGAGTTGTGTGACTGTGCAGAGTTTGGAACAATGCTAAAAGGACTGTGATTGATTACAGTAGAAGCTCACCTTGATCTCTGCCTGGACCCTTAATTCCTCTTACCCCTTATTGCTGTATCACAAAATTTCACATTCCACTATCTTTCCAACTACAGCTTTAATTTGAATAGGGAAGCACCAGTGGCAGGAGGGTACCTCTAAAATGAGTAATCATTTTTGTGCATGACACATAAACTGAAGTATTTTCTTAATATCTTATTTCTGGTCTTATTCTGAGCAAATGGCTTATGACTCTTAATCCTGATTCATGACTCCTGATTTGTAATTCTTGATTTCTGTTATTTGAGCAGACTTAGGACCTTGAAACAAATTCGTCATTTAATGATAGGAAGAAATATTTTTGAGATCTTGCTCAATAATTTTAATGGTAATATGTTGAAGAAATATCATTGCTGTATGCGTAAAACACCTGAAAACAGGGAGACAAGGTAAAAATACATCCATTTTAAATACTAAAATGATTAAAAATACAAATATAAAAAATTCTAGTTACCATTTTTCAAAGCTAAATTATTTGCAACTGAAATGTTTATTGTGTGAAATTAGTTAAATTGGAAAAATGTTATTAACTACTAGAAATGCAAATCAGCAAAGATGGCAAATAAATTAGAAAAGAGTCTGACAGAAACCTAGGCATAGAGCTGTGTTTAAAGATTGAATCATACATTAACAAACTGAACAAACAAGAACAAGCTGTGAAATACATGGTTTTTACAGAAGAAGAAAGCTCCAGCAAACAAACAAAAAATATGGACTTGGGCCAAACTCCAAACACAGCTATTATGAGATTTTATTTAAATATATTTTAGGAGATTAACATGACAAAAGATAGTGTACAGCTTATGAAAAGATGTGTAAAAAGTATCACCATAGAAACTTGCTTGAGAAAATCAGGATCTCTCTTCAAATTCTGGCATAAATTTGTGTAATTTGACTTATGTGAATGCAGATCTTTCACAGAGAAAAGCTGAAAACTTCATTAGTATGGGAAAGAAAAGGAGATAAATTTAAAGAACAAAAAGAAGCTTTATGAGAAATAATCTAGACCATGAGATAGGTACCCATCTGTTGTTTAAGATAAGACAAACACTCCTGCAATCTATTCAATGATGCAATTACCAAAGAAAAAAAGAAATTATTTTCATGATCAATGTAAAGCAAAATATTTTAAGGAAACCTTTTACAATCCTTGGGTGTGTACTAAGCAAAGAGAAGGGTGTTTTGCTTTCCAACTATTACCCCGTGTCTATCAGAGCTGAAATATTTTGGGGAATTGAGGGATGTAGTTTTAGCTGTGACTTCAACTAAAAAGACATTCAAACTTTTTAAACACAAAGCAGAATGTGGGCATTGAAGTTCTCTTTCAAAATATGTTTTGTTTTTCACTCAGTTGTGTTTAAATTACAGCTCTTTGGCTCCCTCCCTTCATATGAAAACTGAAATTATATGCAGCTCCCTAGAAGAGCTGTCAGAGGCTGTAAAGTTTGTATCCTGACTCTCTGCCTCTGGTAAATGTAACAAAAATGAGGTGAAACCAAGCATTAAAAAAATCCTAGAAACAAATGGTCACCTTCCTGCAGCTTATTGGCAAACTCAGGGGAAACAGGACTTTTCCCAGGAGGCAAAATGTGGAATTGACAATAATCATAGGGCTGGAAAGTACCTTTTTCACATCTGCCTCAAATTGGATTAGCTTGTTTCAAAGTGAATTTCCTTTTGGAAATTGTTTCTTCTGAAAATCTTTATGTTTTTACTTTCTTACACCTACAGGTAAAATGATAAGAGTATTTAAATAAAATTCTCTTCATCTTATTTTATTCATTGTTATACCACTTGATTAATTAATAAAAGGAGACACAGTTTTTACTTGGACACATTTCACATTATTGCTTCAAGTCTCTTGCTTTATACTTATTGATTAGACATTAATGACACTGTTTCATTCTCTCAAAATTATTTCCTAAGCTTCAACCTCTTATTCTTCAATCCTAATTACATTTATCATATTTACTCAGCACCTACAACCTAATTCACAGTCTAGAAAGTGCATCTGTGTCTTATTTCTGAAAAGGGCCATATTTTTTACTTCCTCATCAGCTTCCTGAACCAAAACAAACCAATATACACAGTTTTGCAGAAATGGGTGAGGCTTTCATGCTTATTTACCTGCTTGAAAGTCTAGGGATTTGCATTAATTACCCCCAGCTTTGATAAAACAGCCTTACCCTGAATTTATGCATCCATAATGCTCTGCATCTCAGTATTATGGTCTTTGAAGTTTCCATGCTTCCAAAGGCTTTCATCTGTCACAAATGGAAATGAGCTTGTACTGATGGGGCCAGGTTGCAGTGGCATAACTCCATCAGTGGAAATTTACTCCTTGATATTTGAAATATTAGCAACAATTATCTGTCATATAGATTTAATCACAGTGTATTGTAACTAATAAACTACAGAAGAAGCATGAATAGCTAAAATTGTCTTCAAAAGTAGAAAAGCGAGAGTGATCTCTATGGTTGTCTGTTTTGTCTGGAGAACAAATACAGGTATTAGCTCCAGAACAGACAGATATTTTTCTCATCAGAACAAACAACATTTTTCACAGGTATTTTAGGTGTTGCTACAACTTATAACGAGGGTATCACTCATGAATGACTAGCGGTAGACAACTGGTAGTTCAAACATGTAATGAAGCTCATGAATAATGTGAAACAGGAATGTCAGAATTTAAAAAGCCTTGTGAAGCTAGGACCCTGCTGGCCAACTCAATCACGCTGGTGCTCAATGAGTTCTAAAGACTCTCTTAAAAAAAACCTCAGATATGAAATCTTTGAAAATTTTATGCATCATATTAATAAAATCATCAAAGACTCAATTATGAGACTGGGAATCTCAGATATTAATCACTGAATTGATATGAATCTCAGATATGAATCTCCTATCTCTGAATTAGTACAGTAAGGCAATATACGGCTCAAATCATTATTGAAATCATAGAGGGGAAAGGTGACTTTTATGATATGTTATTAAAGAAAACTTTGTAGACCAGTGTATATCTTGGTCCAGACAGTGAAAAAATGGTGTGTAAATGAATAAACCTGGTATACCAAATTAAAACACAAGCCATTTTTGTGCATGCCTTATAGATACATTTGCCTTTAAAGAAAAAATAAGATTGTGCATAAAGATCCTTCCAAAAATCTTTCAGGTAGATCTCAGATCAATTGCTCCTTAAAAGTAAAATTCTAATGAGCTGCTATGGTTCTACCTCCAGCAGCAGAATAGCCCCATGCAACCACAAAGTCACTCCCCACAGTGGGTGAGGGAAAAATTAGAAATTTAGAAGTGGGGAAATTCATGAGATGACATGAGATAAAGAGACTACAATGGGTAAAAGCAAAAGTATGCATAAAAGGCAAACCAGAACAACGGATTCTTTCACTACTTTCAATGTCAAGCAGGTGTTCATCCATCTCCAGAAAAGCCAGGCTCCATCATGCATACTAGATACTTAAGACAAATGCCTGAAACTCTGAACACCCTTGCTCCTTATTCCTCATAGCTTTTATTGCTGAGCATGACACCCTATGATACAGGATATCCCTTTGGTCAGTGAGAGTCAGCTGTCCAGACTCTGTTCCCTCCCAAACTTTCTGCACCCCCACCCTGCTTTCTTTCAGGGCACCATGAGAAGGACTTGACAATCACTTCACATGAGGTGTTGTCTTGCACTTCTCTGAAGGAAATCAGCTCTGTCCCCATCAAAATCAGTACAGGAGCTAAGAGATATGGTCCCTCTGTGTCTCAGCAAGCAAAAAATAAAGAAACAAAAATTAAAACAACAAAATATTAATTTTCAGTATGCTTCCAATGCTGGAACCCTGCCAGAATACCTGTGGAGACTCATGCTTAGTATATTTATCATAGATAGAAGAAAAAGGATGAATAGTGAGGGATAAAATTTGTACATGAGATACAATTTCATACAAATTTGTAATCACTGGCTTAAATCTGGCTGCAGAAGTGAAGGAATATTTCATAATATTGAATGACAACACAGTAAAGGAAATTCAGTGTTGATAAGTAGAGAGAGTATAAGACAAAGGATGAATGATGACATAGAACAGGGCACTGATTTTGTTTGAAATTTCCAGTAAAAAAACCTTTTAGGAAAGGATATGAAAATTCTGTGCAAACAGTGAAAACTCAATGCCAAATTATTATGTATCTTAATTATGTTATAATTAAGGCAACAACAAAAATGGATGGCTGAAATTACCAAGCAATAAATTTAGAGCAAACAAAATTGGATAACTTGTGTATGATGTATAATTACACTGTGGAACTATGAACGCAGACAATAGAACTGTAAAGAGATTTTTGAAAGGACTAGGAAATTCAGAGAAAAGAACTCATTGTTATCTATTTAGAAACATCGTAAGGTATAATCTTTGTTTCAAGAGGTGTTTTAGTCATTGATTGTTGTAGCTGGAAGACTGTATCTGTCAAAAACCCTGTAATTGCATCAGTCATTGAATATGTCTATGATATTTAACTGTATTTGCTTTGGTTCTTAGTAGCTTTTACTTTAATTTCTCCTTGAGATTGCTAACAAAAAATAATTAACTAGACAAACTGAAGCTTTTTTGGGATACAGTAGAGATGTTGTGTTTTTACAGAAGGGAAGAATGGAATGTAAGTGGTGAAGCAGAATGCTCTTTGGCAGTAAGCACTAGAAAGTTTCAATTTGATAACTCTCTTAATGAAGGCATATTTCTTAATAAATAACCTAAACCTCCCTTAGCCCAACCTGAGACCTTTTCCTCTTGTCCTATTGCTTTTTACTAGAGAGAAGAGACCAACCCCTGCTTTGCCACATCCTTCCTTAAAGTACTTGTAGAGAGCAGTAAGGTCTTTCTGATCTTCCTGTTCTCCAGCCCAAACAATCCCACCTTTCTCATCCACTCCTCCTAAGATTTGTGCTCTAGACCCTTCATCAGCTTCGTTGCCCCTGTAGGTACTCTGGTTGTCTGAGTCATCCTACCAGATTTCCATGATGCTAATTATGTCATAGTTTTCCTGCTGTGCATGACAATGCCAGAATAATAAAAATTATGAGAATCACCTTTCATCCTGATACAGTTCTGAGAGCCCTTCTTAGCATTATGAAATAGGAATTGCCCATCCTTCAGATTTACGACATTGACTTTCAGATAATTATTCCAAATTTATATTTGGTTAATTAAGAATATAAAGTTAGATCTAATTGTGTACTCTCTTTAGAGGCTAGACCTACAATAAAACCAGGGAGAAAAACAGGAATGAAATAGAAGAATCCAAGCAAGAGAAAGTTGCATGTGGTACAAGTGTAAGCACAAGTGTAAGAGAAATTATTTTACATCTCTAATCTTAAATTAATAAAATTCCACTGTTAGTAAAAATTATTAGATAATAGTTTGTATGTAGCAGTATGAAAGGGTAATGATTTATTCAGACTAATAACTTGTTGTCTTCCCTCTGTTACTTCTTCAAGAACTAAGGTAACACATTTTATATATATAGGATCATTATAACTAAATATTAGTTGGCATATATGCACATATTTACCGCTCTTTCCGAATTTTTTTGTAGTCTATAGAAGTTTAAAATCTTGGCAGTTGAAGATATTGTCAGACGTGGTCATTTTCACTGATGAGTGGTTCAACTGTATTCAAAACAAAGAGGTATCACTGTGTTGCCCAAAGAGAAACTCAGAGGATAAGTCATGTCTCAAAAACTTCTGAATCCAGGGAAAAGTTACACTAGACTTAGATTTGCACTGGTAAATATAAATCACCCAAATTGTCACCACAGAACTAAACTGAGAATGACACCTAATCCTAAACCTTAAACCTAGGCCTATATTTGGACCTCAAAATCAATTATTCCCTTCACTCTCATTCAGCACTGCCTTTGAAATTTCACTGAATTGAAACCTTCATGCTATAGCCATCTAAAATATTTAATTCTTTATATGAATGAAATCCAGATAATTGATACAAAGGACATAGACAGTGAAGATATATTGATATTCAGGGACAGTGTTTAACATAACAGTTCTTGTGATAATCCCGAGGAAGAAAATTGTATTCTGTTGAAACAATGTGATTGAAAAGAATATTCAGGAATAGAAATGTAAGCATGATATTAGCTCTAATTCTTAATTTAAACCCTAAATATTCTAAATATTTTTGGCTTTAAATTTCTTCTTGGTACTTTTGTAGGTACAGGAGACGTACAATCACAGAGCAACAAGTTGGAAGGGTCCTGTAAAGTCTGTCTAGTCCAAAACAGGGTTGTCCTGTACAAGATATTTTAGAACTTTACAAAGTTAAATTTTGAGTCTTTAGTTCTGTGGTTTGTGAGATTCCACAACATCTCTGGGGAAATTGATCCACTCTTTGCCACTGTGAGAGGAAAAAAAAAAAGGAAAAAAAAAGAAAAAGAAAAAAAAGTCATACTATATAATCAGAGTTTAATTTATTACAATTTATGTCAGCTGACAATTTTTCTAGCACTGACAACAGTCTGTCTTTTTTCATATCATCTGTTGGGTAGCTGTATAACTTGGCAAAATCTTCCTTTATTCTCGTTTTCTTAAATTTGAAAAAATCAAATTCTCTTATTCTGTTTCATGTCAGAAGTATCTCAATACCCCACCAATCTAACCTCTAAAAAAGTTTTTCCAGTATGGACACATTGTTATTACACTGGGGTACAAAAAACTCTGGACACAATAATCCAGGTTCAGTATCTTAAGTGCTGAATAGTTGCAAGCCACCCCTTCCTTCCAGTGCTGGCTGCAGTCCAGGTAATACGCCATGTAGTTGGTTACATTTGCTGTCGGTCCATACCATTGGGTCACGTTCAGCTTGTCCTCCAGGACATTCTGGTCTTTTTCTGCAGAAATACTTTTTTAATATATTTTCTTTTTACCCAGCTACTACGCAAACACTGTTTGCTGCACCAGTCCCTAGCAGAAAACTGCATTTGTTTTTGTTGAACATTATGAGGTAATTTCAAACCATTTTATAGCCTATCAAACTCTCAGTGAGTAGTTCCCCACAGCTTGTAATGGCTTAGAGCATTCAGTCCCATTGTACTCTAATAGCCACAAAAAATAGTACAAAATCCTGAGTAATGCTACTGACAATTGACTTTGTCCCATTACATCACAAAATCAGGAGGACCTGTCAATTTATTTTCACCTTCAAGTCCATTTACTCAGTCCATAAGTTACCAAATTGGCTATAAGGTTTGCATGAAAGTTCATATGAAAAACCCTAATAAAACCAACCTGTACAGCATCCACTTCTCTTCCTTTCAGAGGAAACCCAGGAACCTCATCACAAAAGGAAAACAAATTGGTCAGACATTATATGCCCTTGGTAATTCCCTTATCTCTGTTCCCAATCACAATCTTGATCTTCATTTGCCTGCTTTCAGGTAGATTTTATCCATAGATTTTTCAGGTGATTTCTTTAGGCTAATGATCCTCTTCTCTCTGAATTTTCCATCTTGTTGTTCTCAAAAATGGTCTTACCGTTGTCTTTTTGCAGGGGGGAGTCTCTGATTGTAATGACTTCTCAAAGACTTAGAGAGTGGGCGTGCAATGACATCACCCAACTTCGTTAACAACTTCATATGTCTGATCCCATGGGGTTGCAAAATGTTCAATTTGTTGGAGCTGTGTAGATACATATGACTACCAAATTATAAAAGTATATCTCTAAGTATTTATATATTAATATATTTTGATGATATTCACACAATCTCTGTTACAGCCATGTGATAATTAGTAAATAAGAATTACTTGGATTCCTTTTGAATGGAACATGAGGCAGGCTCAGAAAAGCCACTTCTATTAAAAACAATACTGACCTGGAGAGATAAAGGAAAACAACGTGGGGAAAGCATAAATTTATGGACAATTCTAGATTTACCTAAAGGGAACAAACCCATGCCCATTCCCCTGTTTATCCACATGCCTGTAGCTGTGAGTTGTTAGGTCAAAGAAAATTTATTTCTGTCTCACCTTTTTCCGGTTTCTACCTCTCTGTGTCGACCAGAATTAATCCAGCATTAATCACTCATCTGAAACCTCTCTGAATGCTGCTGGGTATTGTGCTGGCAAACTCTGCAGTTTCAAGAACATCAGCTTCCTAAGATTACAGTAATTTCACGACTATAAGGCGCACCCTATTGACTAAAATTTTCCCTTGAACCCGGAAGTGCACCTTATAGTCCAGTGCGCCTTATATGATGTACAAAGTTGCGAAATTTGCCAAACCAGAAGTGTGAGCTGTGAGCCGTGGGAGGAGCCGGCAGTGCCACGGCAGCCGGGTGGAGGCAGGCCTGGGGGCCCACGACACCGCCCTTCCCGTGTCCAGGCAGTCCCGGGGGCCCATGGCCTCCGGGTGAAGGTGGGCCCGGGGGCCAATGGCTGCCGGGTTGAGGCGGGGCCTCGGCCAGCAGCGGCGTGGGAGGAGCTGGGGGCGGAGCCTCGCTGCAAAAAAAAAGTGCGCCTTATCTGATCTACACAGTTGTGAATTTTGCCGACTCCCAGGGGGTGTGCCTTATAGTCCGGTGCGCCTTATGGTTGTGAAATTACTGTATATTGATTCAATATTTTCTCAAAAGAGTGTTCCAAGAGATCAGTTTAAATAAGAGACATTACTGTAGTTATGTTAGAACAATAAAATGAAAATGAAAATTATTACTTTGAAACATTTTAAATATGTTATTTTTAATATACAAAATATTATACATGCAGGGATTGCATGTTTTTATTTTGCTTTTAATTCCATGACTAATTAATGGAAATTTGAACATAGGAAAGAGAGAAGTAAAATAACAAATATACTCATTTTTTTAAAGTGCCTATTTTCATGTTATTTGAATGAACTTAGTAATGATCTTTGAAAGAGCAGACTAATAGGGACTTTGAAGAAAGAATTATATTGTTATTAAGATAATGAAAGCTTGCAGTATGCCTGAAACTGTCAGTAAAGATGTAGATGTAGTCAAAACCAGACAAGTTAGTGTCCTCTTCTGTGTACAAGTACCAAGAAGAAAAGGCACCAGGAAACACCCGCGATGTCACATTGCCAGCTTTCTGAACAGAAAAGAACAAAGGCATCAGGATTCAAAAGAAGTTGCTTTCAAAGCAACTATTTGTTGGCAAATTTCCTGACTTTTGCTTTCAATATGTGTCAGTATCACTTTGATATAAACATCAGAGCATAGCCTCAAACCAAGTTCATCCCCCTTGGACTGAACCTTAGGGGGTTTCCAGTCTGTAGCCTAACACATACAGTAACCCCACTACTGTATGGAAAACTACTTGTATGGAAAATATAGACACACAAAATTTGAAATACACTACAGCACCAGAGTTACAGGTATCCCATGGAGCCTACTGTGCCCAGTCAAATTTTCAATTCTTCTAAAAGAAAATGCCCATGATTCTGAGAATTTGGAAGTTTTTTTCTTTGACAGGATCAAAACCCTGATGTATAACTCCATGCCTCTCTAAACTATCACCTATCTCCAACAAACATAGCAATATCAATTAGATGATGGCATAGAAAATGGTGGAGTTTTTCCACATCTTGAGATTAAGCTGGGTAAATTTAAAGTATAACACATTTTCTTCTAGAAAAATTGCAATACTACTTTCACAGAATCACAGAATCAGTAATGGCCATCTGGTCCAACCTCTGCATATAAGCAGGGGCATTCCAGAACACATTGTGCAGGTTTTCATGTGAACAGCTCTTGATAAACTCCAGTGAGGGAGGCTACTCAGCCTCTCTGGGAAATCTGTTTCAGTGCTAAGTCTCCTGCACAGTAAAGAATTCTTCCTCCTGTTCCAGTGGAACTTCCTGTGCATCAATCTCTGTCCATTGCCTCTCATCCTATTGCTCAGCACCATCAAGCACAGCCTCAACTCCATCCTCTTGACACTCTCCCTTCAATACTTACAGATATTGATGAAATCCCCTTTCTCTAACCATTTCTCCTTGAGGCTAAACAGGCACAACTTGCTCAGCCTTTCCTTGTAAAAGAGATGCTCCAAGATTTTCTTGCGTGTAGGAGGTTGATAGCATGGGTAAGGAAGCTGCAGAAAAGTAAATATTTGTAAATGAAATTGTTCAGAGGATTTTATTTGTTGAAGTTAACATTTTTGTATATTTTTTACCTGATGTAATGACTGAATCTTTTGAATAAATTATTTTCTTCATAATGTCTTTTTTTGTCTCCAAAATGGTAGGCTGACCTTTCAGATGGCTAAAGCCAATGAATAAAGACTTTAGAGAAATTAAATGGTGCCACTGATTTTTCCCTGCTTTATCAATTTTAATCAATGTTAAGGACTCCTGTTGCTTTTTGAAATGTTCATTTTCTAACTTTTTACAATTCAAGGGTTCACAAAGTGTGAAATGTATTTACTGGTTAAAAATAAAATCAGATCATTATTATTGATTATATATTTAGGCACTTATAACTATTTAATTAATTGATACTTGGTATTTGACGAGGACTCAGTATGTTAGGTGCTTAGAGAGCTAAAGCACACATCAGCTCTCTAAAAAAATAGAAAGTTATATTTGATTTTCTTCAATTGAAGCTATTAATTTGGCTTATTAATGCAGTGAGGGAGAGAAGTAAAGGGTGATGACAGAGTTCTCTTTATCACTGATCACTAATTGTCTTTGAGATAGGACCTGAATTCTCAAAAGCCAGAATTATTAGTCTGATTTAAAGAATCGTGACAATTTAAGGGCTGCATAGAAAATGCATGGAGTAGGCACTGCGAGAATCGTCAGACTAAACAGGCAGACTTTCATTCATTGTGCTAAGAACTCAGCACAGGCTTAAATTCTATGGTGACTTGAGATCTCATCAAATTACTGCAAATGGTATATCAGAGGTGATATAAAATGAGAAAATGAAATCAAAACCAGAACCAGTTAATAAATTAAGAGAAGCAGCATGTATTTATTTGTTGTTAATACTTTCTTTGGCACTGTATAGAATGAATGTGTTGTGTATATGCTGTTCTACATTGCAGATTTTCAAGGGCACTTCTGAATTCAGTCACGTCATTATAGCTTGGAAAGCAGACTGGAAACATTTTCCATTCAGCAAATTAATTCTCAAAACAAATTGTTTCCTCACCATTACAAGGAGTCTCAAAAAGCTTACTATAAATGTTCTGTAAGCAACAATGGCAGCAAATAAAAGCATCATATACTTAACTCATTCTATTCTGCGTATTGAGTATGCAAACAATATATGAGATAAAAACAAACCTCTGATTTTTCAACACCCTAACAAAGCAGATTCTCTTTTTGTGACTGAAAACACATAATCAACATTTGTGCTAATCTGTATGGGAATTTTTAATTTGAAAAGATCATTATTTATGCCATTAAATAGTTAGAAACACTTTTACAAGCAGAAAAGACAAATTCAACTCTTCCAAAATAATGGAAAAAATATTTTTAGCTACAGTAATTTCACGATTATAAGCATCACCTGATTATAAGCTGCTTTTCCGGGTGTCAGCAACTTTTCGTTCTTTGTCCATATATAAACCACACCGAATTATAAGCCGCATGTGACAATACAGAGTGTGATAAAAAGTATCTATTCTACCACCATGTGTTGAGGGTGGGGGCAGTGATCTTGATCTCCGTGGGAGATATTCTGCTAATGGACCATCCATTGAAACCATGCAGGGCATTGCTCTTCATCTCCATGGAATATGTCCTGTTAACAGCCATGTTTTATAAACCACGCAGGGTATTGTTCTTTATCTTTTCACAACCCATCCTTCCTTCAACGAGTCATTTTCTGCTAATAGCCCATTGGGCCCCACTGTGGGACTGATAAAATTACTTCATCCCATTGGAAGTTGCTCCAGCCAGGGGGAAGAGCCCAACATTTCTTACCAAAAAAAAAAAAACCAAAAAAAAACAAAAACAAACAAAAAAAAACCCAGAGATTTTGGGACACTAAGGGAGCCCCTTTCTCCACTGGACTCCAGAGGAAAACCGGATTTCTCCACATCACCACTGGGCCTCCAGAGGGAAACCACACCTTGTGCAAGAGCACTGCTCCAACTGAGCCACATCTGTCACTGCAAGAGGACTGCAACCACCATTTAATGGGACTGCTACCAACACCCTGCCTGACGGGGTGTCAGGTTGTACTCTGACTTTGTCAGGGTTTGGAGTTTGTTTCTTTGTAGTACTGTATTTCTCTTTTAATTTCCCTAGAAAAGGACTGTTATTCCTAATTCCCATATTTTTGCTGAAAGCTCCTTGATTTCAAAATTATAATAATTTGGAGAGAGGGGGTTTACAGTTTCCATTTCAAAGATAAGTTCCTGCCTTTCTCAGCAAACACTTGTCCTCCAAATTAAAACAGTAACTTTTTGTTCTTTGTCCATATATAAACCGCACCTGATTATAAGCCACACTTCGGATTCGGACCAAAATTTTAGTCAAAATGGTGCGGCTTATAATCGTGAAATTACAGTAGTTTCACGAATACAAGCCGTACGGATTATAAGCCGCACTTCCGGTGCCTCAACAATGTTGCTGTCTTTGTCAATAGATAAGCCGCACCCCGAATATTAGCCGCACTTTCGTTCGTCGCGAGAATCCGTGCGCAGCTTTCACAAATTGGCCAATTAGTAACAGGATCGCGGCATAGCGGGCTTTACTGGCTCGGGGCGGGGCCAGGCAGGCTCGGCCCGCTCATGGTTGCCGACGGGGCCGGCCGGGTGGTGCTGCAGCCGCCGCCGGGCTCACTGGCCCCCCTCTCCCGTCAGCACCGCCCCGCTGCCGCGTTCCCTAGCCCTGCCGGCGGGCTGCCGCCGCCCGGCTCACCGGCCGCGCCGCGTTCCCTAGCCCTGCCCGCCACCGCCCGGCTCGGCGGCCGCGCCGCGTTCCCTAGCCCTGCCGGCGGGCTGCCGCCGCCGCCGCCCGGCTCGCCGGCCGCGCCGCGCCGCGTTCCCTAGCCCTGCCGGCGGGCTGCCGCCGCCGGGCTCGCCGGCCGCCCCCTCCCGTCTGCACCGCCGCCGTGTTTCCTCGCCCTGGCCGGCACTGCAGGCCCCCGCGCCGCCGGGCTCCCCCACGCTGCTGGCCCCGATTCTGCTGGGCTTCCCCCGCTGCCAGGCAGCCCCACCCGCTGGCCTTCCTGCTTCTGCCATGCTCCCCTGCACTGCTAGCCCCAGTTCTCCCGGGCTCCCCCGCCCTACTGACCCGGCTCTGCCGCCCCCCTGCCCCGCCCTGCTGGCTCAGGCTCTGCCGCCCGCCCCCCACACTGCTGGCTCCGCCTCTGCCAGGCTTTCCCACCTCTGCCGGGGCCGGCCGGGCTCCAGCTTGGCTTGGGGCTGCCGCGGGCTCTCACTTCCGTGTTGGCAGCTTTTTCGAATTTTGTTAATGTATTAGCCGCCCCGGAATATTGGCCGCACTTCCGGGTTTCCACCAAAATTTTGGTCAAATTGGTACGGCTTGTATTCGTGTAATTACTGTACTGTAATTAAATCACAGAAGCGGATCGGCATTCTAATCTAAATATGAATCATTAAATCTAGGCTGTTATTCTTCAAAATAGGCTGATAGAAATTGAATAAAAATAGAATAAAAGAAACTGACTTAAACAGTATATCTTATTTGGGGGGTGAATATTTAGCTTTGGTGATGGGTATAGAATTAGAGATATCAATTTAGCCATAAAGAATGAATGCTTTCTTTCGCCTAGATTATGCCAAATTGCAATAAATTTTTCTTTTTATGGCTTATACAGGCAATGTTTCCCATAATCTTGCCTGTGTGCAAGTGGATACCAGTAATTTCACGATTATAACCTTCACCTGAGTATAAGCTGCACGTTCAACACAGAGTGTGATAAAAGGTATCTATTCTATCACCATCTGTTGAGGGTGGGGGCAGTGATCCTTATCTCAAAGGCAGATATTCTGTTAATGGGCCATCCATTGAAACCAGACAGGGCATTGTTCTTTATCTTTTCACAACCCATCCTGTTGTAACCCAATACCCTACTGCTTTAAGAATGGTACATCCCTTTAACCCTGTAACCCCTGCAAGACCAATGGACTGACCCCTGCGATGGGATTGGTCTGAAGCCAAGGCTGACCCCTCCCCTTTCCTGACCCATAGAAAACCCTGAGCCCACGTGTAGACTCTCTCTCTTTATCCCCATCTCCTGCTCTGACCACATGGAAGCCTAAGAATAAAGCAGAGTACCAACCCTGCGAGAAAGAGCCTCTAATATCTTTCTGTTCTACATGAAACAGCATCCCAGGCCGGCTCTGCAGGTATTTGGGGAGCAGGCCAGGCCCCAGGGTGCAGTTTCACCATCCTTCCTCCAGCGAGTCGTTTTCTGCTAATTGAGTCCCACTGTGTGTGACTGATAAAATTACTTCATCCCATTGGAAGTTGCTCCAGCCAGGGGGAAGAGCCCAACATTTCTTACCCAGATAAAAACAGAGGTTTTGGGACACTAAGGGAGCCCCTTTCTTCACTGGACTCCAGAGGAAAACCGGATTTCTGCACATCACCACTGGACCTCCAGAGGGAAACTGCACCTTCTGCAGGAGCACTGCTTCAACTGAATCACATCTGTCCCTGCAGGAGGATGCAGCCACCATTTAATGGGATTGCTGCCAACACCCTGCCTGACAGGGTGTCAGGTTGTACTCTGGCTTTGTCAGGGTTTGGAGTTTGTTTCTTTGTAGTACTGTATTTCTCTTTTAATTTCCCTGGAAAAGAACTGTTATTCCTAATTCCCATATTTTTGCCTGAAAGCCCCTTGATTTCAAAATTCTAATAATTTGGAGGGAGGGGGTTTGCATTCTCCATTTCAAAGAGATGCTCCTGCGTTTCTGAGCAGACACCTGTCCTCCAAACTAAAACAGCAAATTTTCATTCTTTGTCCATATATAAGCCACACCTGATTAAAAACTGCACTTTGGGTTTGGACCAAAATTTTAGTCAAAATGGTATGGCTTATAATCGTGAAATTACTGTACTCAAAAATATACATATTTTTCAAGGGGACAGATGGGTCATACTAAGTTTTCCTTTCCTAGAATCATGTAAAGTAGTAGCAATGCTAGTTGTGTGAAAGCTAATAGAAGTTATTATGTAGAGAGATACTCAATCTATATGATGACAAAGTAAAAAATGCCTTCATAGAGCATTAAGAGGGCACCTCCATGTGTACTTCTCCTTTTCAACTGCATTTTTAAGCAACAATTGGTATCCCACATATTATCCTGTGGTTTTGCTGAAATACCACTTGGATTTGGGAAGATGATAATTCCAGGACTGGACAACAGGTTGGGTTCAATAATTGGAGGAAAAAATATCAATACGCATGAAAAACATAGAAAGAAATGTAGAGTGCTGCAGGTGGGTAACAAGGTGGATCTCTTGTCCCATCTGCTCTGTCCCATCAGAGCATTCAATAGATGCTCTGTGGCCCTGAAAACTGTTACCTGCTAAGAGACAGAGTGCAGAAGTATAGAGTATATAAGTACAGAAATTTGAATTATTCTATTACCACTTACCAAATTAGAAAAAAGTAGATAAGCTTAAAAATACATTTCATCTAACAAGTATTTTGTTTCTTTAATGTGTGGATGACTCTGTGGCGGAGATTTTAGCATTACTGATTGGAATACTTTAGGATGGAGTTGTCATGGGAATTCTCAGAAACAAATTTAGTGCCTTGATTTCCTGTGCTATGCATAGGAAGATGTTTGCATTTGAAAGTTGATTTACGAAAAAAACAATTTTAGTGTGAGGTTTTTTCATTGATGCAGGGAGATAAGAGATTATTCTTCTTGCAGAGCACAGTTCTTGGAGTTGCAACAGAAATCTTGCGATGTTGCGTACTGGAGTGAATGAAGAATGTTGTACATCACTGTTAAAGCCCAGAACAATGAGCGCAGGACTACACAAAGTAGAAAAAGAAGAAAAAATGCTGAAGAGTGTTAGTCGCCTTTCTTAGGGAGCATGAATATCCTCACTTCATTTCCCCTGCATGCAGTGTTGGACAGTTAAAGAGCTTAATTTAGAAAGTCCATGAGTGTAATTGAACTTTTCCTTTGAAAAGTTACCCATGGAATATGTTGCTACCTCTTTCAAGGCCTTGTTCATGAGCCCATAATATCTTTTGCCCCAGTAGGAGGTTTTGAAGTTGTCCCATTATGAAGGAAATAATTTAATATTCCTTAACTAATAGTAGGGTTGGACTAACATAAGAACAAAGGTCTGCGTGACAGAAGACCTGCAGTAGAAACCTCTGCCATTTACTCTTATCCTTGCTATTTATTCTTATCCTTTGGGATATACATTTGTTGAGATGGAACTTGTCATTCTGAGAGAGCTTATGCATGAGGCATGAGTCAACAAAAGACACTGGTTTTTGCGGTAGCAGGATGGAGACTGAGTGAAGAGAAGCTGAAACATTTTTTAATGCATTCTGAGAACAACTCCCAAGTACCAGTAGTAATTTCAATACACAAAATAAATTCCTCTATGTGTTAATCTCTTATGCTACAGAGCAGGAAGATTTGTTTTAAATAACTGCAACCTGGACATGGGTACCAGGAGCAAAAGCTAAATAATCATCTTTCAAGAGCCTTTAAGAATGTTCTGTACTCAAGGTATATCACAATTTACCATACTTAATTCAATCTAATCTGCCATGTTTACATGGTTTGCATCTTAACCCAGTTTATATCAAGAACATTTTCCAAGGTTTTTCTACATTGTAGCCAAAATGTCTCTTAGCTCAATGGACCCTTGTTAGCATTCTTATTTGTAGACACAGAACCGAGGAAAAGTTCATGAAAACTGTTGTTATATACTCCTGAAGTACCTTCATAAACTCATGTTATAAAGTATTTTCGTTTGTCCTTTCCCACTACATATTTGTCTCCTTTTCAAAGCACTGTCATCTATTTGAAGATTCTTCAACTTTTGGAAGTGAAAGAATAGTAGGAATAAGTGGTTTTATCATTGTTGCTCTCAATTATCACACTTAATTTATCTTTTTTTTAAAGCTGTACTTCACCTAAATTCTCTGTGAAGAGAAACCTTGTTGTGTTTGAGTGCAGACAATATGGACAATATCTAGATCAATTAAAAAAAAAAGATATACAGTAGCTTTTAACTCTCTCTTGCAATTTCCATAATTTTTTTCAGGGAAGAAAATATAGTTTTAATGCAGTGAAATTGACAAAAAACACTGGGGGACTGCAAGGGTGGGAGTGAGGAAGTGATATTTTCCTTCCATGGAAGGAAATTTCTGTCAATGAGGAAAAGGTCATCATCCCAGACTTGCTGTGCGCAGGAAGCATTGCAGAGTTTTGCACAGTTTTTAGTTTTTATGAACTTCTGTCCTTCTTTTTTTTTGGGCCTGAGGAACTTGAGACAGACTCTGGAAAGATTAAGAGACACATAGCAAGAGTTCGGAATAGACTGCCTTCTGCTAAGGTGGTTCATTCCAGATTGAACAGTGGAATCATTATTTAATTGTAAAAGAGAGAACAGAGACCAAGTCAGTCTTCTCTTGCAATTGAGAGAACCTCACATTTATGTTTTCCTGGGAAGCAAGCAAATCAAACAAACAAGCAAAACATAAAGTAGGAAAATAGAAAACTAAATGAGAAAATAATTTAGGTGTGAGTATTTTGGGAACTAAGGAAAACAAAAATATGGGTTATTTATGTGTATTGCATAATTTAAAAATACATTACAGAAAAAAAGGACAGCCTTTTAAAACTTTAAAATATATAAAAATGAACCATATCTTCATAGTAAAACATATCAAATTAATGTATTATTATTTTCATTTCAGCTGTGACCCTTTTCCCTTGTGAAATTAAACTATAATAAAGAAGAAGCTAATATGTCATCGTACAGGTTTGTTACTACCTTCTAAGTTAAGATTATTTGTAGGGATTTTCTGTCCTCCGCATTGGAATCAGAGAGATTGATTCTGTTCTCACAATCATAAATGAGGATAGCATTTGGCCTCCCACTTCATCTGTCACACTGACACTTAAATAGTAGTATTTTATGCTGAGTAGACCTGGAATGAATTTTCCTACAGGCAGAGTTTTTAAAGTAAACAGCAAAGACAGAACTGTGCAAAGAACAGAGGAATCTCATGATCAGGAAGGATGAACAACAGTCACTGGAACAGATGTTGCTTTACAGACAATAAATGTCAGTGCTATTAGAGACCATCAAGACAGAAGAAGGCAATGCAGACAAGGTGATGCATGATAAGGAGAAACAGAACTGAGGAAGCGACATTCTTAAAATATCTATCAGAAATTTGAGTACCAGGATATAAAATATTTCATGGTATCAGGGCTATAAGTCAAGGATCTCTCATCTGCCTTTACATGTAGGTTTCTTATTTCAAATGCTTCCCTTTTTTGTTTATTAAAAACGGTACTTTTCTCATAATAGTGTCAGCCATAAGAGTAATGTAAGCAAAACTCTAGGTGAAGACTTATTACAAAACAAAACTTCCTCTCACTCTATCATTTCAATTGTCTCTGATAAATTTCTCAAACAGATACAGGATAAAACCAGACATGTTGCTTTGATTTATTTTCACATTTGTCCTCATCATACCTATGCTACATTTGGCTTCTAATTTCTACTGATCTTCAACAGGTCGCATGTTTTTTCTTGGTGTAAAGTGCTGTGAATAGGATGCTGCAAATCAAAGTCCTGTGAAGAAGTAGTGCTCTTGATTCCCTGCAGCGTTCAAGGTCAGCAGCAGATGTGGCCTGAAGTTCTGCTCCTTGAGTATTGACCTTCACTGAGTGGTTCTCTAACGACTTGGGAGGGACATCATAATTAGATAAAAACCTTGTCTATCTTTGTTAAAGGGTACCAGAATAAATTCTCTGCATGTTTGATGAGAAGTGAAGTGATTGTTTTCCCCACTTCAAATACTTCAACATGCCTTTTCATTAATGTTTTATTACTTGCACACTGAATTCTGATGCTTTTGAGAGTCTCTAAGAAAAAAGATTAAAAAAAAACCTCTCCCCTTACAAAATTGAATCTTTTGATGGAAATTCTCTCAAAAATAGTCATATTTTGTGTATGCACACATTGAACACTCATTTGAAAAAAGTGGCAGTTTACCTGAGGAAAGTAATTAAAAATCAGTATTTTAAGTAAACCCCAGTCACAGATTACTTCAAGCTTTCAACACAATAGGTCATGTAATGTAATCAAAGCTAAAGTGAATTAAATGCTTTCACTCTTTAAATTGTTCGATAAACCTGTTGAGTTACAGATGAGCTTTTGAAGAAGGGAGGATAAAATATTTATTCTGTTGCAGCTGAAATGACAAACATCCTGCTGCTCATTTTATTTTAGTAAAAAGATTACTAAAACAATTTAGCTCCAGAACACTTTGCTGCAGGCACTTATCAGGCAGATCTTTTGCACAGCATGTTATCAGAAGAGCAAGAGGTGAGATGTTAAGTAAAAAGCAGGAAAATGCCAGTGGCATTATCAAATTGGAGAAGAATGCAATTCTTTAGAGGGTGAAATTTAGTAAAAAGACCTAGCCATAGTGGTCTCTCAATAGTCAAAATCAGTCACTAGGAGTCACTTTCAATTAATGTGGCTCTTCATGTGCACTCCCTGTATTCCTGGTTTTTTTGTGTCTGATTAATACATCGCTGGGCCAAAACCAGCAAGATTCCTTTTATAACCTATTCTTGATCAATCTGGTATTACATACACCTTAATGTGCCATTTTTACCATCTTGAAAATGCTGAAATGTATTAAAAATTCCCAAACTTTTGCTAGTCAAGATATTGCAAGTTCTTCGGGTTATTAAAAACAGGAATAACCTTTAAGTATTAATAAAAGATGTCTTCAGGGTGGTTACTGTAAAATGCACAGAGCAAAACAAACACTTCAATACTCACCCTTCATTGTTAATACAGGTATTCTTCCCCCATAAGGTCTGTAGGAGACCAAATTTCAAGGGGCTGACTCAGGCCTGTTGCTTTACTGCTCTGTTCCACAGGGAGCCTAGATTGTTATGCGTCACAATTTCTAGCTCTCATGTCTAGGTCCATAACCATATCTTGTGTTTTTGCTTAAAAGTAAGCAACCAACTTGAAGAAAATAGCAAAAGCCATTTCCAGCTCTTCCTAGGACCAAGTTTGTTTGGTGTGCATTCATTGCTTCTTGTACTTTCTGGTCATAGCTGGTATTGGCATATTTTAATGGCTTGAAAAAAATTAAATTTCAATAGTATATGCATTACAGATTTTTAGACAATGATGATAGATTAGCAGGAACTATACAAACTCTAAAAGCAGATCAAGTAACAAAACCTAATACATTTTCATTATTTAAACTTCTGTTTATTTTTGCTGTGGTTTTTATATCTTTAATAATAATTAAAGAAAGAAAACTACAGTAAATTCACGAATACCAGCCGCACTGAGTATAAGCCGCATCTCTGGATGTTGGCAAATATTTCGGTTTTTGTCCATAAATAAGCCGCACCTGAATATAAGCCGCTCTGTCGTTCGCAGCGAGGACCTGCGTGCAATTAGTAACAGAACCGCGGGAGGGCGGGGTTTACTGGTTGAGCTAAGGCTGTGCAGGCTCGGCCCGCTAGGGGCTGCTGACGGAGCCAGGTGGCCCAGGCCGGTGCTGCCGCTCGGGGCCACCCGCCACTGCCACTGGGCTCGGTCACCCCGGGTCGGCGCTGCCCCGCGGTGGCAGGCAGGGACGGAGCTTCCCCCACTCCTACGGCAGCGGCGGCGGGTGGGGACGGAGCTTTCCCGTGCCCGTGGTGCGGACAAAGCAGCCCGCCTCCTCCCCGAGACGCAGCAATGGCTGCGTGGGGCTCCCGTCGGCTCCCCGAGACGCGGCAATGGCGGCGCGGGGCTCCCGTCAGCTCCCGGAGCCGTGGCAATGGCGCCACCCCCCCCACCCCCCCCCCGTCCTCCCTGGGCCGCGGCAATGGTGGTACAGGGCCTCCCCGCCCTCCCCGCCCCCCCCCCCCCCCCCCGAACTGCAGCAATGGCGGCAGATGAGGGAAGAAGAGAGCTCTCCCGCCTCTCTCCCCGCCCCCCGTGCTGCCTGCAGGGAGCCAGGGCAACACAGTAACACTGTAACAATCGCTGAATGCCGGCTTTTACTGACAGGTGCTTGGCTCGGCGCCCTGGCTGGCACGTCTGGGGTTGTAAATGTCAGAAAATTATTCACATATTAGCCGCCCCCGACTATTAGCCGCACTTCTGGGTTTCTACCAAAATTTTTGTCAAATTACTGCGGCTTGTATTCGTGAAATTACTGTAATTGTCCAACATTTCCTACAATAAACTTAAATTATTTTACCAAGACATCCCATACTATAAATACTCTGTTTTACTTTAAAATGCTTTATAAAACAAAAAGGGGGAGAGTGAATGTAAAAGTAGATTTTAACAAGATGAGTTGCAGAAATCTTAATCAACAAGCATATTCACTGTTTTATAGTCCACCATCATAGACAGATTTATTCAAGTTAAAATTTGTATTAATTTTCTCTGTGTGTCATAAACAGATATATTAATGTCACTGATCAATGAGAAAGCAGGTAAAGGTTGTGAAACATAATGCCTTTACTCTGCAATATTGAACTGAGACTGCCTGGAGAAAAAAGATGGATTATTTCTACATCAAGCTTAAATAAAGAAATGTGGAGCTCCTTCAGGTTGCCTGTGGCTGCAGTTTTATCAGCTTCACAATGTGACCACAATCATATACTCTAACTCTCTGACCTTTAATAGCTGAAATAAGAATGAAAGTACAGTAAGCATTCTTGACCTAGGATTTCACTTAGCTTGACGAATACTGTGTGTTAAGGGTAGTCTTGTGCTATAGAGTAAGATACTGATATTTTATAACTGGTGATTTGAAAAAAATTACACTGATAAGATGGCAATAATTCTAAAAATCCTATTTTCCAGGAGTGCTGATATAAATTTGCTATAAAACTTTCTCTTTACAACCACATTGATGTGGTAAGCTTAAATTATGCAGTCGGACTATAATTTATGGTACTGGAAATTATTTGATTAATCATTGGCCCTTTTCATTATCTGATTCTTGGATTTATTTGGTACCATTTCCCACCAAAACAAATCCAAAATACTGAGAAGACATGTGTATATGTTAGCAAAGAACAACAAAGTATACCAGCAAAGAACATCAGAGATAAAAATCCAAACCAAACAAAAATTCAACCCAAAAATTAAAAGAAAGAAAAAGCATCTTCAGCATCTATGGTTTCATTATTAATCATCAGTATCTTATGAGAAACAAAGAATTTTATCTTTTACATTTGTAGTCCAAGTAAAGTATTATAGCATCGAGAAAATGTGTCTTTTCAAGGAAATCCTAATAATTAGTGTAATTTTTTTACTTGGTTAACACTAAAAATATGTGTCATAGTATCCAGTTTCAAATACAAATATTATTAAAAAACCAAATCTACCTTAGTATTTTGAGATTAGTTAAATATCAAAATTCTCAAGTACATGAGAAATATTACCTACTTTGGTTATTTACAATATATATATTGATCCTAAAATAACTTTTTTTTTTTTTTTTTTAACAAAAGTGCTAAAAGTACTGTGTTTTCCCCTGCTTAGACTGAAGGCAAGTATGAAATAATGCTATTGAGACAAAAATGCTTTAAATTTCTGGTGTTGTATAATTTTGGTATCTATACCGCAGTACATAATTAATGTTGTCTTTTGAAACTTAATGTAAAAGTGCTTAGGCAATCAAATTGTAACAGTTAACATACTTTACAGGAAAAATTGGCCTCTGTTATATGAAATGTTTGTAATCTTCTATCCTATGTTGATTTTTTTTGCAATATACTTCTTTTATATATTCCCAAAACAGACTCAACAAAACCCATTAGGAAACTAGTCACAGAAAACACTTTAAAATATCTTTTATCTTTTTCATCCTTACCTGGATATTTCTCAAAAAAAACCCCCAAAAAACAACAGAATTTAAGAATTCAGATTTGATAGATCTTTGCAGATTGCTTTATTGAATTTACTCATACAAGAGGAGTCTGCCAAAGATCTTACATCCACATTTCTGTTTCCTTCTTGGTGAAATGACTTAGCTATGCTAAAGATAGTATCTTTATTTAGACCAATTCTAAACCGTGTAAGGCCATGGAGGTGAAAAATTGACTAGTCAATAGGAAGAAAATAAAACCACTAACAATTTTATGAAGTTTTTTTAAATTACCTAAGTAAATTGGATAGCTACACAGGAAATGACTGCAGGCTCAGAACACAATCTTTAGCATTTACTTGCGTAAGCATCTCACAAGGAACATGGTAAATAGCTTTGCAGTGCAGTTCTCTATGCTCTGCTCTCCATAGACTGTTTTCCTGTTGACTTACTGATATTGATGAGGTAGTTTTCAGGCTCTACTGAAAGTAGGGGTGCTGTCCCACATCCATGTGAATCAATTTGTTAAGAGCAAATTCCAAAATCAGCAAATTTTTAGCCTGTGACAACATACAGAACTATAAATTTCTTTATGTCTTTAAGATATCAGTAGTATTTTTAAAAATTTGTTTAAGTGGATAAATTGGTAGCATTGGTGTTCTTCATTCATTTTGATTGTCCATGAGCTGTAATTCTTGTAGGTTTTTTAGGTCTTTCTCTAAATGCTTTTTGTAAACAGACTTACTTGTTTAAAGTTTTGTGTAAGAAACCAGAATATAATTTAAGTAATAACTTAAACAAAATAAAATACGTAAGTCTTAAAAAATGAAACTGCACAAGGCTGACGTGGTATTTTAGAATGCTAATTCATAGATGTCACAGCACCACTGAACATTCCCCAGCAGTTTTCTACTTTGGTTCAGACTGTGAATTTTATACAAAATTAATCGGGAAAAGTTTAACAGCAGAAAGATATTTTTCTGTCTTTGACAATCAAAAATATATAGCTGTGATTCACAACCCACTGATCAGAGATGCCCAAGCCAGTTCTGAACCCACAGAACAGTGGCCCCAGCACACTGACACAGAGTCAAACATCACATTGCTCTCTGTGAGGTGCTCAACCCTGATGAGAAACTATTACAAGTAGGATGAAAATTTAAAACTGAGAAATCATCCACTGAGTTTATCATGATTCTATAGCTGTGATTTGACTTACGACATATACTTACGACATATACTTATCAGCAAATCTTTTCTTAAATTCACAAGGTGTGTTAGAATTGCACACAGGTTTCATAAAAAACACCAAGATTTTGTGTGCTGTGCATTGAAGTTTTCCAAAATATTCCAGCCAAATAGCCAGAGAGGAACATAGAAAACAACTTGCAGTAGCAGTTTTACTGCTGTTTGTCTGTTGGCTTTGTTGTTGCAGTTGTTATTTATCTGTTACTTTGTTAACATTGGTAAAGCAGTAGAAGTGATATACTCGATTTATAACTGAGCAGCAGCAGTACACAAAACCCACAAGACTGGATGATTAAATGCATTCTCTTTGTTAGATTGATTTCCCAAAAGACTCTGCACAATCTTGAATGCAATACCCTCTGTCCATGTATATTTAGTATTTTTAGAGAGAAATTTTCCATGTTACCCAGTTCTCATTAGCTATTGAAGACACAGAAAAGAGTGATATATTGATCAATAAATAGGAAAAAAGTTCACATAGAAAACATTATAGATGTAGTAGACTGTCTGCCAAACAATCATATGTATAAATGATTCATCAGTTTTTCCTTTTTTTCTTTTCTATTTTTTTCCATTTTAGGTTTCCTAACAAACAATACTAAGCCTGCAGAAAAGCAAAAGACAGACGTTTGAGCTTGCACTCTAAAAAAATCTAATGTTCCAGGTTAATAGCTTGAGCTATGTTTGTGAGAGAAAATTGAAGCCATTCTTTCACTTGGTTTTGATACAGACTGCAAAAGGGAAGGTATTATAAACAATGAACAATCCAGTCCTCCAACGCATTGCAATTTCAACTCAGAATTTCAACGTGACCTTAAATAAAGCCCACTATTCACTGGTTGTAGAAAACTGTAATGATGTTGGTAAGAAGACATCAAAGACAGTTAAGCCTGCTTTGGTAATAATGAAAGGGAAGTATTGATACAACTTTTCAAAAGCCACATTCTTCAACAGACCTGGCTAAGAACTGACAGCAGCTGGAATTTAATCTGTTTCTTCTTTAGTGAAACAATACTTGCAGGATGGGAAGTGTCAAGCGGAGGGGGAGAGCTCTCATTTTCTGAGACCTTCAAGGTTGCTTTGGCAATTCTTGAAATCCCTGTTCCTTCAGCCCAGCATCAATCATATCATCTTATTGGAGGTGACACTGTTTCCCAGACACTAGGAGTTTGAACTCTTCTGCCTCCTAAAAATACATCAATTTGTCATACTTTTAATTGTCTCCTCACTAAATGACTCTGCCTAGTTCAACATAGAGGCCAAACCTCATTTAAAGCAAAATGTGCACGTGTATGTGTATGTGTGTGTACACGTACATATAAAGTTCTATCCAAACTATTAGACAAAGAAATAAACAAAAAGCCATTACCAAAAAAAAATCTCTGCAAAGCACATTATGTAAGAATTTCTGTAGCTCTGACTTGGAAAAATTACAAGCTTTTCTTACATTCAGGCTATTTTGCCTTTGAAATGGCAAGTTGAACTCAAACTTATGCAGCATGGTTTAAACCTATTCTTCACTTTAACCTAGATAAAACTGTGTTCATGGAAAACAATTCTTTCTCTTCCTTACTGAATCTAGATGCATCTCTCTTGGTGTTTGACATGGATGTTTGTTCTCCACTCGTTTGAAGTATGTTTAGAGTTGGCACACAAATATTTATGTTTACATGAGTGTTAATAAGAACATTTTGTGTAAATCTCACACATGCACACGAAATATTTTTCTGAATGTGCCTTCTGCAGAAAGGAAAGAAACTCTAACATTTTCAGAGAATCTTAGCCTACCTAAAGGGAGTTTTAGTTTTACAAAATCCTTTTCCATATTAAAGGGAAAAAACCCTAGAAATTCAGCTGAATAGTACAATAAAAATTTTGTTACATTGTTTTGTTTAGATTTATAGCTACGAAGTGTTCTACCCTTGAGCTCTAGACATCTTTTAATGTAACTTAAAAAGCAAAATTCTGTTTGTTCTTTGTTTATTGCTTTTATAAGATAACAACCCTAAAGCAAAAGAAATAAAATGGCTGTACACTAAGTTTTCCAACTTGTTCGCTTAATATCAGTCACTCATCTCTGTTTAGCATGAACTGTGCTCCATAACTCTGGCTAATTTCATAGACTCATCAATTGAGTCAGGTTGGAAGGGTCCACAGTGGGTCATCAACCTCCCTGCTCAGGCAGGGTCATCTCGGAGCAAATTGAACAGGATTGTGTCTGGATGATTCTTGAACATCTGCAGTGAGGGAGAGTCAACAACCTCTATGAGCAATTCTTTCCAGTGCACAGTTACATACACAGCAAAAAGTTCTTCTTTGTATTCAGGTGGAACTGCCCATGCATCAGTTTCTGCCTCTTTCTTTATATCCGAATCACTATTTAAATACTTATCATAGTTGGAACTAATTTAAATAATGTCATGGTTGTTGCAGCTCCATCAAATCTAGAACAAAGCAAAGTTCCTCGAAAAACAACTGCATTACTCTGAATTCTTACCCTGTTTACCTTGTCATCACTACAAATAAATCAAAAAAGGGCTGCCCAGAATGGCCTTGAAGCTGTTGTTTCTGCTACTGGAGAGAGCTTCAGCCCCACTTATCAAAAGGGGTAGTCAGTGTATGCAAACCTGCGTTAGTTCAGGCACTGCAGCCCTCACTTTTTATCACATCCCCCACCACATTGCTGCTGTAGCTACAAGGGTCTGTTTTAATAGAGAAACTGTTATTCTGCATGTTTAATAAATTTTGGAGTAAAGAAATCTCATTGTTTCATTTTCAGAAGGCCTTTCTACTGACTCTGAGAAAACCTTCTGCTTTCTACATCCTTTTCCAAGGCAGAGGTTTTCAAATCTAGGGACATCCCTTACATCTACTCCATTTTCAGCTCCTTAACTCTTAGCTTGTGTACTGTAATAATTTAAATGCATTCTAAAACATAAACCATTATAAAACATTTGAAACTCCTCTGATAATATACATTTATATATTACCCCAGCTGTTCAAGGTCATGTTGGATGGAGCTCTGAGCATCCTGGTCTAGTGAAAGATGTCCTTGCCAGAAGTAAGGGGCTTGAAATTAGATAATATCTATGGTCCCTTGCAATCCAGGTCATTCTATGAAAATTGAAAACAAAGGTAAGAAAAAGTTACAGTAATTTCACGATTATAAGCCACACCATTTTGACTAAAATTTTGGTCCAAACTCGAAGTGCGTCTTATAATCAGGTGCGGCTTATATATAGACAAAGCACAAAAAGTTGCTGTTTTAGTTTGGAGGACAGGTGTCTGATAAGAAAGGCAGGAGCCTCTCTTTGAAATGGAGACTGTAAACCCCCACCCTCCTAATTATTATAATTTTGAAATCAAGCGGCTCTCAGGCAAAAATATGGGAATTAGGAATAACAGTTCTTTTCTAGGGAAATTAAAAGAGAAATACAGTACTACAAAGAAACAAACTCCAAACCCTGACAAAGTCAGAGTACAACCTGACACCCTGTCAGTCAGGCAGGGTGTTGGTAGCAGTCCCATTAAATGGTGGTTGCAGTCCTCTTGCAGTGACAGATGTGATTCAGTTGAAGCAGTGCTCCTGTACAAGGTGCAGTTTCCCTCCAGAGATCCAGTGGTGATGTGCAGAAATCTGGTTTTCCTCTGGAGTCCAGTGGAGAAAGGGGCTCCCTTAGTGTCCCAAAACCTCTGTTTTCATCTGGGTAAGAAATGTTGGGCTCTTCCCCCTGGCTGAAGCAACTTCCAATGGGATGAAGTAATTTTATCAGTCCCACAGTGGGACTCAATGGGCCATTAGCAGAAAATGACTCGCTGGAGGAAGGATGGGTTGTGAAAAGATAAAGAACAATGCCCCACCTGGTTTCAATGGATGGCCCATTAGCAGAATATCTCCCGTAGAGATAAGGATCACTGCCCCCACCCTCAACAGATGGTGATAGAATAGATACCTTTTATCACACTCTGTATTGTAACGTGCGGCCTATAATCAGGTGCGATTTATAGTCTTGAAGTTACTGTAATCTGACATGACTTATTCTTCAGCAGATAAGTATCTCCAGTTTGTTATATAAATTTCCTAATTTTTTTTTCTGTTTACTAGATAGTCATAGCAGGAATAGTTGAATATGACAGCTTCATAGGACATATGCTAAGAAGAATTTCTTAATCTGGATAGAGTTAAAGCTGTGCTTGAAATCAATTCACTAGTGAAGTGATTACCCCACCAGCTAACTTCTCTTTCTGCTACTATCAATATGGGTACTGCCCACTCTTTAATCCTGACCCATAAATTCTCCGTCAGTTTATAAGTAGTTTTCTGTTCCCTGAGAAAGAAACCAAAAGTTCTCATCTTAGTCATCTTTTATTATTTGTTAATACTATTTCAATAACAATCAGTGAGAATAATAAAATAACAACTATGCGTGGTTAGGTTTCTAGAATAAGGAAGAAAATTTAAGCATTAGGAATTGTCATATTGGATAATCCTATCAGCATTACATGATGAAGAGTTGTTTATTTTATGTTCATTGTCATAAAGAAGGTCATGTAAGGATCAGATCAATACAATGACTCTACACTGGAAAACACCCTGTCTTGGAGGATTGAATGTTTTCTGTGCCTGTGAGTATCTACATATAGTCTGTGGAAGTCTTACTATCTATAAGTGAAAATAATTTGTTGTGTTGTTTTGGTGTCTTTTATTTTCTTTTCTCAATTTTTTTCAACATTAGCACCAACAAAAATTAGTTGTACAGGATGAGAGAGGGGAAAAAGATTATTAAATTTCAAAGACTCAACAGTTATTTATGTCCATGCAAACACTTTCATTTCTTTTTCTATGACTGTCCAGAAAATTACTAGTAAAAAAATCACAGCTAGAAATTTCAGTTCTTTACAAACTGGAATTCAAAACAAGATTTCATACCAAAGAATCAGATAATCACAAATTCATCAGAGTTGAAAGAGACCTTCAAGACCATCTAGTCCCACCACCTACCCAGCACCATCCTAATCAGCCCTATACTGTATCCTCGAGTGCCACAAAATGCCTTTTGAACACCTCCAGAAATATTGCATATATTAATTGATATCTTATATATTAATATCTCATATTAATTATTAAAGTGTCTGATAGCCAATATTTCACAATGTAGATAGTTTCTAGTATAATGGTATAAAAATGACTAATTGCATTGATTTAGAGGCTTCTTCTTTTTGACAGAAAGTAATAAAAAATACTGAGAAGGAAACAAATTAACTGAAATATTTCTAATAATCTGTTACCAATATACTAGTTCAAACAGCACCATTCCTAGAAATAAACATCCTATACATTTTTACTTTTTTTTGTTTTGTTTTTAAATGAAAAAGTACATATCTACTTGTCAAAGAGGGATTTTTTTTTTACAATGACGAAGAAAGCAATCGATTGGAATGATGGAATGATGGAATGTATTTTGTCTTTTCTATACAAAATAATTTTTCCTTCCCTCTCAACTCTAATGCCTTCTTTACCTTTTCCATGAAAAAAAAATAAAAAAAAAAATATTACTGTTAGGATAAATTCAACATAATTTTAATTCCCAAGTTCAAATTGAGAGAGATGTTCTATTTAAGCTCATGAGTATTTAACTAACTCATTAATTTCCCTCGTAAAGCATTTTTATGACTACAAATCATAAGTGATCTGTAAACTCTATGTTTTATGTTTTCTTTCCATTGAAGTCCTAAGACACTTTTGGTACATGAGTGATTAAAGGGAATTTTTAATATTTAACACATTTTGAGACTGTGTGGCATTCACACACTTAAAGTACTAGCTGATATTTTATTCATTACACAACTTAGCAAGGAGTAGTGAAAATTGTTAGTGTTTATTGAGTGCTTTAAAACAGACAAACTGGTATTACTTAAGGACTTTCTGATCTGTGTAGTAGTAGTAATGTGCAAATATGACTTTTGATGAATTGGTTTTATTAGGATAAATGGAAGCACGGGTCCCTTAGTTACATTTCAGCAGTCAAATTCATATTTTGCTTTTTCTACCATAGACTTCCTTATGGTTATCCTTATGTAAAGATGGACAAGTCTTTTTTATTCTGCTCTCAAACCAGACCCTGATATTATGGGTAACCTTATCAAACTATTGGAAGTTACAGTTCTTTATCACTTACTTTGAGAAGGTTTAGAAGGTTTAGAATGTTTCCTTTTATTGCCTTGCTCAAAGATTTTTTCATCATATACAACATATAAGTTCCAGTTTTTGTTCAGTTTTTACATATTGCAGATAAAAAACCCTCTAAAAACAGCTAGACAGGATGTCTCTTCTCAATATCTCAAGTTTCTCAATAAATCCATGTCTCATGTAATGAATAATCATAATGAAATAAAATTATTTCATTCCATTTCTAAGAAAATTGTACTCTTCTGAATGATTATGGAATGGGATTACACTTTCTAGTAAGGTCAGCTCAATAGTTTTTTGCAGATGATTTTCACTTTTACATAATGATTATAGAAAACATGTACGAGCTGGGTTATGCGCTGATAAGTGGGGGCAGCACAGAACCAAATCCACTTAAATCTATCTAAATTCACATATTCTATTATGATGTTAGAGGAAGTAGTGTTGAATGGAACATAAGTGAGAGGAAAATGCTTTTCTGAATATTTGTCCCATAACGATCCTCATTATACCTTCAGGGATGGGAAAAAGGTTGCCTAACTTTTTGAAGAATTCTTCCTTGAACTTTTATATGACCTAGGACCTAAGACTGGTACAGTCTAACCTAAAGTTCTGCCAGTTGTAACCTCTGTGTGATCCTTGAATGAAATCTACAATTGCACTATCTTCATATCACCAAACACACTACCCCAAGTTCTGGAGCTTTATAATAATCCTAACATTTTCTATCTAGACTTTAATCTTCCCAGCAGAAGAGATATGGAACACTGAGATATGGAAAGGAAAGGCTTAAGGGGATATGCTCTAAAACTATGGAACATCCAGAGGTACAAAAGGAGGAGATGGTAGAAGTGTTCATGTGTAAAAATACGCTTATATGTACACATCAGTTAAAATTTAGATTTTTAGAAGGGAAAGGTATCTATGGTCATAGATATCAAAGCTTTAAAGAGAATAGGTGGTCATTCAAACTTCCAAGAATACCTGAAATCAATTTTGACTTTAATGTACGAAAAAAACTTACATAGAAGTTACAATAAAAGCTGCAATTCTCTACCTCCTATTTTAATGTCCGTATCTTAATTTTCTTCTTATCAAATGAAATGACAATCTCTTTAGCTTTTTATTTTTAGTATAGCATAAAATAAAAACTGGTACCACACACATGCCACACACAGTAATGTGTCATTCAGTCAAAATAAATTGTACAATTTATTTTTGTATCTTCTACCCAAATTTATTAGTAAAAGAACAGAAAAAAAGAAGTCTTTCACAAGTGGCATAAAGCAAATAATCACACTTAAGCAAAGCCTTTATCCAATACCATTAAGTTCCAATTACTTCTGTTTTGAATAAGTAGATAGACCAAAATTTCCCAGATGTTGAAAGATGGAGAAGTTCTACTCTTGCTGTGTATAACATATGTGTCTGTCTCCTCATATGCATGGACTTACTGTATGTTTTTCCAAATTCCTTTCTGCTATTATAAATAATTTTGTTATTTCTTGCTAAAGGAAAAAGTAAAGGCCAATAATAACAAGGTGCTGAGCTTATGAAATTAAAAACTAGTCTGTAGGGTTGCTCCTCAGCCTGTTATAATCTTTGTTCTTAAATTTAGCCAAACATCTTATTTCAATTTTATCAGATTTCTCAATGGATAATGGTCTAAATGCCTCTTGGATGTGCTGATAGATTGCACATCTGTTCTCAGACGTTCCTGATTTGTGGCAGCCACTTATTTGGGTGTTGGTTCTGGTGTGCTATATTTTTGTCCCTTTCAGTCAGGTAGAAACTGTCATGAGTAATTTCCACAGGAGGAAGTCAGAAATTAAGGAGATCATTACAGACATGTTTTGATGCACATATGTCCATGCACTATAGCAAAGATATATGTCTATCTTGTAATATACATCAAGTTGAAAAATAATATTTGTTTAATGAATAATTTTGCAAGTGTTTTGATATTTATTTTGATACATTTTAGGAATCAGATCTGAAAAAATATAATTGGTCAGAGAACACATACATACAAACACCATGGAAGTATGATGATTAGTACAGGTGTTTTTGCATCCCAGTTTCGCACAAGAAAGTTATTTATAGTTTATGCAAGATAAAAAACTTAAAATGCACATATCCAGGTTTCAAAAGCAGTGATGACTATCTGTCATTTTCTAGAATGCAGAAATACTTGAATTTGTGTTGTTTTAGAGTACAGTAATTTCCTGACTCTAAGGTACACCCTTTTGTCTAAAATTTTGGTCTGAACCCGGAAGTGCGCCTTATAGTCCACTGCGCCTTATATAATGTACAAAATTCAGAAATTTGCCAACCCAGAAGTGCAAGTCCGCTACAGTCCTGAGCCGAGCAGAGCCTGCCCGGCAGCGGCATCGGGCCAGCGCTGGGCCGGGGCGAGCCCGGCGGCATTGGGGCAGCACCAGCGCAGGGGGAAAGCTGGTGGCAGCAGAGCAGCCCGGGCGTTGGGGTGAAAGCGCAGCGGCGCAGCCCAGGCGACGGGGTGAAAGCCAGCAGCATTGGGGCAGCGACGGTGCGGGGGAAAAGCCCAGGGGGGTGTGGGGCTCCCAGAGTGGTACGCGGCTCCTGGAGCACCAGGGGGGCGCAGGGAGGGAGGGAGTGGGCTGCTGCAGAAGCTGTGAGCCGCAGCCACCCCGAGTCAACCAAGAAGTGCGTGCCGCAGCCGTGAGCCACGGCAGCCTCGTACCGCCCCGAACCGCTGCCGCCCTGAGCCCCACCTTGGCAGCCAGCGCCGCGGGCGGGCGGGAGTGCCAGGCCCCGCACACGGGGAGAGTGTTCGGGGCTGCGTTTAAAGGCTACGCCAATCTGCGAAAAATGTTTGCAAATTGAACACCTGCCAGTAAACTCCATGATTGAGGGATTCCGTTACTAATTCGTTACTTTGTTGCGTCATGCATCATGCATCATGTTCCATGTTTATTTCCATTTTTTTCCTGTTTTCCTGTTTTCTATAGTTGTCATTTTTTTACCTTTTTCTCCAAATCCACCTTGTCTCTTCTGTCAGCAAGCATTTGCGCTAATCTCTTGCATTAAAACATGACCCCCATTTTTTTGAGGGCTTTCTTACTTTTTCTGCTTTCTTTTGACTTTCCTTTTCTGTTTCCTCTTTTTTTGCTTTCTCTGCTTAATCTTTAGCCAACTACCTTACAAGCCACCCAACTGTGTATATTCCTCACTTTCAATTCACTGTAGCTGGAATACTTCCCAGAAACAGTGGGTGTATAGATGTGTTTATAGAAAGGAAAGGAGTGAATGAGCTTGGTATGTTTTAGAAGAAATGCCAGTTCTTTTTCCATTATTTTAGTGTCCTGTATCAGAGATAATAAGAATCAGCTTTCTTTAACAAATGGGAAGCCATAGGCTTACTGAGATCTCCAGCATGAAAATAAAGTGTGTAACTGATCTTTCTTTCACTTTTAGCTAACAATTATTTTGCACACCACAGAAGCTTGTGATCAACTTACTGTGCAATGAGATTATTCATAACTTCTTGCTTGCCTGTTTGTTTCCTGAAACATGCTCATTCACATCTATCAGTTTATGTTTTAAAATAGTGAACTCAAAAAGTAAAATAAAAATTGGCCTGTGCGTGTTGAAAATGAAAAATCTGTGGATTTTGCCTACCATTCAACTGTGTAATAGCAAACTACCTCCTTAAAAGTTTGCTGTGCTCAAAGCTGAACTTCTGTTCTCCCTCACATTTGGTCTCACCATGCAAGTAACAATAAAACGGGGGAAGGAAGACTGTCTGCTTTCTGTGACATGATCTAGGGAATAAGGCCAGCCATCAAATACCCTCATTTATCCATATATGGGAGACATTTGCAATTCTCCTTGTAAATTATGATAAAGTAGATGCTGACAGAGCAACATGGGAAGGGATCTCTTAACGTTTAGGGGATATTTTAAGTGTTTTATGAAATGTGATCAGCAATTCCAGTTCCATATTGAATTCTATTTTCAATTAATAATATTATTTCTGAAAAGAGACTCTTTCATTTATGCTAGTAGCTGGAAAGAAATTAATTCTAAGATAAAAAACAGTTAATGAGAATTTTGCATTTACTGGGAAAATTGCAAATCTAAAAATGCTACCTGCAATTCAGCCACTAATTGTGTGTACTTCTGCATGAGTATGTTTGATTTTCTTTTGTTGCTCTTTCCATGTTAATGTGTGTAATTTGTTTACATTTTTAAATTTGAAAATTATTGCAATTTAAGATCACTGTAAGAGATAGTTATAGATTTCAAAAATTTGTAGCAAGTTTTTTTCCATAAGCATTACATTGTTGCAAAGAAATAGTAGGCGTAATATGAATTACTGAGATTAATCTAAACTTATGAAAAAAGCAACATAATCGGAGAAATACTATTTTCTCTAATTAAATGAAATTACCATAAAATAATCTTGGTTGTTAACAGAGTAATACCTTCCATTTATTACCCTTGAAAGACTAGTCTAGGAGCAAGGCTGTTCAAAGTGATGCATATTAAACCCAATGAAACAATGAAACCACCATCTAAGAAACATAAGCAAAAAAAAACCCCAAAAAACCCCCAAAAAACCAAAAAAACCTCACAAATGACTGTAAAGCAGATAATTTTCTAATTTCCCGGTGTATACGTATAAGTAATTTATGCATTCCTTCACTGAAATCGGTGTTTAATTGCAATACTTCCTTAATTATTATTACATACACACACATATTTAGAGGGAAAAAGCAATGAAGTTCTGTAACAAGAGTTTAAAAAAGACTATTTTTTTTGCCTTTTTGCTTCTTTTCCAGATGAATTCAAGTCCAGGTTCAGCTGTAGCTAGAGCTTTCCTGGTTTAGATCAAGAACCATTCAATATCAAGCTGAGTTCATCCCCACCATTTTTAAGCGCCTCACACTGACAGAAGGAAATAAATTGGTGATATTGGTAGCAGCTGAGTTTGTATCAAAAAAGATTTCTGTAACTAGCACTTACAATGAGAAAATTAAATTCATTCATTTGTATCATTTGATAGGAGAAAGTGGTGATAACAGAGAACAAATATCACAAGTAGTATATTTTAAGCCTGTTCTATTATCATGAGACTGAAACTCAAATAAGAGCATGGGCATGTAAGGGATTGGAGTGTGTCTTAAATATTAAAACAATAGTATTTACTAGATAATAGCATCAGAAATCCCACACTGAATGAAAAAAGAGTGCAAAAAGAAACCACACAACCGATAAAAATCAGGAAAAAAAGGGAAAATGAATACTCATGGTTCATGCAAGCATGAGAATTAGTTAATTAAATAAAAAGATAGGTATCAAGAATTATCAATAATAACACTATCATGAATATATTTTATGCAGTAGGACTAGAAATGGATGTTTATGGAAATAGTTTTATATTATTTACTAAGCATATTACAAATTTCCAAAAATTGTTAGCTTCACTAACATAATTACATAATTCAAGATTACCTCCTTCCTATTGAATCTTTGGAGTGAGAAAACGTGAAAATGCCAATTCAACACTCCCTAGAATAGCTGGCATGGACAAGATAACTGGAGCCAATTGGTACAGCTCATGCCTTGGTATTTTTGAATCTTTCAGTGCTTCTGTATAGTTTTTATCTCTCCTCAACAGCAGCCCTTGCAAATGAATATATAAATAGTCCATTTTTCTTTGGCTGGCTGTCAGAAAAAGATGACTACTATTTTGAACAAGTTTTTTGAGCTGAGAAGATTTTAAATCAGTTTGTTTTCTATATCAGTAAGAATCAGAATAATTTTGTTCTGTACTATGTCACGGTTGACCGTTTTCCATTTGACATTTCACGTTGACAACTTCTCTTCGGTTTGTTAATTTCTGAAAACAGCAGCTAAGGCAAATATCTTGCAGGCTTGCCTTCTAAATTATTTTCCATGACTTTGAACACTTTCCACTCAGATCCTGTTGACCCTGATGCTGATTTTGAGTTTTCCACATGACAGTTCAGCCTGTTTGAAGATCTCTGTAGAAGATCTGTAATACTAAAACATTTTGAAATTGCCAATTTGTCAGACTGCAGAGCAGCTGTTGGCTCCTGTCAGCTGCCAGAACCTATATCACTTTATATTCACTCACCTGAAGATCTTGCCATGGTCTTGGCAAGCATCCTACGGTTCTAAACCCTTTTCCAACAGTCTGCAAATTTAATCTAATCTACTAGATCAATATATCATAGTTTCCTACTATTTCTATGTTCTTCTCACACATATTTAATATTTTTATCACAAAGCAAGCAATTATCCCTCATTTCTTCATGTTATTGGTTACTAGCATCAAAGACATCAAGAAGAGTTGAACTGAATTCAGAAGGAACATCTTCTGTCTCTTTCAATTTTTTCATCATGCCATTTTCTTTTCTATTTTATAGGTCTTTCTGGATTTTTCCTTTCTTTCTGTGGCAAATCAGATGGTCCTTTGGTGATCTTTAGCCTCAGAAGAAAATCACACTGTTTCCACAATGTCTTTTCCATTGCTTGCTTTACAGAGTACAGTTGAATGTGATGGATATCATCTTATGAAGTTCAACAAATGTTCCAAACACTTAGACATATGTTATTCCCATTGCAATAGTATTCAGAATAATTTACCGTAAGCAATGAAGTAGGTATTTATTTTGAGTGTCAATGTATAAGCTAGTCACAGATTTTGCCCTTGAAAAACAACCCTGTTTCTTCAGAGTCCATTCAGTGTCACACTGTGCATGTCAGCTGTAGCTTTAGCAACACTCAGCCAAATTCAGATACTGATTCAGACAGGTTTATGTATCTGTAGTGTTGACATCTCTATATCAAACAGGGTTTGATTCAACTGCCCACATTTCTAGAACTAAATCAGCTGCCCTGCTCTATCCTGGCCTTTAACTGTTACCCAAGGGAGTGTCCTGTAAAAATCACGAATATCACTATGATCCAGTGCTTAAAATTTTGGAAGCAAAACCTCAGGACATGCTACCAATATGTCCAACAGAAATAAAAAGAAGAAATAAAAATAATGAATACTGTATAACTGGGCAGTTAAATTGTATTATAATGCCACAACCTTTGGAAATAAAAGTTCATTTTTTAGTTTGGTTTTGTATGAGGTTTTCTGGTTTTTTAATGAGAGTTCTTATTATGTGTTTTTAATGCTATAATGAAAGCAGTTCTCAAAAACTAGAACAGACTGGACAGACTCAAATTAGCCTCTTATCACTCTTATCTCAGAAAAATAGGAGACATCATTTTTTTTAAGGCATTCCAGTGTTATTTGTAGAATGAATGCTCAACCTCATGGGCAATGACCAGCCTATACAAAAGGAGCTTAAGAACAGATTAATCTATGTAAATGTGTCAAATTTTTGTATCCAGATTCCAAGGAAACCTCTGCTTTGAGTGTGGTGCTCAAAGCCCTTTTTGCTTATCTCCTAATCCTGTGCTTCACACTTCTGGAAAGCATAACAATGCCAATGCATGTCCAAACATTATTTCCTGTGCTATATAGACTCTATCAGGTACTGCCAGCATCAACATCCTAGTTCTCTGGCTTTCCCAGGTTGTTTTAGTACAGGCAACAGGAAAGGGAGACTTGAAAATGTACAGAAACTTAACATGACATGCTTTAAAGAGCAAAAGCAGCATTTTGAATGATACACAACAATTTTTGGAGGACAGATGTCAGACGGTTTCTTTGTGAAGTTCCTTCCTGTGTAGACAGACATTACCAGCATTACAAAACACGTAATCTTCTCCAAGTCCTCAGAATATAGTTAAACAAATGTAGGTGCTGCCTATTCTCCATGCCAGACCTTTGTGTGGGAAGGAATTCCACCATGGAGCGGAAAGTATTGACTGATGCTTGCTTACAGCCTCATGCCGTACTGGCATAACACAATGACATCTTTATAATCCGGATGGGAGCTGACAAAACAACAAATGACTGACTGGAAAGTTTTTTGTCTTAAAATCATGGCGTTGTGGCAATATAGACATTCAATAAAAGAAACCCAACAAACAGTGAACACCAAAAATATATTTAAGACTGAAGAAGATAAGATTAAATCAAATGCCAGGCAAAACTGTACAAGCAAGAAAGATTTCTAATAATTCCACTTCTTTACAATTGCAATCAAATATATTTGATTATTATTTATGATGTTTCTTCAGATCTTTTTTGCTATTATCCACCCTGTAGCTCCTTTAAGTAAAAATCCTTATATTTACCTTAACAAGTATCTTAATATCCAGATTTCACATCCACCTGCAGCTTTCCAGGAACCTCAAGTCACTGACCAAATGTAATTTACTTATATTGTTTTCCAAAACACAGTATTGCCTCCTTCTTTCTATTCTTCATCCACTAGAAATAATTTAAAGCTTCACTAAAGATAAATATTTGCCTTTATGACTTAATTTATGGATTACTGAAATTTTATGTTTCTTGATACCTATCCCAGTGCAACCTGCCTGTTTTATTTCCTATTTCATATTATTTACCAGTTATCTCTAAACCTCCATAGAGGCATGCAGACCAAATAATATTTTACCAGTAATGACTCGAAATTTCAAGTCTTAAAATACTTGCTTTGAAACTATATACAGTAATTTCACGAATACAAGCCGCACCAATTTGACCAAAATTTTGGTGGAAACCCGGAAGTGCGGCCAATATTCCGGGGCGGCTAATACATTAACAAAATTCTAAAAGCTGCCAACACGGAAGTGAGAGCCCGCGGCAGCCCCAAGCCAAGCTGGAGCCCGGCCGGCCCCGGCTGAGGTGGGAAAGCCTGGCAGAGGCGGGGCCAGCAGTGTGGGGGGCGGGCGGCAGAGCCTGAGCCAGCAGGGCGGGGCAAGGGGGGCGGCAGAGCCCGGGCCAGCAGGGCGGGGGAGCCCGGGAGAACTGGGGCTAGCAGTGCAGGGGAGCATGGCAGAAGCAGGAAGGCCGGCGGGTGGGGCTGCCTGGCAGCGGGGGAAGCCCAGCAGAATCGGGGCCAGCAGCGTGGGGGAGCCCGGCGGTGCGGGGGCCTGCAGTGCCGGCCAGGGTGAGGAAACGCGGCGGCGGCGGCAGCCCGCCGGCAGGGCTAGCGAACGCGGCGCGGCGTGGCCGGCGAGCCGGGCGGCGGCGGCGGCAGCCCGCCGGCCGGGCAAGCGAACGCGGCAGCGGGGCGGTGCTGACGGGAGAGGGGGGCCAGCGAGCCCGGCGGCGGCGGCAGCATCACCCGGCCAGCCCCGCCGAGCCGTGGCGCTGAGCTGGGCCACCCGGCCCTGTCGGCAACCATGAGCGGGCTGAGCCTTCCTGGCCCCACCCCGAGCCAGTAAAGCCCGCTATGCCGCGATCCTGTTACTAATTGGCCAATTTGTGAAAGCTGCGCACGGATTCTCGCAACGAACGAAAGTGCGGCTAATATTCAGGGTGCGGCTTATCTATTGACAAAGACAGCAACATTGTCAAGGCACCGGAAGTGCGGCTTATAATCCGTGCGGCTTGTATTCGTGAAACTACTGTAATTGCAATGTAATTTGTCTCAGGAAAAAAACCCCACCAGAAACAATGGTGAAGCTCTCCTATTAAACTTTCATATAATAATCATGGCATTAATTATGGCATTAATGTGGCCATTCATGAAGTGGAGGTGTGAGATAAAAAATTAGAAAATTCTGTTTTTTAGAAAATTCTGTGGTTTAGAAATTCATTTATGAAATGCAACTTTGTCTTTTTGTATATGTTTTGGCTTTTTTTAGAAGAGTTACAGGTAAATGTTCACTGCAGATTTCTCTCAGAATTTTGTGAAGAAAAAAGAAACCAGACAGAGAAGAGATTTTGGAAGAATTTGCTTTCATGTATTTTTTTCCTATTCTCAGAAAATTTTTTAGTTCTTTAGATATTTTTGCCCCAATTGTTTCCCATACATACTATATGTAGCTTTTTACTAGATTTCAGATCTATACATTTGAATTTAGTTTTCCTCTTGTGCTTGATCCAGGAGAGAAATAAATTCCATTTATTGGAAGAGACACTATCTTTTAAACATATGGTGGGTCTCACGAAGTGTAGTGCTCTGGAAGAAATCAAAGCTATCAAAGCTACTTATTCAAGAACACACATTTTTCACAAGGAAAATTGACAACTTTACTAGACAATAGAAGTATGGGTATTTGTTTTCATATTTTATACAGACTAAAATCTCTTATAGATCCTTTAAAAACCCAGAAAGATCTAGTATTTCAAGTATTTTTATGACAAGTTTCATACCCATTTTAAAATGAAATATGATTAGAATATGGTTTCACAGAACCATGGTGTTTCAGTGTCTTTTCTAAAGTAACATTTAAGACTGAGGAGAAGCAGAGATTCAGGAAGCAATGCTAAAGAGCACTGAATCCTATGCTCCAACTCCACAGTAGGCTTGAATAGCTTAGCTGCCTTAAGTTCAGGCAAGTATGATCTGAACATCTACAACCCACTGTAAATTCAAATTCTACTAATTTCTAAGTCTCAGTCCTCTCTCTCTCTCTCTCTCTCTCTCTCTCTCTCTCTCTCTCTCCAGACATTTTCAGCCATCTCTTTTCAGAAGAACTGGACAGGAATAAAATCTTTTCACTGTACTTTTATAGATATTTCTGTGCTTTGACAGTGCTGTGGTTTTGGGTGCCAACTCTGAACTAAAATTCATGAAATATCATTATTTTACTAACAAGAACACAGAGTTAGGAATTGTGTGAGATAGGTTATTTATATACAGAATTCAGCATAATGAAAAAACTGACCACTGATGATTTTATTTCCTTCTTACTTCTAAAGGGAATGAGATTTGTCTTTAAAACTAAATCTACCACCAGCCTTGGCTACCACCAGCAGAACCAGCAAAGCTATGATCATACAAATGATGGTCAATACCTCATGCTTTGACACAGTAGTCTTTCACCATGTTCATATTTAATAATGAAATAATTAAACGGGAGTTTAAATTTATAAATATAAAATAAATTTAATAAAATCTTTATATTTAATATTATATAAATATATAAAAATATTGATTGTAGATGAAGAAGCCCTGGGAAACAAGTGACCAGCTGGCTGAATTGTTGAATTTTTGTTAGAAGAATTTTGAACCCAAGCCCACATCTTAAATAAAGTCAAGAAATCTTGAAAATAGTTAAATTTAAACAAAGATTTGCTTGTGCCAGTGGGTAAAAATCATTACTCTGATTGTGAATATGAAAAATTTGACTTGAATCAGGCTTCAGAAAAAGTGGTACATATATTATGAAGCAGTTCAAATAACTTATACAATGCATGTATAGTTCTCATCAACAAATTATCAGATCAAAATTACTTGCAGATGGATTTATACCAGGTTATTACAGATTTTTAAATTGGAATAGGCCACAAGACCAATATTAATTTTGTTTTACCATCAGTAGCACTGAGACCCTGACATATATTTTGTAATAAAAATGAGACATGCTGATGGAAAATATTATATAAATGTATAGAATAGTTCAGTTGATTAACTTTAAAAATTATTTATTCAGAAACATATAATATTGAAAATTAATAGTTATTATATAAAAATTGCATCTCATTATGATGGAAAAAAATTCTCAGGCCTGTTATTGGTAAATCTGAAATTTGGCTTGGCAACATAGCCCTTTGAGAAGAAGATACTTAAAAAGTGAAGCCGCCTTTATTTGACCCAGTTACAGAAGCAAAGATGAACCTCACAGCACTTAGGAGTAAACTGAAGAGCACATGTTAGAAGCTAATATTGAAAATTTGCATAAGTTCACCAAAAAAGCCTGAAAAATCCAGAGGAATGACATCAAAGTGTGTGAGTATTTTACTTTCTACTTAACGTCTATCAATCTATGGCCACATGCCTGTAACACTCAGAAGGTGAGATCTAAAAAGCATGCCCATTATTTATTTAAACTTATTATGAAATCATTGTTTGATTAGCAGCATTGTGCATTCCAACTGAATCTTAATATAAAAGTTTGTATTTATTGACCTAATTCTCTCTGTGAGGGTTTATTTTGTTCTATATTTGGAAGAGACACAGGGATAATTTCTGTATTTAATATTTTCAATTACTTGAATTGTTTAAGTCTGGCTATCAAGACAAAAAAAATGAGAGAAGGTGAAGTGTTAAAAATTGCCATCTTTCACAGCTTTAAAATGTTGGCTCTGTTGTCTGGCATAATTAAGTCAACAGTCTGCTGGTCTGCTTCCAGGCACTTTGACAACTGTTCTCTCACTGCCATCAGTAAATTAATAGGACTGTGCTTTTCCCAAGGGGCACTGTATGCAGAATGAGAATTTTCTTGCCCTTTGGTCTGCTGCTGGTGAAGTGGTGATGGGCAGCAACGCTCAGTGGGTAGGAGCTGTCAGGTCATTTGCTCTATTATAGTTGGACCATTCACGCTATTATAGTTAGATGTGATAACACTTGCACCCGTTATCATCAGAGGTTTATTGTATCCCAACAGTTAGCATGGTCTCTAAGGTAATAGACCACAGCTGTGAAGTGAATTCTTTTGTCACAAAGCAAGAAGAGAAAAGAGTCTTTTATGGCATTTGCAAATTATTGGGATTGTTAGAGCTGCTTAATATCCACTAGGGTTTTATACATGCTTGTAAGTTTTGATAGAATAATTTATTTTAGTTTTGTCTCATACAGGTTTTCATCCCTGGAAGTTTGGAGGTTTCTTTGGTGGGTTTGTTTGTTTGTGGTTTTTTGTTTTTGTTTTTGTTCGTTGTTTTTTGGGTTTTTTTGTCTGTTTGTTTGTGTGGGTTGTTTTTTTTTTTGGGTTTTTTTTTTTTAATGATTTATTTTGTTGTTTGGTTTTGGAGGGGATTTTGGTTTGGATTTTGGTTTTGTGGGGATTTTCTGTTGCTTGGTTCATTGTTTTTCTTTGGTTGGGGGATTTTTGTTGGGTTATTTCTTCACCTTTAGATTTAGATTTACATTAATCCAAGTACTACCAGTTTTCTCCTCATTTTATTGAACTCAGTCATACAAGCACTAATTTTTGAGTGATCAATTCACTGGAAAACTATAGAAGAGTTTAAATTTAGAGGGGTTTTTGCAAATGCAACAGCTTCCACAGGAGTCCCTAAGTCCTGGCTTTACCCTGAAGGAGGAAAATAGCCTTCTGTGAGTAAGGTTGGGATTAAGATCAGTACTTTTATTGTCCAAGGTTTTATTACATTGGAGTAAGGACATCCTTAGTAGACATGGACCAAGTAGAAGATGAATACTACTTACCTAAAAAGAAACCTGGCAGAAAAATTGCAGGGAGTACAGATTGTACTGGAAGTAGTCCCACTGAACTGGATAAAGTCCTTTGTCCAGCTTTGTTTGGTAGAACACATAACATTAAAGAGTTTTGTAGTTACAGCAAACAAATTCTGAAAATGCATTTGAAAGTCTAAAAAAACCTTTTATACATGCAGGAGTCTTTTTCATTTAAGAAGAAACCAATTATTTAAGAAGAAACCATGGCCAAATTTTGTCGCAAGTTTTATTTTTAAAGGATGTGTACTTCAACAACTAACAGTGGACTAATTAGGAGCTAATTGCTTTTTCTGGAGTGGCAATCAGATCAGAGCTAGCGATGTGAGAGAAATAGCAAAAAACAGGGTAAAGGAAGAAAAGAAAAATAAATATTAATTTCCTAAATGTTACTGTTAGCAGTGAATGTTAACAATGTCAGTTGTTCTTTATTTTTTGCGTGTGCAGGACTTCATTCACCTCCTGGAATAACACTAATAACAGTACAATTCACTACTAAGATTTATATTGTCTTAATACTGTATAACAAAAAAAGCAGAGGAAAATTGAAGAGAATTATGTCACTTAGAGAGAAATAGTTTCAAATTATGCACAATTTCTGTCAGTACTCTTTTGCTTATTTGCCACTAACTACTCCCCAGTAACAACACACTCTAAAAAAACTAATAGGGAAAACAAAATACTATATTTTTACTAAAGCATCATTTGATATATATGCCCAACTAAACAAGAAAACTAAAAGCACGAACCATATTAATTGCCACACTTGGGCTTTCGTTTAATGATTTTCCCTTGTTGCATGCAAATGCGATATTGTGCCATGACAGCTAGCATAATCATGACTTTAAATTTTTCCTTCACGTTTATTAATATTTCAGCTGCATTTAAAAGATTTATTGCCTTTAAAGTGTTTGTTGTTTACTAATTTTTATAGGAGTTTTGAATGTATTGAAATTAATTTTTTCCTATAGAAAAAGGGGCAAGCATGAGCATAGAGCTGGTTAAACTTCTATGAGTACTCCTATGTTTCTGTTGATTGTTATTATTAATTTCTTTGGCCATTTAACATCAGCTCTGCTCTACCCTATAATACTATTTTAAAACTAGAAAATAGGGCCATATCATTAAACAATCTGGTAAACAAATTTACAATTTCATACGAAAATGCCTTCTAGATTTATGCAACACTTAATCTCTTCTTCTGGGTACAAGTATACTGATATACAACTCTTCTAGTCAGGCTTCTCTGTTGAGATTGACTAAAACACTTGTTTCTCATTAGATTTTTTCAAAGGTGTATTTGCTGGCAAAAAACCATTTGCTTTTTCCTTCAAAACACACTGTAGACCCACAGATTAACAATAACAACTGATGCTTAAGAAATTTGAAATGATTCAATTAATTGTGTCTTAGTTTGGCTTATGAGAAGACAGAGACCAATTTGAACGAGGTTCAAAAAGTCTAAGGGGCAGACTACTGAACTCCAATTAGAGTCACTTTGATGACTTTGAGGTTTGTTTTTTGGTTTGTTTGGTTGTTTTTTTTTCCTAGTTTTATGCACTTTAAGACCAAAAAAAGGAAGATCATATTCCTATACTATTCTCAGAAATATCAGCTGATTCCTGATAGTCCTCTGGGGTACCAGATTTGAAACTTGACCCTTTTTTTTGGCTAATCAGAAATAGGGGTTTTGACATATGGGGGAAGGTCTGAGAGAGCAAAACACAGGGAGGGTTCACTGTTTTGCAGTAAATTAATACTGACTTGGGACCAAAAAGAAAAAAAAAAGGCTAATGTAGATGTTACAGATTGTTACTACAAAAAAAAAAAAAAAAAAAAAAAAGAGAAAGATAATACATACAAGAAAAAGAGAATATAAACAAATTGAGTCGATTACAAAGTAAAATAACAACTATGGAGTATACCCCAAATCCACAGTGTGTCAGCATTTTTCTGGTCCAGCTAGTCCCATAAAACATATGCCCATTTGTCTTTTTGCCTGGAGCAGATTAGGTGCACATCCCAAACCTCTCCATGGTGTAAACGAAACACAGTAAGCAGGGCTGTTCAGGTGGTTTGATACCTATACATAGGCTCCATCTACATCAAACCCTGCATACACACACACAGTAAGGTAGCACCCACAGCCTTGCCTGTATAGATCCAATGATGCAAGGGTGAAACATTAATGTTTGCTTTACAGTAAAGCAGTGAGAACTGTGAGCTGTAAATAAGGATTGATGGCCTTGATTATCAGTCAAATACGTTCCAAAACAAAGGAACAGTTGTTCCCTTTTAAATAGGCTGCTACTTAAGTACTTCTTTAAGCACTTACCCATGTAAAAGACACATGGCTAATTTAAATTCAAAGACCAGAATGTCCTGGTGATTGCCCTAAAAATCTGAAATCAAATGAGAATTGAGAGAGGTTGTGGGGAAAATCTACATTTTTCCTTAACACTATGCCCTTCTTCATGGATAAGATCTCCCAGAATTACTCTGGGAGCATCATTACACATTTCTAGAAGGGTACGTATCTCATATCTCTGAGTACACTTGGGATGTTCTCAGATTCACACCTCCAAGTCTCCTTTCAGACATACATGTAAGACTTCAGTTAGATGAAAGATTAAGAATCACCGGAACTAGAGTAGGAGTCAAAACAGACACTGTTTTCAAAGGAACAACTTTTGTGTCACCAAATATTTTTTTAATTTTCAAATTCAGCATACTGAGGTTTGATGACTGATGTGGACCTTCAAATATAATATAGAATATTAGGAATTCATTATTTAAAAATGAAAAATAATGGTCCTTGTTCCAAAGAACTAATGAGCTATATATGTCAATATGATTTGACTAGATTGTCATTAAGTGGGAAATAACTTTAAGCAAGGTACCGAACCAACTGGAAGTGAGGTATTTAAAAGTAACAGCCTACCATAAGGACAGTAAAAGAGAAAATTCCCATTTCAAGCAACCATATAATCTGGAGTCAGACAGGGATAAATTCATGTCCATGTTTTACATGATTTTTTATCTTAGTGCCTGTTCTTGTTTAATAGTATATTAAGTTATAGATTTTTATAACTTGCTTAAATGGAACAAGCTAATACCATGTGGTTTAGATTTACAGTGGTTAAACATTTCACTAGGAGTTTATCATATTACTATCCTATTTCTAAAATATATATTGAGAATTCTGTTGAAAAATATTAGATATGTGTCTATTTTTCTTTGTATTATAAATTTCAAAGGTTTTGGTTCACTTTTAGACATGGTCTTTGCAAATATATTAGTGAGTCTTAATGGCAAAATAATTGAAATGAGAGAGCTTCTTGAAATGAAGTATGAAGTCACCTTTAGAAATTCTTTCTGCTCAGTCAGCACTAATTCTGGTTTTAATCACTCTTTTAATCTTTTGAATTACTAGTATTAGGCTTCTCTGCAAGTTAGTTTTCTTTTGTATGCACATCTTTTTAATATGATTCTGTTATAATTGTTGATTTTTATGTAACCTCTCTTTTAGACTTTCAGTATGCCTAACAATTCAGGCAAAACCCTGAATATTTTGGAGACCTGTGCTCATAATATGAAAATAAAATTTAAGATATTTATTCCAGAACAGTATTTTCAAAAAGAAAGAAAATGCCATGTTGTCATTGCTGCCTTCTCATGCTTAAAAAAGTTCAAATTCAAGAAAGCAGTCAGGAGTGAGTGTAGACTAAATACTTCTAGCTCTTCAGGACCAGGAAGGAGCCTGTTTTTAGTCTGTCTATCCTGATGCATGATTTTTTAAGACAGAACAAGATCATGAATGCACCTCGAAATGGGGAATCACAGACCAAAAGCAGGGTTAGCAGATAATTCTTATTCCCTGGCTTTCCTCAAAGTTTTATGTCAAGGTGACATCTGTGCAGGAGATTTGAGTGTACAGAGTATCACAAGGCTCCAGACATAGCTATAACTGAATATTGAGCACAGTAGAGCTGTATAATTGTCCTCAGAAATTTACAGATCTCAGAAATTTGTAGATCAGATCTATGGTATCACCCTGAGAAAATGCAGCATGGTTGATATTGTAGCTGAAGGGAATTACACCTGAATTGACCAAAAACAAAGTACAGTACTTTCCTTTTTTTTTACCTAAGTCTGGCTTTCAGAGTTGAGGTGATTTTCCATGCTGGCAGGAAGATAGAGATGGTAGCATCGTTGAAATTTGTCTTCAGTCTTAACTCTCCAAAGAGGTCAAGGAACTGAATGACTGTCTCTGACAGGGTCCAATGGCATTCTGTGAGAAAAATTGGTATTTAAGTCCTCAAAGAGGAATCATGTCAGAGCTTAATTCTCCTTCAGGCCCTGTGGCATTAACAAACAGCTCACAGTAAGTTAGGTTACGGCTGGTTCATGGTGATGCGAAGTTCTATTTATTAGCTGTTCATTTTGGACAATGCAGAGAAAAATTTGCTGAATGGAGAAGTATTTTCATGCAGACACAATAATTTTTAGCAGAACGTTAATAATGAAAAATCACAGGAGATTGGAGTTGTACTACTTAAATACACTGACATTATGTAATGCTAATCACATTATTTTCCAGGCTAATGCTATTATATCAGAGCATATCTAATCTCTGTCATTGGAAAGCTGCTATTTATTTATCAATGCCTGAGGAAAAACTGAAAAAAATCTACAAGATTAATTCAGATTCACAAGAAACAAACTACACAAGCACATTCTCTACTAAATCAAAGACATTTTTGAGCTGTTCAAATTTACATATGCAGAAGAGCAGTCATAGACAATGCTACACTTTTTCAGAAAAGGCCTTTGTTTCAAAAAGTACTAACCAAAATCTTCATAATAGAAAGCAACCAGGTTCATGATGGGTTGCCTCTAAGCTACTAGGTTCCCTCTTTAGTCATGGACAGGTACCCTGTTCAGCCACAGACTCTTAATTTGTTCTCTCTGTGAGTCTTTCAGCTGCCCACATGAAAAGTCCCATACAATTTCCTTGGTACCACTAGCATTGCCCTTCACTGCAGACACAGAAATATCTGGACATCAGGAGAGGACACTGACAGAGACTGGATGGTTGCATAAGCTCTTTAGGGCTCAGACCACAGAAACTTTCTCCTCTCAGTGTCAGTCACCATCAGGCTTGACCCTGTACGTGCTTTTGGAGAGGAATCACCCCAGACTTAATTTGGCCATGCCTGAAGAAATTGCCTCGCAGTTTTCATCAAGATGTTAAGGCATGTCCAAAAAGACTTTCAAGTCTGCAAACTCAGATTTTAAATAGAAGCACTGGACAGAAAACTAAGAGAAGAGTTGCTTTCCTCACTGGATTGTCAGTAAAACACAGAGCACTAGAATTCCAATAAATCTTAAAATTACATTGAAATTCTGCTTCCACTGCTCTAGTTTGCATAGATTTCTAGGCCTCAAAGGCCATGACAGTTCTTTTATTCGAATATAAGTTCCAGTAAACAAAGTAAAACAAATATTTTATAATCAACAGAGATATGGTAAATGGAGGAAAGTAATTTTCTTCTTTTTATGGAGGAAAGTAATTTGCTTCATTTTCCATGTACCACATGAGAGTTTTCTCAAATTAGATCTTTAAAACCATATGGTTACATAAAAAATAGTTATATATCATTAATAGTACCCATACTATATCTGTAACTGCATCATGCTTTTTTCTGAAACCTTTAGTCCAGTATACTTTTGAGTGAGCTTTCAGAATATAGAACAGTTGGTCATGACTAATAATCTTAAAGATGTATAGAGCTATTTATTTTATGCCCTATTGGTAATTTAGGAAGATATCAGCTAAAAAAGAAAAAAAAAGGAGCAATCTGGAAAAAAAAAATTGGAAAACAAGAAAACACTGTTTTTTAAAATTTTCATGGCTTGCAAAGCTTACTAGCAGGCAGACATACAGACAACTATTCCTTCTGGAAAAAAAAGCTTTAATTTGAATTTAAATACTCAAGTAAAGGTTGATTTAATTGCATGTATGCAACATAATTGAAGTATGTTACAGTCTTTTGTTATTCATTATCATAATAAGCAAAAGTGTTTTAACTATGTAAATTAAATGTAGTTAAATATAATTAATTTCAAATATAACAAAGAAGTCAGCGTGGCTCTCTTTTTCATAACAAGTGCCCTTTCTTTTAATTGGAAAACACAAAATATAAAAAATATACATATTTATACTGCTTCACAAAATTACTAGTAACATTCTGTAACTCATAAGCAAATAAAATATATTTTTAATATTATAATTGTAGTTGATGAATGACTACATGAAATTTGGTCCTAATTATGTTAAATCTCCCTTAACAGAAGAAGTCTCATTCAGAGACAGGTAACCTAAACTATTGGTGTATAAACTTCAGATTTATGCTGGTTCACAAATTAATGAAAAAAAAAATCATTTTCCCAAATTACACCATTTAAAATTTACAACTATATAAAGTATAAAGTATAAAGTATGAATGATGTTCACTATATTGTAACTGTTTAATTTAAACCTAAATGTTGCTATTGTGATCTCATATTTTTTCAGCGTTGCTACTTTTGACAAATGAAAGCAGCTACCCCCCACAAACAATTACACAGACGAGCTCCTCAATCTACCAGCAATGAGAACTCAACATCAAAGCCTTAAACCACATTCCAGGAATATGGAACTAAGCATTCATACATTTAATTGAAGATTTGTGGGGAAATATTTTCATTTTAATGTGAATGGAATGGTGATTATAGCAGGTTTACATGGCTGGACACCAGGTGCCCACCAAAGCCACTGGAACACTCCCCTCCTCAACTGGACATGGGAGACAAAATATAACAAAACATTTTGAGTTGGGATAAGGACAGGGAGAGATCATTAACCAGTTACTGTCACAGCCAAAACAGACACAAATTTAATAAATTATTTCAATTTATAATAATTAAAATTAGAGTAGGATAATGAGAAGTAAACCCAAGTCTTGAAAGCACCTTCTGCCTCCTTTTTTCGCAGCTTAGCTTTATTCCTGATTCTCAACATCCTCCCTTCATCAGAAAATAGAAGGGGCACATGTTGTCTCTGTCCCTCCTTCCTCCTCAAGAGGAGAATCCCTTACACCCTTCCCCTGCTCTGGTATGGTATGAGGTCTCTCCCACAGGAGTCAGTCCTCTACAGACTTCTGCAATGTGAGTCCTTCCCCTGGGTTGTAGTTCTTCACTAACTGTCCCAGTTTGGGTCCCTTCCATGGGAAGCAGACCTTTGGAGTGCTCCAGTTTGGGTTCCCCATATGACCACAAGTCCTGCCAGCAAAACTCCTTGGAGTAGGCTTTTCTCTCCACAGGTCCACTGGTCCTGCAAGGACCTTGCCCCAGCATGGGCTTCCCACAGGGTCACAGCCTCCTTCAGGCATGCACCTGCACCAGTGTGGGGTCCTTCAGGGGCTGTAAGTGGCTATTGGTTCTCCTGGGGATCTCCAAGGGCATATCCTGCCTCAGCATGGTCTGTACCATGGGTGGCAGGAGAATCTCAGCTCCAGTACTGGGAGCACCTCCTTCCCGTCCTTCTCCTGCACTGACCTTGGTGTCTGCAACTCTGCTTCTCTCCGACATTCCCACTTATATCTTCTCTGACCATACTTGCTTCCGCACAGTAAATTTTTCCCTTCTCACATCTGCTGTCTCAGAGGCATTATCACCATTGCTGCTGGGCTCATCCTTGGCTCGTGGAAGTCCCAGCTGGGAGCAGGGTGGCATTGCTCTGCTGGACATGAAGGAAGCTTCTAGCAGCTTCTCACAGAAGCCACCATTATAGCTCTCCCGCTGCCAAAACTTGTCACCCAAACCTGATAATTCTTCATTATCCTAGAATATAATAAGTCATTTTGGTAGGATGTTCTTTGTTTTCCCACATATCATGCAGGGAGCATTTATTAAATTATGTTCTTTAAGATTCCAGTTTAATGGAAACAATAGAACAAGTAATTTTTTAAAATGTAATTCCTTTTCCTCTGTTGTTACCCACCATGTCTCTGTTTATTTTTTCACCTTTCCTGTTTCTTTTAATCTACCTTCAAAGTGATTTCTTATTCCTTCACCCTGTCTGAGCAAGGGGAGAAATCAACAGCACTGTCAGTTTATTAGATAAAATTGCCCAAATCCATTGAAAAAAAAATTTATATTTTAAATACTTTGACACTCACTGTATTGATTGTATTGTTATTATCATTTACACAGGTCATTAAGCTATTTCTGTCACAGAAAGGGCTTCCAGTAGCCAAGTCATACATCACTGTGGGTTTGGCTCCACAGAGACACCTATAGGGTGGCCCTGACTTCACGTCACTCTTGTTGCTAGGGTTGCACTTACTACATTATTGTGGTAGTTATTTATTTAACCATTTTGGATTCTTGCTACCACCCAATGATTCCTCAGATAATAACATGAAAACAGTAAGTGTTAAATCCAAGAAAAAATCAAGCATATTTTTGAATTCTTTCTTTGGCCAAAAGAAGAGCGTCTTACGACTTGCAGTGTTTCCTGTCACATTTTGGCTAGAATATGGCAAAAGGCAGCCAAGATTTTTCATATGGGATATTATAATTAGATGTTAATTACATTCCACTAATTAAATTTGAGTAGGCACCCAAGGATGATTCATGTTTAATGATTCTGTGGGCAACCTCACTGTGACGTGTTTTTCCAGATACTTTTAAACCATTCTAATTGTCATGAACATGCGTAACTCTGTTCAACATGGGTCTTTCTAATTAATCCATAGACTGGAATCATAAGAAAATTCATGAAAACATTCACAATTTAGCATTTTCTTTAGAAGAACATATCAATATGTGATCTCTAATAATAGGACAACACATGCTAGAAGCAGAGATACTCCACTCACACATCAGAAACAACAGGTCTGTGGTGTATGAGACAACACCTAAAATTTATCGAGCAAATTAAACAGGTGAAAGAATTCCTGTCTGCATTATAAAAATCTGAAGTTTGCCTACTCAGTTAAAGGCTTATATGTCCATATGTTTGATTTGATTTTATTTTCATTCTACTGTTTATTTTTGAAATCTCTCTGTCAGCACCTAGCCTTTCAATTTACCTGTTTAATGAAAACAATGTACTTCTTGAAGCCTATATTGAGATGAAATCTCAGTAACTTCCTTTAGACTTTCTAATAGGAAATGACTCATTACGCTCTTACAGTGAGCTGCAGAAAACCTGGATGCCTTTCCTGGGTCCCCTGAAACTTTGAGGAGAGCTCAGGCATTTACTGCCTGTGTATGCTGCTGTTGGCCACCTCTGCTATCCTGAGAACTGTTGTGATGGGTCAGACTGTGAATTGTAAGGAGTGCAAACTGCTGCCTCTCTAAAGAAAATGCTCTCAACACCTTGGTTTGTTAAGCTCATGCTTACATGTCCTTTCTGTCTCTGTCTCTTCAAATTATTCTCTCATTTTTCTCTACTGAGTAGAACAGAGCCAACAGCCCCCTAATTTGTTTTTCGCCCTGACCACTACACCCCAAAGAGCACATACAGAGCAAATTAACTAATTCTTTCATGACGTAAAAGACGAATGAGAAAATTTTCAGAATAAGAAGGGATATGACCTCCCACTACTTTCCAACTAAAGTGGTCAGACTGAGGAATAGAAGGCTAGTTTTCCAGCTATTTCCTGCCAACAAAACCAACAAGCTTCTTTTTTTCCCTTCATTTTCCCCTATGGGGATGCCTTGCTCACTTCATACTTGACAGGAAGTATTTAGTTGCCTGACTGCTGTGGCTGGAGCCAGCACCTCTCAACACCTAGGAGCAACACTTGGGGACTGCTGCTGCACATCACCTTTTCCTCTGGGAAATGGAACCTCATCCAGGAATATTTTCTTCCACCCATGCTCTTTCTTCTGTATCATTTTCACAAGTTTTTGGGAAGAATAACCCATCTCCTTCTTTGTACAGATAATGAAAGTAGATTTTTGCTGAGCATTGGTATCAGATACAGGTCTGAACTTAGAGTTTGATAATCTGTGAGCAAAGGAGAAGAGACCAGGCTGCCTAATGTGCATTGAAGTACTGTACTTTCCATCTACATTTTAAAAAAAATCGTGTGAGCTAGATGAAATGATAATCACTTGCAATAAATCGACATATACAAAATGAAAAAGGTAAAGGCAACATCTAGTATCACTATGCAGTAGATTGATCACGCTCACATGCAACTGATCATGTTGTTTCAGAGTGGAAACTTTTACAAAAATATTAATTTTCAAAAAAGTAAGCCACTAACAAAGCAACAAACAATCAAACTACAAAAACCCAACCAAAGACTTTTGATAAATTCAGATTACTGGTATATAAGTATTAGTGTTAATATTTGTTTGCATTTTTAAACTTTGAGAACCTTGAAACATAAAAAGTTAGTTTAGACAAAGATACAGTAGTATATATACATTAAAGCCATTAAAGAGGAAAGAGAGACAATTATCACCGAGAAGGAAAAACTCTGAGATATAGATATACAAATATAAAAATATACAAACATATAAACATATAAATTTATAAAATATATAAAATATACATGTATAATGCTTATATTTATATTTATATTTATATTTATATTTATATTTATATTTATATTTATATTTATATTTATATTTATATTTATATTTATATTTATATTTATATTTATATTTATATTTATATTTATATTTATATTTATATTTATATTTATATTTATATATGAGGTGATTCCATGATCACCAATGATCTCCTACAAATGTGTATGAAAAAGAAAATGTGTGAGATCAGAACTAGCCAGATTGTTATTTCAGATATCTCCAGCCTACTAGAGATGCAAAGGACTGCAAACCAAGCAGAACATTTGGATACTTAACATTGGCTCAACAGGGTTTAAAATAATCTGCAATACTACGTATGAGTACTACTTATAGTAAAATGTTCAATACAGTAATTTCACGACCATAAGGCGCACTGGACTATAAGGTGCACCCCCCGGGAGCCGGCACATTTCACAACTTTGTAGTTCAGATAAGGTGCACCGGACTATAAGGCACACCTTTTTTTTGCTGCGAAGATCCGTGCTGCGGGCAACAAAGTAACGAATTAGTAACGGAATCTCGCGATCGTGGAGTTTACTGGCAGGTGCTCAATTTGCAAACATTTTTCATAGATTGGTGTAGCCTTTAAACGCAGCCCCAAGCATCCTCCCCGTGCACGGAGCCCGGCACTCCCGCCCACCCCTAGTGCTGGCTGGTGAGGCAAGGCTCGGGGAGGTGGCGGTTCGGGGTGGCTCAGGGCCATGGCCGCGGCGGGGGCCAGCGATGATTTCGAGGCCAGCGGCGCTGTTTACAGGGCCACAGCAGCGACAGCGGCTGGCACTGCTTTCGGGGCTGCAGTGGCACCGTTTACAGGCAGCCACGGCTCCCGTGGTTCCTGACTCCCCCCGCACAGCCACAGCTCCAGCGGGTCCCAGCTCACCTCGCAGATCACACTTTCGGGTTCACAAATTTCCGAACTTTGCACATCAGATAAAGCGCACCGGGTTTGGGGGAAAATTTTAGTCAAAAGGGTGCACCTTATAGTGGTGAAATTACTGTAATTACCTCAGGTAGCCATTTTCTTGATATACCTCTATATTGAAATGTTGCATCCAGCTCTACATTAACAGCACAATACACAATATGCATTCTAATCAGGTTTTTATTAAAATGTATTAAGTATAAACAATATTTTTTATGTTTTCTTTTTTTTTGTTTCCTTTCCCTCTCTGCCTTACTCCCTGCTTCAAAATGGATAAAGCTATTACATTTATTCCAACAGATTTGAATTCCTCTTAAGGCTTTTAGTGTCTAAAAATTGTTACAGCATTCTGGCTGTCTTCAAGTCAGATTAATAGCTTGGATTCTCTGGGAAGAGCACCAAAAATATAAATTCTAATCAATTAACATTTATTACTGACAGCTTGTGGCGGCATAAATTTCCACTACATGTTAGGTAAGTTAATATTTTTTCATCTCTTCATTCTGCTTTATCATAATGTTGATAAAATCAACTTAAAAGTTGATTTTTTTTCAAAGATATGGCATCAAATTTACCATGGTGTAAATATTACGTTAATTATGTGAAATAAAATGTAGTGTACAAAATAGTGGTGTGAGGAAAGCGCAAATATTTGGCTTCTCAAACCTCATGAGGGCTAATGATCTCTTATAATAGACAGAGTCCAAATATGAACCATGTGATACTTTCCCAGACACAGATGAAAGAATCTGTTTTCTTTTACATTCATTCTCAATTAATCATACATTGACCCAAGTAATTTCTGTGTTTGTCTGTCATTTGGTGTGTAATGGTGAATCAAATTTTTGATCAGCTACAAATGTAAATGAACAACAAGTAACATATATATTAATAAATATAACTAAGTGTAACAGGGATCTTGATAACACACTGAGCTTAAATAAGATCTGATTCTACGTTGGAGGCATTCCTTTGAACTCAATATTTACTTAACTTTCACACAAAATATTTCATTGACTAATTGCTTTCAGGTACGACATTACACAAATTTTAAAAAAGAAAGGAAAAAGAGCATGTCTGTTATTTGGAGCAAAATTTCAACAAAATACCTCCTAGGTCTCTAAATCATAATGTATAAAATTTGGTTTAGTTATTAGAAAACAGTAATCATAAGTTAGGTTGGAATATGCACTTCAGTCCTTTGATTACAATTCAGAAGGGAAGATATATGCCTGTTTTAAAGCAAATCTAATACATAAATTTTATGTTCAATTAGCTATCAAACATGCTGTAAAAGTACCTTGTACAAAAGGAAATACTAAGTTGATTTTTGTTGCTTTTACTGAGGTTTTTTAAAATAAAATATTTTCAAATTTCTCTTTCCTGAGTTTGAAGGGTTCCTTTTTTCAAGGAAATGAAGAAACAAACTGGATGAAATCCCACACTTGTAAAATATGATGAAGATCCATTGACTTTAACTGAATTACAACAACTTACACAAGTGGAAGACACAACCCTTTCTGATTTATTTTGGCAAAGAAAACTCTTTGCTTTTTTGGCACTGGAGATGTTCTGCTATCACCACTTACTAAATCTCTAGCAGCATTCATGTGAATACAAGTGAACATGCACTTGTAGCTGACAGCCCAAATAATTCAATAATCACTTCTGTAGAAATTTCTAACTTTCAAACCTTCATGGAAGTAGAAGTTTAACAGTGATATTTAGAGATGGATCTATAGTTATACAGATCAATAATGGTTCTTTCCCATTGTTTACTTGTTTTTAAACAAAAAGATAAGCGTATTTCACAGGGAATTTAAAGAAATACACTCCTCTGTTTACACTTCTAGTTGCAATGTATTTTATTTTGCCACAGAATACAACTTAATTGACATTCTCACCTTTTGTACAAATAAGGAAAAAACAAATACAACAAATGTTTGCTTTTCATAGAATGAGATTTCTCATATATATTTGGTCTGCAGAGAAGTGATGAACACTCCCATACCTCTATTTGGGTAGTGAGACTTGAAGTCCCTCAGAGCAGGTGCTCCTGATGTACATCTCAAAGTTCTTGAGCGTGCGTGTCAGTGATAGCTCAGGCAGCCCCTGGCAGATTTTCATGTAGTTTGAATAGGAGACAGGTCACAGCCAGGAAGCCTTCTGGAAGTATTCCCAGCACACTCTTTGTGATTAGTTGTTTCTACACAGCTTAGCCCTGAGTCTGTTATCCAAGAATTAAAAAGAGGGAGAGAAGTTCCCACTAGACCCTATTTTCTAGCTGGTTTGAGGTGTTTTTGCTTACTGCCTCTTACGTGAAAGCACCACTCAATTTAAAATATAACAACAGTAAATCAGAAGCTCTTATGTATTTAATCTACCAACTAAATATGACTGAAGTGTTTTCTTGAAATGTCAGGATCTTCTTTTGTTAACAAGATAGTCAGAAAATATAACATGAAAGATCTGTTTTCCTAAGTGTCTGAAGTCACCTTATACAGAAAAAAACACAACAGTTTTCATAAGCTATGCGTATACCAAAATCTAAGAAGAAACAAAAATTAAAGTTGTTCCACTTGCTTGTTGGCAGTTTTGTCCTAGGCCAGCTAGTAATTTGTCAGCCAGCATCAGTGTACAGACTGGAAATGATACTAGGCCAGGAATTATTTTGGAGAGAGTTGCCTGTTAATTTCTGTGCGTCTAGGAGCTCAGTAGAGATTCTGAAGATGTTCACTTCAAATTAAGAGTCCAAAGAGCAATTGAGAAAATAGACTGCACTTATCTTTTTCAGTTTACAAATATAAATACAAAATTTGCACACACTGAATAGTAAATAACATATCTCATAATTAATTGATAGACTGGAATCATAAGAAACTCACTCCTGAAAAAAAAAAATTACCCGACAAAACACCTAAAACAACAACAAATTATTCCTAAACTAGGATAAGAAAAATCAAAATGCAAGAGAAGGGAAAAGGGAAAAAAATGTCAATAGTAATGACAAGAGTTTCCATTGTTCAGATTCCTTGGATTACCATTTTTCAGGCTTGCTAGAAGAAAAGTCCTTGACCAACAAAGTCCACAAATCTGTGTACAGCAAGGCAACTGAATACACACAGAGGATTGTACCTTTTAGGTAAGATCTTTGTCTAGACTAGGGGAAGCATTGTTTCATTAACTCACATAAGCTTTTTATAAATATATGGAGTTTCTTTGTATGTTTGGGTTATTTATAATAATAATTTAAAAAAAAATTCTGTATTTTATTGTTTGATAGCTGAGATAGGTAACATCAAGACAGTCCATAATTAGAGGTGTCATTACTAATGAGTAAACTGGGATCCCTCAAAAAAAATCATGTATTCCCTGGAAAAGTGCACAGCAACACTCAAGGAGCTGTCAGATTTTATTTTGTTGGCAGAGAAAAGTGTTTCAAATGGTTAGGGAGAGCTAGGAAAGCTTCTTTGAATCTTTAATGGGGGAACATGTCTCTGTCTGAGGGGACTAGAGGTTATTAGTAAGATCTATGTTTGATATTTCTGCCAGCATTCAGAACAGCACTACAGCTCTCCAAAAACCAGACAGGGCATTGCCTCACCTAAGATGCTTTCAGGATCACTACCCTGGAGGTGATGAAATGAGGGGGAAACTAGAAAGTTGTGTGGGAGTTGTAGAAGGAAAAATGGCAGTAACATCAATAAGATTATGCCACATGATGTAGTAAAGAAGAGGGTGTTTTTATGACTAAATGCGTGTGTGACTTACATGTTTTATAACTCTTAATTACTCAATAAATTACCATATGCTTTATTTATACAGAAAGGAAGCAGAAGAATAAATAGCAGGAGATCCAAAACCAAGCAGTCAAGATTACATAAAAAACACATTTAGGATTTTGACTATAGTCTGGCCAGAAAATGTCAGGACATGGAAATATTTGGATATAATGATATAGTTTAAAAATCAAAGTATTATATTTTTTTAGGCAGGCCTAAATTAGGTGAGGTTGCAATTAAGGATATATATGTGCACTTGTGGGCTAGCAAGATCCAGGCACATTTTTTAAACTTGATTTTAACCTCAGTGAAATTATTATCTTTTTCAAATTATTTTACTGTCCCTGGCTAGTGTTGAAATTAAAGGTCTGTCAACCTTGCCATTAAAAATGCTGATATTTAGGAGTTTATAACTCAGCTGTAAAAATTTCCTTCAGGCTCAAAGTTGGCAGCAAAGGCTATAAACCAGAGCTGATTTTCCTCCCACAAAAACCATTAAAGGGTATGTTTGGACTAAATCTGAGGATATTGGAGTAACCAAAATACAGGCATTAAGTACTTTTTTGATACTTTTTATGTCTTACATAAAACTCAAGAACACCTTTTATCACTTTGTTTTATTTACTTTTTTTTATTTTTAGTTGAGTTTAATGCTCCTAAGAAATGCTAAATTAGCATACTTGAAAGGTGAAATCTTTCATTTACTTGCAAAGCAATTAATTTACAGGCAATTTGAACATCTCTACAAATGTATCTTTATCTTCTAGTAGCCTCTGGGATCATGAATTTTTAGTGATAAAAAAGCAGACTAACAGCGGATTATTTGTAGCAGCATTAATAACAATAATAATAATAATAGAAATAATGCAGATTATATCAAATTAACATAGTAAAATAGTTCCCAGCTTTAAACAAGACTGATGTAGACGTACAATATTTTTACTCCTTCACTGCTTTAGGCACTACATCACCTTTTACCTTTCACAATCATATTGATTTTTTAAAAGGTTTTAATTTTGTTTGTTTGTTTGTTATTTGTGTCTGCACTTGTTGGAAGATAATTTCAAAGCGCTGTTAAGAAAACTTTTTATTTATTTCCAGTTATTGATGTTCATAGTTCACATTCATTCTTTTATGTAGCAAATTTATCTTTGTCTGGCATAAAAATCCCCAGTACAGTTGTAGGGATTGATTGTACTTCTTTCAGACTGGAGTCTGAGTGAGCCAATCATATCAGGATCTTTATCCTGCTTTCATAGTTTAGTTTTGCCTGTGATCATGATTGGATTGATCATGAAAAGGATAATTTAAAAAGTTTTTAATTAGGAACAGGAAATGACACAACGGAGGGAATAAATAATGGGATTCTTTGCTGTTGTTGGTGTGCGTAAAAGGTAAGATGGCACTTGTCTATTCAAAAGCAAGGAAAAAATAAATTTAATAACAACAAGGCAGTTTCAAAATGAGTAAAATAAATCCTCCTAGTTGTGGAAGTTACTACTAGAGAAAACTTCATGGTTAAAGTTTATATGAAATTAAAAGTAACAGGAAAGTTACTAAAATTAATCCACTGAGACCTCTTGTACAAAATAATCTGTATTATTTTTATTTTTACAGATTCAGAGGATACCCTGAGTTGGAAGGGACCCATGAAGTGCAGGTCTTAGGTAAATGGCCCATACAGGGATTGAATACATAACCTTGGTGTTATAAGCACCATGATCTGGCCAGCTGAGCCAATCTCAGGGTCAAAACAGGTGATTCCTAACCTGCAGTTTGTAAGAGGCTGGCAAGAATTTATACTGTTACTACACAACTGTCCATTTTATACACTCCGTCCTAGAAAACCTTAAGAAACAAGAAGTAAGTGTGTGTGTGCATGCGAGTGTGAAAGAAATAAGATAAAGAAGTGAATAATAAGTTTTATATAGGTATAGTTCACAACAATGTTCCTACTACTTGAAACAGAATTTTCAATTGTTTCTTCTGTATTTGGAGTGCAGTAATTTCACGATTATAAGACGCACCATTTTGACTAAAATTTTGGTGTGAACCAGAAGTGCGGCTTATAATCAGGTGCGGCTTATATATGGACAAAGAATGAAAAGTTGCTGTTTTAGTTTGGAGGACAGGTGTCTGCTGAGAAAGGCAGAAGCCTCTCTTTGAAATGAAGAATGCAAACCTCCTCCCTCTAAATTATTATAATTTTGAAATCAAGGGGCTGTCAGGCAAAAATATGGGAATTAGGAATAACAGTTCTTTACTAGGGAAATTGAAATAGAAATACAGTACTACAAAGAAACAAACTCCAAACCCTGACAAAGTCAGAGTACAACCTGACTCCCTGTCAGGCAGGATGTTGGTAGCAGTCCCATTAAATGGTGGTTGCAGTCCTCTTGCAGTGACAGATGTGGTTTCGTTGAAGCACTGGTCCTGTAGAAGGTGCAGTTTCCCTCTAAAGGTCCAGTGGTGATGTGGAGAAATCCAGTTTTCCTCTGGAGTCCAGTGGAGAAAGGGGCTCCCTTAGTGTCCCAAAACCTCTGTTTTTATCTTGGTAAGAAATGTTGGACTCTTCCCCCTGGCTGGAGCAACTTTCAATGGGATGCAGTAATTTTATCAGTCCCACAGTGGGACTCAATGGGCCATTAGCAGAAAATGACTCTCTGGAGGAAGGATGGGTTGTGAAAAGATAAAGAACAATGCCCCACCTGGTTTCAATGGATGGCTCATCACCAGAATATCTCCCACGGATATAAGGATCACTGCCCCCGCCCTCAACAGATGATGACAGAATAGATACCTTTTATCACACTCTGTATTGTAACATGCGGCTTATAATCAGGTGAGGCTTATAATCATGAAATTACAAGTTTTGCTTGTAGTTAATGTTGCACTAAAGTGATTTTCAGGGTATTTACTTTGTTTCATCTGTATTTGCACAAAAACACATTTTCCTCAAATCTACAGCATTAAATGTTTGTGCCAGAAAACGATGTTTTCATGCTTTTTTACACACTGATAATAGCCCACAGGGCATTTAAGTGCTTAAACATCATTACTGACTACCTGGATGTTGTGGGCTGGGGGAGTTTTAGAAATTTTTCCCATTATTATATTAAGCTGACCAGGGCGGCTCCCCTTTTAGCTGTTAAGTGCTCAAGACAAAGGGATGGCTGGGCTAGCCCTGATTGCTCAGTTTGTGGAAGGTGGAGTGCTGCTTTGTCCTTCGGCGGGTGGGGGACACTGGCAGCTCGCTGGCCCGAACTCGAGGAGAGAGGTTGTCTTTCTCCGTGGTGGGATCAGGCCCCTGCACTCCGACTGCTAAAGCTTCCTGCTTCTGAAAACAGTGCTGAGAACCGGGACACCCACGGTGAGCAGAGTGCTTTCCTCACCCTTCTCCCACCTGGAACGGAGCTGCCGCCTCGCTCCCCTGCTCCTGCAGCTGCCGCGACTGAGAGGCTGCCCTGCCCTGTTCCATCGGGACTGTGCGGAGAAGGGCATCTGTGACTGGAAAAAGGAAAAAGGGACTGAGACTGAGTTTCGTTCTGTTCTGTCACTGTTTTTTTTTTTTTTTCCTCTTAGCTGATGCTGTTTTTGTTTGTCTTGTAAATATATCAGTAAAGAACTGTTATTCCAAACCCATACTGTTTGCCTGAGAGTTTCTGAATTTCCAAATTATGGTAAACTGGGAGGGAGGGGATTTTCACTATCCATTGTTTTTTGAAAAAAACCTCTCACCTTTTCCTTTTCCTGGCAATACTGTCCCTTTAAACCAGGACACTGAAGAAATAGTATACATCAGATTTGTATTTCTGTTTCAGGCACTATTTATTTAAACATGTAAATAAAATTAAATTAAATATTTAAATTATACATTATGATCTTGAATATCAGTACAGAAGTAAGAAAACCAAATACTAATACTATAAATATACACATATTTCACTTCACAACAGCAAAATCTTCTCTTGCATACACAAGATATAGTGGGACAAGTTAAAAATAATCCTTGTATTTTACTTTTGAATTTCATCTTCATTCTAAGCAAACATTTTTTCAAATGGATTTCGTGAAGCTCAACACAAGACTCAATGTTGTGGAACATTACTTGCCTTTAATTTGCTTGAAAATTGCTATTCAGATACAGAAGTCAGGGTTAGTCAGAAATGAGCTTTCCTCTTTTATGATGCTAAGTGTTATGGAAAATTATTGAGAAGTCTAAACACATTCAGATTAGGACTTCCAGGACAGGCTGGTTTCTGGTGGAGCTTCAGTTTCATAATCCTTAGAACAGTGGATTTATCCAAGACTTTCAAGTATCAAGGTTTCTAGTGAAATAGCAAGAAGGCCTGAGTTCAGCTGTATCCTGAAGGTGTCACCAGTTTCAGAATAGCCAGGCCAGCAGGAAAATCTGCAGATTTACAAAGTTTCCCCTGAAGGATATAAGAAATGTTGGTGTCTATAATGCTTCTCAAACACCCTCTAGTTTTAACCAGCTACCATTTAAACAGAAAGCTGTTAATTCTGAACTTTACCATCTTTTTTTGCACAGGAGCTGCAAATGAATCTAACAGAAAGTCAACAGCTTGTGTGGATTTGCCATTTATTTTTGTACTTTATTTTTTGAATGAAGACAAAATCTTTCACAGTAATTAATGAAAAAAAAACCCCCAAACAAACAAAATCAAAACATTATTGAAAGATTATTTTTTCATCACTTGCAACAAGTAACAAATCCTTAAAATCTTACTTATTCTACCTGTTTTCTTATTCTCTTCTTCTGATGTTTCTGATTAGGTGTGTAGGAGACTTATTCTGTTATTTCTCAGGAGTAAGAAACTGTTGTGTTGCAAAAGTCATCAGAATCAACACTGAAAAGGTTTCTATTCTGTTGAAGTATTATTCTTTGAAATACATTCTGTTTAAGTTTCCAGCCAACAGTAATAGTTAACATCAACCTCATATGATAAATTTTATGTTAGCACTTTACATGAGGGGTTATACAGCTATAACTTAAGTATTATATGATGGAATTTAATTAGGTCAGATATGAAGTGATAATATTAAAATAGTAAGTTGTACTCATCATGAAGAAAAGTTCTTTGCTTTATAGCTGAGAAATTTATGGGTGCACTTGGAAACTTTAATGTTGGCAAGCATTTCCTAAAGAACACTCTATAATTCAAAGTATGTAAAAGAAGAACTTATGTACCTTGGCTGTGAATTTCAGCTGACTCTTCTCAGAATAAAATAAAAAAAAAAACTAAGAAGGAATTTGATACATTGAGTGTTAAATACAAAAATTTGATTTAGAGGTTTATTTTATAAGAAATACTATGATTTTCAGTGAAATCTTTCACAAAATATAATAACTATATGAGAATGTCCCTTCATTCTCAAAAGTCTACACATCTGAGCCATCTGAACTTCTTGAGTTAATTTTTCCTCTCTGAAAGTCACTTATATAGCTTCATCTGTTTGCTTAGTGCAACCTTTAAGATTTTGAAGGATATTTAGTTACTGCAAGGTGTGCAGGTTTTATCAGTCAGAGGTTACCAGGCAAGGGCTTTCTTGCCTTTGCTATGAAGTAATAACTGGTCAATTACAAACAGTAGATACAAATTCCGGAACTAATGAAGAGGGACCTGAAATATTCTACCGTCATATTTATTCTGAGAACTCATTGTCTGGAAGTGTTAGTGAAAATGTTTTCTTTTTTCCAAAAGATTATAGTTCTCTTATTTTTTCACAGTTATCAAAATTACTTCTTGGTCAAAAGTTTGCTAAGTCAAAATCTTTTGCAAAAATTTAAATTTCTGCTTTTATCTTCACTTTAATTGATTTTTTTGTAGCAGTGTCTTAAATATTCATGACATATACATAAATATATAAATATTAAATATATAAATATATAATTATCTGAAATTTTAATGAAAGGCTGTATTTTCTTTCTTTAAAACAAATCCTAGAAGATGGGCTATATATTCTAATGTCAAAGAATTTTAATGACAGACTTAATTTGTAATGTGGTTTCACTCATTCAAACTTCAGATCTTTATCATCCTTTTAATTACACCTCTGTATTAAAAAGTATACTATTGACAACTAAAACTAGATTTTGAAAGCTGAACACCAAAATATTTTCAATACTCCATTGTAAATTTTAGGTTGGAAAAACCATCAGCACAGGTTTTCAAAACATATACAATTAGTGCAATTTGATAAGGAATATGTTTATTCACAACAATATTTTTGGTAGCCTAAGTGTAGATCACATCCTAGTTCCGAAACTGCTTGCTGAGATGACTCAAGATACCAGAAATAATTATTTATTTTATCTTATCTTTTGTCTTTTTAAAAATTTAAGATTTATTCAAAAATTATTCCTTAAAACAGAATTTATAGACATACTTTTCCTTCTAATGCAATAGAGTTTTTTCCTTAAGAAATAGTGAAGGAGTTTTTCCACTCATTAAATCACCCAAAAAGCCACACAGAGTATAACAGAGGTCTGACAGGTAGTATCAGAAGCACTGCATAGTGTTTGCATTAGTAAGGTAAGTATGGAACATCTCTATTAACACTTGATTTAAAGTTTCTAAGTTTCTTTTCAATGACTTTGGTTCCAGATGCCCAAGAAAGCTGTAGAACAATTTCTCAGACATTGTGACGCTAAAAAATCTGTGGTACCCATCCTCATTGCCTTGCCTGGATCCTGCAATGAAAAGCCAGGTCCCACAGTCCAGCTCTTCAGCCCATCAGTTCCCCTGTGACTTGAGGGACATACCCAGACCTACTCAGGCAGAAGAATCACATCTCAGCAGGGAGGGTGAAGCTAAAAATACAATTGAAGGAATAAAGTCAGCCTTGAGCTCCATCTGTTTCCTTACTGTTTGTACTGGGTACCTTGTCAGCTGCCTTGCCTTTCCCTTTGAGGATAAAAAGTGAATGTAGAAAGGAATGACTACCAGTGTCATGAGCCTGGAAATCTGCTCAGGTCTGCTCACTGAACAAGCTATAAATATAGCCACAGCTGTTTCTCTGGGACTTTTCTTTTGCACTTAAGGCACAGAATTTGTTATTCATCATGCCTACGCTGTTTTAGGCTGCTCATTTTTTCTCCTCCTCCTTCTTTTTCCTTCTCCATCTTCTTCTTCTCTTTGTTGCTGCTGCAGTTGTTGCCATTTGTTTTACAAGTGTGAAGGCTGGCCTGACTTTAAAGACATAATATAATCATTTTATCCCTTTCAACCTAAGATTTGTGCAAAATCTATCAGAATTGTTGCTTCTGAAAATAAACACTGATTTACAGCAAGTTCTACTAGAAATGTATGAAAGCTGGTGAAAGTGTAGCTTCTCACTTGCTGTTAGAACAGGTACAGTAAATTCACGAATACAAGCCGCACTGAGTATAAGCCGCATCTCTGGGTGTTGGTAAACATTTCGTTCTTTGTCCATAAATAAGCCGCACCTGAATATAAGCCTCTCTGTCGTTCGCAGCGAGGACCCGCGTGCAACAAAGTTGCCAAATAGTAACAGAACGGCGGCAGGGCGGGGTTTACTGGCTCAGCTAATGCTGTGCAGGCTCGGCCCGCTAGGGGCTGCTGACGGGGCCAGGTAGCCCTGCCCGGTGCTGCCGCTCGGCGGGGCCACTGGGGGCCAGCTGCCACTGCCACTGGGCTCGGTCACCACGGCCCGGCGCTGCCCTGTGGTGGCAGGCAGGGACGGAGCCCCCCCCGCTCCCACGGCGGCGAGCAGGGACGGAGCCCCCAGCCGCCTCCCCGAGCCGTGGCAGTGGCGGCCCGGGTCCCCCCATTCCTCCCAGAGCCACGGCAGGGGCGGCCCGAGTCCCCTGCCGCCTCCCAGAGCTGTGGCAATGGTGGTGCGGGGCCCCCCCATCTCTCCCCCAGGCTGCGGCAGAGGAGGGAAGGAGAGAGCTCTCCCGCCTCTCTCCCCACCCCCCGTGCTGCCTACAGGGAGGCAGGCTCCACCTGTGGTGCAACAGAGTAGCAATTTGTAAGAATCGTGAAATGCCGACTTTGCAGCTGCTCGGCTCGGCACTCTGGTTGGCACTTCTGAGGTTGTAAATGTCAGAAAATTATTCACATAGCCGCTCCTGATTATTAGCCTCATTTCCGGTTTAGGAGCAAAATCTTAGTCAAATTGGTGCGGCTTGTATTTGTGAAATTACTGTAAATGAAAAAAGAAAAACTCAGCAAACATGGCTTCTGCCTTAAAAGTTTTCCAGAACTTAGAAAAATAGTTTAATTTAATTTGCTCTTACAATAAAAGCCAAATGTATTTTTCCTTTTGATGGAAAATATGTAGTTTTGTAACATAATTTTTTGTATATTTTTTATTTCAGTTATTCTAATGGTTTTCATAGTAGTATTACCTCTTTTTAATTTGGATACATATTTCCTATTACGTTTTAAAAAGACTCTCTAATTACATGTGCAAAGGATCCATTGTAGTCAAAATCTGAAGAAGATCTGAATAGGACGTAATTTTAAAAGTGTGGTAACCATAATGGTTTGACTTGAAGTATAATTGTACATATAATTTTACTTATTTATTTATTTATATTGACTGTTGGTAATGTTCTCCTTTCACATCTGGTTTCTATTGCCAGCCTCTTGTTACAGCTCTCTCTGTGGCTTTATTATTTCATGATTTCATTATTTTTTAATTCCCTCCTTTGTCTGATTCAATCAACAAAATTAAAAAAAAAAAAAAAAGAAATGAACGCTCTGTACTGAATGTTCATCCAAAACTTGAACTGTGATCTTTAACCTGGAGAACTTCTGCTTTTTTGTCCACATCAGGACACATCCTGCAATTGCTCAGCAGGAGGCAGCAGGCTCAGAGCATGATCACATACTCACTGCAGATCTACCACAGGATGAATGTTTACTAAGGCAACAGTACTGAAAAAAATCCTTCTCCACAAAAAATACAACATACCCCTGCCCCCAAAACACCCCAACAAAAATGACACAAACCAACATCAAGAACTCCAGTCCTGCTATTTCTTCCCTAATCTAGTTGCTTAAGTGAGGGACTTCTAAAGAATCTTTTAGCTTTATCTTTCCTTCTTTGAGATACCTCAGCAGGAGTACAGGCATGAGAAAAGCTTGGGTAAGAGCAGAAGGAAACTTTGGTTATGCCTCATAGAGGAAACAAGAGAAACACATTCTGCCAAAAACACATCCTGGCTCTGTGTATTGGGTTTCCACAGCAAGGTTGTGGTAGTGGGGGCACTGCAGGAGTGGTTCCTTCTAGGAGGCACTAAAAAACTACCCAGACAGGACCAGTTTCCACCAGCTGCAGGATGGACCCATCTCTGGCCAGTCAGCCCTGTTGGTAACAGCTCTGGAATATCATATTTCAGAAAGTGTAGAACTGCCACAGAGCAACCAGCCAGGAGAGGGAGAAAACAGAAAACAAGCAGCCCTGAAGATACCAAGGTCAGTGAAGCCAAGGGAGGAGGTGCTCCAGGTGCTGGAGCTGAGATTCCCATGCAGCCCTGGTGCAGACCATGGTGAGGCACCTGTGGAGGTGCAGGGTGGAGCAGAGATCCACCTGCAGCTCATGGAGGACCCCATGCCAGAATAGGATGATGCCTGAAGGAGACTGTGATGCCATGGGAGTCCCATGCTGGAGCAGGCTCCTGGCAGGACCTGAGGGCCAGTGGAGAGAGGAGCCCATCCTAGAGCAGGTTTGGTGCCAGAACTTGTGACCCCATGGGGGTCCCACACTGGAGCAGCCAGTTTCTGTGGGACTGCAGGTCTGTGGGAAGGAACCCGTTAGAGAAAGTCATGAAAGGCTGTCTCCCATGGGAGGGATCCCATGCTACAACAGAAAAAGAGTAGGAACAGGAAGAAGTAGCAGGAAAAAAAACATTAAGAACTGGCTGTGACTCTCATTCTCCATTTCCCTGTGCCACTTGGAGAGAGGAGGTAGAACAGCTGGAGGTGCAGTTGAGCTCAGGATGATGGGTGTGGAGGAGGGGAAGGTGTTTTTAGATCTGTTCTTGTTTCTCACTATCCCCATATGCTACTGATTGTCAATAAATTAAAATAATTTCTCCAAGCTGAGCCTGTTTTGCCTGTGATGGTAATTAGTAAGTGATCTCTTCCTGTCTTTACCTCAACCCATGGGATTTTCATCATACTTTCTCCTCTGCCTTACTGAAGTGGGTGAGAGATTGAGCTGCTTGGTGGGTAGCTGGTGACCAGCCAAGGTCAACACACCACACCATTACCCAGATGGAAAAAGGGAATATACTTAAGGCATAGGCAAATTATATTGAAATTATGCTTCCTATAGACTAGAAATAAAATAATTTCCCCTCTATTTTTCTCCATTATAGCTGTGTGGTTTGTCAGCATTTTTAAATGGGAAGCTGGTGGTTCTTGTTTTATAGAAGCAAAGCACCTTGTTTGATAGGAACAAGAAAAATAGAAATTACAAAGATTTATATTTTCAGAAAAAAAAAACTAAAGCAAATCCACAATTTATTAGGGATTTTTTTTAAGAAGAAACTTCAAAATGCAACCATACTGCCTACATAAAATGAGTATTATGTGTGGCAAAATAAAATATCTTTTATTCTGCATCTTAATCTCAAGTGCTCAGTTATGACGGAATTTAGGTTTCTCAAAAAACAGGTATGTAAAGTGAAATACTGATAACGACCTAGGTAGCAGTGAAATTGTTACTTTCCTTTTAAAATAAATAGCAGAGTAAAAAAGTGGTTTTTTTTTTTTCTGTCAGAATAAAGTTACTTGCTTTATGAAAGGAAATCTTCATGTTTATGTTAGAACACATTATTTGCTGAATAATCTACTCCTATGTAGATTTTATTGATTTAGTTAGCATATAGATTATTTCTGTAGCTCCTTGTATTGGAATATTTGTGAAAACAAGTCTACTTAAAATGGCAGTATATATATTTCATGTAGTTACACATGAATGCATCTGTAAATTGTACAGATTTGTTATTAAAGCAGTCACAACAGCAGTAACTTTAACAGACGAAGCCTATGGAAAATTCCCATTTTTGATTATTTACACATGCTACAAGAAACCTCCTGGCAAACTTGATGTTTTGTTGAATTTAAAAAAAATTAGGAAAGTATCCCCACAAAACACATTTTACCACATAAAATAGGGAAGTGACTAGACAGTTTCATAATTTTATAGGAAATAGTGGATTAGGACCATTTGCAAAGGGATTTGAGACCTGAAGTATATAATCTTCAGGTGCCCGGTATGATCTGTGCAGTACACAGATTTCAAGTAGCCTAGGAATGTTATACTAAGTAAGTTTAGTTGAAGGTACTGGAAGCAGGTTTGCTGTACCACCTGCAAAGCATAAAATACATATGGAAAAGAAAACACTTAAATCTATGTTCCAGAGTAGTCAGTAAACTGGCTGGACTATAATGTTAATAACTTTTTCTTCCTCTGAAGTTCAGACCAGAACAGTTATTAGGTTTGGAAACATCACCCCTCTAACCCAGATGATGAAAAAAAATGGGTCATAAATATGAAAAAGAAAATAAAAGAAAAAGAAAAACCATTTTGTTGTATGTGATACCTGAGAGTATCATGATTGGTGAAAAATGTAATGTGTCTGATCTACAAAATAAAAACCTTAAAAGTAGGTAGTAGCTTATCCCCAGAGCAGTCTCATCCTGAAAAAACTAAGGTAGCTAAGGCACAAAACTGAAATCATATGGTAGCTAAGAAAGATGCAGGACAAATGGGTCCAGACCTAAGCTTTTTTTCTTTTTGATGGAATGTTAACTCTGTAAAGTATTTCTAAGATTAAGCATGAGGTAAAGCTGCTAAAAACCACTTATATGTTAAACCCACAGTGTTGGGAATCCATGACATACCATTGTGGGATGCTAAAAATAAAATCAAGTCAGATTGAGGCCTTAGATGTGTCAGGATACATGGAATCATGAATTTCACTTACATAAAGTTGTCAACAATATATAAATATATACATTTAAAATGGGAACAGTGCTCCCTGACAATTATAGAATGTATTTACATGAGTAGGTGAGTAGATCAAAACACAACGGTACCAATAGTGATGCACTCATTGGTTTGAAATGACTGTCTACAAAAAATGCTACTGTCTTGCAGAATCTTGTCATTGTCACCTTCTCCAGAACTTAGAATCAAACACTCCTTCAGCTGACCCTTGCACTGTCTCCCACACTCAGAGGAATTTGCCACTCTCCTCATGACTACTTGAAGGAAGTGCTACAAGGGACAAAAGTGATTCCAGCAGAGGGGTATTTTCTGTCTTATCCAATGTCATTACCTGCCAATTAAAATGTGACTGTTGGCAGGCACAGGCATGCTTTCACACTATATAATAAGATACATGATAAGCCATTTAAGGTTGGTCTTTGTCCATTACTGGTCTGACTTATCAAAATTTTCAGTGCCTTCTTTTGAGCGGTTTTATTATCTTGTCACTCACTACTCAGGGCCATGCTGTGAAGCATAACCCAGCCCTTGGAGGAATGATAGATCCTCCTGGAAGAACAAGAAAAACGTCAGCATAGCATACGCTCACTGACATAATTTAGTGGAACTTTCCTGTGTGATTTTGAGCTCTCCTTTGTTTTAAAGGTAAAATTTTACTTAATTCTGGAAGACTTCCCTGAATAGAGGCAAAAAAACCTTTCTTTATGTGAACAATTTTGGAAACCTAAGGGAATTTTAAGAAAATAAACCAGAAACCTACATGCTCATAATTTACCAAACATATTGGAAATTAATTACTCTAGCAATCATTACAAGTTTTTATACTGTGCTTCTTTAGTTTTTTTATAAGTACCTAAAATAATGTGTCTTAATTGATTCATTAAATACTCTGAATTTTTTTTAACAAACCCTAGGAAACTTATAAGGATCCAAATTCTTCAGGATTCTGGGTTTACTTGGCCATGAAGAACATCCTTTTTATTTGAATAAATGTTGTGTGAGTGGTTTAGAAGAGGATATCAGCAGAAAACCCTTCATGGGCTAAGCCCAAAAGAGCGATGGTTATCAAATCATGTTCTATAAACCTAGGAAAAATATTGTGATTTTGTGGCTGTTGTTTTTCTTGGTAGGTTGGCTGGGATGGGAGTTGTTTGTTTGGTTTAAATTTTCCCTTTTTAACTTGAGCTATTGATTTATCTCCTTTTTTCTTTTTTATCACCTCTTTTTGGAAATGTCTATCAAATGCCAGATTTTCTTCAAAACAATTTGTATGAAATATTTATAAGATTTCTAACTAAACAATGAATAAGTATTGTAGACATAAAAAACTTAAAAAGTCTATTTATGCTTTGATGGGAGATTTCAAAGGTCTTCTAAATCTATTTCAGTTATGGGATTTTTCTTTATTCCTTGAGAACCATGAAAAAGATAGTAAAAATCTGAGAAGTCTGTTATTCCATCACATTTATAATGGCACTTTTAATGACAATATATCCAGTGAGATGTTGGGAAGTCAGAGCACTTCAAAAGTTTTATTCAGGAACATTAGAAAGATTTATGTTAATGCCTGAAGCTTTAATTCAGAATCTCCAGTGATAAACATATACTGTGCTGCACCATAACCATGCTATGTCTTGAAACACTTCCAGTTTAATTATTCTTAGTTCTGTCATTCATTTACTGTACTCTGAACTGTAGGAAGACTGACACCTTAATTCAGACTCCTGCCTTTAGTAATGAAACAAGTTACACTCATATGAATAAGCACAATCTTACATGAATCCTTTGCTTTAATATTCATAGAAACTGATTAACTTATACTACCAGAAGTAAGGCTTAGAAATAATTCTCTCCTTAATAGCTCCCAATTCAAACTTTAAGACTGAGAAAATACAGTTCTGCCTAAATGTTAAACACAAGGCTGTCTGGAGAGAGTCATGGTTGTTGTTATCTGTCTTGTTTCTAGGGTAAAACTGAACGATACATCTTCCATGAAGATTTCCATGTGTAAAGTAAAGTATACATAGAAGTGGGAAAGATTGCTCCCACAAGAAAACACAGTGGGTATAACCGTAGCTCTGTTAGAGACACGGCTTTACAAAGGAAGACATTCATTCACAGAACTTATCCCACAAAAACTACAGAGACTCACATAGAAGCTTAGCTGAAATGGTAACTGTCAAATAAATTTTTAGGGTTTTTATTAGTCTTTTCTGTCCTCTTTGCATGTTTATGTATGTAAAAACCACAGTAGCTCAGAATATCAGGGCAGACCTAAGATTTCAAGGAATTCAGTAGTTAAATACAGTGGGATGCTGATGACACAGTTGCTTTCCATTGACAACAAAGAGATCAGCTAGAATATTTATCTGAAATACAGTCATCTATCTTTTAGGTAATTATATGTGGCTCCCATTACTAAAAAAGTTCTATCAGACAGGTTCAAATAACAAGACGGAAAGTAATAAAATATGTACATCCCCCTTTTTTTCCAGACACTTCTTCTATCATCTAAGTTTTTTAATTGTGTGGCTGTAACAAATATGCCGTTTTTAACAACAAAACAATAACTCCCAGTTATTAAAGCTTGGAATAATTCTATCTAATGCATGTGGATGAAACAGAAAAGAACCAACACACTACTAACTCTTGTGACTGCTACTAAATGTTGGGAAATTCTCAATATCAAAATATTTTATTGAGAAGGACAAAGTCACAACTAATCAACAGATTTTGAATCATAAAAATAGCACAACATATTGTCTAGTCCATGTAATGCAGGCATCTTCATTTTTGGTGCATAATGTCATTAAGCCTATGTATAAAACAAAAGTATCTCGGGAAATCTAAAGGAATATCCCAGTTCTCCAAGTTGTATGAAAATCTGGAGGAACATAAAGACTACTTATTTAGCACGATATAGTAAAGGTAGAAGTTATTTAAACACAAAAATAGTTGGATTTGGCTTACAGGTTGCTTTTACTTAGGGTCTGAGATGTTTTTTGCTAATTTGTTTCAAAATAAGAAATATTATTTATCTTAAAAGTATAAGACTAAAAAATCAAATAACTAACAAGAAATGTTTTTAATTTCCAGATTGCCAGAAAGAAAACAAGCGAAACCACTTTTGATGCATTCCATTATATATGTCTCTGTTAGTATTCTATCTGACCTTTCAATTAAGCCCAACCATGTTGTCTATTCAAGGAGCTTTTAACATGGATTTGGAAAGTCTTAGCTATTTTCCCAAATGACATAGTAGATTGCTTCAAAATCAATTACGTTACCATTATAAATTGGATTTTTTTGAGTCTTATATTAACGAGGTAAGAAAAGATAGTACTGAGATAAGAGTTCTAAAGACCATTTCCCTTCATTTTATACACACTTTGTGTGAATTTCCTATTTCATGTACAGGCCAGAATGTCTCATGACATCCTAAAGTCAAGGAAAGGCAGCCCTTTTGTCAACCTTATATTCTTCTGGAACATGGAAAAATGTTTTCACAGCATGGGTTAGAGTTTAATTAGGGGTTATATCTATCATTTCTCCTCTAATTTTCTGTTGCATATATCATCACTTCTTGCAATATTCTTGTTTGCATTGTTAAGACTGTATTTCCCAGGCCTGTGGATTTCCCTCAATGAGGGATAGATGGGAAAACAAAAAAAGGAGTCATATCAAGACCTGAATTAATCCCTCAATATAATCTATTTAAACAATTCATGAGGTAGAAGATTGCCTGATCTTACCTTCCTCTTTAATCGGGTAAAGAGACACTTTGAGAGGACCTTTGAGCCTCTGGGACCTGATATGCCTTCTGTGTGACCTACAGTGCTGGAGTTCAACTATCTATGCCCTTTGTCTGTGCATTTTGGTGCAACCCAGCTGTGTAACCTTGGCTTGACTTTAATGAGAAAAAATGTTTAACTGTAATGGACCGTGCAAACTAAAACCTTGCAAGAGAAAGGATTCAAAAAGACAGGCAGAAGTAAAGCTGTTTAGACTCATGGTATTTCAGGACTTAAAAGACAAATGCTGACACGAAGGAGTGTGAAAGTCCAAGAAAAAAAGCAGAGTGAGAAGGTAGCAAATCAGTAGAAACAAGGTTGACACCAGACCTTTTCCAGAAGCAGAGGAGGAAAATGTTCTCCACTTGAATGATAACTGACAGTAAAAACTTCCAGGGAATCTCTACAGATCCTGCAAGTCTGATAATCTGAATAGCATAATAGTCTGATACTCATGTCTGCTATCTATAGCTCCTGTATATAATTTTTTGCATATTAATTTTGCAGAGTTTTCTAAAAGATGTGCTAAAAGTAGAGATGTGCATCTACAGTTCATAGCCCTTCTTCAGTTACTATACAGAAAATTTAGAAAGTTAGTTAGTGTCAAAACTTAGATAAACCCTTTCACAGGGAGTTATCCAGTATTTTGAGTTAGTCTGTTACTTCTCAAATTTGCAGTGATATTTGAAAATTCATAGATCACAACTGGGAAAACAAGTTGTCCTTGATATTTCTGTACTATGTTATAAATTGGAATGCAGAAATCTAAAATAATAAAAATAAAAAGTATGATAAAAGAATTGTGTACTATTCACCCTTGAACATACTGACATACCAACTCTAATTTAGTTTCTAGAGGAAAAGAAATTCTAAAATGAACCAGTTTCTCAGCTTTTGGTTTAATATTTTTACAGCAGGTTTTTGTTGTAAGCATAATTGCTCCTTAACTTTAAGATAAACTCAAACATTCCATGTAATGTGCTACTACAGATGAAAAATAACCCAACCCCCTAGTAAAATATAAAGCTGATCCAACCTTTAAAAATATTATCCAAATATCTTCTTGATATGTTCTGAACATGATTTTCATGAAATTTCATGCATTTTTCTGCAGGAAATAATGCAAGATATTTTGATTCTGAAATCATATCTTACAAAAGTCTCAGAGCCTATGGAGCCAGATTTTAAACAGTAAATTTTGAGTTGTATCTGGAAAGAAAGCAGAAGTCCAAAATGCTTCTGGAATGAACAAGTAATTTTTAGATGTAAAGAATTAATTACTAAAAAATTAATAATAGAACTTCACTTCTTAAAGTAAACACTTTATTTCGTGTACAGTACAAAAAAATATTTGTGTCTGTTGCTGTTAACTGAAGCATCAAAGATTATTTAGGATTTTATCAGTGTAAAAGGATCAAGGTAATCAAAGTTAAAATTATTTTTCTTGTGAAATAGATCACTTTCTTTTTTTCTTTTCTTTTGAAAAAATCTTCTTATTTGCCTGAACTGTGAGCTTGGGCTATCTGATTTTTTGCCTTAAGTGGATATGCCAGAAGACACCAAAGACATGTTATCTTTGAGGAAAGGCTTTACTAGAACTCAAAATAATAAATCAGAGCAGATAAGGGTTTCTTTGAAATGGGATCTATACATGCTGATCTATCAGCACAGCACAAAGCCCTGCCTGATGTGCTCACAAGCGAAACTTGTGTTTCAGATAAGTGCAGATTAACCTCAGGGGAGGCATCCTCCAGGCAAAGCAGGCTTGGTGCTGTCATCAGAGCCTTGTTTAGCCAAATGTTCTGTATTAATTTTCAGAAAGACCACAGGAAAATTAGAGTTTGATCACCTTTTATTTACACCGTGAGACTAACATAAAGCACAGAGGTAACAAAAAATGCGAGCTTGTGAAACGCATGTACACCACGAGTACACAGTACCTGCACAGTGGCTCTCAGAGATGATTTCACTGCTTATTCTTCAAATCAGAGACAGACCTACTGGTCATGCTTTCCATCACATTTTCTTCAATCTTCCTCATGTTATACATGCACCAGAACCCATGCAAGCAAACACACTCACACCTAATACCCGATTATTTGTGAGAAACCTGAACACCAGAGCTACCGTGAGCGCCACAGAAAGGCGGTGCTTTATGTTCAAAATGCCGGTGCTAGCACACTAATTCCAGCCCTTCCAGACTGCCATCTCGCTATTGAGGCATTCCCAGTGATCATGGACAGTCAACTATCATTGCTGTGGTTATAAAGTGTGTGTGAGGGGCCAATTCCTAACAGCACATCTTCTGCACACTCTGGCACATAAAGCAAATACATCACAGAGCACCACTAAGAACCAGGCCATATAAACAAGCGCTACTTTGTGTTAATGATTCTGGTGATGACAGAAAGTCACAGGGTAGCAAAGGCAGGGCACTGGCTGTATTTTACTTGGAATGGGACACCACTTGACACAACATTCCCAAAACTTCTGGCTTAGCCCTGGCACAGAGGCAAATACCCAGGCCAGATGAGAATCTAACCTCACCTTTTCAAAGCCACTATCACCTTCACAATTACCTTGTATTATTGTGACCAGGCAAAATAAAACTTTTACTGTACACCCAGCCTGTAAATCTTGCAGTTGCCTGTTTTCTCTATCAATAACACCTCACCTAAGACATGACTTGTTCAGAAAGAAAAATTCTTAAAATGTTCCGAAAGTCACTAATCTTCCACAAGTCTTAAACTACTCTTTTCTCCTCTTGGAGTTTCAGAATCTCTGTAACATCTTTGAAGGTTCCAAATTATAAAATTGCTTATCAAATCAAAGAATGGGAAATATATCATAACTTTCACCAAGTGTCACTCAGAAAAATGATGTTTTCGTTTCAAACCCTGAATATCAAATACTTCATGATCAATATATTTTCCAGGGAAACTTGAGAAAGCAAACTGAATAGTGAGGAAATTCAGAACATGCTTTAAGTCTTCTGATGAGAAGGAAAATAATTATTTTACTTAGTAGTGTGTCAGGGTGAAGAGATATTACAGATTTTCTTAGGTAGAAGAGGAGCTTTTAACTGTAGGCAGATTAAAAAATAAGAGAGCCAAGAGGCTATTAAATTGGGGTAGCTCAGTTGGAGAGGAAGAGACCTATCTAAAATAATCAGTAGTCTTGAAGTTAGAGTGGTTACTTAGTTTTAAGCAACAGTGATAATTTGTTCTCTATTTTTAAAATCAGAAGTAGAGTCAGCCTGCACCCTCATAATTTGCAATACTTTCCAAACTTGCATGAAAACAAACGTTTAGCTCCATCAGACTCTTTCTCATTGATATTACATGATGACATTGTTAATTTTTTAAATGCCTGAAATTACAGCAATTAATTATATCACGAGACTGGAATGCTCTTGCCATCACTGCTAACTTTGAAGGCTAATATTAAAAATGTGTGAGCTTCAAGAAGATGGCATTTTTAATTCTCACTTCAGCCACCTACTGTGTCTCTTCAAGGATTATATAGTTCACTTAACAATGCTTCAGACTACTTTTTCCACACTTAGTAGAATAATTGACAAGCATGTTTGAAAAGTGATTGGGGGATTGTAGGGGATTCGTACAAACATGTATTACCTTTCTTCTTCAATGATTTTATTTATGTAAAAAAAAAACTTTCATAGAATTAAGGAAAACTTTAAGTAATTTCACAGATTATTTGTCAACATTTGATTAGAAAAAACAAAACAAAAATGAAAAAAAAAAAAAGTCTTGCATAGCTCCTCACGTCCTTGACACAAGCTCCTGCAGGAAGAGAAAACTGAATATCAGTTTTAACTCCTGCCTAACCAGAGTAATTCTCTTCCCTATACACAACCAGTAAAATTGAATGCTGTCACGCTTGAGGCATGAGAGTTAAACCCCTACTTTTTTCAAGATTTATCACAAGTGACTTTCTAAAGTCAAAATTGAAGGTTCAGCTCAAACTAATGTATTTCTCTGATTTCAGAAGAATAATTACAGATTAGGCGGAGAGGACAACGGCATCATGTGGTCACAACCAATGAGCTCTTTTTTTAAGTTTGGAGGTTTATGTTGATTCTCCAACATGGGAAGTCAGAGTTGATTATCTGATTATTTTTTCTTTTTTAAATTTTCATTTAATAAAAAACTTCAGGAAATTTTGTTATGCATTATTTGTAGGTTATAGTCAAAGATATTGACACCATTGAACTATGTGTTATATAAATTTAGTCCATACCTCTCATAGTTTCCTGCAAGAATTCATAAAAGGGAGAATATATTTGCCTGAAGGAGCTACTTATTTTTTATCTTTGAAGTTAAGATGATATTGTCAGTCCTAATGCAATGAGAAGACACAGAGGTTTTAAAATTATCATTAAAAAGACAGGACTACAAAATGCTGAGATTCAATGTCCATGAGCTAATAACTTTACTTGTTCCACTAAGTTCTTATTTTTGAGACCTTTTCTCCTCAAAGGGGTTTCTAAAGAGTTATCCTTCCATTATTCTGCTAAAAATTAATTAATTCTTATACCTTGTCACTTCTCATCAGCAAAAACGATGATGGAATAATAGGGTTTGCTACAGACAGGTGTTCCGCTTTCAGTTTTAGTTTATTTTTCATTTGGCTATAATTGACACCTTGAATCTGTGATAGGCAGTGGCACACCATCATTTTTAATTTCTGGTTATTATACCACAGGTACTTGCTTTTATCTATTGTACAATATTAAACCAGAGTTTAATAATAAAAATCAATACTCCGAATTATATTAAACTGCTAAGAACTGATGAGCATTTTAAAAAGTTGATCTCAATCCATGTTTCCTCAGATAAGAAAGGCATTTTGCTAGCATCAGAACCCTTTTATCAAAGCATTTCATCTGACAGCACAGAAAAGGAAAACCTGCCACCCTTAAAGATACACACACAAGCACGCACACACACATTTGATAATGAAATCCAGTTTTATTACAGTGCTAATCCTGTTTTGTTTTATAGGTATGACACAGAATTTCTAGGGAGTTTACATATACCGGTAGAATGGAAGTAAAACTTTGTGTGGTATAGTAGTTTTGCTACACAGATACCTCTGTCCATACCAGTAATCTTGTGTCTACATTCACCATTTCTTTTCCTTTACTTCGAAATTAATATCTGTCTTCTCAAAACATGTATGATTAGCTGACTCCTCTGTAGTGAGAGAGTAACACACAATCTATACTGTCAGTAATTATGTCAGGAAGATTTAAAAAAAAAAAAAAATTCAGTTAGTATTTTTGGGGCTTTTTTTGGGGTTTTTTTGCAATGCCTCTTTTTACTTTATATTTCTTTTTGAACGTTATTTCAAAATTATGTTGGTAAAAACTTTAAATTTTCTGTACTGATTCGATTCACCATTATCCATCTTTAACTGTCCTTGCAGAAAATTGAAGAATTTATAATCTCCTGGTCTACCTACCATTGTTACCTGAACAACACTGAATAGCAGCTATCAAATGTCAATTACCCATATCAAGATCTACTCTTGATGTTCCACAAACTATGGAGAGACATATACTTGCTGACTGTCCTCAAAGTACTCACAAAACAACATACATCAGCACACCATGGTGCTGTTTTAGCATGTCACCAAATCTGCAGCCTGACAAAGCAGGAAGATAGTGTGACATCCCCTTCCCGACTGTTTTAACACAATCATATGAATGTTGCTTTTGGTACCCGAGCCCCCGACAGAGACACAGGCACACCGTGATTCTTTCGACCAAAAGCCCTTATTGTTCCAAACAGCACTTTTTATAACCTCCTAAATGTTTCTCCGCAAGCACTTATGATCGGTCCAAAGTTCAGGCTGCCCAGCCCTCTGACCAATAGCCTCTGAAGCCCAGGCAGGAATCATAGGTCCAAATCCTTGTCTGTTTCCGATTCTGTTCTCTCCCTGGTCCCTGGAGGGCTGTCTGTCCCACCAGACTGCTTCTCCCATATATGGCCAATCAATTTGCCCAATAGAAATCAGCTTGTACTGTGACATGTGAGTTTGCTGTAATTAAGACTGTGTTTCTAAAATGTTTTTTGAAAATTAGGATGAAATGGTTACTTGCTTGTTCACTTGTTGCTAGTGGAGTGGGAAGAGGATTTTCAGTTCACGAAATAAGAAGCTTTCAGGGTCTTGTGCACACTCACCCTACGACCTTTCTGCTCCACTCCAGCAGCTCTGATGTGGTCCAGTTCTGTTCCTTAGCACATGTCCATGATGCCACAATGTCCCAGAGAGACATTACATCTGCATCCCACAGGACTTCACTAAGATCTCCTTTGAATAATATGTATTTTCTCTTTGGCGTTGAAACAGTATTTCCTTCAGAGTTTTCCTCCATTCAAAAAATTCCCAAAAAAGTAAGAAGTTCCTATGTCACTGTGAAATATTCATTTTGTTTTATTTTACTTTTTGTGGTCTACAATTGCCGTCCATCTTTTTTATCCTCTCTACTTACAGTTTGTTCTTTGATGTGTTTCACATGCATCACTCAGTTTTGCAGCAGTTTAAGTAATAGAGGCAGAAATAAAGGTAAAAAACCCTAAAAATTTATTTGCCAAGATAGGATTATATGTATTCATACTGATAAATATTCATGCTACTAAAATAAAACAATTCTCATTAATTTCAGACCCAGGAAAAAAAAAAAAAAGGAAAAGTCCCTAGATTAAAAGTTATTTCAAAAGTCAGGTACAAAGTGAAAAAAGAAAAACAACCAAAAAAACAAAAAAAAACCCCAAAAAAATCACAACAAAAAAGGGTAAGATAATTCTGAATAAACAAAATCATGTAAAACACCTTTCTTCTGCAATATCAATTTCTACATATATTTTTCAGAAAAAAAAGATCTGCATGTGGGATTGTCTGGAAGTGGAGGGAGGATATTGGTTGAGTGTGTCACTTAGATTTTTTTAACTCTGTATATACCTAATAGACTTTATGACTAACAGAATAGCTTTGAGAGCCAGAAACAGTAAATATCTACCCAATCCTGCAGGTACTGAACAACACGGATGCAGTCTACAAGCTTCTGTTTTTTTCCAGCTGCATATTCTTCTGTTGCATAGGCAGGACAAGCCCAGCAGCAACAGTCTTCAAAATACAGCGAGAGGTTGGTTCATTTCCAGCAGCTGTTTGGAACAGAGTAGCTCTAAGTGAGCCATTTCAGCAACTAGAAATTGCAGCCATCTACTGGTAACTGCCAAAATGTCAGTCAGCCAGAGACTTTAGGGCTTGGCATCTATTTATATTATCTCCCCAGACACATCCAGACTTATACAAGTAGTTGAAGAATGTGAGAGCTACAGTGTGACGGCTGGCCCTTTTGAAACTCTGTTATTGATGCTATCCATTATTGTATTTGAAGCTTTCCACTACTGTATTTTTTTATGTTTTTTTTTAATCTAAACACTGACACAATTTTAACATTTAAGACATTTAACATGGTTTATAAAAATAAATGGGAATTTAATAATATACCCTTTTATGTTTTCCCTGCTTTTTTCCTTTTTTTTTTGTTCTCCAGTATTAAGCTCAAGTAAGAGTATTAACTGATAAATCTTGCCCTGTGGATGTAGAAAAACAAATGTACTTGCTGTTTGAAAGAGCAGCTTAGTGGTGGTGGTGGTCTGCTTTCTTGAAACTGTACAGAGTATTCATTATAAAGCACTATTGGAGGTACTATGTCCAAATTATAGACTTCTACTGTAAAATTCAAATTTTTATTTATTTACTTTCTATTAGGAGATTCTCAAGGCCTGAAGGTAGAAGAATCCTTATTGTTATGATCTCTGGTGCAATTCCTGTCTGGTTGCTGGGTCACATTGCTTATTAACCATGCTAGGAATGCAGAAAGATTCTCTCTGCTGCTTTGGGAATAACATGTTTTTGTGTTTTAACAAGGAGTAGACTGCTTTGGAGGGGGTCCTAGACAAGAGAAGTCTCAAGGGGAGCATGAGAGACAGAGAAAATATTTGGACCAGGTACAGGATATGAAGGAGTTTTCCTTCCTTAAATCTTTTAATTGAATGACTGTTTTATCTCAAGATTAGTCATGGCTGTCTGGGTTATTTCACTTATTTGCAGGCAAGATCCGTACCTTCTCTTCCTTTCCACCAGTCCCTGGATGGCAATTTCTTCTGAAGTTATATGTATGTGCAGTTTAGATTTTAATGCCCCAGAACGTCTGGTGCCTTGAATGGTATCTTAGTGTTCCATATTGATTTTATTCTTGTCTTTATATCCTTTGATAAGAGGTAACAAATACCTGTTCTAGCAGGTAAGGGAAGGTGATGAAAAAAAAAAAAAAAGCTTTTCAGTGACAGTTGTATTGGCTCAGTGATAAATAAGTAAGTGTTACTGTGCCTTGCCAGTAAATGCTGACTGAAGTCACAGGGTACAGTAACAGCTTAGTACATTTGACACTGGTGGAAAGTTCTGTGTAGTTTAACTAACAAGCTAACTCTGTCAAAAGAGTGGTGGTAAGTGAGGTTCAAGGCATGGACATGTGCCAATTTGAAGTTTTCTTTTCAACTAGGTGTACAGCAAGTTTTTGTGTTCAACAAATCAGGGGAGTTCAATGTCTGTAACCCTGGCATGACATCAAGTGAGAGAAGGACATTGTGACATAATTAAGGTGCTTGCTGTGGCTAAAGTGCCCTGTTAATTCTGTTTGTGTTAAGAACAGGATGCGTCCACTCCCCTGGACAGAATATCTGTCACCTATGTTTGTAATCAAACTTCCAAGTGGAAAAATATAGCTTAGTTTTGTATTTGCCCTCTTGGAATCAGGATCAGTATCTGCTTATAAATGAAGAAAGAAAACGTACTTTTCCAGCTTAAAAAATAATTCCATTATCTCATAAATTGCAAATCTTTTTGAAGAATGATGAAGATTTGCCAGATTTATTCTTTTAAAGGAAAGAGTTCAAGATGAAATTTAAAAAAAATTAAAAAATAAAAAAGCTCATATTTTTCCCATCTTAAATGGTTACACTGAAACACTCCAGTATTATGTATGTAGATATACATTTTTCTTGGAAATTCTCCTTTTCATTCGTAAATATGAAGTTCTGACTCTCGTCCTATTCAGAACTATCCCATTGCTGACATTTGTCTGTTGAAAAATCCAGTTAATTGTCTACAGTGATATGGAACACTGTAACCATTCCTCTATTGTCCAAAGAAATAATTTTATATGTCCTATGCCACTTCAATTTAGTGAATGCAGCAGAACCATGGGATCTCATAGCACTGCCTAATGGAAGAAAATCAAATGCAATGAAATATTCAAAATGTATGCTGGTTTATTTATACAAGTGCACCAATCAAGTAGACCAGTTAGTTCCAAAACTGTATACAATCAATATTTCAGTCCAGAAACTTCATCAACTTCTAGCTGAACTTCTGAGAAAAAAGATGGGTTTTCAGCACAGACCTAGTTTAGAAATCTGCCTATGATACAAAATGAAGTGCAGTGCAGGCGTGAGAGAAGGTGTCTAGAACCTAGATAGTGTCTTCTGCTTGGTTGTTCCCTGAACTCTCTAGTGATGAACATAAGCACCACTTTTAAAAAATTTTGTGGGCTTGCTTCTTGAAGTGTCTAGGGAATTTCTGAATGCTTATTTGAGAAAAATATTATAGTAGCCTAATTTCAAATTTATTGTAAACAAGTGAAAAAATAAAGATCATGTCAACAGATAGCCTGATGCAAAGCAAATGTGACCTAGTTTACGATTCCTCAACTGCATTTATCTCGTCATCTGCTGCATAATTTTAGGTTTGTAGAGGCTTTTAGATGACTGCATGTTTTCTTTATTTGATTCCCTCACAAGACATCAATTCTCCTGGATATATATCTCATTAATTGATTTTCCATGAACAATCATCATTTGTGCATAAAGCATTTTCTTTTAATAGCAATCATATCAATATGAAAGAGTTGTCTTGCAACCTCGCAATTCAGTTTTCCAGCAGAGGTACTTGGCTGTCAAACTGAGAAGGCTTTTGCCACTGTTTAGCCAAAGGCAACAGCAAAATGGAAGAGGAAATCCTGAGGACCTCGTGTTGTGCTTTGGGACTTCAGTTGCCTTCATTTCACACTTCCTTCTGCCATGAAGACAGAGTAGTCCATTTAGAGATGGCTCAGGGCTATCATGCTGAGGCATTGCATTGCAAGCATAGATTGGATACTACTAATCGTGCCTGACTGACTCTTCTACACTGCATCATCTCTCTTGCAGAACAACAAATCTGTGTGATTTTTTTACATAGAATATATTTACATATCCTTTTCAAATGTTTTTTATCTAAGTGTCCATTTCATCTCCCCAAAGTTATTTAGACTGTGATAATGGTTAAAAAAATCCTACTTAAAGTCAAATAAAAGATCTAGAAGTGGTACATGTGAAAGCAGGAAAGATGGAGCATTCCACAAATTAAACAAAAATTAAACAAAAATACATTAAACAGAAAATCAAAGAAAGTGAGAAGATATTCTGTGCATATGACCCATGATCCAAAACCTGTGCAGTGAATGGGAGGACTTGCCGTGACTGGTACTGAATCAAACCTACACACAGTGCACTTGGTGACAGCTGCAAGTGTTGCTAGAGTCAATGTAAACATACACAGTTAACATCAGAGAACATTTCAATGGGAAATTCTCAGTGAACCAAAGAAATTTTCTGGTTATTTAGAACATTGAAATCCTGACTGTCTTAGTTCAAAGCTTAACAGGTAATGAGTATAAACATGTATCCTTTGCATAGATATTTATCTTGAACTAGAATATATGAAATTTATGAATATATTGAAAACTGAATTACAGATACCAATGCTATTCTCAGTTGTGAGAACTCTTAGGAAGGGTTTCCATTTGCCTTTAATGTCTGGATTTCTCTCCTTTTATTTAATTTAACTGTTCTCAGACATCATTCTTTAGGCTGCTCTCTGCTTCATTTTGTGGCCTCTATCCACTCTGTTATTCTAGCACTCTACCTAATCCAGGATCTGTCTATGCAATGTTGAGCAATCAATCTCCCTTTAAATAACTTGTCAGTCCTCCGGTGGTGTTTACTATACTTTTTGAAGTTTGTACTTTTTGAAGTAGAAAGTCTCTGTTTAAATGTATGTGTGAGTACACATACTGTAAGACCAGTAAGTCCTACACAATTAAGAAAACGCTTGTCCATTTCCTAAGCAGCATTTTATATAATTAACAAAATTAAAAAGAACAAGACAAAACAAAACAAAAAAAACCCCAACCAAACAAAAAACCCACCAAAACCAAAGAACAACAATGAAACAAAGCATAAAACCCACTCCATTTCATTTTACTTTGTTTTGCTTTACTTGATTTTATTTTACCTTCTGTGGTATAATAGCAGCTGAGTCATATTTTTTGTTCTGCAGTCAAAAGAAGTATATTTATCAATGCCCTTGAAAAGTCTTCTTCAAATAAATGTAACTTAATATGAACTCCAAAATAGTACAGCTTAAACCCAAACTTTTCAAATAATACAGAAATTTTCTAGACACATCTTGTTGGACACATACATGTTAGCAGCAAGTAAGTCTAAGAGGTTTACTGCGTTTAAATACCTTAAGTGTGCTTTAAAATGGGTTTAGGTTTACTTTATTTTGTTTTAATTTTTGAGCGATAAAATAGTGCTAAACATGGTCCTACTTGCTTTTGATTAAAGCTCTTTAATTCCCATTGGAATCGTTTGTAAGAAGCAGTAGTTTGGAGGTCTCAGTTGCCTTCCAGAGAAACACAGAAGAAGAAATAAAAGTTTCAATTACATTTCTAGTGAGTTCATTTTCTTCAGTTTTCTCAGAAAGCTAATAATCAGAACCAGCTTTCTTTGAAATGTAATGATTTAACCCATTGCAAACAATGAAATGAGATAAATGAAAAATGAGGCTTGAATCTAGCTAAAGGTTGTCTCTGTAACGATCTCCTGAAACAGCCTCATGATGTCCACACACCCCCATGCCAAAATTCTAAGGCCACCCACAACTCACACCTATGACAGCAAAAAAACTCCTACATTTAACACATGTGGTGATACAAAGTAGGAAGCCAAATCTATTTTTAAAGATTTTTTCCAGGATTACAGTCTACATCTGTAAATGCTGGTTTGCATCTGTTGTAAATGTCTTTTCATTAGTCAGCCACCTGCTAGATGAGAAGTGTTGCACTAGCAACAGTATCTGAGAATATGCATGCAAAGTTTGAGACCAGAAACTGGCATTGAGGAAGATGGAATTTGCTATACAGAAAAGTTTTTATTTTGACATATATACAAGTTGAAGTAATTCCTTATGCAAGTGTTCCTTGATGAACATTTATTACTATTCATTATCTTTTGCCTGTGCACTGAAAGCAGACTTTCAAGCCAATGTTACTGGATTTATGAGGACTCTTCAGCACCACGGATCACAGTGTTCTGCCAGATCATCAGCTGGTCCTGGCAGAAATAGAAGGCCAATGGCTAAAGCAATTACCTTCACAGAGAACAGACTGAACCTAAAACTGACAAGTATGAATTTTCATGCAGATACCTTCCAACAAAGAGGAGTGGCATCTATAACCTTTTGTGTATCAAATGGTAAACGTTCTTTGCTCATGAGTTGAAAGATGTCCAATAGGGCATCAGAGTTTGTTAATATGAAATAAAGACCAGGGCAAAAGTTACATGAACTTTGAAAAACAGCTTACATTTTGGAATTAATTACTTCCCAGCAACCAGTCAAAAAGAGTGATTCAGAGATGTCAGGAGCTTATAAATCCAAACTACTGAAAATACTTCAGTTTTATGAGTTTGTGTATGCATGAAAGAAGGTGAATTTGGTACATCACACTTCACTATTCCACCTATAATGCTTGGAATAAAGTGGACTGATTCATATGCCACTGAAATCCCTCAGTCTTGAAATGCCACATTCATACTGTGGGTAGTAAAAGTAATGTAGAGAAACATTTGAACTGGAGCCAGGTCTGTCTTCAGATTAGAATGCAAATACAGTTTGTGCAGGTTGCTTTTGGAGTACATTGAAAAAATACTTTGGCATAAAATAAAATTGACCCAAATAATGTAAGTTTTAAGGTTTGCAGAAAAACTAATTGTTAAAATTGGCACCATGTTTCTATGTAAGTAAAATAGTGAGGTTTGAAGATTAAATTTAATCTGATGTCTGCTACAGAACTGTAGCATCAGTGTGCACATTAAAACTGTTTTGAACTAAAAACCAGAAGTGAAAACCTCTGTGTTCAGGGAGGAGAGATGTCTTCTTTCAATCACAATTTGAGAAGTCAGACTGACATCTTACTGTCCTACTTACAGACTTTGAATATCTCTGTTTTGATGCTCTATTCCAGGACATTTTTCTGTTCCCCTAATACTAGGTTCTGGTACAAATACTAGGTTCTTTCCTAGAGCTTCAGTATCTTGGAATAATTATTCATGATTTCTGTGCTCTGAGCTATTGAAAATAATTTCTTGGATTTCTCATGCAATTTTCAATTGACTTATAATACTCACACTTTTAATTAGTATGTCTTTCATACAATGATCACTGCTGCTTCTTATCCATATAGTGGTTTTAAAATTCTTACCTTTGCACACACATCTTTCTGAACTATTCAATAAAAAGAAATATTAGAATATAGATTAAAAAATCACTATATAAATTCAGTCACTCTTAGTGGTTTAAAATAGAACTTGATAACTCCTATCTCATAAAGAAATTAAATTAAAATGGGAGGAATTTATTCAATATACACAGAATTATTTACAGTCTGGAAAAATCCCAGACTTACGTTTAGAATCTCTTCACCTACCAATCTGTCAGATTGAAAAAATCATCAAAAATTCTCCTACAAGGCTGTAAAGAATTTTTGCTGTTATCTAAACAAGAAGGTGTGAGAGGGTTTTGCTATTGTTGGAGTCCAAAAAGAAAGCCTCTAAAAGTATCAACAGCATCTCTATCCCCAGCACAAAGGTTGATATCACAGCCCAGCAAGTATGATGAAGCCGTAAAGATCATGAGAGGAGAAAGTCTGACAAGGGCAAAGGATGCCCCATTCAGCTGCAGTTGAGTGCAGGTAACATCTACAGCAGCAAACCAGACAGTGTCAGGGAAATTTCCAGGTACTGGCCTGTCTAGTGTTGTACAGTTAGAATAACCCTAGGTTACCTTTAGTCCTTCTCAACTAACATGATCCCAAGCAATACCAGGTCTTAGCTCAAGGCTCATCACAGACCAGACCCCACTTTGCAGCTCTTATCTAGAGGCTCTGCTTTGAAGGGAGGCTGAGTAATGTGGCAGAGAAACCCCTGCTCCTGCTGGCCTTGAGGGCATAGATCACTCCTAGTATATTTAATGGTACAGACACAGCCACTCTCCTTCTTCCTAGTTTTAGGAGCGGTTAACAAAGTAGGGTTTCCTTCAATGTCCTAAAAAGAGGAGAATAAAGATCTTCAAGGCAGAAAAAATGGCAAATACTTTTGATATTTCATAATCACAGGAAGAACATTAAATTCAGTCATTAAAAATAAACTTTAATTCAAGAAACATGCTTTTTCTAGAGGGAAGAAACCAAGCAATATCAGTGAAACTGAATGGAACTTAGAAATTCAGATGTCAGTTCTTCAGTGAAGTATATGGCTATAGAGGCCTGCTTACAAATTATGATTCTGTAGAAACAGATACCTAGAAAGAGCCAAAGAAAATCTATTTAATTTATCAGGAGTCTAAAGTTCGGGGGCTTTTTACAAAAAAAAATTGCAAAAAGATTACCAGAAATATTTAAAAGAAATAAATACAGTAGTTTCACGACCATAAGGCGCACCGGACTGTAAGGCGCAGCCCCCGGGAGTCGGCAAAATTCACAACTTTGTAGATCAGATAAGATGCACCGGACTATAAGGCGCACTTCTTTTTTGCAGCGAGGCTCCGCCCCCAGCTTCCCCCGCGCGGTTGCTGGCCGAGGCCCCGCCTCAACCCGGCAGCCATTGGCCCCCGGGCCCACCTGTATCTGGCAGGGGCGGTGCCATGGGCCCCCTGGCCCACCTTCACCCAGCAACCATGGGCCCCTGGCACTGCCTGGACCCGGGAGGGGGGATGTCATGGGCCCCCAGGCCCGCCTCCACCCGGTTGCCGCGGCACTGCCGGCTCCCCCCATGGCTCACAGCTCACACTTCCAGTTTGGCAAATTTCACAACTTTGTACATCATATAAGGCGCACCGGACTATAAGGCGCACTTGCGGGTTCAAGGGAAAATTTTAGTCAAAAGGGTGCGCCTTACAGTTGTGAAAATACTGTATATATAAAGACAGAGAGTCCTCAAACACTGTGAGATAATTTCAAGATATAAATGGGAATATTAGTAAAAACAAGTAAGAATGGACCAAAAACCACAGAAGTGATTTTATCTGCAGTGAATTACCTTCAGCAGAAGCTTATAAAATCAATTTGACCTGGCAGCCTCAGTTATAGAGAAGTCTGTATTCCTCTGTACTGAATAGGCAGCAGTGGTAAATAAAATAAAATAAAATAAAGTATCTAAAATAATTAAACAGAAATCAGACCTGATGAAGTAAATTGACCAAGAAATCTAATTAATATATATTTCCATCAGTAGCATTATTTAGTTAAATGAATGAATGACGCTACAAAAGTCAAAACTGTCTCATGCTACAACAAAACATAATAGTACTCCTATTATTATGTAAGATCTCTTTTTATCTTATAGGAGATTGGTGGCCTGAACAGTCTGAACACAGGACTGCAGATATGTAATGATCCCTAGCTCTTCAAGATTGAATAAACATGTATTTAGTATAAATGGTTGTCTTTACAGGGATCAAATGCAATAGTGCAAATGAGATAAATGTAGTTTGCCCTCTTTCAATACATTAATATCCTCTAACAAAAATTATAATCTGTGCTTCAACTGTACTAATGCAATTATAAAATTTACTCAACTTCAATAAATACAATAATAGAAAACAAAAGTAAACTTGTCTTAAGATGACAGTACATCAAATGAACCAGATGTTTGCATACTAGAGCCATCATAAATTTGGATCCTTTTGATGGATTGAAAGCTCTAGTAAAAAGGTTATTAAAAGCCAGAACAGACTTACTCTCCTAGTTGTTCAGGAAAATGAATCACATGTTTTAAGAAACTGGGGGTTGTGGTAGATACAACATTCAATTACTGACTTGCTGTTTCCAGATCAATGGCCTTGAGGGAAAGCAAGGTTAATTAAACCTTAATTCACTCAAGATAAATTGACATTTTTCTCTCACAGCAGCAATTGTCTAAGCAGAAATCTTACTAGTAGTGGTGAAAGTTAATACAAAAAATTAATCATCTTTATTCCTGTGTCATTATTTAATGAAGATTTCCCTATGTTCCACTAATTTAAAATCCTATAGGTATAGCAATAGTCATAATATTTGCTTACAACCATCATCTATTAAATATTTAGAAAAATTTAAGGTTTCAATCTAAAAACATTCTGAATTGTCTTAGAAATTTGTCTAGAAGTTTACAGTTTGAGATCACAAGAGCAAAAGATTCTAGAATCAGCTTTACCCTTACAACTGTTTGTTAAGGAACACAACTTTTGTGAGATACAAAGTTTGGTCACCACAACTTTTTTTGGTGAAGCAAAAAATCTCTGAAGTCACCTTTGAGACCATACACTAGTGAAAGAAGTTTTAATGCACTTCAGTATTTGTTCAGCCAAAATATTACCTCTTTCACTTTTTAAAAACTGGAATCACTCCAAAATTTGGTATTTTTGGATGTATTGGATAATTTGTTTGAATATTTTAAGTACACCATTATACTAATCAATTGCTGAAAAAGTAAACAGTAAAAAAAATTAAGTGGTTTGCATCATCTGAATAGATATGTCAAGAATATTGCTTTGCTTTAGAAAAAAAAATATTTTCTGCAGTATCTATACAGTTTCATGGATACAATTTAAATTAATACTTCTGTTTGTCTTTTCCTACCTTGTCACTGACATCTGAAAACTGTGGATGAAAAATTCTAGGAGTCTGATTTAGCTGCAGTTTCATTCTTCCTCATACAAACTTCAGGGCAAAAGCAAATCAGGTACATTTTGCTTTATAGTCTGAAAAAAGAAAAGGATGTCTCAATTTCTCTGACATTTTGTACTTTATGCCACTGCAGTAGTCCAAATTTTTTATTGATCCTCTTCTAACCAATGATGTCATAAATATTATGCAGAGTATTAAAATTTCACACAGGATACATGAATCTTTAAGGACTGGATTCCACTTAGTGGTCTTAATTGCAGCATCTGTTCCTTTGCTGTAATGACATCAAAATTCATTACAACACAGCATCATTACAATGCAAAATAACATAATAGCATCATTGTCATATAAAAGCCTTATAGCAGGCTAGATTTCCAGCAAAGATGTGAAAGGAAAAATGATTGTTTTTTGAAGAATACCAATTTGATAGTAGTAATCTTTTTTTTTTCCTTTTTAGTAAGCCTTTAACAGTAATATTGTTTTCATATGTAGAAATAAGTGTTTTGTTTTTTGTTTGCTTGTTTGTTTTGTTTTGTTTTAATTCTAAAACTCTTCTTGCCAAAATGTTCTTTAGCAAGTGGAAGTATCTGGGGATCTTTTATTTTCTTGATTTGAATTTAGGATCCTCTTGACTAATTTGGTATTCTGAATTTCTCAAAGCATGTTCTGTTATTTTTTGTAACAGTCTCTACCATGATTTGCACATGCATTGAATATCAGTCTTAATTAGCCCATGCAAAAATTACTAGTTTCTGAATCAAGACTTTCATATAATTGAGTAGCAAGCAAAATCACATCTTGAATGTGGAGTCTAGAATCATCAGGAAAGTAAGATTCCAAATAAGCTACTACAGTACTTCCCTTCCTCCACCCTTTTTGGTAAGAAAGGGACACTAAATGAGATGCTATGAGTTGAAATAAAGATTTACTGGAAGCACAATAACAACAGCAGTATAACAGCAAATTAATAGCAAAATTATACTAAAGAAAAGGTGTTTATTCACAGAAAGGGTATTCACCACTGGGAAGTTGCTGTGCTCATGCCATTGGTATCGAGGAAAAAAAGCCTATTTGCCAAGGAGAGCTCCCAGAGATCAAAGTTACAGCTCCCTCCAACCTGAAGAGAATGGAAAGCAGGAACAACCAAACCATGGAAGCTGGTTCATCCCAACAGGAATCATGCAGCTGTTGATTGAACTCAGGTTTCTGTAGCTGCCTGTGCTACTGCCTCCAACTCTCTGCCGTGCTCTGGGTGTGTGTGAAAAACCTCTCTGCTGGGGTCCTGACCCAGGACTGACTGCCCCTGCTGGCTCTGCCCAGAGGGCTGCAGAAGGGAACAAGTTCTCTGGGGTTTTAAAGCAACTGTCCACTGCACTCCCATGAGTAAGACAAGGTGGCCAACTTCCAGTGTAAGTGCCCAGCTTTTTCTGCTCAAGTCACATCCCCAGCAATGAAGTGAGTGGCATGGAATAAACAGTGCTAAGAACTCACATTCCTTTCTCTGTAACCAGAACAAACTGTAGCTTTCAGTTTTCTGTGGTAGTGTGGACAGCAGCAGAACACAAGAAATATACTGCAGGCAACGTTGCCTGTCAGCCTGAGGCACAGAAGCACTATAAGTTCCTGAAAGCTCTATCAGAATTCTTACAACAGTATGTTGTCAGTGAGCCACATGTTAGAGCTCAGTGCTATAAAATCAACTGGCAAAAAAAACCTTATTTGTTTTTGTTGTTTTTCTATCTTTCCAAGATTGCTTCTTGTTTAGAAAATTGAGAAAAATATATGATTATGGTTGAAATTTTAGCTATTACACACATCTATTTGATATTTCTTTTTTGTGGTCTGAAGATGTTCACTGAAATGGTTTTGAGACCAAACCTTCAAATTTTTTTGACAAAGCCACTTCCTCAGTCCTTATACTCTCCCTTAATTGGAGTTAATAGAAAACTGAACCATGAAAATACTTACTACACTAAACAAGCAGCCTCAGCTTGACAGAACTTCTGCCACAATTCAAAATTATCACCACATGTCTGCATATGTGCTTACTAAAAGAAAAAGATGAAGGTTAGTAAAATATCATTTGTATTTGAAATTGAGAACATTGAAGAAACAAAAATAATGGGATTCAGTGGTTTTAAATATTTCAAAAGAGACTGATGCCTTACCCTTTGAGTTGCTTTATAAGCATTATAAATATTTTTCCAAATGCATGCTACACCTTCTTAGTATCTGCTAAATATTCTTAGGTAATACTTGTCTTTATATTTATCCTCTGCTTTTTCCCTCGGTCATTTATGCTACAGAAAGTACCTCCTTCATAAAAATCAGTGGTCATCCTAAATTTCAGTAGTCCAGTAAATCCTTGTTCCTGAAAATAAAGAAGGAGAAAATTTATTACTAGTTGTTTTCTTCTGAATGCCTTATATTCATTCTGAGACTAGCAAGCATTTCCTTTATTTAACTTTTGCTGAAGCAGAGAATACTGGACTGTTAAGATGGAAGAGCTCCAGGGTTGACAGAGTGTTCCTGGCAGGTGGTAATAGCCTGTTGTCAGATGGAAGATATTTTACTACTATTCAGCCCCAGTCCAAATTGGTCATCTAAAATTAGGCATGAAAGTCAAAGAAAAACATAATGTGCATGTAGATAAGATGCATACCTGTCATGACAGATGAATGTGATTCTTTTACACTTAAAGACTATATTTAATTGCCCATAGTACCCTTGAGACCATATTACCATATGAGACCATAGTCTCAATTCATGAGCAAAACTCAGAGTCTTGGTCCTGGGGCCTTCAAGCCAGTCTAAATGTAAAAAAACAAAAAAGCCCCCAAAAAACCAAAACAATAAAAGACAAAATACAAACAAATAAACAAACAAACCCAAAATGAAACAAAAAACACAAAAAACCCCCCAAAAAACAAAACAAAAAAACCCCACAAACAAACAAACCCAAAACAAAACAAAACCACAAAAAACCCAAAAAAACCCCAAAAAAAACAAAACAAAAAAAAAACAAAGCAAACCAAAACCAAACCAAAACCACAAAAAAACTCCCCAAACCCCAAACCAAACAAACAGAAAAACCCCAACCAAATCCAAAACAGCAAGAAAACAAAACCCAGTACAGACGCTTAAAAAGACACTAGCTTTAGTGAAAAATTTAAAGATACAAGGCTGAAAACTGTGGAGAAGCACTCTTTTGGGGTCCAGAAATGTTTCAAACCCTGGAAGTGTACAAGAATGGCAACATCTCTGAGGCTGATAACAGAATTCTAGCCTGGATTTGGGTAATTCACGCAATTCCTCTGGCCCAGACATAGAAGGAGAAAGTTTGTGAAACCAAACTGGATGAAACAATCTGTCCTGTAAACTGAGTCTAAAAAAAGTGATTTGCTATCAGTCTCTCTCTCTCTCTGTGAACCAGCTAATTTAGTGTCTGATATACATCTAGTTGAGGCACAAGCAAATGTGTCAAGTAGAGCTGGAGGTGTTGCCAGGTAGAGCTGGAGGAGAATGTGACTGTAGAAAGCATAACTTAGGATGGTTTATATAGGAATTTGTTTTTAATGTTTTGTATATAAAATGGGATAGTGTCTGCTAACCAAGATTGCTGTAAGAATCAGTTCATCACATACCCTAGTGATTCCCTTTGAGACCTCAAGATGGAAAGCAACATATCTGGAAAGCATTCTTTCCAATTTTATTTTATTGAAGTTGTTACTTTATAACAAAACCCTGAGATTCTCAAATCCCATCTATAGCAATCTGGTTTAGGAAATATAACAGACAACGAATCAGTACTAAACAAAGGAGAATAGATCCTATTCTGAAGGAAACTGCATTGAAATTACCATTGAACTTTATCCTTTGATTGTAGCAGCTCTGTTAGGTCCAGCATGCAGAGCACTTTGAATTTCCCTGTGGCTCAGTGGTGTCTTTCAGAAGTTTTTTTTTTCCTAGGCTCTTTCTTCAATGAAAACCTCATGGGTGAACAGCAGTTAGCATGCGCCCTAAATACCACAAGCCCACAGGGGCAAATGACTCACAACCAAAGTAAAAAGGTACTTAGAGAAAGAATAACAGGCACTGGGTGAAGAATGCCAATAACGTGTATTACAGCCACACTATCTGACTGAACTTTTTCTTTATTTGTTTTGTTTTCATTCTGTGATGTAGAAAAAGATTGAGGGAGAGAATGCAAGCTTTGGTCATTTAAAATGTTATGTTAAATAAATAAACAGGTTTCATGAGCCTCAGATATTCCTGAGAGTCCATATTGTCTATTGTAACCTGCATTTTTTCAGTATCCAGTGATTTTAATGCTTCCATTATTTTATGTGCAGCTTCAGGTATTTTTGAGCAGTGGAAACCTTTACAAATTATCTTTCAACAGGTAATGTAAACTAAGAATTGCTAATTCTTAGTCACATTAAAAATATGAAAGTTCTATATGTTACTAGGTGTCCCATAATGGTTTCTTTCAGGAATGCTGAGAATGGAGTCCTGCTCATAGCCAAGTTAACCACTCATAGTGTAAAGATTTAAACTGACTAGCTCATAAATCTGGAAAGGTATTGCTGGTATGAAGTCTACATATCACTCCACATTCAAAGATATCCAGGGAAACTTAAATTGTTAAAAAGTCTTACTATTTGCAGTTGTAAATTTACAGTCTGTGAGAGTTCTTCTCAAGGAATTGGTCTTTCCCTGAACAGTGCTAATTTACTTTCAGAAATTTCAATCTTTTTAATCAGAATAATTGATCTTTGACACTTGACACTTGACACTTTACCTTCTTATATTCAAGATGATCATTGTGAGACACATGATACTTAATTGTCATATTTTCTATTTCCAGGTAACAAGTCCTGAGGAGGATTTGCCTATGAAGCTTATGTTTTTCTCAGAATAATTATTTTCCTTATATAGAAATTATATGTACTCTTGTAAAAAAAGTTCAAGATTACAATTTACACAGTATAAAATTCACATAGCACAGATGAATATTTTAATTTATATGAATAATTGATAGTTCATTCTCATAACATAGTATCTAGATCCTCTCCTATGAGTATCCAGAGAGATGGTTTAAAAATCCCGACAACTTCGGGCTGAAAATGAAATGGTAATGGGATACAACAAATAATACAACAATACCTTCTATTTAGAGTTATACTGAAAATGAAGTTCAGTCATTACTCTCTATTAAAGTACGTGAAATAAATAACCAAGACTTTATAATGGAGACATTTTAGTGAAGAAATACTGTGTGGAAAGCAGTGTCTAAAAAGGACGACAGCAAAAGTTGTTTTCCAGCCCTATGCAATTAACTGAAACAGACTGAACTGCAATGTGAGAAAAAAGTTGCTTTGTGATGTTTACATGTACCTACTTATAACCCTTATTAGTAGGAAATTAATACCACTTCCTTATAGAAGATTGTATTTGTTATGGCAACATTGGAAATTAATATTACAAGTATGACTGTTATAGTAATACTACTGATAATATGTAAAGGTCAAATCAGATAGATGAAGACTGTTATGAAAAAACACATTTAAATATTCGTGGGGGAAAAAAACCCCACAATTGTATGCAATAAAATATTTGATGGTTATTTGTGCTTTTTTTTGAAATATCTATGCATAAACTTAATGGAACAGTTTGGTTTCAATTTCAAATATCAGAGTTTAGAATTCATTAGTCACATTTGAAAATCACCTGGAGTCAGGGTCTATTAAGGCAAAGGCTACTGTGACTTTTTGTCTATCACAAGATGAACAGTAACATCGGGAAACTTATTGGACTATATTAAAAGAGAACACAACACCCAACACACATGGGTGTGGGTTGGTTTTTTTTTTTTTTAATATCTATAAATATATCTGATGATCATGAAGGAAAAAGAGAGAGCTATAATCTAAAGGACTCTATTATACCATCTAAATATTATTTCCATATTGTTTTACTGGTGGTCATTTTACACTAGACTGAGGTGGTGCTTGAAAATAGTATTCCAATACTCCAAAGTGTGGTAATCAGTGCAATTCACTTACCTAGAAGCTTTATGTTACCTAAAGCCACAGTGAAAGTAGAGAAATATGTGAAAGTAACGCAGATATTCTGCAAAAGTAATTTCAATCTCGGACTGCTGCATCTGTAATGGGGACTATTATAGCTCTGCTTGATCTTGACTCAACTTGATATACTCTAGCCATGAGAAAGAAGAGATTTAACTGGCAAAGAAAGAAGAATAAAAGCAAACAATGAATTAAAGAAGCTGTTTTTAATACATGTGATTAAAAAACATAGTGCCATTGAAACTTTACATGTGAAAATGCTTTATCTAATTACTTTGAGTGTGTGAGATGAAGAATGGGGGAAAAATTAAAAGAACACATTTTGCATTCAGGTAAAATCGCTGATGTTTATGTGCTTAATGGTGCTTTAAATTTTCTCTGTCAATTTTTGTTACTAAAAGTGTAACCAATTGTGTCTATATAGAAATGAAGCAGAACTTGAACTTTTAAGGCCACTCATGAATGTTTTTAAGTTTCAGCATTAGACTATGGAGAATTAACATGGTAATAGCAGAGATTTGGAAAGCAGAAAGTGTATGTTTTGGAACCAAATAGAATAAACTTTGTAGAAAGATGAGTGAAAAAATAAAGGAAATCAGGAGGCATGAGAACTGGCTTGTAAATGCAGAAAGCCTGCTACTCTGCTGGCTGTCTTCAGAGACTGTGGGTTACTTTAAGAGTTCCATAAGAGACAGGTAACTAAAACCAAATCTATTTGCATTCAAATTACCTCTGGAGTCTGCTTTGTTGTAAGAAATCAGGGATTTACAAGCTAAAGCTGTACATTTTACTAGAACCAAATTATATGCTTGGTTCTTGTGCTTTTTGACAGGTGATATTGAAGATCTAAGGAAAAGTACAGTAAATTTATTAAAATGCTGGGATTTTTTCTACTATTTCCTCCTCCACTGGAAAAACATTTAGTAATTTTGGCATAGAGTATAATTGCTTCTGCATTAAACTGTCACAGTCTTGTTTTTTGGGTATGCTAAATCTGTAAAGGCAAGATGCATTTGCTGAAAATATTCATAAATTATGCCAACATTTTCTCCAAAACTTTCATTTCTGCAGGCCTCCACTGTCAAAAATCACTTTTTAAAAGCAGATTTCTTCTTTTGAAGGTTTTTTCCGAACAAATATGTTATAAAGCAGACCTACTACTCCAAGTGAATAGGTAATACAGAGCTATGATTCTATCGGTAAATACAGAGCATAAACATAATAGAGATGACATATTTCTTGTTGATTTAAATCTTTTAGCTTTAGCAGAATCACAGATTGGCCTAGGTTGGAAGGCACCAAAAAGATCACCTAGTTCAAACCCTCTATGGTCAGGGACACCTTACACTAGACCAGGCTGCCCAGTGCCACATCCAGCCTCACCTTGAATACTTCCATTGATGGAGCATCCACAGCTACCCTGAGCAAACTGTTCCAGTGCCTAATTAACCCCTAACTAAATAATTTCTTCCTGATAACTAATCTAAAAATATCTTCTCTCAGTCTGAACCCATTTCCCCTCGTCCCGTCATTACATGGTCTTGTAAGTAACCTATTTCCATTTTTCTTGTAGGGTCCTTCCAGTTACTGGAAGGTTGCAATTAGGTCTACCTGAAGCCTTCTCTTCTCCAGGCTGAACAAACCAGTTCTCTCAGCCTTCCCTCTCAGGAGAGGTGCTCCATCCCTGTAATTATCTTGGTGACCTCCTCTGGGCCTGCTTCAACAGGTCAATGTCCTTCCTGCGCTGAGGATCCCAGAAGTGGTTGCATCTAGGAAACTGAACTATGTAAATATGCTCTTCTGACCTTTGACAGTTTGGCAAGGGCATTTCTGTGCCCTTATCTCTTAAGCACTTAATTTATGAGCATTTGGGCCCAATACCACATGAATATGCTTGCACACTGCGTATGCAGGATTCTTAGTCAACTACTAGCTGCAATTCTATCTGTGAAGTAACAAGCAAGCAAGAGACAAAGTCAAACTGGTTTTGTGTCCTTGTTTCTTTCCTCAAGTCCTTCAGGAAATGCCCTATAGGGCAGACCCACCCCTGGAGTACTTGGAAACCAGTACATGGATGTTGATCACTTGCAAAGCTTCGAGTGGACTGTTTTCCAGCAAGTACTCAACAATTCCAGAGTTATGAGGTCAGTTATGCTCACAGGCATTCACTCTTCAAATATGTAAAAACTTAAGCATTGTGAGATTATTCTGACTCTGGGAATAAGTTCATTGTAGCTGAAGAATGCCACCTTCCATATAATTTTTACTTTAGATTTCAAACTGAGAGAGGTGACAGTGGCCCTGTTTTGCTTATGTGGGTCTAAACACACCTGTTGAAACACTTTTTAAATTCTCAGGTGATTCTAAGTGCTAAAGCACAATATGATTTGTGTTACATTTCCTGTCTTCCTTTAAGGAATCTACTCCAAAATGACAACCTGCAGAAGACCTCTGCTTTCATTTAATCAGAATGGTATTTGAGAAGTTCCAGATGGCCTCAGAAAGCAAGAGTGGCTTCTCCCCCAGTGCTGGGAAGCAAGACTGCACCTAATCTCAGCTAATCCTGTTGAGAAATCCCTGTCTTTCCTCAGGTACCATGCTTTCACTGTGCATACTGTATGCACATTTAAAAAGTGCATAGTGTATGACTTTGAAGAAGGTTTTGGCCTTCAGTGGAATCTGTTCACTTTCTCCCTTCTTCAGTCTCCGTAGACTTCTCTTAAGTGTGAGTTGGCTACAGAATTTATGCCTTGTCAACAGGCCTTCTAGGTGACATAATATAATTTGTCTGCATCTAATAACAAAAAAACGTTTATAAATCTGACAACAGTAAAGCATAAAGCAATAGAGGTTTTTACTGAGTAAGTGCTTTCATTGATATTAGGTACCTTCACTGACACCACATCCAACCTCTTTGAAGGTCATCTGAAATGATGCAACTACTGAATGGATATTTGTTCTGTAAATACTCACAGCAAACAGGTTTCTGCAGATTATGAACCATGAAAAATATAAACTATTTTGATAGCTTTGTCCATTCAGTGTTTGAGACACCTAGACAGTGCTATTATGTGTACTACTACCTATATTTTAGATGACAGATAACTAACAAGAAGAGAAGATGTAAATGATCTCACTTAAATCATCATAGCCATCATGATAATGCCATTTACCTAATGGCTAAAAGATAAATAGCAAACTTGCACTGCTGCTGAATCCATGAGTCCATTTGCTTCAGAATGATTTTGGTTTTTTATGCAGACTGCAGAAGAACTCCTATCAGAATTAGTCAAGTTGCTGCTTCATCTGGGTGTTCTTACCTCCTTCCCGCAACCTTAGGTCTCTGGACTCCTTTATCATTATTTCCTTAGACAAGGTCATATGTGATGAAGAAATAGGGAGTGTCATTTAATGTCAAAGAAAATTTTTCAAGAAAATGTTGTACAATGAAAGCAAGGCTTGTTATGTTAGCTGAAACGGTGTCAGAATTAGAGCTTTTCCTACATGACTAACTTATTAAAACAGAGCTGCAGGTAGGTACTGCAATCTTTATACACATAAAAGACTATTGCTGTTACTCATGTAGCAACATTCAAATTAGAGTGTCATCAACCATCAATATTGTCACTAATGTCTCACTAGCTGGCTGTACTAAATAAAGCAAAACAACTAAGTTAAAAAAACCAGATGAACTATTTCCATTATTTACTTCTTTTATAGCTATCATTTTCTACATGATGACAGAGGTAATAAAAATGGACTTTTTTTTTTTTTAATAAGCTAATTTAAAAATTTCATTTGCTTTGCTCTTAATCTAACATAATACTCTAGGAATCCATGTAAGACTACAAAAATTATTTAGTGGCTTAAGGGAATAGTGCTTGAGTATGAGTTTTTCTAAAAGTTATTGGTTCAAATTTGTCATAGGTTCATAACAAGTTCTAACTCTTTCACAGGCGTTTTAGGTCCTTGTATGGCCTATAGAAAATAAGACTGGCCCTACAATAAATCTTACTTCTGTACTTGGCCGTGTGTTTAGTGACTTGGGTGGCACAAAGAGAGAGGGACTGAGGTATGATTTGTCATGGCTCTAAGTCTCATCAAGTATTTATCAGGAATGCGTTTAATGCCAATTGTGAATCCTTGGTATAGGACCCTGAATGTACTCATGAGCCCAAATGACCCTGTCCAGCCCTGCCCTGGCTCCTTGTCCATGGCTCAGGACCATTATTACAACTTGGCCTAGGACAGCCAGTCAAGGTCTGGACTGCACCATAGGCCAGCATCCAGCATTATCCCCTGCTTCTCCTGACTTGTTTGATAACCCTGCATGACCTGGGACCTGATCCTTTCCCTTGCTTTATCCTGCCTCTTGGGGGCCTTTGGTGAGGCCTGTTACTATCAGTGTCATCTTGACACTGCTTCTCTCTTCAGGTTCTGTGGAAAAGTTCACTGGGTGAGGCTGCTGTCCTGCTTAAGTGATTTCAACCTTCAGCTTCTCACCCTTTGTGGAGAAGCCCTCTTCTGACTCTTCCCTGACATGAGACATTTGCCCTATATCTATCAGGTGTTAACACCTGATTGTTTTTTTCCAGCTGTCTGACATCTACTTGCCATTGCTAAAAGAGATGTGTATGTGTGTAGAACACTACCAGTTAGAGGGATGTGTATCTCATTTGATCTAGGATCTCTCTACCTGGAGTTCTGGTATGTGAGAGGAATAGGCTTGAGCACACCAATGATTTATGACCTTAGTGCATACCGCACAACTAACTATTGAATCCAGGTGATTTTTACCCAAAGACAACATGAGTAATTTGCTAACACAGGCAGACTTGTGAGGTCACATCATCAAGCCAATACAAAATCAGAACTATGACCATTATTAGAGAACACAGATAAGATAATGACAAAGAAGCACACAATGATGTGTGATCTGATTAATTAACATAGGAGATGAAAAACTTGGTAATGTAAAATGTGCAGAGCTAGGCTAAAAGGATAGTGCGGGAGGGAATCTTTCCCAATGACTGTCAGCTGTACTGATTACCGAAGAGTGGAAACATCTGTGTCTGGCCAATCAGTTTGGAGGATATAAAGCAGTGGGTTAGCCGGCTACTAGTTGCAGGCACTTGCAGTTGGAGTTTGAGAGTCTGCTGGAGTAAGAGAAGGAGGCTGCTATGAGGAGGTAAGGAACATGTGGTTGTGTAAAGGGGCAGATAAGGTAAGAAGATGCTGTATGAGGGACAGACAGGGGTAGGTGGCTGGGCAAGGGGCAGCTTGGGGTTAGCCATGTGGAATGAAAGAAGGAGTCAGGGCTATGTGGAACTGCCCATAAGAAAAGGAACCAGTACAGTGTGAAGCTGCTAATAAGAGAGGGAGTCAGAGTTATCTGAGAGAGGTATGTTAAAGGAGTCAGAGTTGCATGAGAAAAAGGTCTGTAAAAGAAAATGCGTGGAGTTTGTGAATAAAGGTCTGGTGGGAATGCCAGTTAAGGGGCTGGTGGTGATACCAGCCCTGTCTGTTGTGACAGTAAAATATGTGGCTTTAGACATGAACAGATGTAGAGGTAGGATGTGCTAAGATCCACCTTCCTGTTACTTAAATGAGCCTATACTCTGTGAGCCATGATGGGACACCCCATGATTTTGCTTTTTCCATGAAAATGCACTTTGAAGGATAAAGGTATACCTTGCACAGTTTCCAAACTTGCTCATTCACACTACAGTTTTATGAATTAAAATGTTGTTATTAAAGTATCTTGCAAAATTAATAACAAGTTGTTCTTAGTTGACTCTTTGCAGCCTCATGCAGATTCTAAGGGGCTTCATTTATGATGGAAAAGGTTGAGTTTTCAGTTAGTCTTCCACTCTAATACGTGCATTCCTACACACGCTTACTTCATTATAACAGGCATCATAACAGTCACAACACGGTACCAAGCTTAATAAAAAACCCTTGAGATGAAGCAACAGACTTCTTGTAGGAATACTTCGGCAAATATGCACACAGCTACCTGACTAAATGATGTATGAGCTCACTTCGCGTAATTCTTAAAGTACATCTGTTTTCACCTACCTGCAGCAGTTTTCTAAGGTGAGGTACATTTAAAATCTTTTTCTTTAGAAAAGATCACACACTAGCCAATGTACTATCACAATTATCGACCAAATCACTGTGTGTTTGACCTCCCAAAGTCTATCCTTTTAAGTTATAAAGAGCAGTGAAAGATGTGAAGCTAGAGGAGTGCGAGATGGTCTGTTCACACTGTGCTCCTTTTTGCAGCACCTTCACCTACTGTTGTATGATTTTCATCAGTGGTGATAAGGCTAACATGCAGTAAAAAGAGGGAACTATTTATTCACTTAATAAAAGTCTTTCAAATCCTAGGACAAAGCAGTCTAGCAATGCATTAAAAAAATTTTTGAAAAAACCCAACACCTAATATAAAAGAAGGGAAACCACCAAGTCACCTGGTCTGGTTTGCCAATACTCTAAGTAAGATATAGAAAATTAGAGTCTAATATTGAAGGAAATTGATGTTTTTACTGTGACATTTACAGGTATTTTCAATTTTATAGGTCAAACATGAAAGTAATCTTTGGATAACGAGAACTTTGATATGAAAGAAAAAAACTCATTCTTTTCAATGCATCAACCATTTTAATATTTTTATTGTATCTAGGCCTTCTTTTCATCTAAGTCTGAATTATATATCCTTTCTCCTTACCCTCCTTGTCTTCACAACAAATCATAACTGTTACTGTAAGGTCTTAACCTCACAGAATCACAGGATGGCTGGAGCTGGAAGGGATTTCTGGGAGTCATCTGGTCCAACCTCTCTGTGCAAGTAAAGCTACCTAGACTGCTTCCCAGGATTATTTCCAGATGGTTTTTGAATTCTGTCTTTAAGAATGGAGACTGCACAACATCCCTGGACAATCCGTATCAGTGCCCAGTCACAGTCTTACTGAAGTTTTCTCTGATATTCATAAACAGAAAACTAGCAGGGAATTGTTTAGAGACGACCAACGCAACTTCACCAAGGGCAAGTCATACCTGATTCATCTAGTGATATTCTATGGTGGGGTGACTGTATCAGTGGACAAAGGAGGAGTTATGGATGTCATTTACCAGGACTTCTGTTAGGCCTTTGAAATTATCCACTAAAACACTTTTGCTGTTCAATTGATTGCACATTTCATACAACTGTACAGCCAATTCTTTATCCATCAAAATCCTAAGTGGAAAGTAGCAACCTGTGGCGTACCTCAGAGGTCTGTACTGGGACCAATACTATTTAGTGTCTTAATCACTGATATAAGTGGGACTGATTGCACCTGCAGCAAGTTTGCATGTGACACCAAGCTGAGTGAGTCAGTTGAGGGTGATCAATACAGACAATACAGGGGTGAGTCCATTGGGAGTAGTCCTGTACAGAAGGACTTGGGGCTACTCATGAACAAAAAATTGGACATGAGTCAGCAATGTGTTCTTGGAATCCAGATATTCAATCATAGCACAAGCTGCATAATAAAAAATGTTGCCAGTAGTATGAAGAAAGTGAATTTTCCTCTCTACTCTTGTGACACCTTACCTTTGGATTTGCATTCAACTCTGAAGAAAGACATGGGTCTGTTAGAGAGGGTCCAAAGGACAACCATGGAAATAGAATATTGGAATACCTTCCTATAAAGAAAGTCTGAGAGAATTGGGGTTGTTCAGAGAGGAGAAACAAAAGTACTGGGAAGGCCTTATTGGTACCTTGCAATATAGAGGGGACATAAAGCACTTTTTTCCAGGACCTTTGCAAGGGGAAATCCTTTAAAAGTGAAAGAGAGTAGATTTAGCTTGAATTTAAGAAGGAAAGTTTTTGCAGGGGTGATGAGATGGGGTTCTCAGAGTACGTGTTCATGCTCTGCTATTGGAAGTGCTCAGGGGCTCAATGGACATGACTTTGGGCATCCTGATACAGTGCAAGAGGTCCTTCCCAATGGTGGGGTAGTTAAAACAGAAAATCTTGGAAGATCTTTTCCAACACAAACCTGTTATGATTCTATGACCCTGTACTAAAAAGTTTCACCCAGTATCTATTCCTGGAATACACTGCTGTTTGAAATTTCCAACTCAACTTTGTACCACCAATCACCATCTTCTAGGCCCTTTTGTAATGTTTTCAGTCTACATTACTGTCTACTCACACTTAAATGCATTGCTTATGAGAACCTTATGACAACAATCTCAGAAACCCTAATGAAGTCTGGTCAACTAACATCATCTCTTCTCCCTTTATCTGCCAGAGCAGTAATTTAATCAGAGAAGTTAATTATAATTTTCAAGCATGTCTTCCCCTAGTTGAAATCATGTTGACTACTTCTAACAACTTTTTTTCCTTCATGTGCATGTAAAGGGTTTCCAGGATTCATTTCTCCATCACCTTCCCAAGGCTCAACATGCAGCTAACTTGTTTGCAGTTCCCTGGGTCTTCCTTCTTGCCCTTTTATAAGAGAGAAATGTCATTTGATTTCTTCCAGTCTATGCCATATCTTCCAATCACCATGACTGATCAATATTATCAAGAGTCATTTTGAAATGTCATCTGGCAACTTCCTCTGAGCTTGTGGGTGTATCCTACTAGGGCCCATGGACCTATGCATGTGCTTAAGAATTACTTAAGGTCCATAACCTAATCCTTTTCCACTCAGGGTACATCCACCTTGCTCTGTATTTTCCCCTTGGTCTCTGGGACCTGGGATTTCTGATCTCTGATATCTTCTAGTATTCCAAATAAAGAGAGAGGTCTCCAGAATGTCCTTTCTATGACAATAATTGTGAGGGTGAGGAGAAGGCTGAAATCTTCCAGGTTTAGTTCTTACACCAAGGCTGAGGTTTGCATTAAACAGAAACATATGAAATAGAAGATATTCCTGGGTCCTTTAAAATAGAGGTATAAGCTAAACTAGGCATATAGCCATAGTGATGCTACCCACTTTCTGTGAATTGTTTTCTGATTATATGTCTTCCTCTTTGAATCATTTTGCACAAGTTATTTCACTGAAAAAAAGGCAAGTTGATAGGTAACAGGAGATCTAAGATAAATCTTTATTAACTTTTTTTCCCCCCAGTACCCTTTCAGCAGTATCTCTTTAAATTTTCACAAATTCTCTCTAGTGTTCCTCTGTATTTCCTGTTGTTTACAGGAATCCTGATCCTGGTAACTGTTTCTCAGTTGTCATATCCTTCTTTCACCCAGATTCTTTAAAAAAAAAAAATCAACCCCAAAAACAAAACAAAGCAAAAAAACACAAACCAACAAAACAAACCAAAACACTTGAAGAACGGATGGTTTAATCTATATTCTTAGTATACTCTTGAGGAGAGGATAATGATACAGATAATTCATTATCACCCTTAATTTTATGACAATTTTTATGAGATAATGCAAAAACATGATAGCACTTAATCTCCCATAAACAGCTGGTAAGAAGCAAAGAATGCATTACTTCTTTGAGACAGACCTCATTTCCTTTTACTATTTTAAATAATACTGTAAAAAATATTTGAACATGAAGAAGGAAATGTTTATGTCAAAAGGAGTAAAAGACAAAAGTCAGAAAAAAATGTTCTTTTGCTATTCGGACATAAGGCTTCAGACTTTTTTTGTCAGGTTAATGCTGGTTCTTAAAGAATAAATTTTTCATGATCCCCAAGGGATGTGCACTAGCAGTCAAATATAATTTCTGGTTTTTGCAGTGTTCAGTTTACATGTAGACAGTTTATCTGCTTCACCCAAGGTAAATATGACTTCGTTCTTCATGTTTTTATCTTTCTTATTTTTATCTTGTTTTATCTTTTTTGATGGATTTTAGAAGGAAAGATGTTCAATCATTTAAAATTTCATAAGTACTACTAAGAATGTTTAACTTATAAACAAGTGCTCTTATGCTCACCGTAATATTTTAACACTGACATGTAGTTTTCATTCTGTTATGATGGGTTTGTCTTGTTTTAACTGCATTTGCTATTCTCCTATTTTCTGCATTATTGGATAACCTCAAATTGTATTAGAAAATCACCCTTAAAAAAAAAATCCCATTGAGGCAAAGAAGAAGAGTAAATATTAAAGTCTCCATCTTAAAAAAAAAGGTTCAATACTGAATTTAAATATTTGATAATTGAATTATTGGTTATATTTAATATTATCACTTAAAATTGTTTTATTAGAAATACTTCAAATAGATTTACAATTTTAGCACACATGTGGCAAGAAAGTGCACTGAAAAAATGACCTAGAGATACACTATTAAGAATTTATATTAGACTGAATAAAGTGTCATGGAGTGCCCATTCAGTTAAATATCTTTTTAATAGTGTTGATTTTTTTATTCTGATTGTGCTGCTTAGGTGCAACAGGTGAAAAGGTCTGTTTTTACTTTTAAGTCAGGAGCAGTTGACATTTATCAGTTTTACTGTTTGTGACATGTGTCATGTCTCAAATTTGGAATAAAATTTTGGAGATAATAAAATCTTGGCGCTTACAGAAAATAATAGGATTTGAGATGTTACATATAGATGGGACTGTCTTATGGATGAATGTTGTCCAAAACAGAAAAGCTAACTAGCAATTCCCACTACAGTAATTTCACGATTACAAGCTGCACCGTTTTGACCAAAATTTTGCTCCCACACCAGAAATGCAGCTTACATTCAGGAGCGGCTAATATGTGAATAATTTCCTGACATTTCCAACCCCGGAAGTGCAAACCGAGTCAGTGCAAACTGCCAAGTCGAGCACCTGCCAGTAAAACTCGGCCTTTACGCGATTGTTACAAATTGGTTACTGTGTTGCGTGGCGAGTGGAGTCAGGCTGCGTGCAGGCAGCACAAGGGGCAGAGGTGGGGGAGCTCCCTCCTGCTGGCCCCGCAGCTCGGGAGAGGTGGGAGAACTCCCTCCTGCTGGCCCCGCAGCCCGGGGGGAAGGCGGGGGGCTCCACTGCTGGCCCCGCAGCCTGGGGGGAGGCAGGGGGCTCCCATCCCCGCGTGCCGCCATCGCGGGGGTGGGAGGGGGCTCCATCCCCACCTCCCACCACCATCACGGGTGCCAGTGGACTCCGTGCTCCCCTGCCACCGCGGCACAGCGCTGGGCCGGGGCGAGCGAGCCCAGCGGTGGCGTCAGCACCAAGCTGGGCCACCTGGCCCCGTCGGCAGCCTTGAACCCTCACGGCCCGAGCCAGTAAACCCCGCCATGCCGCGATTCTGTTACTATTTGGCAACTTTGTTGCACGCAGGTCCTCGCTGTGAACGACAGAGTGGCTTATAATTGGGTGCGGCTTGTGTATGGACAAAGAATAAAATGTTTGCCAACACTTGGCAATGCGGCTTATAGTCAGTGCGGCTTGTAATCGTGAAATTACTGTACATTTATTTTAAAATAAAAATGGTACAAAGGACTTGGGCAATATAATTTTTGTTAAGAGATATATAATTACTTTTTTTTGTTTTGTGAAACTAAACCCAACACACAAGAAAAAATTTAAAAAAAAAATGTTTATAGCTTTGATTGTGTCTCAAAATAATTGATTTGGAGTTAATAACAATATGCTAACTGTAACTTTATAGTAACAAAAAGGATCACATATCAACCTTTCAGGCATAGGTCCCCTACCTTACCCACTTGAAACCAGTCTTGCAAGCCGGGAGGCTTTGCTGTAAGAATTCCTTGACATTTGCTCTTGCATGCTCTCCCCTTCTCCCCTGCAAACTGACACGTTCTTGAAGGTTGTCTAATAAAGTGTCAGACACATATGATTCAAACCCCTATCAGGAGTAGCACTGGAATACTCTATATTTTGGTTCAAATCACAATGAAAGTAGACTTGAAAGGAAAATAAGAGGGGAGTATATTTGCAGTTGTAAGGGACAAACAGTGATCATCTAATGCAACTGACTGACAATTTCAGGACTGACCAAGAGCTAAAGCACTTTGTTAAATACTGTGGGGTTATCGACCAGCCTGCTCAATCACCTTCTTGTTAAGGAAATATATTTTCATATGTAGTTAAATCTTTTTCTTGTTAAATGTCATCACTTCTTGTGCTTTAAGACAGTAAAGAGTACCTCCCAGTCTAGCGTTATCAGTAAGTAAATCATGGCTGGATCAAAATTAGAATTGGAATATACCTATAACTCTTAAATAATCCAGAAGAAGATCAGATTTGTTCATAAACCCATATCAAAAAAGATGTCAGGAAATTATATTTATCATGCATTTAAAATACTCATCTTACTTGACTGTCATCCATTCAGGAAACTTCTGATAAGTTCTGATACATTATGAAGACATTTTAAAAACCTATAGATCCCTCCACTGTAAATGTCAAATAGTAAATGTAAATTACTGCAGAGAATCTACTGTGTCAATCCTAGACACTGAAATCATACATCTTTATTTGTCAGTAAAATCATATAATCTTTCTTACTGTCTGCCTATCAACATCTGAGCTCAGTTAGGTTTTCAGCCAATTTTTTCTCTACAGCATCAAAGCCATTTTTAGCAAATGCACTGACTTCTGTCCTGTCCTGAAATTTAACATCTGACTGCAGCTGAGGTGTCAATGAAAGATACTGATCTTTCACTGCAGCTGAAGGATCCATCCTTTCCCCATATATCAGAATTTATTTGGAAATTAATGACCTCCTACTCAATGCATACACAAAGAGCATACATATAAATACACACATGAAAAGAAATGAAGTATCTTTAGATAGTGTCACATGATTTTTTTTGTAGACATAGATTGTAAATTATTTGCTTCCTTTGGAATTGAATTACATTTTAATATGATTCCTTCTGATAATATGTTGATTCATACTTGGTTTTTCACGGTCACAAATAGAAAAATACTTTTCTTACCTCCTTCTTGGTTGTGACTGGAGCCATCTATAGCCTTAAAATCAGAAGCATATCTGAGGGTCTGAATTCAGCATCAGAGAAAGCAACCTTATTGTACGTGTCCCACTGTTAATCTTTGCACAGTGGTCCCTGCTTCCACTGTCCCTTCAACTCTAGAAGGTAGTAGACTTTAGAAAGTTCAGAGGATCCAGGTGAGATACAATTGCCTCTCCTAGACAGAGTGATGTGTGGTGGTTCCAGGAGCTGAGAAAAATGAAAAACAAGAGCAGAGGTAACCACTGTGTGGATTTTGTAACAGCACTGTCTCCAGACAAGCAACTGTAAGCATCCACAAGAAGACAAGGGTCCTGGGAATGATCTTTGACATAAGTCCTGAAAAGACTTCTGTGAAAAATGTTTCGTCATCCAGTAGGTGAAGATATTTAAATATTAGAGGTGGAAGTTCATTGACTCTGAACCAAATGATAGTACAGTAATTTCATGAATACAAGCCGCACGAGTATAAGCCGCACTTCCAGTACGTCGACAATGTTGATGTCTTTGTCAATAAATAAGCTGCACCCCGAATATTAGCCACACTTTTGTTCGCGGTGAACGTTCACAAAGTCGTCATTTAGTCACACAATCGCGGATTGCCAGGGCTTACTGGCTTACTGTCAACCTTGGAAACATTGTTTCCAAGTGAAAAAAGACACAGACAATACCTGCGGCACCGTTGCCTGCAAGTTTTATTTACAAGCCGAAAAAGACACGAACAATAGTGTGGTCATTTTGCGAGCATTCCCAACGGATCTGCGTTGCCTTTAAACAGCTTCTTAGCCGTGCGGGCTGGCAGCTGAGCACCGAGCAGAGCCACATCTCCCCCCGCTCATCTGCGTGAGCCCAGGGCCCCGCCCGTCCTGTGAGCTCAGCGCCCGCCCCTCCTGTGAGCTCGCCTCCTGAGCTCAGCGCCCCGCCCCCCCACCCCACGCGAGCCCAGCTAGCCGCACAGCCACACAGGGACGGCCAGCCGTGCAGCTGCACAAGACTGAAAACACTTAAAAAATACAGAAAAATATCACACACTTTTATTAAACTTTTAAACAGTTTCATTTTTCATTCATCAGTCACTTCATCAGTGGCTTCATCTTCCATGAAACCTTCGAAGTCTTCGTCCTCCGTATCAGAAACCAGCAGTTGGGCAATGGTGGAATCCAGCGAACGTGAGCCGGTATCGCCCGTACCTTCACCGTCAGAGTTATCACTTTCAGTACTCTCCATGGCATTGCTGGTCAGTCCAGGAATGACGTCAGCTTTGGTGAACCCTTGGATGATAGTTGTGGTAGTTACTTTACCCCAGGCATCCAGTATCCACTGGCAGACTGTAGCGTAACTTGCTCTGTGCAGCCTCCCGGTGTTGGTGTAGAAATGCTCGCCTTCCATCATCCACTCTTCCCACAGAAATCGCACGTTAGCCTTGAAGGAACAAATAATACCTATGTCCAGAGGCTGCAATTCTTTGGTCAAACCACCCAGTATTACAGCAAGCTCCGACTTCTTCATTTTCACTATTTCTTTCACAGTTTCTGTCGTGTGGGCACACATGGAATCCAAAATTAGCAGTCCTGGCAACTGATTAAAGAACCTATGCAGTGTGCCACCATAAATTTCCGTTAACCAAATCTTCATTGCGTCTTCATCCATCCAGCCTTTTGAATTAACGGCAACCTTTATTCCATTTGGAAATCTGTCTTTAGGGAGGGTTTTCTTTTAAAAATTACCATGGGGTGTAATTTCTGCCCAGCTGACGAAACGCCGAGGATGACCGTAAATGACGTCTTTTCGTTCCCTGTGGCTCTTATCGGTACCATCGATGTTCTGGTGTGCTCCACAGTCCTCGTCAACGGCATATTGAATGTGAGGGGAACTTCGTCCATGTTAATTATACAATGTGGCTGTATATTTTTTTCAGAGATCTTGTTTTTGCAGTAACTCCGGAAGCTGGCTACTTTTTCCTTGTAGTCCGCTGGCAACTGCTGACACACCGTGGTCCTTGTACGAATGGAGAGTTGCTGTCGCTTCATAAAACGGAAGCACCAAGACGCTCCTGCTTTAAATTCTTCTATATGCAATTGATTTGCAATTGCTTTGACTTGTATCCGAATGGCGACAGTAGATAAACTTTGGCCAGCTGCGCTTCACTCAAAAATCCAGTGGTAAAGTCTGTCTTCCAGCTCTGACCATCTTGCTTTATGGCCACGGAAACTTTTCTTTGTCTTTCTTGTAAGACGAAGTTCGTCCTCCTGCTGTCTCCATCTGTGTACCATGCATTCATTAATGCTGAATGCTCTAGCTGCAGGTCTATTCCCATATTCTTTTGCATAGTTAATCGCTTTCAATTTAAACTCTGCATCGTACGCTACTCTCTTCTCTGCAGCCATACCGAGGAAAGAACTCACCAAGGGGAGAACACGCTGAGAGAAGAACGCGCCGAGAAGAGAACGTGCCGTGGGAACTCACCCTGCTAAAATACCGCCCCCACCCCTCAAGTAAAGTCGTCATCCACAGGCAGGCAGTAAGCTGTTCTCTGATTGGTTCATCATCAGAACAACGGGAAACCATGGATTTCAAACTGTTTCAGCTCGGGACCTGACCGGCATGGTACTAGGTAAAGGCAGATATCACATTTTTTGTTCATAAATTAACCGCCCCCGAGTATTAGCCGCGCATCCGGGTTTCCACCAAAATTTTGGTCAAAACGCTGCGGCTTGTATTCGTGAAATTACTGTAGTTTCTACTTTCAGAGTAGTTGTCTGCATCTTCATCACAAAATTACAGAGTTGTTTGGATTTAAATGAACCATTCAAGAGAATCAAGTCCAATCCTGCTGACATGGATGGGGAGCTCTTTCCCTAAATCAGGGTGCCCAAAGCCATGTCCAATCTGCTCTTGAATAGTTCCAGTCATGGGACATTTACAATTTCTCTGGGCAATCTGTTTCTGTGTCTTACCATCCTCATCATAAACTATTTCCTCCTTCAGCTCAATCTAAATATAGACTTTTTCAGTGTAAAACAATTGCTTCTTGTCTTATCACTACAGGTCTTGGAAAAAATTCTTTCTTCATCTTTGTTGTAAGTCCTTTTTAAGTATTTCTTTCTCATTCATATTTCTTCTTTTATCTCCTTTTATCTCTTCCTTCTTTCCTACAGATGGCTGAATCTGTACACTACTCTTGCAAAGTACAGAAATCTTGCCATGGAAATGGGAGAGGTTTTTACAATTTTCAGTTGGAATAAAAAGGGTTTGAATCTTACAGGTTCCAAAGGGGATCGCTTTTCATTAGCAAGATTATTTTTCAGAAGACAAAAAACTCCACATATGCATGCACATTCTTATGCACACATTCATGCACATCACAGTACATGTGAAAACTATAGATGATAGATATCATGGCAGAATATTACAGCAAAATTTTTTCTAGCTTTTTTCTTGTATGAGGGAAGGAATTAAACTTTGGGAGTTGATTCCATCTCCTCTAACTATGCAGGAGAAAGCCAAGAATTTTTTATTTTATATTTACAAAGCATTGTGTATAGCTTGTACCCTTATAATGCATGTTTCTCTTACAATAAATAGAACTAAAAAAAAAAAGAAATTGAATAACCTCACCTTGACCAACTCTGATCAACAAGACAGGGCAGAAGTCTGACCATGTCTAATATGCAATCTCAGACATCTTGAGAGTTAGATACGGTTTAGAAATAGGGGTACATAGTGTCTTTGAACCAGATTCATCAAATTTTTTTAAAAGATTTTCTCAGTGAAGAGTACATTGAAATATTATATCTCCTTTCACTGCTTCAGAAGCAAGTCTGACTTCCTTTCTAATAAGCCTTGACACAGCACCATGAAAGAGGCAGAGGTCAGATAAATTGTTGGCGTAAAATCCCTACAAAGCCAGAAAGAATACCATGCAGATATTTCACTTGAAGGTAAAACCCTGCCTTTTGTTAATGCTTAGAATATCCTACAGAAGTTAGCTGGGTTATAAGGTTATTGCTGAAGGAGATTACAGTAATTTCATGATTATAAGCCACACCCTTTTAACTAAAATTTTGGTCTCAACCCGGAAGTGCAGCTTACGCTCAGGAGCGGCCAATATATGGACGAAGTTATGAATTTTGCCAACCTAGAAGTGCGAGCCCGCAGGAGTCCCGAGCCAAGCTGGAGCCCGCCTGGCCCCAGGGGCAGGGCAGCGGTGGTGCTCCCCGGCCCAGCAGGGCCCCTCCGAGCAGCTCTGCCGGGCTCCCAGCCCCCAACACCAGCGGGCCTTGGTTCTGTGCTCCCGCCCACTGCCACGCAGTGCCCGAGGCAGGGCACTGGCCCGGTTGGCGAGCAGCAGGGCCCGCCCGGCACTGGGGCCACACTGGTACTGGGGCAGGCCTGCTCAGTGCTTGGTGGGGCTCTGCCACTCGCCAGGAAACTTTCCTGCCTGCAGCTCCTGCCGCCTCTGACAGCCTGGGGCAGCAGGTCCCCAGGCTACCCGGCCCCTCTGCCCTCGATCCCCTGGGCCGTGACCTCCCCTCACCTGGACAAGAGCAGATCAGACAGGTTTAATAAAAATGAGGAATTTTTCTCTGTATTTTTTTAGTTTTTAGGCTGCATTTAAAGGCTACCCCGATCCGTGAAAAATTTTTGCAAATTGAGCACCTGCCAGTAAACCCCTCGATTGCGCAATTGTTATTAATTCATTATTTTGTTGCACGCAGGTCCTCGCTGCGAACAAAAGTGCAGTTTATAATCTGCTGTGGTTTATATACGGCCAAAGAACGAAAAATTGCTGACACCCGGAAGTGCGGCTTATAATCAGGTGCGGCTTATAATAGTGAAATAACTGTAGTTGACCTTGTTTCGCCGAAAATATTAGAAAAAATAAAGAATGAGAAGTCAAAAAGTTCATGATAATGATACACATGCAGTCTTAAATAATATTTAGGAGGGGGTTTTTAGAGAATAGATAACCATTCTTTCAGTAAAAATTAACTAAAAACAGCCTGTTTGATTTCAGTATTATTTCATAATATTTAAGAATAACTAAGGATTAATTTGTATGTTTTCAGTGTACAGTAATTTCACGACCATAAGGCGCACCAGACTATAAGGCGCACTTTTTTTTTTTGCAGCGAGGATCCGTACCGCGTGCAACAAAGTAATTAATTAGTAACGGAATCCCATGATCGTGGAGTTTACTAGCAGGTGCTCAACTCACAAACATTTTTCACAGATTGCTGTAGCCTTTAAATGCAGTCCCAAGCACCCTCCCCATGCGCGGGGCCTGGCACTCCCACCCACCCCCGGAGCGACCAGGGCTCGCGGCGCGCGGTGGTACAGAGCAGGCATGGCTCAGAGCAGCTCAGAGCAGGCATGGCTCGGATCAGCCGGGATTGTGGTGGCATGAAACAGCTGGGACTCGCGGTGGCACAGAGCGGGCGCGACGCACAGAGGCTCGGAGCGGGCGCAGCTCAGAGCGGACGGGGCTTGTGGCTTCTGCGGCAGCTCACTCCCTCCCTCCCTGTGCCGCTCCAGCAACCTCGTGCAGCTCCAGGAGCCCCGCAAACCCCTGGGCTTTTCCCCTGCACTGGCGCAGCCCCGATACCGCCACTGGGCGGGCTCTGCTTGGCTCAGGACTGTTGCGGGCTCACACTTCCGGGCTGGCAACTTTCACAACTTTGTACATTATATAAGGCGCACCAGACTATAAGGCACACTTCCGGGTGCGGGGGAAAATTTTAATCAAAAGGGTGCACCTTATAGTTGTGAAATTACTGTAATAAGTTTTGCAACACATTTAAAAACCTAGATAAATAGGAATTCTGAAATCAGATGATTATCCTATACCCACCTCTAAGTCTAAAATACTCTGTACTTTTATGGCCAAGCCATGTAGTTAGACATTCATTAATACCTGAGAGGCAGTAACTGAGAAATCACTAAAACTGTTCTGATTTTTAAATTCTGGGGATGTTTACATATTCCACCAAATCATGGTATATTTGTCAGAGAATGTATTTCTGAATCCTGACTGTAAAGCTTTTAATTTCACAGGAGCATACTCACACCCAAATACATATTTGAAGGCAAGATTCTCCTGACTTCATAGTGAAGGATGAGAAAAAACTATTAGCAGAGACCAAAAGAGTAAATCTATGACAATACATCTCTCCAAGCAGCTATTAAGACATATCATAGCTACATGCGCAACAGGAGAGAAAGCCATCTTACTGTATAATCAAATTACAGGGCCACACAGCTGCTTATATCAGGACCAATGATTATAGCCTACAATCTGGATATTTTCCATTCAACGCATGTACCTCTATTCCAGGGAATTTCCCAATTGTTTTAATAGGATGACTAACTCGAGATTAGCCTTTATCATTTAAAATGTTAATGTGCTAGAGAAATAGCCAAAAAAATCATGCAGACTTAAGTGTGCGTTTCCAGCATTATCTCACATTAGAGGGTTAATTACTTTCTTGTTCTTATTATAGAACTGCATTCTGTTGCTAAGGAAACCAATGAGTTCTTCATGTCTACAAGTACTTGAATCATATTTTGGTTTCTTTGTTTTCAGGGATGTTTTCTGGGTGGTTTTGTTGTTTTTGTTGCTGCTGTTTTTCATGTATGTTAAATCAGAAAAGGAGAAAAAACACCAAGGATTAAAAATAGAAAATACAGGCTGACCTGGTAACTGCCAGATTTGTGATGGGTAGGCATAACAGTGTGTTGTCTGTGGGGAAGAGAGCTGTAGACTCTGTCTTTAGTTGTTTCCTGACAGAAAATGAAATTAAAAACAGTGAGTGTGCACTGACTTTGTGCCCTGAAATGGGTGCTGACTCACCATCAGTCAGCTCAAGCTACTCTGCCCACTGACCACAGCCAACTAGCTTTCATCTTACATTCTTATTGAAATACAATAAAATTATATATATAATTATAAAATTCAAGTTAGCTTAAACTGCAACAGATCTAGAACCAGGGAACCTGAATATAGAGAATTGCTCTGCTATACCCACTCTTATAACCTGCAAATTATCTGAAACTCAGGAGTAGTTTATAACAATGTGCTCTATTGCATGCAACTAAATAATTTCAAGGGAATGCATGGTAGCCCACTAAACAGAAAGATATGAGGATCCAGCTGAGGAACTGTTTTAATATCAAGACTAAAATTAAAAGAAGGGACTGGTGTAAAGAAAGGAAACTGCAGAATCCCTTTGAAGAACACTGTACTGAACATTGATCCTGGAAATCAAAATTTAGAGTGAATATAATATTTTACATTATTTTGAGACAATTTCAATTCTTTGATGTCTTTTATATTGTAGTGCTTAAAGTATTAGGTTACCCACTTTTCCACAAGGCAAAGAATATTATCCAGCATTGCAATACATAAGAAAATATGATCACTGTAAGTTTGCTATAATTTTGCCTGGCAAACTGTAGCTAGTATTTAGTGGTAAAATTGGAAACTGAAGGACTTCAGAATCTCTCCACAAGTGGTTCTAAATCAAGTATGCTTATTTCTGCTTCTTACAAGGAATGTTATGAATATGCTTAACCACAGAAACATATATAGCATCATAAAGGGAGAAGCAGAATAAATAAACCCAAAAAAAATCTTACATTTCTTCTGTGCAAGGCTTAATAGAATAAGAATTAGATCGGCACATTTAGTCATTTGACCGTATTTTAAGACTCTAAACCTATCAAAAAAGCACGTCTGTTTGTCAGTACAACCCTTTATGTGAATAAGGGCCTGAAGTGATGACATTTTTACAGGCTTACAAGTATGTGCTAGCTCAAGGGCAAACCCATTCCAAGACCTCCAGTTAACTATTCCTCTGCCTATTTCTCCTGTTGACACATGCTTCTGCAGCAGTCTCGGCTGAGGACTTCTTACTGGACTCCAACCTGAAGATAGGCAGGGAGCAAAAAGTGCTCTCCAAAGAACCCATCCTAAGCATCTTAACTGGCACATCATGAGTTAAGTAAATGTTCAAATGTAGCATGGATGTGTTGAGTCTGCTTGTTGTTCTAAATTAACAAAATTTTCATAGCGTTCATTAGCTAGATTATAGGATCTGGCTGAAATGGCTTCTAGAGAAAGAAATCTGGAGATACAGGTCGATGGCAAGTTGAGTATGAGTCAGCCATGTGCCCTGGCAGCCCAAAAGGTCAGGCACACCCTGGGAGACATCAAGAAAATTATCACCAGTTGGTCAAGGGAGGTGACTGTCCTGCTCTATTCTGTGCTGGCCTTACTTTGAGTAGTGTGTGCAGTTTTGGGCATCACGATACAAGAAGGATATAAAGTTAGTAGATTGTGTACAGAGCAAGGTGATCAAGATGGTGAAAGGCCTTAAGGGTAAGACTTACAAGGTGTAGCTGAGGTCCCTTGGCTAGTTCAGCTTAAAGAGGAGATGGCTGAGGGGAGAGCTTATAGTAGTCCACAGCTTTCCCCAAACAGATGTGGAGGGGAAGGTGCTGATCTCCTCTCTCTGGTGACCAGTGACAGGCTTTGAGCAAATGGAATGGAGCTGCATTGGGGAAAGTTCAGACTGGACATTAGGAAAAACTTCTTCACTGAGAGGGTGTTGGGCACTGCAGTAGATTCTTCAGAGAGGTAAATACGACATTAAGCCTGCCAGAGTTCAGGGAGCATCTGAATGATGTTCTTGATCACACAGTCTATTTTTAGGTAGTTCTGTGAGAAGCAGGGAATTGGACTTGATGATCCTCATGGGTACTTTCCAACTTGAGAGTGTCTAGTATGCTAAACACTCTGTGGAATAGTTAAATATTTTTTTGGAAAACAAGAATGATGATAAAAGTGAGACATTAAGTAGATTTATCGATTGCAGCTGAAATTGTTTTCTGAAGCATGCATTCATGGACGTTGCTGGAAGCCAAATGATTTTAGAGGTGGGATTTTTCCAGCAATGTGTGGGTAGTACTTAGGGTTTTGCTCAATAAATAGGCTTTTATGAAATCTGTTTTTAATCATGTAAGATTCATAATTTGTAAGATTTGTGAGAATTATATTCAGAGCTGTTACTTGTAATAGAAGGCTTTTTGGAAAATTCTTTTCCGGGCTGTTGCAGATCTTGTCCAGATCTCTTTGGGAATAAATTCCCTCTGGTCTGCTCAATAGCTACTGTTTATGTTCCTAGTAAGAATCCACCTACTCATGATGTTTTCTATGTATAATATACATTATAAAGGATATATTTCTTTTTTTTTTTTTGCATGATCTTCTTGAATTTTATCTAGCTCCTCTTTATATTTCAGTAGTTTATTAGGGCTATTAATAATAAAATACATATCAAATGATGCTTTGCATAATTATTCCTTTTAATGCATTAAAATATTCTTCAGATCATACAAGACAAACACCTGTAATGTGCTTTCTTCGTATTTTCTAATCAAGCTTTAGAATAATGTATGATGGCAGAATCCTCAGAAGCAAAGTGCAAAGGCAAATGAGAAAAGCATGGATATAAAAATGAGTCGTAAGTACTTTCCATTTAAATATTTGAAAGTGGATGTTACAATTCACACTACATAGAAATTGCGCAGCTATTCAGGACAGGAAACAATATAAATTTTTAATACAGATTATGTAATCAAAGGTCAGATTTACTGCTGCACTTTAGTTAGTGTGGCTCCAGTGACAGAAAGCAGTCACAAACTGAGCTTTAGAAGCTGTTTCAATGACATTTATAGCTGATTTTCAGAATACTCCCAATCTTCATTTTAGTTGCAGAAATTCTTGAGCAACTAATATCAATGTGGTAGTTACCATTAAGTAATTAATATGAATCAGTAGCTACAATGCAATATGTGATTGCACATGCCTACATTCTCATAAATGATGGTTAAATAACTGCAGTAAATCAACTACCATGATAAAAACTGTGTTGAATAGGACAATATTTGGTGATGACAATAAATGGAGCTGCTATAGCATCTCAAATATTTTTTTTTGTTTCTGCTTTTTCATTTTTGTGGCAAATGCAGTGAGATTTGTGGATGAGTATTTATTTGGCAAACAGAACAGGTCGTCTCTGAGCTGTTTTGTTTTGTTTCTTATTCTGTATTTTAATACTGAAATAACAAACTGTAGTGACTTTGAATCTATTTTAAATATCTTCCTTTACTGTAACCCAAAATCTCTAGTTGGCTGAGTTGATTCCAGTGTCAAGAATGGTAGCAGATAACAAGCTGAGGAACCAGCTAAATAACACACACATTCCTGCCTTTATGTCTTCTAGGCCAGAGAAATATGGATTTTAATCCTCCACAGGAAAAAAAAATTGAAAGCCTGAAACAACACCATTCTGTTTACTGCCAAATGAAAAATACTCATTAAAGCAATATGAAAGCTTCTAATTCCAAATTTACAAAGTGTGTGAGATTTAAATGTCATAATGTTTTAGTTCTAATATTAGTTCATTTTTCTCCATTTGTAACATGGGTTAAATGAAACATCTAACCCAGCCATGAATTTCATTGGTCTTTTCTGTTCAGCAAATTAACAATCTTAATTTTATTTAACCTTATATTTTAGTGGATTGACCACAACCAGAGTGGAGAATTGCATTTGCTATTTTATGAAAATATTGAAAGAAGAGTATTCTTAACTTGCACCCAACCTATTAATCCAGTCAATAATTCACACTGACCAACAGACAAAGCAATTGCCTGCAGCTATTGCAGACAGGATAAACAAGATCCTTACTTCAAATAACTGCTCTTACTGTTTCTAGTAGGTCTGTTTCATATGGAATGCATTTTGAAAATTTAATAAACCATCATCCTTTATGTGTAGCTTGACACCTTCTGAATTATGGACTCAGTGTCTTGACGCTTTAAAGTGGAAAGGCGGGGTCTGCAAGCAAACTAAGATCAATGTAGACAATGCATGTATTCATTCAAGTATACATAAAGTGTTTGCAGCAAATTACCTCTGCATTCTGAAGCAAATAATGTTTGTGAACCTGCACAGACTTCTGTCCACTTTGATCATTTGAATAAGCAAACAAAAAACCCCAAATCCTAATTTCAGAAAAGCAACAGAAACACATTGAATTAAGATGCTTACAAATAAGAAGGGAGGCCCAGTCCACATCAGCTGGAATCTAAGAGTTTTCCAAGGATCTTTTTGGTTACTTCTTTCTTACTAGAGTAACTGAGGTGGAAGGTGTGAGGTGTTTAAACATAATGAGTAGCTCCCACTGGCAGTCCCAGAGACCCAGCTGAGGAGCCACAAGATTTCTGGCAGGCTGAGCTAAATCCCTCCAAATCACGTGAATCAAGCACTGTTGCTGTTTCAGATTTTTTTCTTTCTTCTCAGCTTCATCCCAGAAATAAACACCTAAATTATGCACTGGTGCATCTAAAACATTTAAATGGCTCTATTTCATTAACATCTCCAGATAAAATCTTGTTTCAGTGCTCACTTTCAATTATGGAGTATTTAACGTTTTTAAAGATTATGCCTATCTCACCGGAGAGTTGTTTTGGCCAGCTGGTGTGTGTTTTTTTATGTCAATGGGTGAAATTCTTATCTCATTGAAGGTGCCTAGAATTTTCTGATATTGTAAGAAGGAAGCATGATACCCAAGTATTAGGGCTAGTTTACCTAGAAACTTTAAGGTCTTGGCCCTATCATGGATTGTGGTCTGGCTGCCAGCAAGAAACTTGTGTTTTACTCCAAAAAGGTAGGAATATATAAGCAATGTACACAATCAGGATATCAGAAAAAAAAAATGAAGAGAGTGACATGATTCAATATTACTGGTGAACTTTTAAGAAAATGAGGATTAGATTTATCTTCTCAAAAATTTGTAAAGTATTTGTGACAGGACTGTCATATCATTCCAGGCTACATGTGCATTCAGTGAGGATAAGCTGATAATTATCAGAGCTATTTTGTCCACTAAAGATAGTCTTTAAAAGGCTGATCTTTCCTTCAGATGATGCAAGGCCAGCAAGTCTTCTAACACTGGCATATGAGTTTATTGACTAAACTGTTTAGGATATGAATTCTAGATTCTTCCCAGCATTAGACTGTTCAAAAGATCTTTCATAAAAAATAAAGATTCCTCTTTGTCCAGTAACTTTTGCTACATACTTATTCCTATATGTGGAATTTTGAGCACCCTGAAGATATGGCTCAAAATTCTAAGGTACTTATCAGGACCAAAACTTTGTATTTTATTGTACAACGTGAAGGCATATTCTGAAGAGTAGTAACATATCATGCCAATAATTTTTTTCTTTCTGATTATGTGATATAACTTTTTCCACTGAATGCTTAAGTTGAATTTGCATAGAAAGAATAAAATTCCTAAAATACGTATGTGGACGTGTCCCAACTAGAAAATTTCACCTTGTGAGTTTCTACATTCCTGAGCCTTAAAAATAGCTGTTGGTTAATTCTGTCCTTCTGGCATAACTCAGTCATAGAGTAATGATGTGCTTGAGATATCATTAAAAGTCTGAGCAATAGTTCTGTAAGTTATTCTCCTATTGAAATAGCCTAGAAAAGGCTTGAAAATCCTTATGTCTTGTTGTACCTCCTTTATATTCTTCTGTAGAAACAGGCTGGGAAAAAATAAACAATAAACTGAACCTTTTCTTTTTTCTGCCCAGTAAAGAATTTCACAATACACAAGAAGTGTTGGGCCATACTATATGCATCATAATTTTGATTCATAACTGCTATGCCACGATATAATATGCCACAAAGTATACTTTCTGTGAGAATTATACAACAAAATGAAATACTCATGGGAAAACAGCTATTAAATTCGTCTAGATGAAAGATGGAACAACATGATGTTTAGAAAGGCATCTAGAGATATTGTTATTTTCATATTTTTAATTCATGGTTCTTTGTAGAACTTTGAGCAAGAAACAACCTTAGGCTTAATGTATTAAAAAACATTAACTGTTTCAGAATAGATCTTGTATTGTCTAAGGAGAAATACTGAAAATTAAAAGCACTTTTCACAGGTGTGTATGTATTTTTCCACCTTAAGAGGAATCACAATTCTAAGCATTATTTAGAATTGCACAAAACAAGGGAAAAACAGTATTCTACCCTTTTATGTTAATCCATTCAAAGGCAAATGGTTTCATCTTCTTTCCCTAAAAAGATACATAAATAAAGTCATCCTACTCATCAGAGTCTGTCAAACCTGGCTATTAAGAACTAAAAGTCTGCTGCAGTAACATGAGTCCTACCAGAAAAATTACTTAACACAGTGTAGGAGAATACATTGGTATTTTGTTTTCAATATTAGTTATTTTATGAATTTAGATTATGTAAAAGTAAGAAGAAAAAAGAAGCACTTATTTTAGTGTTGACTATAGAAAGAATAAAAATATTTCTCCTTGCTTTTGGGAGGAGAGGAAAAAATTATGCAACTGCAGACAACCACTTTTAGCAGTGAAAAGTATGTTTCTCACAGGGTGAGAGCTGCTATAAAATTGAAACACGCTTTTCAAATGGATTCTAAGTTTAACCTAAAAATTTCACCTTATCCTCATTCTATGAGTGGTTATATTTTTAACTCCTTCAAATATTGATTCCCTCTTTCCTCATTGTTTGGAATTACAATAAATATGAAAATGTGAGTCTTGGGCAAAAGTAACAGCTGAATGCTTCTGGAATATTAGTGACATTTGTGCAGACTTCACTGAATATAAGATGAGCTCAAGCTGTCATGCTCTGCAGTATGTTTAGTACCCACAAGACTCTCAATGTTGTTTGATTTTATTGCAGTCAATAATTAGGAAATTTATTTTTACATTACTGAGATTTTAGGTTGCCTTTTGCTTTTAAATGTTGCGGGATTGTTTTGTTTGTTTTTCAGGTCTGGGTTTTTTAAAATTTTTGTTCTGAGGTTAAAAAAAAAGAAGCTTCATGCTGCTGTGTTGAAAATGCACTAGGAGGCAATTGTCAGAAATAAAAATGCAGTGAAAGTCTAACCTTCTTTGCAAATATATTACTCACTATTCCTTGTCAATAAATAGTAAACTCCTGAATCTGCCCAGCTGGTGTTGGGTCAACTGGTGGTGTTAAGGGTACCCTCATGTCACCTGACGTCTGACCCTCTTTCAAATAAAAAGATTATTGCAATTTTTTAAAAATTACTCGATACCCTTACTAGTAAAAGGATTTTTATCATCAAAGACGAAGCAACAAATGTCCCAAAAGTTAAGCAACACCCCAGCATTCCTAGCCAAGTCTGATAAACCTAAGAAATACTGCCAACAAGTAGAGGCTCTTCCCTCTTACTCAGCTCAATTGCAGTACAGTATGGAGGTTTTAGAGATCATTCTAAGCCATAGCGTCATAACAATGACACCCATAGGGTTTTTAACTTGGCAGAATAGCTAACTTAGTGGAGGAAAAAGTCATTGAACATAATTTTCTTTCAAAGCTTCAAGCTACCAGCCAGCCTGGTGAATGGTTTCTAGACTATCTTCGTCAGCAGTTGCTGCAAATATAAGTGGGACTAAGAGACCTACTGATTGATCTCCATGCAGCATTCCACTCTTGTTCTTTTTTGTACCTTTTTGATTGAATAAAAATACGACCATACAGGATCATAAATCACTAACCATATTTTCATTCCAGTAGTGCAAGTATGATATAGTTACAGAGTTATAGATGAATCTCTGCTGAAATATCTTCTAAATATCTACATATTCTAAATATCTGATTCCATAACATAACTGAACAGATCTCTCATTAAGTGTGAGATTCCCAAAGATATTTTATGAAGCATTATTCTTTCAGTTTTGGTGTCAAGGGTATATCAAGACTTTTGAGAAACTGTTTGCAACCATGCAATTAACCTTAAAGAAATGTTATGGGACAAAGCATAGCTGTTCACTAGTAAGTAATTATGACTAATGCAGGCTCATTACAAATGTGTTTAGGCAAGTGAATAGCATAAACACAAAAAATGAGGAGGCCCTCATTAAGTTAGTACTGATCATGCTTGGAAAGACTAGTTCTTATAGTAAAAAGCACAATTTTTGGCAATCTACATTAAACTCTTTTAAAACACTCATTATGTACACTGTGTTGCTGACCTTTGTTCCAACAACTGTCTAAGCTTTTACATTAGTTAATATATTCTTACCTTTACCTCGGTGGTAATTACAATAAACTAATTATATTCACTAAGTAACTATTATTTATATTCTGCTCGAAATTTTTATTATAGTAATAGAAGCTTAACATTAAGAAGAAAATTAAGTAACATTTAGACTAAATACAAGGAATCAAAAGAAGCTGATCACAATTGTATAAATCTATATATTAGAAACTACAATACTGTACCACATTTTAAAAACAAGGAAACTCAACAGTCTGATTTTCAGGGCTGCTTCTGATTTATTAATGTTATAGCAGACAAGAGAGCTTAAAAATTCTTAACACCTTTCAACATCATTCCGCTTTTAGTTGGGTGTCCAGATACAGATTAAGGAACGCAACTTCAGGCATCCTGCTGTGACAATTTTCACTTCTGTCCTTTTGCTTTCTCCTGTTGCGCCTAATGCCAGAAAAACCTGGAGGAAACATAACAATTTAATAAAGTACAAAAAAAGAAAATGCTCAGAATTCCAGCTGGGTTTTCCACTTTGCTGGTAATTATCAAAAGTGCCTACCCACAACTGGAAATTAGAAGGGAAACTGCTGTTATTGTCACTTCCCTGCTCTCTATGCTGCTTTTCTTATCCACAGTAGTCGCCTAAAGAAGTTATCCAAAACCAACAAGCTGTGAGGTTCAGCAACTGTGCATTCATTTCAAAAGCACTTTCGAACGCAACATTTCCTTCTCAGATATGACTTTTCTGCCACTATATAACATGCCAAAGGAAAGATGGTGCTCCACAGAAATGCAAGACCCAAAAATAAAATTTAGAAAAGGACAAACAGAATGATGAAGTGTTGCTGCAAAAGTGTGAAGGACTCTGGCTAATTGAACATTACAAATGTTGTAGTTAAAATATCAGATTTTCTTATTGTGCCATGTGTCAGAAGTTTGTAGGGGGTTCACCATTGTCATATGCCAGCTCGTTGGCAGTAATGAACTGGAAAGGCACACAGGGACAAACAGTGAATGAATTTGCTATCCAAGTCTGCTAATGAAGATAAAATCTCTCTTCCTCTTTCGTCTTGAATGTGGACAAAATGGTCCAGCAAGTTGAAGTGGAAAAAATTCTACTTGAAACCCATATGGAGCAGTAACTCAGTAAGTGATCCTCTGCACAAGAGAGCATCCTGTGGTTTTACCTGTGGGCATACAGACACGGCATGGGGTAGTAGGATGGAAAATCTTCCATGACCCTGGAGAAGCAGGTTTGTGACTTACAAGGAAAAACAAAGTGAGTTCTTCCAGGAAAACTGCTGCTCCAGTCTCCAGTAGGCAGTTTCCCGGATAAAATATCCTGATCAAAGGACTTTTGATTTTTAGTTACAAGGAATGAGTAGCAAATGCTATGACTAGAACAAGAAGAGCCCTGCCTCCAGCCAGGAGGTGTGCTCTGAATTGAAGCCCCAAGCCGCCCAAGGTCAGAAGTAAAACGGAAGGCCAGTAGCTGGCATCACTGCAGTACTTTCACTGGGTGCTGTGCATGAGGCTCAGGCACTTCTCTTAAAAGCCTGATGGTGCATCAAGGTAAAACACATAAAAGATCAGAAAATATTCCTGTCTGACCATGAAAGGCAATTGTCCAACCAGTCAGCTTAAGACTCCCTTTCAGTTCAATGGAGAGAGATAAGCACATTGAAGAAGCAGTTCAGATCACATGTAAGATAAAAGTAGCTTCTCTCTACCTATTTCTGTTGACTAGAGTCAGAAATCAAGCTGACTGGGCTCCTAATTTAGGTATTAAGTATATAGCTGAGTAGGAATAATTTGATCTCCATGCTTGTATTATAGCCCGTTTGAACTGGCAAGTAGAAGGATCACTGTTGCAATAAGATAATAAAATTATGTTCTCTTCACTTTTCCTTCTTTTCTTTCAATAATTTATTTTTATAATAAATACTATTTCCTTTTGTGGATTTCACAAAGATACCCATTGTATTGGATTAATGTGAAACAAAAACATCCACTGCATCCACTGTTGATTAAAAAAACAACACAAGGAGATAAAACTTGAAATTTCCACTGTACTCAGTCTTTAATGTGAATTGTTTAAATAGTACTATGACCTTGAACCTAGTTTTAGTTTCTACAAAATGAGTTAATACTGATTTTTGAATAATACAAAGGAATTATTTTTTCAAAATGTCTTTTAAGAGGAGCAAAAAGGTAAAAGCAGGATGTTGGATGACAGTCCACATGATCATCTATTTAACTCCAGTGTCATTACATAAAGAAATCTGGCAATATTTCAAAGTTACATACATCGCTTATATACAAATAAATAGTCTTACAAATGCAAATATCATCTGACATTCAGTATTTGCGGGGATGTCTAATGCTCTGTAAATTAACCTAAAACCACCATTTCATTTTTAAGTAGTTGAATCTCTTTGGTTAGACAAAGAGAAAATTTTATTATAAATAATAATCAATAAATTTAAAAGTGAATTATAGGCATGAAGCCTTTTAGGAAAGCATGAAAAGCAGTAATTTTTTTCTAATAAACATCGAGTCTTTTTACAGGCAAAACTTGAACTTTTTGAAGGGTGAAATGCAATGGGTGACAAGGAAATGCAGTTCCGCAAACATAATGCATCTGCATCTTCACAAAGCATTTGGTTGAGAATCTTGTGAAGTATTACTCTGAAAAATTGAATTTCCTTGGATACGAACCGTATGATATAGCATGAAAAGTAGCTCAATTGCCATAAACAGTAGTTAATGATGAACGACAACTTATCAGATAGGGAGAGATGTCTAGGGGCATACTAGCATAGAGTATTTCAGCCTCCTTCTTTATCTGACATCTTCATTAATGATTTAAAAGAAATTCAGATATCATATTAATGAAACTCACAGATGATGCTAAATTGAGATGTGATGCAAACAGAGAGAATGACAAAATAAAATTGCAGGGCACTAAGCATGAATCCATATAGATAGTAAGTATCTCCCATTTTAATTTCACAAGTCTGAAGTGTTTTTTCATACTGTACATTCTACACAAGTTTCTTGAAAATTATTTCTCTTTTCAAAATTGGACCTAAAAAACTTTTCATTATTGTCAGAGACAATAAACTGTCTATAATAATCAATAAGAAATACAAGGACATTTTTTGCATAAATAGAAACAAATACATAAGATGATATATACCTGTACAAGTGTCCTATTGTGATAGAAAAAAGAACTTTTTAACAGATTACTTGTTGGGCATTTAAATATATTTAAATATGAAACACAATAAGGAAATCTTTGATGTCATATAATAATACATTTTTGCATGAACCATATTTTATCTAACTAATAACACAAAAATGCTGGAATTATAGGGATGAAAATGCCAACTCATTCCTGTTCTTTGCACATAGGAAGATGAGAAAGAAGTTGTTTTTTTATTTTATTTTTTACTGAAACAGTTGAGGGTCACTGTATGATAATACACTTTCTCATATTCAGTTGCTTTGTTTTAGATGGCTTTCCATCTCCTAGTGACATAGAGTGATATATTTCTTGTCTGTATAGACATGCTTTTGCACCCATGTTGAGCTATTGCCTTCAGTCAGGTTCACTGAGGAAGCAAAATCACCTTTTCTTTTTTGCCTCTTCCTTCCTTTCCCATGAGGATCATATTGCAGGATCAGGTATAGAGATCTTACAATATAAGCTCAGTGTTGTTGAAATCAAACGCTACTCTTAACTAGCAGAACACAAGTACTGAAGATTACACAAAGAACACTAAATTCCAACAGAACTATTATCCCTTGGCAGTATTTAGATTTATTGATTTTCTCTAAATGTAGATTTGGGGCTTGATAGTTCATTAAGTTTGTTTAGCTGTGTATTTAGTGTATTCTCATACCTTACTCAATAAAAACGTGTTACACACTTTCTACCTCTACTCCACTCTTGAAAACTTTCAGCTTATACAGAATTAGAACTGTATGTTAGAACTGTATGTTAGAACTGTATGTTAGTACATGGAACTTTTTCAAATCTAAGTCTTTTTGGTTTTTAGAATAAAAGGAACAAAGCAACATTTACCTAAGATGTCCTAGATGTTTTTTCCAAACATCTATAAAAATAAAACCTCCTATATCCTTATTTGCAGAACCAGTGGAGCAGGTGTGTCCCTCATACTCCAGGACTTGTTGCACATCAGTGCAATCACCACCGTCCTGAAACAGTTCACAAGAGGAATTTCTCACATGTTTTGCTTGATAATCTTAGATAGTTGATAATAGCTATTGTATACTTTTGAAAACCTTTTAAATTCACTTACCATCATATGCTGTGTTAGTTCATCTAGACACTAAGAAATCCACAGCCATATAAGAACAGCTCTTCGTGCACTTGTAAGAAGGATTTGTACCAAGTATCCTTCTTGAAAATGTATGAAGTAAGAAGCATCATAAAATGATGTGTGACTATAAATGGAGATAATAAAAAAAGTTTTTAAAAGTTCATCCTTCTTTATTATCAGGCAATTATGAGTGTGAAGGATTAGTCAGATATGCCCAGCTATACAATTTGCAAATGTTCTCTTGCAAGAAGAGACATAGCATACTCATTGAAAAGATATACTGCATATATAGCTTCTAGTTTACATGATTTGGTTGCAAATAGAATGTCATGTCCTACGGGACTGCATGATGGCACTGATGTTACTATTAAATAAAATGCAGGAACAGAATGAAAAAAACCTTTACTGGCTTGTAATCTCACTGTCTCAACACTTTTAAAGTCTGAATGTTGATTGCTACTTTATTAGAAGCAACTCCACTGCATCAGTGCCAGCAAGTATCAGCTGAAATTAAGGACTGAGAAATCCCTATTGATTATAACATTACTGCATTACAAAACCAATTTACATCTCAATTCTTAGGCTACTGAAGAGTCTCATGTAGCTCCCTCATTACTGAGAGTTAAACATGTAAAATGAGACCTTGCATTTTAAACTACATGATGGATTTAAAGTTCTTCAGATTTTTCATTATGGTGATTGACAAGTATAACTGTCATGCAAGGCATACTTTAAAAAGGATAAAGTACATTTTAAATTTGACTATATTTCTGTCAAGAAATAAAAGAAAATATGACAGTTGATCTTGCAAAAATGCAGTCTTAATGTAAATACATATTTTTTTCTGCATAATCTAGATAGATAAAATAAGGACAATAAATTAGAACGTATCTAAGTACACTTTTCTAATTGATGTCATTGCATAATTCAGCCCACTAACATTGAACACTCCTGGTAATGGTGACAGTATTTGTTATTCCCACATCTGTACATAATTTAAAAAGTTTACTTGACCATGGTTTTGCATTTTGCAGGAATACTCTAACACAAATCATTAGCTTGGAAAATGTGACAAGACTAGTAAGATCTCTTTTTTAAATTTTATTCTCAGAAATATTAAAAAACACTTCATTAAAAGAAAAACAATACTACAAATACAGATTATTAAGATTGTACAGCCATTTTTTTCAAAATTAGGTAAGGCTACATTTAAATTTACCTTAAATTGTTTTATCAATTCTGTTTTATCAATATCTGTGTTCTGATAAATTTAATTGTATACAGTAAGTGACTAACATAGGTAAAGCAAAGAATGTGGGAATGACTGTGGTAATTTTAACCAAAGATTTAGCCAAAAATTATTTATTCGATAATGATCATTAATGAATAACCAAAGAAGAGTGTAAAACTTGTGTTTGCCTAGAATATTCCTGCAGTTGTGAGCACTTTTTCTTTTTGCTACCACTTCCTCATTCAAAACCAATACCTGTATTTGACACAAAAACTCTTCTCATTCAAAATCTTCTGTGAGGACCAATTATTAAACACAATTTTGTTTGGTTTTTTTACCTGTCACAGTGTAAATTCAAATTTTTAACATGTCTTATGGCACACAAACTCAAGAATGTGAAGTGCATTTCCTGACCCATAGAAAGAAGGGGAACAGTTGTAATACCTGTTTTTTGTCTAGTGTAATGTTCGGGCTTCACTTAATTTAGGAGTCTGCATTTGTCTGACTTCAGCAATGGGAGTTGAATGATGAGACCTCAGCAATGGGAGCTGTGAAAAGAAAATATTAAGATACTGGATATTCCATCTGAGACAATTTCAAAAAGATTGCATGGGTCTTAATGCAGTCATATGTAAAAAAGGTCCCAATACCTGAATAAAAGAAATTAAAGATAGTAGCTTCCCCTAATCAACAGCAGTCCAAGCTTTATTCGTTCTTATGTTTTATCCATGAAAATATGGACTTTGTTTTTCTTTTTTCTCCATGATCAAGAAAATTACTGGAGTGCACACTCAGGTTTTAACATTAAAAGGTTCAATACACAATGATACTTTTATAGCAGCACTTAGGGATTTGGCTGGATTAGTACTCTTGCCAATAATGTAGTCCTAACATTTTTTTCTTTGTTGTTTCCTAGACACATAATGAATTTCTGACCCCTAGGACCCTTCCATTCTCTACTGAACTGTAAGCTTGGAGTTCAAGTCTATTAGAAGGTCTATTTATTACCACTTAGCCAGGCAGTATCATACTGGCATCATGTTGAATTTCTGTAAGTGAACAATGAGCTTTAATAGCTACTGAAACGTTTGGGGTTTTCTGAAAGTTTCCCTGTAATGAAGTTCTTTTATTTTAATTTCTTTTTTTTAAATTCCCCTGGTGAAAAAAATATTACTGCAGAAGCTCTTCTAACACAAACATTCACTTTATTTTTATTGATTTCTTTCAACAAATGGCTAAGCATTCACTCTCGATAAAACACTTAGTAAGGTCAAATGACCAGGAAATATGACCTGTGGACTTTGGACAGAATGATGACGGTCACATCAGGTTGCTTGTAAAATTATTAAATCCATAACATTACCACAGATTTTTATTTATAATGCATATACATATGTAAAGCAACACAAAAAAGTACTCTAAAGTACCATGAACACATCTGTCTATCAGACATAGAAAACTCTCCCAAATTTTCGTTAAGAATGTGAATTGCCCTGTGTTTCAAGGTGATATTCATCCTGATGAAGAAAATAACCGATTAATATTTTTTCTTCAAACAAAAGCTTCATTCTTTAAATTTTCAAAATCTGGAAAAGGGTAATAAAGAACATTATTTTCTTTGCAGACAGAGATTAATGTTAATTACATAAGCATAACACATTCAATACACACTTTCCAAATTTACATTAGGTGAACTTAAGAATAAAATTTTTCCATCAAAACTGGAAAGGGCTGACAGATTTTTCAATGTAATAGGTCATTGCAATTCACTGCGTGAAGGGAGCGACTGCAGACGGGAAACAGGAGGTCCCTCGAGTGTTGTGGTCTTTGTTCAGAGTTTTCCATTCAATTTCTACATTTCTTTTTTTATGACACTACTGATGGACAGCCAGGAAAACACAGCACTATGAGAAGGTATTTGACACAAAAAGAAACAGAGAATTGGTGCAGAATCAGCAATTTGCTCTTCAGGTCTATAGCTGAAATTCTGAAATAGATTTTCTTAAAAAGATTCATATTTTTAACATGTATAGAAGTTTCCCTTTAACTTAATAAACACTTAAAAAATTGAATCCAAAGAATCATTTGGCATTAAAAAACAGATAAACTCATATAATAAATCGTATTTTCAGAATAACATGCTTTCTTACTAATACAAACTAGATTTAACTTCTCTAGAATTTAGAGGATTCAGGTCCAGATAGTCATATAAGACAAAATGTATGTTTTATTTACGTTAACAGTCATAGTGGAATCCAAGTGTCCTTCAGTGTGATCTAAAGCTCCTTGGGTGTCTGTAGACCTTATATAAAGTCTGGACACAGTTATATCCATAGGTGCTTCAACAAGAGATATGCAATATCATCCATAGTATTTTTAAACTTTACAGGTGTTTGCCATAGAGATATACAGGAAATACTGTTCCTCTCCAAATCCCAGCAGCACTCATGGATTTGAAGATAATTTTCTTCACTGAGTAGTCAGAATGTCCCTTCAAAAGGCTGACTCATCATCTACTAAAGAAAAAGACTAAAAGACTTTTTTTTTTCATTAATACTGCTCAAAAAACCACAGTTCAACATACCTCTTAATCTGAAGGCATCCAGACTGTCATCTTTCACTTGGCATAGGAGTGTCCTAATCACTGAACACATCTCTTTACCCTACATTTGCTAGGACTGACAATTTTAAATTTTGAAATTCAGGACAGTCTCAGACAGATAAATTACTCTCACTCAGACATGTCAGAGTTGCTTAGAACAGGTTGGTAGATGATAGTAGTCTTTGGTATGGGAAATATTACATTCACATGATTTATTGGTCTGTGCAGAACAACCATTTTTTGAAATTCCAACACTGGGAGCATTTAAAAATGCTGCTAGTTACAATGAAAATACTGAAAAAAAATATGCATCATCTGTTTCATCAAATGGGGCTGAGATTTTTAAAATGCAGGCATCTCATATTATAGAGAATGCCTGGTAAAACCACCTGTGGAAAGCTGGAACACGCTGGAAAAAAAAAATAAAAAGACTTAAGGCCTGCAAGACCATGGCTTTCAGTGAGACAGAACAGCTTTTCAAGGGAAGCATGACACTCTTCCTTGTTTAAGTAAGCACAACAGCTTCAGGTCATCAGTATCGTAAACATGTATAAACCCACCGCCCTCCCTTCTTTTATGGAGTTTGGTAACTATGTGCAGCACAGTTCCATTTTAAATTAAGGTTCTCGAAAATGTCTAGCAGGTTAGCAACACAGTTTTTAGTGATTAAGTCTGTATTTTAGTATTCTTCTCAGTAGGAATGAAATTAAACACTGAAAATATAAATGAAGTTCGAAACAGGGACTACGAGAGTCCTAATAACTTAGCAAAGTAATGCACAACACCTGTTCACTCCCCTTCCATCCCTATGTACTCAGAATTCAACCCAGATTGAGTTCTGAATAACAGCACAGAAGAAAAAAAAAAAAAAGCCAAACCCTTACTTTTAGAAAGGTGGTGAAATTTTCCACATTTGTGATGAATCCTACATAAATGGTTACCTGATGATTAAAGTCTTTTTTCTAGATTAGTAAAAAGAGAGCCCAGAATTCCCCTCAGTCTAGGGAGAGCAGCATATCCAGGTCTGGATGAGAGTACCCTTCTGCTTATCTTCTATAATAGAAATAAACCCTTTTTGGGGTGGTTAGTCCTGACAGTGTCCTTCAGAACTGGTCAGACCTACATCTATAGTCTCAGAGCAAGAGAGTATTCCCATACCATCCAGTTTCATCTTCATACCTTAAGGGATGTGGGCAGGAATTAAACAGCTAAAATTCTCAAAGAAGAAAAATTCTTCATATACTCACAGTTTTGGACCACAAATGGGGTTGTGCAGATAAACAGTGTAAACTGAATAAAGTCGACTATTTCTCATTTTCTGGGGTTTTTGTTTGTTTGTTTGTTTGTTTTTTGTTTTGTTTTAAACTTGGATGCCAAAATTCTTCTTCAGTTGTTTTTTAGACTCTTATGGGGTCTTCTGAATCTGAACATGACTTTATTTTGACAGACTGGCTTCTGCAACAGCAAGAAAATATTAGCTGCTGGTTACCCAGTTTGTAGACTTTTTTGCATATAACCCAAATAAGCATATATTTTTTATTCTTTGAATTTTTATTTTTGCACGTTTATGTTTTGCAAAGAGAATGTCTTTTGTCAAATCAGTCATTACCAACAAAGTAATTTTGCTTCTTCTGAGAAAAAAAATTTTTGTGTAAAAAGACTACATAATATTCTTTTACCAGAGTAGTCAGGCCTTCTAGGGCTTGACCTTTCTTTCCTCCAGCTTGACAATAAGGGAGGGAGAGCACTTTACACAAGGTATTTGAGAGCAAAAGCTAGCTGCTCTTAACTAGTCAGACTCGACTCCTCATTCTCAGGGAGCTACATGAGGGCAGCTGTGCAAAGAGTGCAAGGAGAAATGTGATTACAGATAACTAGAGCTAGTTTTATTTGAATCAATTCAACCAAGAGATCAAGCTGAATGACCCAAAAGTGTGACATCAAAATGTGATCACATCTCTTTTCTCCCATTCATATGTCTTATCTGTCATTCAAAAGAAGCTTATGTGACTGAACCGATGACAGTATACACTTAAATAGTCATGGTTGTTTTGGAATTGAGCGTTATAACTATTGTTAAAACTCTGTTACTACAAGCAGTTGCTGTCTTTGAATGCATAGCTTGAATACTGTTCACCTACAGGAATAAAGCTCTAGTTATACCACTTGTGTTTTCAATATTTAAAACAACGTGAATTAAAAAAAACATAAACAAAAAAATGCTACTCCTTTATAGAAATTACATTTGAAAATTAAGCATTGTTTGTTCATTATTTTTTCTTTTATGAAGAATGTGGTTTGAATAAAGAAATAAACAACAATTACTTTTTTCAAGAAGTCACAGAATCACAAGGACTATTGAGTCCATCTCCTGGTCCTGCACAGCACCATCCCTAAGAGTTACACCATATGCCTGAATGCATTATCCAAACGCTTCTTGAGCTCCATCAGGCTGATGCTGTGAGCACTTCTCTGGGGAGTCTGTGGGTGAAGAATGTTTTCCTGATATCCAACCTAAACCTTCCCTTACACAGCTTTAGGCCATTTCCATGGGTCCTGTCACTGGTCACTATAGAAATCAGTATCTCCCCCTCATCTCCTCCTTGCAAGGAATTTGCAGACTGCAATGAGGTCTCCCCTCAGTCTCCTTTATCCCAGGCTGAAAGTTCAAGTGCCCTCAGCCCTGTTTCATACAGCTTCCTCTCAAGACCCTTCACCACCTTTGTTAACCTCCTTTGGACACTCTCTCATAGCTTTATATCTTACATTGTGGAGAACAGAACTGCACACAGCACTTGAGGTCACACCAACGCAGAGTCCTTTAAACTTATAGCTTCATTCTTTAACTTCAATGGATGTTGGACCCAAATCAAACCTAAAAAATTCTAAGATTTCAGAATTCACAATGTATCCAGAAAGAAATTTCAAAACAGTTTGAGAATCTCCTTCTAAGTTTAGGAATAAGTTCTTTTGAATTTGAGTATCTAGACACATAGCGTTATTTTGTCACACATCACACTGATTGTGGCATGCTATCTGAAGCCCATTTTATTCAAGGATAGTAAACAAAGAGGATCAGATTTCTTGTACTTATTTCAGAAGTATGCCAGTCAATCCAAGAGGCATGTGCTATCTATCCATTTGAAACTTGTTTAGCCCAAAAAAAATTATTTTTCCTTTTCATTAGACCATTTGACAAAGTTTTATAGCTCTCCACACTGCAATTTTTTCAGTAAGTTTCTCCCTGGAGAGTGGTAAGTGGCAATGACTAAGTGAGATGAATTAGTCACACCAAGAAGTACTGGAAATTTTTACAAATACAAGTCCTGAATCCACTATTCCCCTCCAATCTCTGTCCCCTTCTAAAAACTATAATGATCAACACAAACGAAACTGTCACGCAACAATCTGGTTGTTTATTCCTAAGATATGGAAACAAAAAAATGTACATGTTTTTATTGTTTCTGTGCTTCCAATCTGCTAGACTGCTCTCCAAATATATATGATATGATGTATTATATGTGGTGAGCTAGAAAGTGCGCTCAGAAGATGTCGTTATGCACGAGGAGTTAGGCCCCGCCCTCTCCATGCCGTTGGCCAATCACAGCTGTATCGAAGTTACTTAAGCCCGTGTTTGCCGAGCAATAAATGCATTTCACCGTCGACTGTATCAGTGTAGCGAGTGATTTGTCCGGCGACTGGGATTGTAAAAGTGTATGTGTGTGTGTTCGCCGTGGCCCGCTCTAACCAGGTCGCCACTTGCCTTCGTTTCCCCCCAACGAAGGCAACAATTATATATATATATATATATATATATATATATAACTATGTGCTCATGGCTTCAACATACAGTCATACAGTATACAATATTTATTTCAAATATACTGAGAAATACCTGGGTAACAGAGCATTTCTATTTTCAGTAATTTCACCAATACAAGCCGCACTGAGTATAAGCCGCATCGCCGGGTGTTGGCAAACATTTCGTTCTTTGTCCATAAATAAGCCGCACCTGAGTATAAGCCGCTCTGTCGTTCGCAGGGAGGACCTGCGTGCAGCAAAGTTGCCAAATAGTAACAGAATCGCAGCATGGCGGGGTTTACTGGCTCGGCTTGGGCCATGAGGGCTCGGGCCTGCCGACAGGGCTGGGTGGCCCAGCTCGGCGCTGCCGCTGCCGCCACTGGGCTTGCTCCCCCCGGCCCAGCGCTGCCCCGTGGTGGCAGGGGGGGCACCGAGCCTGCCAGCACCCACGGCGGTGGGGGGAGGCGGGGATGGAGCCACCCCGCTCCTGCGGCGGCAGCATGCAGGGACAGGAGCCCCCCGGGCCCCGGGGCCAGCAGCACGGAGCCCCCTGCCTCCCCCCAGGCCGTGGGGCCAGCAGGAGGGAGCTGCCCTGCCTTCCCCACCCCCTGTTCTGCCTGCACGGAGCAACTCCACTCGCCGCGCAACAGAGTAACCAATTTGTAACAACCACGTACATGCAGGGTTTTACTGGCAGGAGCTCGACTTTGCAGTTTGCACTGACTTGGTTTGCACTCCCGAGGTTGAAAATGTCATAAAATTATTCACATATTGGCCGCTCCTGAGTATAAGCCACATTTCCGGTGTGGGAGCAAAATTTTGGTCAAAACGGTGCAGCTTGTATTCGTGAAATTACCGTAATTAATATAATTTGATACAATTTTAGGAATAAATAGTTCAGAAATACCCAGCAAAAGAAGTGTCAAAGCATGTGTTAATTCCATCTGTTAGCATTCTATAGAACCTTAAATCTAACATGGCACATGAAAAACAAGAAAACACATTCAGGTCACCTAGGGAGCTTACAAAAGACAGGTTTGTCACACACTGGGAGCATATACAGGAATTAATTTTAAATCTATATATCAAGACAGTATTTTTTGAAGTTCCTGTGGATTTATCTTTTTAAAAATTGGAGGAAGGGAGGAAAGAGATAGAAAAACTGTATATTATAAAATGTTTTAAGTAACAAAACATTTAGCTCAGACAGTCTGCCCACTATATAAAATACTTTTTAAAGGAAATAAAAATATAGAGCAAGAAAAATAATGAAGAATTGACCCAAATCTTAGGTTTAATGGAGTCAAAAATGCACTAAATTTTTTTTTTACAGTAGAACCTCGATGATATTTCTGTCACTAATAGTTTCAGCCAAGACACGAACAACAGTCCAGGTATGATTTTGAACTCTGATATAGAGACATTTAAAGTAGAACAGATTAGTTATGAGCTAGTTACCCAAGCTCCATTCAAAGGTGATGAACATTCAATAGAGTCTAAGGAGCTGTTTAATTTTCTTGAACATAAGCAATCCCATTTTGTCACCTTACAATCTCTCTGTGTTTCTTTGACTTGATGAAAGCACACCTGGACAGTTTGCTTACAAATCTGGAGATACCTCAAGGAAGCATATGCTACATCCTTAACTGCAATGATGACTTTGATCATGCTACTGCCTTTTCCTTATGCTACTGTCTTTTCAGTGTGATCAATTTTATTTTTTTTAGTTTCCATTCTCTCACATTTTTTGTATATTGAGAAAAAGCCCAAACAACTGAATTACTAAGTCAGATTTTGCAGCACTTATTTGTGTACCTCTAAGTCAAACTACAACAAAGATAAGTGTCATAAACAGGTATGACTACGGGAACTTCTTCAGATTCAAAAATCTGTCAAGATGATGGACTCATTCTCTAACTGTTCTGTGCGAAAGCTTTTCAGTGTGCAACCTGGGTTATAAGAACAATGGAAACTTTCCTATCCCATAGTAAAAGGAGAAGGGGAGATAATTTAAAATTGAAAGAGATTAGACTTAGACTGGACGTATGAAAGAAACTTTGCTTTATGAGCCTGGTGAGTCATTGGAATGGGTTACCCACAGAATTCGTGACCTATCTGTGGAAGGTGGAACAAGATCATGTTTGAAGGTCTCCTGCAACTCAAATCATTCCATGATTCTCCTACGCCCTACTACTCTTTCCTATGGGCATCAACAATGTAGCTACAGAAGACCACAATGGATTACTTGTGACAACATGGTCCTGGGGATGAGAGTCAAGTTTATGGAAGCTCCAGTGGTTTTATCCTCAGTTTTACTGGTAGCTATCCTCTCAATCCCTGTAAAAGTGATGAAATAAATAATACTGGAAAGCATTTCCAAAATTCTTAAGGACAAGAAAGTGACTAGGGTTGCTAATCATGGATTTATGAAAGGGTAATTAAACCTGGCCAACCTCAAAGCCTTCTGCAATAAAAGAACTGCATTTATGAGTGTTAATCAATGTTATCAACACATCTAGTAGTTAGGTAAGCTTTTTTTCACAGATATGTTTATGCAGCACCAAAAAAAGTATCAAAAATGCCTTGTGCTGTGGTATCTATAATTTTAAATAACAAAAAAATTGCATGCAATACCGTGTAAGGAAACAATCACATTGTCACTTTGCCACACAATAAAAGAAATACCTTCCTTACACATTTGATACTATTTTTCATAATCCAAATACATCTTTGTACAACATACTGTCATCTTTATTTTGCATCTGTGACAACATCTAAGTCACTTCTGTCCTTTTCTCTATGGGAAAAGAAATAGAGAAGCAAATATTTAAGAAGAATGAAAAAAACTATATAAAGATACGGGATCATTTCTTAATGGGAAAATAAACAGGAGACTGTGTGCTAACACTCAAGCTAGCATCACATGCTAGGAAAAGCCTCTCTTACATTAGCATGGTGTTTCTGAAGGGCACCACAGGGTGAGGATGAGCTGTTGTTATTAGGACTAGCTTTAATAAGACATCATTACTCTTATTCCATCATTTCCCCCAAGAGGCAAGGTTAAAACCCCTAGAGAGGGCTTTGCAAAAGTGTATTTGAAGAATGATTGTTAAATCAAGTGCTGATAGAAAATGGAGGAGGCTTTAGAGGAAACTGAATGACATAAAACCCCCCTTTCAGCAAGGTGCGGAGGATCAAGAAAATAGTAATTGAATCATAGGTATTGCTTGACCAGGATTAATTTGTTGAGTTCAAAAGCAGAGGGAAGTTGGTTAAGGACTCAATTTTTCTGTGTCCATTTTCTCTCACAGCTATTGAGATGGTATCATTCTTGGTCAAAAGAAAGAATAATATTGAATTTTCACTATTGGCATTACTATTCTTTCTCTTTTTGAATTCATTTCTGAATATTTCATTTAATATAGAAAGCCCTATTGATTTTTACAGTGTCTTTTTTTTTACCAAGAGCTTTAGACTTTAAGGTGTTAACTAGATATTTTATATATGTATTTATAGGGGGTAGCTAAAATTACATAAATGGACATATTTTTCATAATTTAAATTAGTTTTTTATGATAATGGTAATTTAAGAAAAAAAAACCAACAAAAAACCTGAAGTCAAAATAAGTAAGCAATTAATTAAATAAATAAACAAACAAGCTATAAAAGTCCAAGACCTTTTACTGGGAAAGGAATTTTTCTAATGCAAGGAATTAGAAAAAGGTTGTTTTCATTTTTTGGGCTTTGATTCATATGCTTAATTATATTCTTATACTTTTAAAACTATATGAGGTGTTCAAATTACTTCATTGTAGAGAGCAATCCCTCCGCATTTACTATGGAGAGATTAAACTTAAATTTCCTGTTCATTAAATAAAACTAGCAGTGCTTGAAAACCATAGTATAATTGCAGTGTTTCAGAGACAGTTTTGCAGTCACTTTTCTATTACATATCTAAGTCTAAAACCCATAAAGAAGTTACTGAATATTGTCATTGAGACAAGTTAGAAAAATAAGATAACAATTGTATAGTATTTTGACTGTTATTAAAACATAGAGTGACTATTGTTAATGAAATTATAGCTAGATAATGCCCTATTATTTACTTGTATAGCAACTATATGCATAAACATAGAGAGAGCAATTTATTTATCTCTTCTATAATCTTTAGCATGGGAGAGAGCTTTCATCTCAAAAAGGACACCAACAGGTAAGATTGGAACATACAGTAGTTTCACGAATACAAGCCGCACGGAGTATAAGCCGCACTTCCGGTGCCTCGACAATGTTGCTGTCTTTGTCAATAGATAAGCCGCACCCCGAATATTAGCCGCACTTTCGTTCGTAGCGAGAATCCGTGCGCAGCTTTCACAAATTGGCCAATTAGTAACAGGATCGCGGCATAGTGGGGTTTACTGGCTCGGGGCGGGGCCAGGAAGGCTCAGCCCGCTCATGGTTGCAGATGGGGCCGGCCGGGTGGTGCTGCAGCCGCCGCCGGGCTCACTGGCCCCCCTCTCCCGTCAGCACCGCCTCGCTGCCGCGTTTGCTCGCCCTGCCAGTGGGCCGGCCGCCGCCGCCGCTGCCAGGCACGCCGGCCGCCCCGCTGCTGCGTTTACTCGCCCTGCCGGCGGGCCGGCCGCCGCCACCGCCGCCAGGCTCGCCGGCCACCCCCTCCCGTCTGCACCGCTGCCGTGTTTGCTCGCCCTGGCCGGCACTGCTGGCCCCCGCACCGCCGGGCTCCCCCACGCTGCTGGCCCCGATTCTGCTGGGCTTCCCCCACTGCCAGGCAGCCCCACCCGCTGGGCTTCCTGCTTCTGCCATGCTCCCCTGCACTGCTAGCCCCAGTTCTCCCAGGCTCCCCCACCCTGCTGGCCCGGGCTCTGCCGGCCCCCCTGCCCCGCCCTGCTGGCCCAGGCTCTGCCGCCCGCCCCCCACACTGCTGGCCCCGCCTCTCCCAGGCTTTCCCACCTCAGCCGGGGCTGGCCGGGCTCCAGCTTGGCTTGGGGCTGCCGCGGGCGGCTCTCACTTCCGTGTTGGCAGCTTTTAGAATATTGTTCATGTATTAGCCGCCCCCGAATATTAGCCGCACTTCCGGGTTTCCACCAAACTTTTGGTCGAATTGGTGCGGCTTGTATTCGTGAAATTACTGTACTTCAAAATTAAATTGTACTTTATTCTTTCTTTGATACAGGACAAATGAATATGGTGTCATTTAACAATGAAAAGTAATTTATAGATACACAATATGGCATCCATGTTTCAGTAGGCAGTCATTAATTTTCACAGATTTTCTCACTGGAAAATTATAATAATCGTTCTGCATTTTTTAAATGTAGGAAGAGCCAAAACTTAAATGCATTTTCAATAAGTTATTAAAAATAAATTATATATTTTAAAATTATTTGTTATTTTTGTTGAATAGGGTTCATAGGTACGATCAGAACTTATATAATGTTTCTATTTAATGTGTCAGAGGTAGGTAAAGAACTCAGACATAATTCACCCAAGCCTCTTGTAAATGTGTAACATAATATAGTAAACTGAGGACTAAGTGCCTTTTGGAGAGTGACAATGTTACTTTAAGCAATATAGTTCTGCTTTTCACTGGTACAGTAAAATTACAATGAAAGCATTAGTATCTATCAGACAATTTTCTTGAGAAGTAAGGTTTTAATATCTTAAGGTGTTCAGTATGAGCCATGGAAAGGAAGTATTGTTGTCTCCCATCTTAAAGTCTTACAAATCCTCTGAGTAGATGCTGGGCTCTAAGCAGCTGCACAAGCCCATCACTACTATGGAAGGCAAGTGACTGTTTTTAGTAGTTTTAATCCCTACAGGACTGAACCTCAACAGAACTTCGTGGTATAAACAGAAGATGTAAGCAAATTTTATTTATATATTTAGTTATATATTTTATTTATTTTAATGAAACTCAAAGCTATATTCTTTTGGATTCAAAATCCTGTAAATTTCTATACTTCAGGACTTGTGATAATCATGCCACAACTGACATTCTAAAGAGAGATTCTTCTGATATTCCTGAGCTTTTCCTTCCTGATTACCCATCTGTGTTTTAATCTTTCTGAAAATGAAATACAGTTTCAAGCTAAAAGCTGTTAATGGATGTGAACAAATGGGGGAAAATGTGACAATATGGTAAATCTGAGCTCCCTTTCATTCCAGAACAATAGTATCCTACCTAAGCATGAAGAAAACTTATGACTTTTATGGCTATCATATCGCACATTTCTGACATTATTTATAAAGACAACTTCAGAAAGGTGACTCATAGCAGGATCTGAAAAAGTATTAGCATACATTATTGCCTCTTTTTTTCATGGTTTTGTGTGTGTAAAGCAAAGCAGTTTTATGATGAAAATGTTAGTCATGACTGTAAGCCCTAACTTACACTACACTTGTCTTTCCTTTTGTTCACAAGTGCAACAATCCTTTCATTCTTTCATTAATTATTCCTCCAATTCTTATTTTCTTTTCATTAAATCATCTCTGTCCCATATTAAGCCTAAAGACACTTTAATGTAATAAAATGAACAAAAAAGGTCATGCCTTATAATGAAAAGCTTGTGCACCCACTGATGTCTATATTACCAAATGAAGACTTGTAACTGCCATCATGGCTGGATCCGATTTATTTCTGCTTTGAATGGAATATGGCAGATAGAATATAATTCTAGTTTGGATTCTCTGTGTGTGTGAGATTATGGAGACATCTATTTATTTTCTTTTTTTTTTTGGAAGGAAAAAACAAACTTTGTCTGTGATGAGTTGCCCAAACAGAAACCTCCTGCAATAACAGACAAGTGATTATGTAGTGATTTGCAGCATAATTACTTATGAGAGACTGAACAGTTTATGTTGCTGGCTTGATATCAGTAAACTATTTTGCATAGTCTCCTATCCTTTTGCCCATTCTAACAAACTTAAACCTTCTCCAGCCTCCTTAACTGCAAGTCCTAGATTGTTTATCATATATTAAATTAAAAGAAGATAAATAGAGTGCATCTTGGTATACACAAAGGAAATCAGCAGGACTTACTGTACTTTTGACTGCAAAGAGGTGCATAAAAATGAATATTTAATAGGATGTCCACTTAGGATACTCTAAACATCGTTACTGGCACTCGTCCACCTAAAAAAACAGAAGGGGGAGGAAACTACACACTGCTTATTTTAATTAGGTGAAATTATGTGGTTCAATAAAGCATGACAGCCTGCATAATGAAAGAAGAGCCCCATGTTTATGAGAGAATTATTGATGACAAAAATGTTGGCAGCATGCATGTTTTACTGAGACAGTGGAAAACCATTTTATTATCTTTTCATTCATAATTTCCTGCAACATGCTTCAGTGTGTAAACTGATAACACAACCATGTGATGGAGGAACCTTTTACTATTTTTTATAATAATGAACAAGGTCATTTTTCTTTTTCACTTCAGAACTAAATGTTGTTGACCCTTTCATAGGCTGATGTAGAACATGGTAGAAGCAAATAAAAAAAGAGAAAAGAATATTTATCTGTAAGTTGTTTATTCTGTGAACTGGGATAGAACACATTCTTTGGAGGTGGGAGAGAGGGATTTTAAATTTAAGAAATGAAGGCTAGATTCTGATCAACACAATAAAGTGTAATTTTTGCACTTCATAGATAATAGTTGCCTGGCTATAATTTAGAGAAGAACTGGAATATGTATTCTGCTTGCTGTATTTCAGCAAAATTTGACAGAAAGCTAACAAAATTTTACATGGAAAATAGATGCTATCATGGAAAAAATAACATTTAGGTTTTTTAGAAAAGCAATGGTGCAGCTTCTCTGAGGTTGGGGAAGCAGCAGTGCAGAAAGGAAAGCAAAAGCTAACACATGAAATTCTTTAACAGGAAATGAATAAAAGTCTTTTTGAAAAAATGAGCCAGTAAAAAAGAAAGAAGGAAAAAAAAAAACTTGCATAAAGAAATATTGTAAAAACCCCAACCAAATTAATATTTTGACTTAAAAAAATCATCTTTGTGTAATATGCCCTTTCACTTAGGAATAACAAAAAAAATATATTTCTGGATAAAACTAGTTTCATTATCTTTATATCCGGCATTAAGGTGAATAAACTATTTATACTTCTGTAAAGAATTCAAACCCTGATCTCAGGCCACATCCAGCAAAACAAGAGATATCTATTCTCGGTCAGTGAACTTGGAATGGATTTAATATCAGTTCTGTCAAGATCAGCATATGGACTACGATGCAATAACAAAAATTCTTTTGTTGTTGCAAGAAAAAAGTGATTGTTCTCTTGAAATATTTCAGTGTTATTTCATACATGGATGCATGCACACAGGTGTACCAAGAAAGTGCTCTCCATTTAGAGAAACTTCTGCCCAGAGTGACTTTTCACAAAAGATTAACTGAAAAATATGAGAGAGGGTGGGCAGAGGAAAGAGAAGGTGATGTTTCCTGAAGGTGATGCTTTCTTTTAAAATCAGAAGGCAAAGAAAGTTGCATACTCCAAGGTCTGGTGCAGGAATTTAGGTGATCATTTCTTATTGTGGTCTAGATTCGAAGTTACTGGGGCACTATTTTGCAGAAAAGAAATGATAAATATTTTGCCTGCATGGAGGTAGCTGTAGTAAAGGAGAGATAACTACTTTCTCTGTATTCAGGCACCATAATATCCAACTGCTCTGGTTCTTACATTATTGTTTTGCTAATGACTGTATTTTATTTTGCTTTCAATCAAATAGTAACACATATTTCCAAGCAAATATTTGTTAAAGCTGTTACATAAGACTGCCTGAAAATGTGATCTAGAGGGTAAAGCAGATTAATGAAATTACCTTTCACAATAAAAATTTGACACACCTTCATACACAATAGATAACTTTAAATAAACTATTAATTAAACTAAGATAGTGATTGTCATGACCCATTTGGAGGGGACATGATGTTCACATACTTGTAAAGCTGAATGAGAACACCAGAACACATGTTAAGGAGCTCTTATGCTTTTATTGTATAGTTGCCTTAATTCCAGCCATCAGCCCTTAGACTGGAAAGACTTTGGCTAACAAGCCAATATGGTGGCTGTGTTTTGTTGATACAAAGCAAGGGAAAAAAACCAAAAAAAGGGAGTGAGAGGACAAAGAACATCACCAGTCCTTAAATACTACCTTGGTCCTGTTGCGTGGAGCTGGGACATACAATGAGAGTAAAAAAGAGGAAAAACAACATGGGGGGCCTGATCTGATCCCTTTTGTCATTAACCTGGTGTACATCCCTCACATGAACTAGATTTTTCACACTCTTTTGTTCCCGCAAGCACAGCCAGCCCTCCTCTAGGATATGAGCTCTGGGGGTGGGGCTGAGCAGAAGTCTCAAGGTGGAGCAGGAAGTTTGCTCAACATAGCACTGCCCCAGCTCCACAGGACTCTTTCCTCTGATCACACCTTTTCTGAAGCTATGTTCAGAAAAAATACTCAGAATACTTGAGACAAAATGTGCTTAGCTTTGGTCCTCTGCAGTGACAATTTCACCCATCTAAAACTGATTAATGCATGTTAATACACTTGTTACATGGATCAAAATCTTCAGACAAGACATTCTATTAAAATCACGGTATTCATTCTTCAGTTTCTGAAGTTGAGGAACTGTGCCTGTCTTCTGTTCCTTTGGAGCTAACCCTGTTCTGTATTTCCAGCAGGATATTCAGGTCTAATCAGTATTAATAAGTTGTTTAAAAGGGTTTTGCCACTGGAGAGTCTTTCCTTAATTTTGTATACAGCTTTTAAATCAAAACAAAAAGTCCTGACCTAAGTTGAGTAGCTGAAAGATGTTCTGGCATCACTAATTTTAATCTTATATTTAGCTACCATAAACAGTCAGCTTTTGCCAAAGACAGTGGCTAGCATAGCTAATTGGCTTGAGATTTAAAATTATAACAATAATTGTTGTGTACTTCTTGTGATTAGTTTAATTATCCCCATTTCCTCTGAAAGCCTCAACATTAATTCCCATTGACTGTAATGTTAATTACTGGCAGGGGCAGAGATGTTCAGATGCTGGCTCATGCTGCAAAGTGAAGTAATGGATAACTTCAGCAGACAGTTCTCTGCTTTAAATAAATGAGATCTTAACATGTCATTATTTTCCTTTCTTCTTTTTTTCCTTTTTTTTTTTTTCTTTTTTTCTTTTTTTTTAATATGGATAAAATCAAGACTGAGAACATAAGATATTCCTGATACCAGTGAGAAAAGTGTTAGAAATATGTTTTCAAATACTTAGCAGGTCTTTTTGGGGTGGCAGAATGGGGCACAATTAAAGGAAAATAATTGCAGCTCAGATAATTTCACTTTGCCTTGCTACTCCATTACAATCCTTATACCCAGTCGCAGGCATTTGTTTCTCATCCTGACTTCAGCACTGACCAGAGAGGCAGAAAGAATCTCGCAGGTTCAGCAGGGCTGCTATTGCTGAGTATCCTGCTGTCTCCCAGAGGGAGAGGTGTTCATTTGAGATTTTAGAGAACAAGAGCCTTTTCATAACCTCAATTACCACAAGGTCAATCTGCAACTGAGCGTTCAAGTGGTACTTAGATTGCCTGGTAAGCAGCTGTGGCCCAAGAGCGATGCTGAAACCAAGCTAAACTGCCTTCAGTGTCTATCTGTTAATGACAGCAGCGAAAGTGAATCTTTCTGATAATTTGTTTTTTGAGGAACTGGGATTTGATTCTCAAACAAAGTAAAGCCTTGTCAGGATTAAAGGTTCATTTTTAATTCATAACAAATGTCTCTGTTTCCCTATATCCTTCAGTCATATAAACATATGTATACATGTGTGTATATGTGTACATATGCATAGCTACATGCACTATATACAAAGCATTTTTCTCTAGGCAACAACTTATATATATTACAAAATTTCAAAACCATTATGCATGCGTTCTGCTAGCAATGAATTTATATTACATTTTTTTGTGATAAATATATTTATGCTCTGACATGCGATTCATGCATAAGAATTGAAAATTACTGTGAAGGTGATGGCAATCTGTCAATTGATTGAGAATCCTTCAATCCCTTCAACTTTTATTCTTCTGGTAAGGTCTCACTGTAGGTCAAAGTACAGTTGGAAAAACAGAATTACAATGTGATGAATAAAGCAATTCAACCAGTATGGAAACCAATGTTCAGCATGGCAATGCCCAACTGGAATGTTCTAAATCAAAACCCCAAAATGAAACCAAATGGTCTCACTTAACGCCCATTACATACCATGGTAAGGCACTAAATATGTTGTAGTCACTGCAATTTGAATGCTTCTCTCTGATCCTCCTTCAGAACTCTAAGCGCTTACTGACAGTTACTTAAGGTTGACAAACCTCAACCATTATTGCACACAGGGATTGTATTCTATTATTTTTTTCCTTTCCTTTTATTTTCTTTGAAAGAAGCTTTCCAGTACATCTTTCAAAAATCTAACTAGAAGATATATAGATGAAACCTCTAATTTTGTCAAGGATTAAGCAAGAAAAAAGATACTCTTTATACCGTCTACAGCCTCTACTTCATTTGACCATAGCTTTTACTGCAACTCAACTGAAGCTTATTGGTTTATCTCACCTAACTTTAGTCATCCATAGAGTAGAAATCTGCACCTGCAAAAGTTATCAAGACTTCTTTTGCAGTCAGTGGAGAAAAACAGGCATAACTACAAGGTGATTCATCTCCTCCTAAAGCTGGCATCCAAACCAGGGCAGATTAATCATATTCCAGAAGTTAGGTGAGATGAATCCCAGCTCTATTGACTTGAATGGTAGTTTTGCCATTTAATGTGACTCAGAGCTCACATAGTCATGACTTCAAGTGAGGCGTGAGGCGAGCTCATGCCTGTGAAAGACAGATGTGAATTTTGTACTACAAATGCTGAAACTGACTGTGGTTTAACTTCTTGCAATCAAATAAATATCACATATTGACACGTAAACCATCGATGTTCCAGAAAACAGTAAAAGATTTTATATAGAACACAGAATTAAGACAGTCACAAGTGCAATCATTCCCATGTTACCTTCAGAATTTCCTAGCTACCTTCTCTTTTTGTATTTGTTAGAATTCCTCTTATTGAAAAGCTTAGTCATTAGTTCCTACCTACCAAGACAACAAACCCAGCTTTCTTCCAAAATCCCATCTGGCCTGGGACTCATATTGTCAAGTTTCGCCATCTCATAAAGGGTTGGCGAGGCGGGGCTCGGGGCCACGGCTCACACCTCGAGGTTGCTGCGGTTCAGGGCGGCTCGGGGCCGCCATGGCTTGGGGCAGCGCGGCGCTGCCTGCTACCTCTCTCCCTGTGCGGCTCCTGCTGGCTGGGAGCTGCCCGCTCCCTCTCTCCCTGTGCGACTGCTGTTGGCCAGGGGCTGGCCAGCGTCACCCCACCTCACGACTCGGCGCTCCTGCTGCACCGCCCCCCCTCGCAGCTCCCACTTCCGGATTGGAAAATTTCACAACTTTGTCCATTATATAAGGCGCACCAGACTATAAGGCACACTTCCAGGTTCGGACAAAAATTTTAGTCAAAAGGGTGCGCCTTATAGTCGTGAAATTACTGTAATCTAACCATCAACTTCTGAATTATATAGACTTATATAAAACATAAGCACAGTTTATCTTTTGACAGAAGAGTCAAGGTTTGTTTGGTTTTTTTAAATAATGAATATAATTCTTGCTTGCAGGGAAGGATTATGAGTTTTTCACCTCAGATAAACTGAGGTAAATACCAGATGAAAGGCCTGCAAGAGAAATCACTTTAAGATGGAAGCATTTGCATCAACACTACCAAATGTATGGGATTGGGACAGGGAACACTGATACTTAAACTGGTTTGCATCCACTATACTAGATCCTTCTAAGAATTATCAGCTATGTCCGTACAATATGGCCCTTGGATTTGCCTCTTCTCTTGTTTATATGTGTGCCACTCAAATAATTTCATAATAATAAGTAGTCTTTTTGTGTTCATTTTTTTTCAGTTCAAGTTGTTTGTAACAATTCCAAATCTGTAATGCAACTAGACAGAGATATTTGTACACCCTAAAACTCTGCCTTTATATTGCATATACTGAACTATGGCAAGAGATGATCTCTGGGTTAAATAGGAGATCAAAGCTTTTTGGGATAAAGCTAGAAGTTACTTGAGAAAACACAGGACTAGAAATTGTCAATAAAAACATATATACTATGAAATATGGAGGCCCAACCTCCATGGAATGCTTTGTGGCCATAACATTAATGATAATTCAGATCCTCAGTAGGCTTTATTTATTTATTTGCTTTATTTTTTTAATTCTTATTTTCACAGTTTAAGATATCAGCAAAACTTCTTGAATAAATTATTGGCTGATGTATGCATTTCAGTCTCTCATTGAGTCTGATATTTTTTTCCAGCTTATTATTTTTACAGTTTTAATATTGCTAGTTGTTTTGGTTTTGTTTTTATTTTTGTTTTTGTTTTTCTCAGACAGGAATATTGAAAAATATTCTCATTGATTATTTTTCTTGATAACTACTTTGAAATATTTTTTTATTGAAATGAGGAGCTTTCTGTCAAAGCTACTCAGCTTTGCTAAAAAAGAAGGAAGAAGATATATTTGACTAACAAATTTTGTCCCAGAAGGCAAATTACACAGATGATAATTGCACCAGCACCTTGTCTACAAATTCAATAAAATGCTTAGCACAGCCCATCTCTGTGCTGAGTATACTAAAACCAAGTGGAACCCCTGGGCACTGCAGAAAATACTGCAGGACACCTGATACCATTCACTGTCATTTATCTTCCTTAGTGTTGAAACTCTGTAAAACCTCGAGAAACACACACACAAAAAAAGAAAACTCAGATAGGGAACTGATAATTGTCAAGGTCAAAAGGACTGTTATTCATCTTTAAAGCTATCAGCAAAAATAGCATTTGCAAGCTCATTTCTTTTTGTTTGGCTTTGTTTTTTTTCAGCTTTACATTTTGACGTTTTAAAAGCCCATGTCTAGGTTTTCAAGTGAATTCTTTCCCCACTGGAATTAGAGCTTTAGTTATCAGTGCTGAAGGACAATTATATATAGAGATGGTCAGCTGGATCAGTTTACTCAAGTTCTAAGTGACTGTTTTTCCATGTTTCCAAAAGTAGGTCACTGGGGTTTTTTTACCTCTTGATGGAAGAGCACTAGAACCTGAGTCTTAGTGTGTGCTAGGAAGCACTAGGCACATGCTGAGACCTGAGAAATCTCAGAAAGTTCACATGGTCTACAATAAATTCTTATTCTGTAGCATGCTTGGCAACATCTGTCTTAATGAAAGCAATCATCCCTGTGAACTTCGTTTTTATAGTGACTCCTGAACTTGTGATGTATATTTTCTCCTTTTGACACTTGCTCTTGTTTAGTTGGTGGCCAAACATATAGGCAGGCTTTGACATTTTCATAACTCTAAAGAAAATATTGTTTATCTACTCACAATTTTCAGTCTCTTTCTGCCCGAGATACAAATAAAAAAGCAAAGAACTTCCTTTTGGACAGTCATAGACAATCATTTAATGATCTATAACCATGAGACTCAGATCTACTCCTTAATTCTCAAAAATATATTCTGATTTAAGGAAATACTAGACTGTGAGGCAGCCCCTCTAACAAGTGTAATAACCACCAGTTTATAGGAATAAAATCAATTGCTGTCAAGGTAGCTCTACCAGTGCCCACTGATAGCTGTGTTGAGCCAGCATGAGTCTAGGAGTTATGGGGACAAAACACAACAGCAGCATACCCATACTGTGAAGCCATTCTGTGTTTAAGCCTGTTTGCATTCACTCCTATATTCATGTTGTAACTTCCTACTTTTATTCTTTCTAATTATTCTATATAAATTAAATTAAAATTTGAAAGGATGAGATATCCCATCTGAATCTACTGTATATTTTATGCTGCATGCTATTGCATGCTACAGTGTTTCAGAGGCACTCATGCAAATTCCCCCAGTGAGAAGAGGAAATTAAATATAATTTCTCGTGTATGAATGACACTTTTGCTCTTACTGCCTTCTTAGGAGCTAGTGATGGCACTACAGCTGGCATCTGTTTCTTGCACATGGTGTGGTTTAGCAGGCTTGTTCTGGGAACACCTACTAGAGCAAGTACATGGACAAAATAAGCAGATAAATATTTAGTTTGCAGTTCATTAGGGACCTTGAGCATAAGGCAATCCATCAATTTTTTAAAGCATTGGCAATACTTCTAGACATGTCAAGAAATGCACTTTTTGGATGCTTGGAAAATTTTAATACCAAGGACTTAAGGCCCTTAAGTATGCAACAAATAGCAATCAAATACCTATTGCACCTGAAGTTTGCACTGTGTTTCATAACTAGATAGCTGTGATGTATAATAAATCCACCTCTCACATCCTCTCAGTATCAACTCCTTGCCCATAAGGTAGGTATAATAACAACACAATATCTGTGGAATATTCATAGAATCATAGAATTGGAGAATATGCTGGGTTGGAAAGGAATACAAAAGGATCATCAAGTCTAACTCCTGGCCCTGCGCAGGGCACCCCAAATTACACTGTGTGGCTGAGAACACTGTCTAAATGCTTCTTGAATTCTGCCAGGCTGGTGCTGTGACCAGTTCCCTGGAGAGCCTGTTGTAGTGCCCAGCCATGCTCTGGGTGAACAACTTTTTTCTAATATCCAACCTGAACCTCCTCTGACACAACTTCATGCCATTTCCATGGGTTCTGTCACCAGTCACCAGAAAGAAGAGATCAGTGTCTCCCCATCCTCTTCCCCTCATAAGGAAGACGCAGACTGCAATGAGGTCTCGCCTCAGTCTCTTCCAGGCTGAACAGACCAAGTGACTTCAGCCACTTCTCATACAGCTTCTCCCCATACAGTTTCTCCTCTTCACCACCTTTGTTGTCATCCTTTGGACACTCTCTGATAGCTTAGTAACTTATATTGTGGCACCAAACTGCACACAACACTCAAGGGGAGGCTGCCCCAGCTCAGAGCTGAGCAGGACAATGCCCCACCTTACCCAGCTGGATGCTGTGCCTGATGAACCCCAGGACAGGGCTGGCCCTCCTGGCTGCCAGGGCACTGCTGACTCATGTTCAACTTGACAATGACCAGGACCCCCGTGTCCCTTTCCATGGCACTGTTTTCCAGCATCTCATTCCCCACTCTGTACTGTACATCCAGGGTTGCCTCATCCAGGTGCAGAATCCAGCATGTTCCCTTGCTGAATTCCATAGGGTTGGTGATTGCCCAGCCCCTGTTTTGTCAAGGTCTCTCTGCAGGGTCCCCCTGCCCTCAAGGGAGACAACAACTCCTCCCAGTTCAGTGTTGTCTGTGGACCTGTTTAGTATTCCATTAACGTTGTGGAGATGGGCAGAAAGCAATTGTACGAGTAAATTAAAAACTCTAGTAGAAAGCAAGAGTCATAAGGGATGTTGGACATTGCAATTTAAATAACAATACAAAAATTATGCTTAAACTTTATTTTTTTCTAAATATTTAAATATAAGTTCTTGCTTGCACCACATCTGTATCGCAATCCCTTTCTGATATAATATACATGATTTTTTTAAAAAGAATGTGCATATTTAAACTTACTTAATAAAGAGAAAACATTTTTTTCTGTCACAGTTTATTCTATCAGGTTAACCAACACAAGCTGTGCAGTCAAATTAAATCCTTGCCACCTGAGGGATGACATCTAAGCTGGAGTAAGTACCATTATAATTTAACTAGCAAAAGTGTTTTTTTAATTGTCTAGTACCAGTTCTTTCCCACCTGATTAAGGTACAAGAGCCACAGTGTGTTTTGTTTATTTTCATGAGGTGGCATAGTAGTGATTTGTTCAGAATTGCAGCATCCCAGAGCTATCTTGAGAGGGTCTATGTGGCCCTTGGTAATTTTTGCAATTGCTTTTGTTTGCCCCATTTGTTTAACTTCAATTGCAATTTTTCCTCCAGGAGTTGTCACTTTTCCAATGAATACCCAGGACTAAGGTTTTACTTCATCTGTGTTTTGGAAATTGGTGGAAGCTTTACAATATGCAAGCAGACTAAGCATTTGGATACAGTACATTGGCTAGGTGCTTGCTAATTCTTGTTTTCTGGAGTGGTTTGAGTATAGCTATCTTAGCATTTTTGCAAACAGTATGATAAGCAAGAGAAAACCTAACACAATATATGTGAATGTACATAGATATGTAGAGCTTACCTTGGAAACTAAGTAACAGGATTCAAATAATAATAAAAATTAATAATAACAATAATAATTTTAACAAAAATAACAATGAAAAAAGTAGTAATGAGAACAGTCTAATGATCTCCAGATTAGAATAATGTGCAGCAATACAGTATAACTCAACAGTATTTTTCAGTCCTTGAACTCTCTGTACATTTTTTTCTTCAGCAAGTGGAAAAGGGAAAAAAATAATATCCTTCCATTCTATCTTCTAGATGTCTTACCTCAGGGTAAAAAAGGCATGATTTAACTTATTTAAATAGAGTATGTTTGTGGGTTTGTACATGTATATTTAAGGCAAATAAAAGTTGTTTTTCGTTTCACTGCTCCACTGACAGAAAAAAAAATAAAGTTCACTGCTGTCTTATCATACTTTCCTGTCTCCAGGGATCAGAAAATAAAACATTTCATAGTACCATTTAAAGTGCCAAAGCAAAAGATCTTTCTTTACTTCATTGTATTTCAATAATTCATTCCCTTTAAGAAAGAAATAATAAAGTTCAAAATTCAAAATTTCAGGAATTTATAGCTACTGAATAATTATTCTATGAAAAACACAAAGTACTATATACCTAAAAATCTAAGTTCTAGCATTAAACCTCAACTTTGTACAAGTGCAAGTAGTTATACAGTGTTCAAGGTGATGATGAGTAATCTGCATTTACTGTTAAACATTTTCAGTTAAACTGACTTTTTTCTTTCGTTTCTCTATTTTTTAAATTTATTCTTTTTTTTTTTTTCTTTTTTTTTCTTTTTTTTTCCCAAAGCAGGTTTGGAGTTTGGCTCACATTGCTTATTTATTTGGAATATATAATTTGAAGTGTCATAAACCAGAATACATAGTCTGACACACTAATACTGCCTTATGGTGTGTATATGCCATATAATGTCACCTCTTAGAAAGGACATTTTCACCACAGAAAGATTAGGAAAGCACTTGTTTACAGTAAGATAACTATTGTTTTACTCTGTTGGACTGAGAAGAGCAAGAGTTAAATTATCTGTGTAGAAACTGGATGATTTGTTGCTATGAAGTCCTTGGGTCAGGTTCCTCATTGAGGGGAGCTGCAGTGACTTGTCTCACATACAGTAATGACTCTGGAGCAACTATCTTATTGCCTAGAGGAGTGAACAATGAGGCCTCTGGGAACCAACTCAACCGGGTCTTAGCTCACTAATAGAGCTTGAGAACAGCTTAATTTAGTGCAATCATAATTTGCATGATTTTTCTTTTGCAACTTCTATTACATAAACTTCTTCCGTGAAAGAGCTAGGAAAAACCCCACTGGACAGTGCAAGAAGAGAGATAGAGGGCATATCTAATTTCCTTGAAGTTTTAGAAACAATCAATTTTATGTAAAAGAAAATGTGGTTTGTCCTAGTTATTCCTATAGCTGCAAAAATTCTAGAACCTAAACAGAAATAAGATTTTGAATGAAACCTAGAATGTCTGAGGGGCCTATTTGGCAGTTTTAATTAATATTAAAGTATTTTTCCACTAGTTGTGTTTCTTGAAAATGTAAAATTTGTGATTTTCCTGCTAGATCAGTTCTAATCAATGTCTCAGATTTGTTTGGTCATCACTATGCAAAAAAAGCTGGCTACTTCAACAGCTTTAGAAATAAGATGCCATGATACAACAAACCTCCACCAACCTTAAGATTTTAAGAACACATTTCAGGGAGATAAAGATTATGAAGGGATGGCAAAGAGAAGTTTTGCTAATCATGAACTATGAGTGAATTGCCTTTCTTATTAATTGGACATGCTTCTGATGTAGTAAATTAATAAAATTGGGTAAGTAAGCAGCCATGAGGAGGTCCCAAATTAGTATGAAAGCTATCAGCTATTTATGCAACTATATTTTTCCTATTAAGCTAACAACCACCTAGACCATGTGGCCACATTTGAGATTAATTTATAGAGGTGTAAATCTCAGATAACACTGTTGTAAATCTAGAGTAATTCCAGTGAGCACAATGAACTTACTCACAGCTTGCATTAGTGTAATTGGAATTGGAGTATGGTCTGTATTGCAATAAGGCACCAAGAATGTGGCAAAATTCATTTTGCTGAAGAAAAGCCTCTTAAGTTTTCCACTGAAATTTACTTCAGAGGCCAAATAAGTGTAGAGCTGTCTGCCTAATCCCAGGATGGGATAAGTAAATTTATACTGCGCTCTTTTCACAGAGCTGTTCATTGTTAATGGCAAATTCACTTGTGTGTGCTTCTAGGAGACTGCCTAATTCATACACCGTTTAAAACAGAACCACTGCTGATAGCTGTAATTAGTTACATAGCAACCCTTCCTCCTGCTGCTGCAAGAGTGAGGCTGCTAGTCCAGCTTCTGTAACAGGCATGTACCAATTAGTAAAGCCTGAATCTAGTCCAGTGATATTGAAATGAAAGGGTAAGAGTTGAGAAACTGAGTTTACTTTTTTTTGTTTGATCTTGGAGGTATTATATTTGCAATTAGTTTGCAAAGATAACCTTCAAAAGAATAGTTGTATCTCATTTTGGTCCTTCTAGATTGTGCTGTAAATACATTTTCTGTTTCATAACACTACAGTTAAGGGAAAATGCTCAGCGACAGAATGATGTTCTAGTAGAGGAGATTAATTTGGAAACATTTATCAAGTCCAGTGTCCTTTATTCTTTGTAAACGTCAAAATATTTTTTCTCAAAGAGAAGAAAAAATTCTGAGATCTTAGTTAGTAGGTAGGTGTTCACAAGATTAGAAATCTAATAAATATTGTGGGTTTTTTTTCCTTTTTCTGTATGAGTATAAAGAAAATAGTTTGTCAATTAGGGAGGGATAAAATCAAGTATACACATCTAGTTCTCTTTCTTTTCTCTGAAAAAAAATCTCTTTTCTTCAGTAAGGAAATTTTTTTGCTGATCTTTTGAGTTGCTTTCTATTCACTTCCCAAATTCTACATGTTTTTTTCAAATATTTGACTTATATTTTTGCACCTATCTACAGTTTACTGTTCATAAATACTCAACATTTGCTTTGTCTTTTGTGACCTCAATTTTCAGTTTTTTGTTCAAATAGGAAATAACTAGGATAACTAGGAAATGGAATTTATAAATCAAAAGATTGACTGAGACTTTTAGGCTATATTTCTGACTCCATCTGCAAAATGTTTTCCCACCACTTTTGACATAAAAGCTAGCCGATACAATTTTTGCATATAAATTCCAGATATCTTCAAAAGCCTAGTGAGAAAGTTCTTCTAAATAAAGCTTCTTCATTTTGTATAATTAAATACTCTTGCATTTGATCCTAGAACTAACAAGGATGGATGCTTTGAAGGTTTTCAGAGGGACCTCATACACTCATAAGGTGTCTATTTCAGATGTGCCTGACATCTCTCCATGGTCCTTGACAGTTAATGAATGTTAAAGCTACACAACCAAACTAGATAATTCTGAAGTAATCCCTCCAGAATCATATGTAGGACGGGCACTTGGTTCTCAGAAAGATTGCTTTGCTTTGCTTGTTTACTGCTAAAAAGTTGCATTATTTTCTACTATAAACATAATGCAGCTCTCTCCTTGATTGATTTTAAGTGCATCTGAAAAATCCAAGTTGTACATAGTACAGAGCAAGTTTCCCTGGGAAAAATTAATATGAATGATGCAATGTATGGAGATTAAATTTATTGTGTCTAATTCACCACCTATCAAAGTCTGAGAAGAAAGTTTTCAATGAACAGACACAATATACTTGTGGTAAAATGTGTGTCAGTCTGTGAATTGTGTAACCTCCCATGGAACTTCCTTTTCATCAGTAAGCCAGAAGAAAGAAGATTGCATGATTTCACTCAACTGTGGATCTTTTGTCTATTTTTTAAGATTATCCTTTACTTGTTGTAACTGTTACAATTTTGGAGATATAAAACTGTGTTTGAAAGAAGGTTACTGAGCCGACCCACGAGTGTTATCTGGGATGTGCACAAAGGTATTACTTATGAAAAGCGCTTGAAAAGTCTTTTGCCAGTGCAGTTCATAACTGAGCTAGCACATTTCTGTATTTTTCTTCTGGGTTAAAAACAAGATAATTGTTAACCCAGTGAACACTGATTACACAAACCAGCTCCCCCTTGCTCTATCTCCACTCCCCCTCATCACCCCTCACAAAAAAAAACCCCAAACCAAAACAAACAATATACTTTCATGTACCAAAACCTGGAATCTTAAAACTGTCATTACAAAAAGGTGGCATATTTCCTGAAGCCCAGGCAGCTGACATTGGGGTCATTCTCTTTAATCATGGAAAGAGTGGGGAGTGGCTCCCACCTGGAGAGAGAAAGGAAATAGCATTCCTGTCATCCCAGATTGTTTAAGCATGTTGCTGATACAGCAATGCTATTGACAAGCAGCAGCTGTGGAGGGTGCTCTCGTTATTCCTGTATCTCCACTTGCAAAGAATCCTTCAAAGACAGTGTTGTGATTTTATGGAATGAAAAATACGATAGAAATGGACTGATCTTGCTTAACATATGAAAGAACTGTCCTTTACATAGCAAGAATTTTCTTTCTAAATTATGTAAATCATTATGTTTCCTTCTACAGAGAAATAGAAAGTTTGCTAGAGAAAGAATCTGATTTTGAAATGCCTTAGCTTCCTGGAAGCACTTCAGGAAAAACAAACCACTACCCTTACACTGGCAAAAAACTGTAGCCAGTATGGAGAAACGTGGTGACCATAAAGAAATTATATCTCTACAATAGGAAATAAAGAAAAAAAATACTGATATGTACAACTATACAGAATGCACACTGAAGCTGATGAATGGCAGAACACAGATAATTTTGAAAGCACAGGTACAGGTAAATTCTGTTCAATCTGTAAATGAAAAACTTGCTGCATTGATGAGAACATTAAAAGAACCTAAAAAGACTAAAAGAGAAGGAAGAAGACCTGAATTCCCTGAGAATAGAACTCTGAGAGGATCAAACTTGATAGATGGGAAAGAAGAAACTATCATGGCTTGCTGTCAGGGAAATTGCTTTAGTTTTGTTTTATTATGTTTCCTATTTTATTTTGTGCTTTCCTGTCAAGGGCAGAAAATGAGGAGGAAAATAAATTAGATTCAGGATAGTTTGGGGAATTTTGTGCCTCTCATTAATGAACTTTTTGTTACTGCTTAACCCTGTTCTTGGCCAGCTCTTCCAGAAATTTTGTATAATAACCACTCACAAATTCTGAATGTTAGTAGAGATTTTATTTAGATTATTAGATCAGTGCTAAAAGAGGCAAGAAATAGGTACACACTCAGCGGAGATAGGCTCCAAGAATATTTAGCTGCTAAAAATGAGATTCAGTGTTCAATGTATGTACAAACAGTAGCTTTTCCAAGGTCCTATCCAAACTGGGTGGCTTTCCACAAACCTATGTCTTATAGTACAAAAAAAAGTGAAACACAGGAAAACCATTTCAAGTAATATTTTTAAATGGTTAAATAAAATTTTCTCAGATGGGTTGGTTTCATTTTAGTGTTCTTCTTGTTTTCCTACACGAAGTAAAAATGTTAGATCAAAAGCAGCCTGAAAATTTCATGTAAGATATTTAGGCAAGGCTTTCTTCTGGAACCACATCATTAAGAAAGTGAGAAGACACTGACCAGAATGGGTTTAGGAGAACTAAAAAGGAAAACCATTTGTTTAAGTATAAATAGGCTCTCAACATTCCTCCATTAAAAAAACAAAGTAAACTGGGCGTTCACAGTTATATTCATATGAAGTTACGTGTAACTAATAGAAATGTTTTCAAGAGAAGGCTTCAGACAAATTTAGTAACAAATAATACTGCAAGTCACGTGTAGGATGAAAAACATGCTATAGATATGAAAAAAGGGGCACTGATGGTTTTTCCATGAGAATTAAGATATTTCCAGTGATAATATATGGTAAGAACAGCTGATGGTTTATTTATGAGAACATTATAAATATATGTCCTTTATATATATTGCTTTTTTATTCACTTCCACTGATTTTTTCAAGGCTGAGTGTGTTTATTCTTTTTAAAAGAAATATAAACAAGCTGGTAAACAGATAACCTTATTCTAACAGCAACATCTTGCAAGGGGGTGGGAAGCAACCCTAACCTCCTCTGTGCAGAGTCAGCATGAGTCCATGAGGACAAATGGTTTTACTTATTCACACACCAGTAAAATGCTCCCTGTAGAGCTAGATTTAGCAGGGTCTAATTTTTGTGTTTTATTTTTGTTTCCCACAGATGTTGAAGATGCTAGAATGAGAAGGGTCTTTCCTACTGGGAATTTTAGACAAACTTTTTCTGTAAACTATAGTATTGAAATATAAAAGAGAGCAAGACAGTTTGGGATATTTACAGAAAAAAAACCCAAAAAAACCAGGAGAAGAATATTTTTTTAGAATTGTCTAAAAAAGGCTGATTACTTGGTTAGTATTAATGATAAATAGTTATATCAGTTTTAATACCTTATACTTTTTCTTCTTTCTTTTTCATTTATGTAGATAAAATCAGCCAAAAACATGGAGATGTTTTCATGTTCAGCTCACTTCAGATTTCTCAAAAGCAGCTATCTACATCTGAGCCTTTAGTGACCACCTCCCTCTGTATTAAATGAAAATAAGAGGACTAATGAAGAGTATAATACTTTAGGGTCACTAGATATTTACTTTAGGACATGAGTAATCTTACCCTATAAGTCTCATGTTTTTTGACACGTAACTGTCAGGACTGCAGGTGACTTGCTAAGGCATGGATATCTGCATTCCAGCTTCTGGGTTGGATAAGACAAATCCTGCCCTTGACATTCACCTTCTGGTCACAAAGGATGAGTTACCTCAATCCATAAAGACAATTCAGGCAGATGAAAAAGAAAGACAGCAAAATAGAAAGGCAGTACTACACCAATTCAAAGGAAAGCAATAACCATCAAAGCAGAGATGGTCACAGAGTTACCTCTCTGAGTCACTAAAATATATCAACTATCTAACATGGAAAAGAAGCAATAAAGCAGTCTTCACAGGGGAACATACAGTAAGAGAAACAACTTGAAATAGTATCGGATAATGGAAGACAGATGCTTTTACAAGAATTGCAAATAATGCAAACCTGTGATCCCATTTTTGTCAGGGTGCTAATAAAAAAAAAAAAAAAGAAATATAGAGGAAGAAGGAGAAAAAATATGGAAAAAATTGTTAAAATAAGAAAAAAACCTAAGTTACTAAAACTAGCAGGCCTCTATTACATGAGACCTGACTAGATGCAACCCAGGACCTTGAGGAAATTGACTGATATAGTTGCCAAAGTGCTCTCCATCATATTTGAAGAGTCATGGAAGCCAGGTGATCTCCCAAGTTACCAGAGAAAAGGAAGCATGATATTAATTTTTAAAAAGGAGGCCCCTCCTAACTAACTACCATTCAGGTTCACCTCAGTATCTGACAAGATCTTCCAGGAATTTATGTTGAAACATGTGGAAGACAGGGAGGTGATGAGAGACAGACAATATAGCTTTATCAAGGCAAATGATGCCTAAGTTAGTGGCCCTGTCTGAAAGATTGACTGTGTCAGTGGACAAAGGAAGAGCTATCAATTTCATCTCCCTGGAGGTCTGCAAAGCTTTTGATAAGGTCCCACATTACATTCTTACCTCTATATAGGAGAGGTACAGGTTTGAGGTATGGACTATTAGAATGAATAAGATATTTGCTGGATGTTCGTATCCATAGAGTTGCAGTTAATGACCCTAGGATAAAATAGAAACCAGTGATGAGTTGTGTCTCTCAGGAATACATTTATGGACCAAGTATAGACTGGGACCAGTACTGCTTAACATCTTCACCAGTGACATAGACAACAAGGCTGAGTCCACCCTCTGCTAATTTGTGCATGACACCAAGCTCTGTGGTGCAGTCAATTTGCTCGAGAGTAGGAATACTATCCAGAGGGATCTTGACAGACTTGGGAACTGGGTCCATGGAAACCTCATGAGGTTTGACAAGACCAAGTGTAAGGTTCTACGCCTGGGTCAGGGCAGACCCAGTATCAATACAGTCAGGGGGATGAATGATTGGAGAGCAGCCCTGTAGAGCAAAACCTGGGGAAATTGGTGGAAGAAAAAATGGGCACGAGCCATCAAGTTGCACTTCTTACCCAGAAAACCAAACATATTCTGGGCTGAATAAAAAGAAGAGTGGCCAGCAGGCTAAGTGAGGTGATTCTGTTTCTCCTTTATTCTGGTTTGATGAGAACACATCTGGAGTATTTTATCCAGCTCTGAGGTCATCAGTATAAAACCAACATGGATCTGATAAGAGTGGATAAAAAGAAGGGCTTTGAAAATCATGAGGACTTTCCTATGCAGAAAGATTGAGAGAGTCAGAGGTTGTTCTGACTGGAAAAAAGAAGGCTTCGTGGAGGCCTTCAGTTTATAAGGGGACTTATAAGAAAGCTGAAGACGTTTTACAAGCATGTTTTTGGGGGGGCAACTGGCAATGGATTTAAACTAAAAGAGACATTAAAAAAAGACATTTTTAGCAATAAGGGTGGAAATAAAGTAGAAGTGGCTGCCCAGAGAAGTTGTGGATGCCCCATCCCTGGAAGTGTTCTAGGCCTGGTTGGATGTGGCTTCAAGAAATCTGGTCCAGTGGAAGATGTTCTTGCCCATGACAAAGTTGGACTAGATGATTTTTGAAAGGTCCCTTCCAATCCCCAAAAATTCTATAATTCTATGAAAATTACTGGGGTTGAAAGTTTCAATTTGAAAGACAAGTACGTACTCCATAGTTCCTCTTAATGTAGTTCCTTTTCTATAAGTTCTTTTAGTTATTGGATATAAAGTTCATGTTTTCTTTTCTTCATATCCAAAAATGTAATTCTCAAAAATTTTTAGAGCTGAAGCAGACATTTTCTTTCTTTCAGTATCCTCTTATTGGTTTCAAGATCACTTCATATTTGTTTCTTCTTTAAGGTCTCAATTAATTGAGTTTAGTTTCATAAGTATTTAGAGTGTCTACAAGACTCACATTATCAACTGTTACAGGAATGTGATTATTAATAGGTATAATCAGAGTAGGAATAAAAATAAGGGGAAAGAAATATTAAAATATAGATGTATCATATTCCACTGTTTCACTGCTTTTACACTAACATCTGAAAAGTGAGTTCAATTTTCTAGTTTGCTTAGGGAACTTAAGGTCACTTCAACGATACACATAATTGTAAACAAACAAAGATAGGGTGGTTTTGGTTTTGGATTTGGTTTTGGTTTTTTTTCTTTTGTAATATTATAGAAGTGAAAATCAGCTGAAGTATAGAGGTAGGTATTTAGTTCATTGTTTTCAAAAAAAATATGTACTACACAAGCAAGATAGGAAAAACACAATCCTAACATGAAAAACATACAAATAAAGAGTCCTTCAGCTTTACACCAGAAGATGTCAAACATAAACTTTGATTTGAATAAAGGGTATACATCAAAGAAACGGAGCTTCAGAGGTAGTTCTGATTTCCCTGAGTCAAACCCAGGTCCTGCAACAGAAGGAAAAATGAAAAACCATCTCAGTTGGAATGAATTGCGGGGAAAAGTAAAGTAACATGAAGCACCTGAACTTTCATTGGCTTTGAAAACTTAGAAATATCATTACTCCCCATGTCCTTTTCTCATTGTGCATGTTACCACCAGATCTGCAGCAACAGAACTCACTCTGTAGAACTAAGACAGTTGGTTGTCCCTGGTTAGAAAAGCATCAAAGAAGACAGCTGAGCTAATCAGGCATATCATACCGTTTGAGCAAGAGCAAAGAATTTGTTCTGTGTCAAGTCCTGAATCCGGTTTGACGACTCACAGATATATCAGTTACATACAGATGACAGAAATTGACCGTGAACTAAACTTCATTGAGATTTCTGAGAGTTTTTGGAATTTTCTAATTGAGCACAGTGACAGTTTCTCAGTTTGATTTTAGTGATATTCAATAAAATACATCTCTGTTGAGCTGTTTGTCTCTTGTTGCTTGCTGTTAAGACCATACTGTGTGACTCCCAGGCTTGAATAATGAAAAAACCATATTTTTAAATACTTCTACTTGAACTGTAAAAAGTTGTTTATATTTCTTGTTTTTATTTTATAAAATAAATATTCTCCTTATTCAAAACTAAAAAAAAAAGAAATTATTCTTAGAGAGAAACTAAACCAAAGTATATGAAAGCTTAGATTTAGAAAGACTGGTTATGCTTTATATTATTTAGAAATACTGTTGTGTTTTTTCCCCTTTTACTAAGAAGTTTCTTCTAATTAATATTTGGCATTTTTGTAGATAACACATTGGCTACAAACTTCTAATGTGTTCTGGCTGAAATTCACTTTTTTTCTTCTTGGAACTACTTTTTAAAAGTATAGTGTTGCATATAGGCAAAGCCTTATAAAATAAGGACCTTGTTACCGTTGTAAAATCATGGCTCAGGCCTGCTACTTAGGCTAAGTAGAAGGGAATTAAGGGAGGATGACTCAACTGGAATAGGGCTAGAGACGTGAGAGGCGTGTGACTGCCACACGTCCATATTGTGGTGTGTAATGGTTGGTTGGCTTGGGCTTCTTGTGCCTTAAAACAGTGTAAACTGATAACTGCCTAACTGCTTAAAAAGGCCTGGTTTTTGCAATAAAGGTTTTTGCAATAAAGAGGTTCTCCTTTGCATTGCCTGGGAACTTTGCATCACTCTGCTTTGTCACAGTATAATCATTCAGCTATTAACTAAAGCAGAGAAAACAAATGAATCTGAAACCTGTGGCTGAAGAGAGGTGATGTGACATTTGTGTTCCAGCAGTATTTTAATTAATTATTTAGAGACAGATACTACCAACAATCAACAGCCAACAGAGAAAATAATTCTTCTTTACTTGTGAAGTTTACCATATAATTTTAGATCAGAATGGATTCTAATAAAAGGCATAGAATACAATCTATATTTGTCCATACAAATATGTTGGAGGTGATACTAGACATTAAAGGATGTTTACTAGGATATCACTGGGTTTGATATGTACTTCAGTGACTTTACTATTGGATGAGGCAACCACTACCAGAACCTAATTTGTGAATCTAAAGCCTTTTCCTCCACTTTTTTTAATTTGTTTTTCCTTTTTTTTTCCCCTTGCAGACATTTTTTGAAATTATTTTCAGTATCTTTTCATAGCTAATTTATTATTAAAGTAACAGGCAAAAAATATTGTTTTAATTGTAACAGGAAAATTAGATAATCTGTTTTCTGCTTTTCACAACTTTTTGATTTCTCGTTATTTAAGAAACCAACAATATAAAAGAATAGTCTCTCCTAATCTACGTCAACTGATATCCAGTCACTCCTTCAGGTATTGTATTTTTCCTTTCTTATGAAAAATAGTCTTAGCATTTTCTTAACTGTCTTATTTCACATCATCAGCTTTAGAAGCAACCCCTTCCTCAACTTCTTTTCTTCTCTGCTTTCAGTGTTCTTCTTTATGATATCTCTGTGAACTTCAAGACTTCTATTTCTAAAATTCAAGGCATCTAATTTGTATTTTATGTATCTCTCAGTTTTACTGCCAAGAGAGGGTTGGAAAAAAATAGCACCGGAGAAATGGAACAATGTTTTATATTTATATAATTATTAAAAGAAAAATAAAAGAAAGTCTATACAATGATTTTTTTCTTTTGTCTTAGGATATTCAATATACTTTTAAAAATTTTAGCCTTTATTCAAATACAGAATATCTGAAAAAACATGAAGAATATGCTGTGATAAATTTTAATTAATGCAAAAAGTTATAGCTAGAACAAGGCATATTTTCTAAGAAAAAATTCTCTCTTTTAGCTATTAAAAAAAACTCCTTCATGTAATGGCACAATTACACACTTTAGACCACTGAACTATAGGGAAACTGTCAGCTTTAGGTCAGTGTAAGAATTTTTCCCCTTCAAAATCAGGATAGCTGTCTTGATGGGTTTTTTCCCTTTTTTTTTTTCCTTCCTCTTATTTTTGTACTATACTTTCATTTTTCATGGGTACTATATTCAAATTTTCATTCTTCCAAGTGCTTATATTTTATAAAGATTCAGTTGTCATCTATCATTCTTATTAAAACAGAAGTATATTTCTGAAAGCATTTCTACTGTTCAAATGATTTATATTGGTTGGAGGATGAAACAAACAAGAAAAAAAATAGGAACTCTCTTTAGCTAATACAAGGGACTTCATGTGTCACAGAATCTCACCAGAAGTCAAAAATATAGAGTCACAGTTGCCGGCTTATAATTTAATTTTCCTATTCTACTGATCTCTACCTCCCCCAGATCCTTCCTCTAGAAATACGAGTAGATTTTCTTTACTTTCTGTCATGTTTAAATCTTTATCTTATATTAAAAAAAGAAAATTAAAAAAAATATTCCTGTTTGATACATGGATATTGGTGCTGATTAAATACATGTATTGTGACTGATTTTTTGATGCTGAATTCAAATGATATTAAGAAAGTAATTTCTTGAGAAAATTCTTGGGAAGAAACGAATTCTTTTTTTTAATCATTTCCCAATACATTGATATAACATAATGCAGAAAATATACTAGCAAGTTGAACAACGAGAACAGTTTATCAGGCAATAGAAAAAGATATATACAGTAATTTCACAACCATAAGGTGCGCCAGACTATAAGGCACACCTCCGGGAGTCAGCAAATTTCACAACTTTGTAGATCATAGAAGGCGCACCGGACTATAAGGCACACTTTTTTTTTTGCCGCGAAGATCCGTGCCACATGCAACAAAGTAACGAATTAGTAACGGAATCTTGCAGTCATGGAGTTTACTGGCAGGTGCTCAATTTGCAAACATTTTTCACAGATTTGGCGTAGTCTTTAAACGCAGCCCCAAGCACCCTGCCTGTGCGCGGGGCCCAGCACTCCCGCCCTCCCCCTGCGCCGCCTGGCAAGGCGACGCGGGGCTCAGGGCTGCCGTGGCTTGCGGCTTCTGCGGCAGCCCGCTCCCTCCCTCCCTGCGCCGCCCCGGCACTCTGGGTGCCCCATGCCACGCTGGGAGCCTTGGGCTCCCCCGGCACTCCGGGAGCCATGTGCCGCTCTGGGAGGCCCGCACCCCCCCAGGCTTTTCCCCTACGGTGCCGCTGCCCCGATGCTGACGGGTTTCCCCCAGCCACTTGGGCTGCACTACTGCTGGTTTCCCACAGCCGCCCAGGCCGCGCCACTGCTGTCCCGATGCCGCCACCAGGCGGGCTCTGCTCAGCTTGGGGCTGTTGTGGGCTCGCACTTCTTGTTCCCCCCACACCCGGGCCGGGGCCACCCGGCTTCTCGTTTCCCCTGCGCCTGGGCTGGGGCTGGTGGCAGGTCCCTGTGCAGCTCCTTCCGGCCGTGGCCACTCACTCCCGCCCCCCCTCGCAACTCGGTGCTCCCGCGGCACCACCCCCCATTGAAGCTCATACTTCCGGTTTGGCAAATTTCGCAACTTTGTCCATTATATAAGGCGCACTGGACTATAAGGTGCACTTCTGGGTCCAGGGGAAAATTTTAGTCAAAAGGGTGCGCCTTATAGTCATGAAATTACTGTACTCATTGTATCTTATAAAAAAAAATTTGACGACAATTGAGATATGAAGAATGTATAGAAGAAATCTAATACTTCTTGGGTTTTTTTGGGTGCTTTATTTTATTTTGTTCCGTTTTGTTTTGTTTCTGGAGGAAAGAGTAAGGTTTGATTCTTAGCACAATAAGGAAAACAGAATGAAAGTCTTCCAGCTGCTGGTGATAACATTTTGAAAAACTGATCATAATACATGCAAAGGAAAATCCCAGTCTTGAGGCTAAAACCTGATCTTGCACTGTTTCTTGAATGCAGTTGAATATCATGTCATATTCTTCATTAGTATGTTTTTATGGAATCATGAATACACACATGAATGTGCTCACATCTTATTTGAGTTAAATCATTAGTTAATTTAAATGCACATCTCTTTGAAGTTTATATACCTATGATGATTTATAATCTGAAGATCTGGTCTGATCCGCTGATAACTCAGTCTTTAAAAGCACGAAAGTAGTTGCACTCATTGTAGTAGAAAATACTATTCCTGGAAACTCCAGCAAGTTTGGTGATGACTCCAAGCTGTGTGGTGCTGTCTGAAGGGACACACTGGAGGGAAAAGACACCATCTAGAGAGATCTTGACAGGCTTGAGAGGTGGGCCTGTGGGAACCTCTTGAGTTTTAACAAGGTCAGGTACAAGGTCTTACATGTGGGTCAGGGCAATCCTAAAAACAGATACAGGCTGAGTGGAGAATGGATTGAGAACAGTACTGGGGAGAAGGATTTGGGGTGTTGGTGGGCAAGAAGTTCAACATGGCCCAGCACTGTGTGTGATATACTGCAACAGGAAAATGGAAAGTATGACAATATTTTAGGAAGAAAGCTAAACATTATGCTTAAGTCATACCTGCAGAAAAATGGTTACAATATTCAATAAAATTGCTTTTAGAAAAAAGCAGGTTGATATTTATTTTATCTCAAAAGAATGATAAAGGATTTTCCAGTCCATTATGAGTGAAAAAAAATAAAGCATCCCAAACAGCACCACTGTTATTTTTCGTAGGATTCCCTGAGGACTGGTGCCAACCAATGATAGTCACAATTCCTTTAAGTTCTCTGAAAGTAAATTTGAAAAAAATACTCTCTTGGTAAAATTTCCTCATGACACAAATATTGACAGCATGATAAACTGATGACCAAGACATAGAAACACACAGAGTTATTGAAATTAGTTAATAACTCTGACCCATTCAAAGAAATGGCTTTCGTGCAGGTAAATGCATACGTTATATTTTTAAGGAATGAGCAACAGCTCCTGGAAAATAAAATAAAAATCTGAGAGGTGTCCAGAGCACAAAAAAGCAACCTGAGCTCCCATAATAAACTTGGACAAAAAAGGCTTATTTGGATCTTTTGTTATGTAAGTAAAAAGAATAAGGAAATACTTCTGAAAAAGGGTCATTTTTGTAAGTGGATTTTAAAAGGGATATTGAAAAGTCTTACATGAATTAAAAAAAGAAAAACAAACCCAAAATTTTATATTAATTAATCCAAAGAGGAAAAAAAGGTCTTTCAGTCAAAAACTTAATAAGACTAATTCATTTAATTTACATATATCAACAGAAAATATAGATGATAGAAATTTTAAGGCTAACTGATTTTTCAAGTTGTGCAACAATGTTTTAGCAGCTAAGAGGGAGTCTTCAGCTCCTGACATTCTCAGTTCAGGACTGAATAGTTTTAAAGGCCTAATGTAGCTGAATACAAGCTATGAGTTCTGAAGAGTCCTAATCCTACTGAGCCTAACTCAAAATATTTACAGTAGTTTCACGAATACAAGCCGCACGGATTATAAGCCGCACCCCCGGTGCCTCGACAATGTTGCTGTCTTTGTCAATAGATAAGCCGCACCCCGAATATTAGCCACACTTTCGTTCGTCGCGAGAATCCGTGCGCAGCTTTCACAAATGGGCCAATTAGTAACAGGATCGCGGCATAGTGGGCTTTACTGGCTCGGGGCGGGGCCAGGCAGGCTCGGCCCGCTCATGGTTGCCGACGGGGCCGGGTGGCCCAGCTCAGCGCCACGGCTCGGCGGGGCTGGCCGGGTGGTGCCGCAGCTGCCGCCGGGCTCGCTGGCCCCCCTCTCCCGTCAGCACCGCCCCGCTGCCGCGTTCCCTAGCCCCGCCGGCGGGCTCGCCGGCCGCGGCGCGCCGCGTTCCCTAGCCCCGCCGCCGGGCTCGCCGGCCGCGGCGCGCCGCGTTCCCTAGCCCCGCCGCCGGGCTCGCCGGTCGCGGCGCGCCGCGTTCCCTAGCCCCGCCGCCGGGCTCGCCGGCCGCGGCGCGCCGCGTTCCCTAGCCCCGCCGCCGGGCTCGCCGGCCGCGGCGCGCCGCGTTCCCTAGCCCCGCCGGCGGGCTCGCCGGCCGCGGCGCGCCGCGTTCCTTAGCCCCGCCGCCGGGCTCGCCGGCCGCGCCGCATTCCCTAGCCCCGCCGCCGGGCTCGCTGGCCGCGCCGCGTTCCCTAGCCCCGCCGCCGGGCTCGCCGGCCGCGCCGCGCCACGTTCGCTAGCCTTGCCGCCGGGCTCACCGGCCGCGCCGCGTTCCCTAGCCCCGCCGCCGGGCTCGCCGGCCGCCCCCTCTCGTCTGCACCACCGCCGCGTTTCCTCGCCCTGGCCGGCACTGCAGGCCCCCGCACCGCCAGGCTCCCCCGCGCTGCTGGCCCCGATTCTGCTGGGCTTCCCCCGCTGCCAGGCAGCCCCACCCGTCGGCCTTCCTGCTTCTGCCATGCTCCCCTGCACTGCTAGCCCCAGTTCTCCCGGGCTCCCCCGCCCTGCTGGCTCAGGCTCTGCCGCCCTCCCTGCCCCGCCCTGCTGGCTCAGGCTCAGCCGCCCGCCCCCACACTGCTGGCCCCGCCTCTGCCAGGCTTTCCCACCTCTGCCGGGGCCGGCCGGGCTCCAGCTTGGCTTGGGGCTGCCGCGGGCTCTCACTTCCATGTTGGCAGCTTTTAGAATTTTGTTAATGTATTAGCCGCCCCGGAATATTGGTCGCACTTCCGGGTTTCCACCAAAATTTTGGTCAAATTGGTGCGGCTTGTATTCGTGAAATTACTGTACTGTAAATTTGATGCAAAAAGTAAAAACTATAATATGTTATGTAACTGCCTCACCAGCTATTTGTAATGAATAGCTTTTACTGCAGGTTGATAAAATGTGCTTTGTAAAAGAATAATTATGGGACCACAGTAATAGCTTTGTCTCTGTCATTATTATGTCCATTCTTTTAATCAAATTTTCTTGAAAGAATAAAGAAATCCACAGAACTGCTCAACCACTCTTGTATCTTGTCCTCTTGCTTCAGCATCTAGCATTTTTTTCTCCTCATTGTAGATGTAATTATTTGAAATATATTTCATGCAGCTGTTTTTTTTTATTATTTGGTATTTTCTTCCAACTTTAGATCTGTTCCTTCTTCCTCTTTTTAATTAAAATGATTTATTAGCATCTGTAGGGATGTGAAGTAATTTAACAAATATTTATCCTCTGAAGTAGATTCTAGATCTTATCTTTACATTGCAGAAGTAAATATTACAAATTGCAGTATATTAAGCTTTTATTTTATGGAAAAAATTAATCTTAAAATAGTAATGTATGATGAAAATGTGCATGAATCCAAATATGGAATCTATCTATCATATTAAGAGCCTCAGTTCTCTTACATTCTTAAAAGCTGGAAAAGGAGAAACAACTGGTTGTGAAATATCCTTATGTTATACCCAAGCCTGAAATTTCTTTTGAAACATAGAAGTATAAATTATCACTATATCTCACAAAGCTATTAATTTATAAATGACAGTGTTTCCTTCTTCATCACATTTTTATTGGAAGTAGTGTCTATTATGATTTCTTCTAAGCTAAGTGTTCTCAGTAGATGCACGAAGAATCACTTTCCTCCTATGATTTCAGATTTGGACATTTTTTGTCAGTGTCACCAGACTCAAGGACAGTTGTAGGTATGGTACAGATATGGAAACACTATTATATGAGTTACTGCCATTTATATGTACAGGGCTGAAGGGTTGGAAGAAACTTGATTGGGAAAACTCAAGATCTTTAAGGAACTAAACCATAAACAGTGAGGTTTTCAAGCTACATGGGTCAACACAGACATTTAATATAAGTTCTTGATTTGGATCTAGGATTTTATTATTTTAGGTGCATCAAAACTCTACTTCTACTGGAAACAAGCTGAAAAGGGAGGTTTAGAGGCAAAACCCTGGATTACACTGTTAATAAGAAAATTTTCCTACCTACTTTTTAAGAATTATTCTTATAAGCATTTCAAGTTACACATATGAATCTCTGTCCTCTGCTTAACCTCTAACCTTCTGTATGTCTTCAATTACTTAAATGTTGTCTTGCTTCCTCACCCCAAATCTGAACACTAGAAGAGTTCAGTAAGGAAACACAAGAGCCATAAATTTCTAATTCACACAGGAAGGAGTAACAAGATAATGTTCCATACAAAGTTTCTCACTTTATTAAGTTATGTAGTACTGAAAAATCAATTATTCTTATGAGAATCCTAGAAAGAAATGTTCTTAAATTAAAAGAAGTTGTGACAGAAAAATAAACATAATTCTGAATTAAAACAGATTCTTCAGACACCCCAGATGCATGTGTTGACTGGTTTTGATGGAAACTTGACATGCTAAGACACCCAGCATGAATGCTTTCTCTGTGTCTTTAACCAGATTTTGTATGAATATAAATCTCAGTCTAACACATAGTTTGGGGTGTAAAGTACATGGCATACAGAAGTGTATTACATACAGAAGAAATTAGTTTCTCAATACTTTTTTTGCATTACCTGTTTAACTCTACATTCAAACATATAGTTTTCTCATTTTTTATATGCTGAGAACAATTTTGCACACATGCATCTGTGCTCCCTACTGGCATAGCAATAACCTGCAGAGAGATATTTATTTAATGCTGCACTGAGCAGATGAAACACTCTACACAATAACAGCTTCCCCTCTGAATGTAAACAGGAAAAAATCTTATAAGTGGTCTGTACTCTTCAGAAACACTTTTTCTACATTTGGATAGACTGCAACAATTTTCTCTTATAAATTATTTAGATTAAATAAATGATTCAATGCACCTTTGCCTATTTTCTTCAAAACAAGGAAAAAAATACTTTCATATATTTTAGGCATATGTTGAATATGAGAAAATAGAATAAGACATAAGATATAAAGTTTAGGGAACTGTACTCAACTACCTTTCCTTTAAGATTTCAGATAAGAGTAAATAAATTGTTTTTAATTTTTCTTTGAACATTAAAGAATCCCATGGTTTCTGGAGCTGAAAGTCAGATGAACTTCAAGAAAAAATGTTTGACCTTGAGTAAAATTGAAAACTTTATTCAGTATTCTAATTTCAAAACTACTTATGCAGTATTAGCCTTAAAGAAATATGAAGAGAATACATTAGTTGAAACAGGGAGGGGTTTTGTTTGTTTTTTGTATTTTTGTTTGTTTTTTCTACAAAACTACAAAAGAAAAGCAGCCCATTATATCAGTTTAAAGGCAGTAGTTTTTATATAAAGCATCTGACAATGAACAGTAAAAAACCCCAACTTCACTGAAAAAAGTGGTCAAATTCCTAACTAAACTTTCCCAGCAAAGAATACCAAAATTTCACTCTTCATAAAGAGAGAAATTCTTAATTGAAAATATTAAAAAAACCCCCACCTAAACCTATATTATATGGGATGACGTTACTTGAACCTCTTAAGGAAACTTAGAATTCAGGGTCTCTCTAATTCCCTTATCTAGGAAATTAAAATGCACCCAAATTATTAATTAGGTCCAATCTCTGTATGATATTGAATACCTTTTCAAGGACTATTATGGAGGCACAACTTCCATTAAAGTGAGTAAAAAATTGAGTCTGACACCTTTTTTTCTTTTTGTCTGAATAAAACATGGTGCTTGGGTATCTTTCCTGAGAGTCTATTTATTTCGGTGCATTGCATGATTTCAATGCATTTTGTAATCTATTTATAATATACTGTTTATTTTTTTCATCATTTGTCTGTGTATTTCATAACCTTGTCTATCATAGAAAGAACATACCAGACTTCTTTTCTTGCTATGATAAAAGACTGAGAGTTTATCAGCCTGGTTATTCTACAGTTCAGATATTTTTTTTCCTTTCAGTGTTTAACAGTTTTGTTCCTTACAATATACTCGTGGTACCAGTAGCTGTTTCAGCACACAGTATACAAAATATATATACATAAACTAAAAAAATTTATATCAGCTTTTGAAATAAAGGAACAAACTAACTGTTTCTTATTCTAAAAGGAATTGTGTACATGAAAATGTGTTTGGAATAACAAAAATATCTGAAATGCTTTCATCCACATTTCTTAGAAATGGCCTTTACAGACTATTTACTGGTGCAGTTTTAGACACAACTGTCAACTGGTGACATTTCACAGTACCACAGAATGGTTGTTGTAAGAAGGAGCCTCTGGAGGTCATCTGGTCCCACCTTCTGCTCAGGCAGGGTCACCTAGAGTCAGTTGTCCAGGACCGTGTCCCAGCAGCTTTTGAACAACTCCAAGGATGGACACTCCCTCTCTGGGCAATCTGTACCACTGCTTGGTCACCCCCACAGTAAAAAAGTATTTCCCGATGTTCAGATGGAGCTTTCTGTGGTTCACTTTGCGCCTATTGCCTCTGTCACTTGGCACCACTGAAAAGAACCTGATTCCAAAATTCATGCCCCCTCCCTTCAGGTATTTATGTGTGTTTATAAGACCTCCCCTCACCCTTGTCTTCTCCAATCTGAGAAGTCGCAGCTCTCAGTCTTTTCTCATGGAAGAGATACTTCACTCCCTCCTGGCAATAATCCTCCTAATGCAGTCCTGAACACCATTGGTCTTCTTTGCCACAAGGATGCGTTGTTGCCTCATGTTAGTACATGGCACATTCCTTGTTTATTTGATGAGAACTTAATTATTCTGAAAATTCAGAATTATTAATTTTCATCAAATTATTTAAAAAATATTAGCAGCTAGGTTTGATCTTAGCTTTCTGAGTGGAAATTTGCCTACTGAGGAAGACTGCACTGCATGTCACTACAGCACTGCTCTCTCTACCTCATTCTTTTCTTGTTTGTTTTTCTGGTTCTTGAAGCTGAATACTTCCAACAATTCATGTCTCATCTCTATGACTGGGAAATTATATTTCACATACATCATTTTATGACTGTTTTCTCAGCACTAGTCACGTACACATGCCATCTCGAGTTATAGGAACTGCATCTTGGCCCTGTGGATATCTGTGACTTGGACTGCATAAAAGTGGCACCTCCAGAAGGACTCTGGGACCCCCACCACTGAGAAGATCAAGATGAAGAAGGAACAATGAGATGCCACAGGCATCCATGTGGTGTGGTATTTTTGTTTAATCTCTGTTTTTCACTCACTGTCTTTCTCTTTTCCCTTCCCTGCCTCTCCTCCTGTTTCTTTCTCTCTGCATCACTTCTAATGTTAAACAGTCCATGGTACTGACTTCTGCATATGGTCTCACTTGCACCTTAATTCAGGCAGAGGCATCTCTTAATCGGATCATAACCATGGTTATACTTGTTTTGTCTGTAGTTATATACATTGCCTGTGGCATGGTTAAACACATCAGGAAAAAGTTTCTTGGGTTTCTGCTGCAGAGGACACCTGGTGTATTTTTTATTAAATGGAAGGAGGATGAGCTCATGCTCATTCATGTGAAGAATGGCTTCCCAAGTTCTATTTAAAAAAAATAATGGAAATAAAACTTTGCAGAGCAATCACAAGAATAGTATTTTTTTTTGTCATAGCCAAGATTTTCATACATTTACTTGCTGAAGCTCTAATCATACTTCAGTATGTGCATATGTAGCTTCTTTTAACATCACTGGGATTGAAAATTTAGTGTAAAGATTGAGAACACCCATAAGTTGTATTTTTAATTAAAAATGTGTCTGAAGGCAGAAAACAAAGCAGACCAGTCTATAAATGCCTTGATATTTACCGGCTTAAAAACCCCATTGGAGACGGTCTGTGTTGGGCATCTGTGAATTGGTCTAAACATGAACATGGATTAAGTATACTAAAGACATAAGGCTAGTTGCAATGTGCAGATTCCTTCTACTCACCTTTAGTATTGGACTCACTACAGCTTCAGCTGAGTTTTCACCGTGTCTAGCCACAATCACGGAGGTCTGTCAATAGAGAGCAGGATTGCCTCAATGTGTTTAAGTCAAATCCTGTTGCTGGAAATGTCATTCACATGACTCTGGAAACTTAGCTGCTGTCCCATCTATGCTTCCAATTCCTTTCTCAACACCTAGCTCCCAGATGAAAGGCAGAAGAAAGAAGAAAACATTTAATTAGACATAATTAATAATTAGATAATTAGATTTACATTAAATTGATATCTTTTCTTTCATAATGCAAAGATAAAGTTACTTGGATTTTAGTTGTGTGTCATCAGATGATAATTTAATCTGGATATGGATTATGGATGAGGACTCTTAGTTTTCAAATCCAGTTATGAGAATGTTTTATTTTGTTTTGGGATGCCATGACAACTATGTAATTTTTTATTTTCTACAGGAACACAAACTATATGGCTCTTCTTCCACTTTTAAAAGCATTTCAAATTCCTTTGTCCTAGCAGTGCATGAATCACTTAAACACAGAACTTACTGTGAAATTTTACTTATCCACTTTATAACTACTTTCATCCCTGAGATCAGATTCATGTGGTTTTGCATACAACACATGATTTCAAAACACTTAGTTCTAGACTAACAAACTTGTTTTTAAAATACTAGCTACAATTAAAAGCATGAATGATGTTTTTACATTATGACATCCAAATTTCTATATTTTATTCTGAGGCAACTTGTAATATAAAAGATAGGAAAGAAGAGGATTATTTAAATAGTATTTATACTTTATAAACAGTTTATATTTTTCATTTATATATCCAGATATAAATAATGACCTCTTAGACTACCTTAGATTAAGAAAGTAATTTTTTGTTAAAAGGAGAGTTGGTTGATGTATGTTTTACTGAGTTTAAAATTTTAAGTCATTGATACCACTGGGGCTATACTGATTTCTAATAAGCAGACACAGAATGAAATTCTATTACTTCCTCATTAATGCATTACATTTGTAGTCCAAAATATTTGACTTTTTGCTACTTTTATTTAATAAAGATGACATACTATCTGCAAAAATAAAAACTGTGCAAAGTATAACTGTTCTTTCCTTCTTATTACTTTTGAAAAGAAATATAAAAAAATACTCAAGAAATGAAGAACAGAATGCATAATACATTTCATATTTTCAAATACAGTAATTTCACAATTATAAACTGCACCATTTTGACTAAAATTTTGCTCCCACCCCGGAAATGCGGCTTACACTCAGGAGTGACCAATATATTAAAAAAGTTCTGAAATTTCCCAACCCAGAAGTGTAAGCTGAGGTGCCGAGCACAGCACCTGCCAGTAAAACCCGGGATTGTGCGATTGTTACAAATTGGTTACTCTGTTGTGCGGTGGGTGGAGGTGGGCTCCCTCCTGCCAGCCCCACGGCCTGGGGGGGAGGTGGGGTGCTCCGTCCCTGCGTGCCGCCGCTGATCCGGGTGGGCTCCGTCCCCGCCTGCTGCCACGGGTGCGGGCGGGCTCCGTTTCCGCCTGCTGCCATGGGGCAGCGCCGGGCCAGGGTAAGCGAGCCTGGCAGCAGCAGCCAGCCCCGAGTGGCCCCATCAGCAGCCCCAAGCAGACAGAGCCCGCCTGACCCTGAGCCAAGCCAGTAAACCCTGCAATCCCGCAATTCTCTTACTAATTCGTTACTTTGTTGCATACGAGTCCTTGCTGTGAACGACAGTGCGGCTTATAATCAAATGCGGCTTATATATGGACAAAGACCTAAAGGCTGCCGATACCTGGAGGTGCGGCCTATAATCAGGTGTGGCTTGTAATTGTGAAATTACTGTAATTTAAAACAACACTTGAAACTGTCCAAAACTCATTTTTATGCTACACCTCTAAGAAACTGTTCCAGGCCACTTTTTCATGAAATTGTATGTGTCAGTGAAAATACTCTGTTAAAATTTTACTTTTAAATGTGTTTACTTTAACTTCTAGATCATTTTGCATTTCACATGGAATTTTTCTTCTAACACACATTACATTTCCAAATGCAGATTTGCAGGTTTGTGACTCAGTTTGACATTACTAAAAATCACATGGTTAAATCCCTATGGTTTATTTTGAAAATTGATACTCTACTGTTAATAGATTTTTTTAATTGCCACATATGAAATCATGAAGTAATTAAATGCAGTATCTAGTTCAGGTTTGAAGAAAGTTTAGATTTGTTTTCCCTGTCTCTATGAATAGATTTATAAATAAATCCTGTTAAATAGATATAATTTTTATGTTTCATCTTCTAAAATGTTTTTATTTATATTGACTCTACAGTCATATAATAGTGATGCTAAAGTCCAACTAACAATACTAACATGTTGATTTTAAGTCTTCACCCTGGAATTCTAGAACTCTACTAATAATTAGAAGGACTCTATTTATCTAATAAGAAAAAGAACTCTTAATATAGATATTAAAGATACTAAGATTACTGGTATCTTTATTTTGTTGATATCTGCTATTTCTCTTTTATCATCTATATGAGAAAGCTGGTGGCAAATTTGATGTTCTACTGCAATATTTTTAGTCTGGTATGTGAATGTTGTCATTAAAAGAGCAGGCACTATAACAAATGACAGTCATTTTTAGATTTCAAAAGAACTGAGAACATAGTATTTGGTACTTATAATCCATCTTCAAAATGAATCAGATATTGTAGCTATATTTGCAATGCTGTTGACACATGACTAATAGTCCAAACACAGTCTAATGATAACTTAAACCCAATACCTCAGAACAAGATCTATGAAAAAGCAGGTTTTAGAATCTAGGAAGATATGTGCAGTTGTCTCAAGGCTGTTAGTTTGTATGAATTTACTGTGAATTTACCTAATATTGCATCTGCCTTGTGATGGAAAGTTAAATATGTGCATGCAGTCATAATTTACTCTCATTATTCTGTAGAAAGCATGTGCTGTAAATTATTATTTAGGAAATTTTCCTCCCATGTACATCCCTGAGTAAGAAACTCAGATTCAACAGACTTCAGTTAATTTTTTAATACATGTCTAGCACATATATAAAATATTGAAGCACTGATGAAGAGACAAAAAGATATTTTGAGATGATAATAGCATAATCCTAGAATAATTTAGGTTGAAAAAGACCTCTAAGAGTACTTAGTTCAACCATTACACTCTCATGGTCAAGTCACCACTAAACCATGTCCCAAGTCCCACATCCATGCATTTAAAATACCTGCAGGAGTGGTAACTCAACCACTTCCCTGGGCACCCAATTACAGTGTCAGACAAACCTTTCCATGCAGAAGTCTTTCTTATATCCAGTCTAAACCCCTGGTGCAACCTGTGGGCATTTCATTTTGTTACCTGGGAGAAGAGACAGACATTCACCTAAATAAAACATCCTTCCAGGTCATTGTAGGGAGTGAAAAGATCTCTCCTGTGCCTCCTCTTCTCCAGGCTAAACAACTCCATCAGCTATTGTATTAAGACTTGTGCTCCAGACCCTGTGCCAGCTTTGTTGTCCTTCTCTGGACTTGCTCCAGCATCCCGATATCTTTCTTGGTGTGTGACCCAAAATTGAACACAGTATTCAAGATGCAGCCTCCCTGTGCCAAGTACAGGGGGTCAATAAATTCCTTAGTCTTGCTGTCCACACTCTGGGCAGATTTCCAGACACTCTTCCCCCAGCCTGTAGCATTGTGTGGAGTTGTTGTGACTGAAGTGCAGGAACCTGGCACTTCACCTTCTTGAACCTCATACAAATATCCTTGGCCCATGTGTTGATAAAGATATTAAACAAACCTAGTCCCAAGGTTTTGTAACTATTTCCCCAGGATCAAACTAAGGATGGAGTTTTTTCTTCCTTCTCTTTTTTTTTTCGCTCATGTACAGTAATTTCAGGACTATAAGGCACACCCTTTTGACTAAAATTTTCGCCCGAACCCGGAAGTGCACCTTATAGTCCGGTGCGCCTTATATATGGGCAAAAGTTAGGAAATTTGCCAACCCGGAAGTGTGAGCTGAGAGCTGCGGAGGGAGGCAGCAGGGCTGTGGCTGCCGGGTGCAGGGGGGCCCGGGGGCCCGCGGTGCCCTGGCAGGCACGCCCCGGCCCCAGGGAGGCGGCGCCGAGCAGCGACAGGCATAGCCCAGCGCCGGGGAGGCAGCACAGAGCGACGGTGGGCATGCCCCGGCACCGCCGGGTACAGGCAGCCTCGGGGGCCCATGGTAACCGGGTTGAGGCGGGGCCTCAGCCAGCAACCACGCCAGGGGAGCTGGGGGCGCCTTATAGTCTGGTGCGCCTTATGGTGGTGAAATTACTGTACTTATGGAAACTTGTTTTATTGTTTTCTGTGGCAATAGTCAGATTGCCTATTGTCAGCCCAAGATCCACATGGACTTTGACCCTTCAAATTATTATAATCTATAAGTTAAACCTCATATCAAATAAAAGAACTGCCTCTGATATCAGTTGCAACTGTGTTTGTAGATAACACACTTCTCATGGGGGATGTGTAAGCAAACAGATACAGCCTTTTTTAGCATTTGCTTCATTCCCAAAAGGCATCCATTTTTCATGTAAGTCACTAAAATTTTCGTTACATGTGTGTTTTCTGAAACAAAGAAAACATAGTATTTCTGAGGTGAACTGTCAAAAGCAATCATCTTGTATAAGAGTTCTTCATGGCTTATTTTTTTTGGTCAAGACAATATGGAAGACCTCCTAATTTCCCTTTCAAAACTTATGACCATTATTTTTCCTAGTAAACAAAAAGCACATTATACATTTATATATGCAAACACATAAACCAAGAACAGGAATGAAATATACTGCAAAACTTAGTCACAAGACTGAGTAAAACTAACTGGTGTTTTTTTAAAAACAAAAAAGTAAATATTGTAATTTTTTAAAAAAATTAAATTTCCATATCAGATGTTGCCAGCAATTTGCTTATAGTGCTATCAGTGTTTGCTTACTTAACTAATCTAAGCCATCAATGAAATAATCCTATTTTCACCAGTAAAAACTGTTAGGAACAAAAAAAGATATGTGGAGTGTGTATGTGTGCATATATGTGACTGTGTGTTTCCATTGAGTATATGTGTTATGGCAAAGGTGAGTAAGAGTAATTACATAATCACAAATCAGTGTATGTTGCAAGGAATCTCTGGAGAACACCTAGTCCAATCCCCTTGTTTAAGCATGGCCACCTGGAGTAGGCTACCCAGGATCATTTTCAGTCATCCCTTAAATATCTTCAATGATGGAGATTTCACACCCTCTTTAGGCATCCTCTTGCAGTGTTTCACAGCTACTTTAAAAAAATAAAGTCTTATTTTCTAGTTTGTTTATACGTGTAATTTTCCATATTTCAGTTGATGCCCATTGATTGCTTCTTTTGCTGTGTGTGGGCACTATTCACAGAAGCCTGGCTCCACATTCTCTACCATCATGTGTTTATACACAGTTCTGAACCTTCTTCAGGAAGGACAGTCCAGACAAGCAAGGTCCTATATGCTAAGGAAACTTTCCTGTCCAACCATATAGAAGCCACTCTGGCAGTCGCAAACACACCACCTGAGATGGGAATGAAGCTTCTTCACTGCAGCTGGCTCCTGGGAGCTGCTGGCCAGTGCTACACTTGACTCCCTACACACACCACACAGTCAGAGAGGGTTTGCTTACTGGCTTAACCCCAGGTTTCCCATAGTAGAGCTTCAGATGTCTCAATTCTTATAATAATTTAATTTTGGTGCAAGAACTAAATAAAAAATAAGAGCTTCAGCTGGTGCCTCCAAGGAGGGACCCAGAGCAAAGGAAATCCAAGGCTTCTGACAGATTTAAAGCAGCTTGGTAGAGAAGGGCTTGAGGTACTGGTGGATGAAAATTTAGACATAAGCCAGCAATGCAAGTTGCAGTCTAGAAAGCCATCTAGATCCTGGGCTGCATAAAAGGTGGCATTGCCAGCAAGTGGAGAAAATAACCTTGCCCTCTATTCTGGCCTTCTAAGAACTCACCTGGGGTACTGTGACAAGCTCAGGGGTCTACAGTATAAGAAAGACATGGATATGTTATAGTAGATCCAGGGGAGGGCCATGGAAATGATTGAAGAGCTGCTGCATCTGTCCTATGAACACTGTATGAGAGAATTGAGGTTGTTTGGCCTGGAGAAGAGAAGGCTCTGGGGAGACCTCATTATATCATGGAATGGTAGAATAACAGAATCACATAATCATAGAACCATAGAAACTCAAAATCATGTAATGGCCAGGGTTGGAAAGATCATCTAGTTCAAACTTCAAGATAATCTAGTTCAAACCTGTTTTCATGGTCAGAAACACCTTTCATCACACCAAGTTACTCAAAGTCTCTTCCACTCTGACTGAACTCTTGTCACTACAAGGTGTCCACAATTTTTCTGGTCAACCTGTTCTTGTGCCTCGCCACCCTCACAGTAAAGAATTTCATCCTAATGTCTAATCTGTACTCTTTCATTTGAAAGCCTTTCTTCCTTGTCCTTTCACTACAGGCCTTTGTTAAAAGTCTCTCTCCAGCTCTCTTGTAGGTCCCCTTAGCTACTTGAAGGTTACTCTAAGGTCTGCCTGGGGCCTTTTCTCCACCAGGCTGAACAACTCAACTGTCTCCATAGTAGATGTGCTCCACCCCTCTAATGGTCTTGGTGGCCCTTCTCTAGACTCACTCCAGCAGGTCCATTTCCTTGCTGTGATGGGGACCCCAGAGGTGGATGCATCACTCCAGATGGGGTCCTATGAGAGCAGAGTAGAGGGTCAGAATCACTTTGCTTGCACTGCTGGCCATGCTGCCTTGGATGCAGGCCAAGACATGACTGGATTTCTGGGCTGTTAGCATGCATTGCTGGATCATGTTAAGCTTTGCATCCACCAACATCTAGCACTTCAGTACTTGAAGAGGTGCTTGAAGGGAGCTGGAGATAGACTTTTTAGCAAGTGGGTAGTGGCAGAAAATGGGCCACAGTTTAAATCTAAAAGAGGGTCTATTTTTGTTGGACATATGGATTGGACATTTTTTACAACAAGAGTGGCAAGACACCAGAGAAGGTGAGACAGAGAAGTTGTGAGATGCCCCATCACTGAAAAAGATCAGGGCTAGGCTGAATAGGGCTTTGCACACCTTGATCTAGTGAAATATGTCGCTACTATTATTTGAATCTAGAACACAGATTTTGGATTTACCAAAACCCTGAAATCTACTTGATAAGTTATGGGAGTACTAATGCTAGATTTGATTTTTCTGGCTAGATTGCTACCCTAGACTGACAGACAATGAAAGTTAAGAAAGAAAAATCTGACTTTAACAAATAGAACAGAGAAAAATTATAAGCAGTTTATGAATAATATAAAGATATGGCATCAGGATATCTAATTAACCTATGCTGTAGGAAATAACATGAATGTAAAAATGACCCCTGTAGGATGTCACATGTAAATCTACAGGAGGAGGAATAAGCAGGTCAGCACTTTCCTAAAAGTTTTTGTGTTTGCCAGAACATGGTGAGATTGCCTTAAGGTTCAGAAACTTGGGTTGTTTGATAAATACTGCAAAGGGAAAAAAAAAGTGGACCTGTCAAATTTGACATATCAGAAGCCCTATTAGGTCCCAAGAAAGAGGAAAATACATACCTCTCTTGGGTCCATTTCTAGCCACAGTATGTTTTACTCTCTCAGAATGCTGGCAAGCCTTTTTATATCAACAGTAAATGTGTGTTAACATATAGGACAAGCTTCCCAAATAAGGAGTGTGAATGTATCAGAAGTGACAATCTGGAATGCTATCTTTTTTTCCTGTTTGTGTTCAAAGGACAGAAATAGCCAAATATCAAAGGTCTCGTTTACCTACATAATGTGTTGAGCATTGGAATTTCTGCCGTAAAGATTAAGCCTCATTAGAAATACAGAAAGAGGCTGAAGGAGAAAAAGGAAATAATCAAGGCTGAAAATAACATGATTGCTTTTGTTAGAGTGTTTTAAACTTCACCTAAATGTGCAAGAGTTGCTGTATTCATTTTAGTATTAGAAAAAATTCTTTGTACTTTCTATGACATGATATTATATGTGGCATAATATCTACATCTGTAAAAGCTCTGTTAAGAAAACATCTGTGAGGTAAGGTTTATTAGTGCAGAGGTAGAACTATTCTTATGAAACTATATTCCTTTTGGGACCAAACAATTACCTTTTAGGCCAATTAGTTCTGCGTCAAGTGGAAGTACAAGCTCAGGTCACCTCTCCATTACAGGGTTTAAACATGCCTCAAGTCACTATTGAACCTTTCAAGGTCCTACCTGATGTCATAAAAAACCTTTCCCACCAACAATTTATTTAAATTGCTGGAATGGAAGGTTTGCTTTGAAAATCTGTTCCATTAGTTACAGCTAGACAAAAAAATATTGAATGTTTGAATATATGCAAGTCCACAGATAGTACAGGTCTATTGCTACTATTTGTAACCCCCAACAGAAAATTATTATATCTGAAGCAAAGACACTGACTATAGATATAATTTTGTCCTTTGCACAAAAAGCACAACCCCTCTGATTAAAAAATATGAAAAGCAGAGGCTAAAGCTATAACCTCTTTTTTTTACAGTCACGGATCAGTCAAAATCTCTGTTACCTTCAGATGACAGGACTGAGACCAATATATGACTCAAATTGCCAAAAGCCTTACACAGATCTGTAGCAGGCCTTTTCTTTCTATTGAAAGGTTAATCCAGATCACATCTGAAACCAAGCATGTTATATAAAGGGGTTTATGTGTATTTGACTTAGAGTTACTACAGTACTGAGAGTAATGCTCATTACAGTAGAATAAGTGCTAGTACTTTGAATAGTCTTTCCTGGGTTGCTCTCTGGGGATATGTGGAGTAGTATTGTGTGCTTATGAATATAAAAGCTGTCTGAACATAAATTCAAGGTACTTTAAGAAAAAGCAGTTTAATCATGGCACAGTATATAATATAATGATCCTCTTAGCAAGACTATAATAAGATAAACTTTAATCATAATCAGAGTTGTACTAGTGGGTGCATTTACAGGACATTTTTGCCACAATATTATGCAAAGCTATGAATTTATTTCTCCATGTGCATGTGATTTGAATAAGGTAGGGAAGATGGTTCTGTGTACTGGGAAAGATCATCTTACTCTTGTGGTAAAAGCTCTCTTAAGGCACTTTTGATATGATCTGCACTAGTTCTCAAAGTTAAGTGCTGTTTCCTTCCAGAGGTCCAGTGGTGATGTGGAGAAAATCCAGCTTCCCTCTGGAGTCCAGTGGAGAAGGGGCTAGCTTGGTGTCCCCCACTGCACAACACAGTGGACCAATGACATTAATAACCCGTAACTGAGTATGTGAGGTATTAGGATATTTGCAAATGATTTTGTATGAAATCATGAGTTTTCTCACTTTTACCCTTCTGATTCTCTCCTACATTTCACAGAGGGCAGAATGTTCAAGAGGCTAAGTGGTGCTTATTGTCATCTGGAGATGAACCATGACAATGTGTCATTCTGTTTTCCTGTGCATCATGCATGGGCAGCACTTAAACAGATTTGTTCTGTTCTACTACATAAGAATATGTATTCAATTTTTCCAGATGTCTGTCAATCCTACCAGATTTTCATAAAACACCTTGAAAACGTTTTGTCTATCTAGAGTTACAATAGTGACTGGGTCAAGAATCCAAATACTCAGGTTACAGAACTTTCTGCTTTTGCTATCCAGTGTGCACGCCTGATTTCTTTCTATGGAAAAGTCACAGTGATTGGATGGGAAGAAAGTCGAGGCATGATTATGATGGCATTGGGGAATTTAGAGGAGTCGAGAAGAAGCTCTGACATGAGGACTCTGCGCCCTGCAGTGCGGCACAGTTATCCAGGGGATTACTGGGCCTCCTGGGCCACCTCCTCTGCTTCCTGAAGTTATAAGAGGACAACCACAAGAGGAAACCCAGGAAGAATCTCTATGACTTTCAGTCCTGTTTTTAACAAAATCAAACTGAACCCAAGATGTTTTTAATGGAATTCTTCCAATCTGTTGATGGTACACCTGAAAAAAATCATCAGCCTTAGGTTTATAATAGCACCACACTAGATAAATAAAATTCCAATGGACATCAGTGTTATGAATCACTGTTAGTTAATATCTTCATTAAAAGCATGGACAAAGGGCTCAAGTGCACCCTCAGATAATTTGCAGATAAGTGGCATGGATGACACACCTGAAGAATGTGATGCCATCCAGAGGGACCAGAACTGGCTTGAGAAGTGGGTCCATGGGAATATCATATGGATTAGAAAGACCAAATGCAAGGTGCTGCACCTGGGCTGCAGCAATCCCTGGTATCAACACTGGCTGGGGATGAACATATCAAGAGCCGCCCTGCCCTGAAGAACTTGGGGGTACTGGTGGATGAGAGGCTGTGGGCTTGCAACCCAGAAAGGCAACTGTGTCCCGGGCTTCGTCCAAAGCAGCATGGGCAGCAGGGCCAGGAAGGGGATTCTGCCCTCTGCTCTGGTGAGACCCCACCTGCATTCAGCTCTGGGGTCCCCAGCACAGGAATGGCATTGACTTGTTGGAGAAAGTCCAGAGGAAAGGCACTAAGAGGATCAGAAATATGGAGTACCTTTTTTATTATGAAGGTCAGAGAGAAGTGGGATTGTCCAGCCTGGAAAAGAGAAGGCTTCAGGGTAACCTAATTGCAGCATTCCAGTATCTAAAAAGAACATATAAGAAAGATGTAGAAAAACTTTTCACAAGATCATGTAGTGATAAGACAAGGAAGAATGGTATCAAACAGAAAGAGAGTGGATTTGGATCAGATATTAGAAAGAAATTCTTTACTGTGCAGGTGGTGAGGTACTGAGACAGGTTAAGAATTTCTGAATATCCTGTCTCTGGAAGTGTTCATGCCTAGGTTGGATGGGACTTTAAGCAACTTGGTCTGGTGAAAGTTGTCCCTGTTCATGGTAGGGGAGTTTGATCTAGAGGAGATGATCTTTAAGGTACCTTAGAACACAAACCATTCTATTATATCTGAAGCCATCATCCTGCCAGGTTATTTAAGTGAAAATTCTCATGAAAAGTAGGTAATATTTGTGTAATATCTGTAAGTCTTGTAACAGCATGGATTAGTGTTGGAGATATGGTTGCAAGTATTTATTGCTACCTCATTCTCAGGAAAGAGACTGAAATATCTAAATTTACATTTTCATTCTTCATCAAAAATGTGAATGCAATGGTAAATAAATAACTTTTGAACATACAGAACTGTTGAAACTATAAATTTTTGCAAAGAGAATGCACAAAATAACCTGGTGAAAATACAGCAATTTCACAATTACAAACCACACCATTTTGACTACAGTTTTGGTCCATACCTGGAAGTGTGGCCTGTAGTCTGGAGCAGCTAATATATGAACAATATTCTAAAAGCTGCCAACATGGAAGTGAGAGCCTGCGGCAGCCCCAAGCCAAGCTGGAGCCCGGCCAGCCCCAGCAGAGGTGGGAAAGCCTGGCAGAGGCGGGGCCAGCGGTATGGGGGACGGGCGGCAGAGCCCGAGCCAGCAGGGCAGGGGAGTCTGGCAGCATGGGGAAGCCCAGCAGAACCAGGGCTAGCAGTACAGGGGAACTCAGCAGAATCATGGCTAGCAGTGCGGGGAAGCCCAGCAGAACCGGGGCTAGCAGCTTGGGGGGAACCCGGCGGCGCAGGGAAGCCCAGCAGAACCAGGGCTAGCAGTGCAGGGGAGCCCAGCAGAACTGAGGTTAGCAGCGTGGGGAGCCCGGCAGCATGGGGAAGCCCAGCAAAACTGGGGCTAGCAGTGCAGGGGAGCCCAGAAGAACCGGGGCTAGCAGCGTGGGGGAGCCTGGCAGCATGGGGGCAACAGTGCCGGCCAGGGCGAGCAAACGCGGTGGCGGCGGTGCAGACGGCAGGGGGGGCGAGCAAGCCTGGCGGCGGCAGCGGCAGCACCGCCCGGCCGGCCCTGAGCAGCCCCACCGAGCCGTGGCGCTGAGCTGGGCCACTCGGCCCCGTCGGCAACCATGAGCGGGCCAAGCCTGCCTGGCCCCACCCCAAGCCAATAAACCCTGCTATGCCACGATTCTGTTACTAATTGGTAAATTTGTGAAAGTTGCACACGGATCCTCACTACAAACGAAAGTGTGGCTAATAATCTATTGTGGCTTATGTATGGACGAGGACCTAAATGTTGCCCACACCCTGGAAATGCGGCTTATAATCCATGCGGCTTGTATTCGTGAAATTATTGTACTTGCAGGTTTTTGCATGAAATTCAAGTATAAATTACTTGCATTTCCTAAGAATGCCTATAAAACAGCCATGCTAATTCTATAGGGAGCATCCAATGTGGGAAAAATAATATGGGAAGAAAAAGTTTTATATAATGCTGTAATCACTTAGAAAAATATTTCTCCTGTAGAATATTAATACATGATACTTGGAGAATTATAGCAAAAGTTTATGTAAATAAATTCAGTGGCTTCATGTCCCTGTCAAATATTCCTAACTTTCTAAAATAACCTTTGTTCTGAGTTCAATTTACATTCAGTTTTTGATTGCAATTTGCTTTTCTTTGTAACTCTTTTCCTGTAAATGCTGGCAGAGGCCTTTTTGCAGAGCACTAAGCTGCACATTCATGAAGGGACCTGGGGCATGAGCTGGGTGGAAAGAGGTGGCTGAGCGCTGAGAAGGAGGTGCATTACCACCAGATTCAGACTGATGGACCTTTATTCCATAAGGAGTAAAGGCTTTTAGCCATTTCTAGGGAGAGGGAACAAAGAGAAAGGAAACAAGACTGATGAAGTACAGAGCCCAAAGAGAATACAAACGATCGTATAAGGGTGACCCTTGCCTTTGTGCAGACAAATCTAGGTAAAAGAGCTGGGGCCTCTTGCAGGGAAGAATTTCAGGACCTAGCCAAAACCTGGCTGCAGTCAGCAGAGAAAAAAATCCAAAAGAATGTTACAAACATTTGTATATGTGGAAGAGGGATTGTATTTATGTGGGGTTTGCATTACAGGGATTTTGGCAAGTAGAATGGTAAAACAGAAATGGTTTTGTGGAGCAAAACAGTGCTGAAGGCCTCATGACTAAACTGAAAGGCACTTCAGTAGTGTCATAGTAGCTCCATTTTGGCTGCATGTCAAATGCTCCTTCCTGGTCCAACCTAATATGACATTGTTAAGTGCATGCAGAAATGATGTAGTATATTATGCCAAACCAGACAAGACTTACTGAAAATAAGCTGGCAGAAAATATTGATTAGCCTGAACCCTATGTAAGAATCATTAAAAATATATTGGAAAGAATCCCAAAGGTATTTAAAAACAAATAAATGATCTTTGAAGGATGTATATGAAAAGGAGAAAGAAATTTTTAAAAAACCTCATCAGGTTCCCATATAGACTATAAATTTGCTCATTAGTAATGATCATATTGAACAGTAAAATGGTGTCAGTGTCTCTCTGCTTTTATGTATTTGCAGATACACTTGCAGGAAAAATGAAAAAAAAGGCAATAGAAATTAAATCATATATACCTGACTAAGCCAATGTTGAAGAAAAAATATTAAGATAATTGTTAGAATAATTATTCTTAGATGAAGTCTTAGAATATTCTACCTGTTTAGTTGCTCTCTGTTTCTCTATTTTTATTATCTTAATGTCAAATATAACATATTGCTATGGATATCAAGGTAGTGTTCGTTTTAGCAGTTTCACTTAGTCTAAAGTTTTGATCTGGGAATTATGCTTCATTTCTGTCAACATACAGTATGCATTCAGTGTACTGTCAACATACAGTATGTCCCATCGTTTCTTCATCCGCTTTTATCAAAGTAAGTAATTTGTAATGTTACTTGCCTTCTTTTACTATATGCAGGCTAATATCTATTAAAAAGAGAATTATTCCATAATTTATACCTAAAAAAACCAATGGTTCTTGGAAAAAAATGTGGAGGGGAGATCTTATAATAAAATTCAGATTTGGTTTAAGAGAACTACTAGGATCTATACCTTTCTGTAGATCTTAAAGTTTGAAATCCTGACATTGCAAAGCCAAGCCATTTAAAGAGGTGTGTAATATAAGTACTCTTTTCATTTGGTAGATATGAGCCACTTTTTTACAAAAATTATTGTATTGTCCATCAGTAGGCTGGATTATGACAGGTTTTATAGAAATGTGCTGAACTTCAGTCTCCAGAGATGTGGTATCTGTCACTGCCATATTAGATTTAAGCTGCGTACAAATCCCTTCCTCTTCTGAGGCAGAAAATATCAAAGCTTACAAAAATCCCAGAAATTCTAGGAAGGAAAAAATGTAAGTATTATTTTGTCTTGAAGTCATGTGACACAGGAAGGTGATAAGAGCTCAAAACAGCTCACAAATTTCAAGAGATACCAGCACTGGAGAGTGATGAGCACTGCTGGGTTATTGTTCCACCATTCCTCTCTGGGCATACCGTTAGCCAGAGCCAGTCTTGAGGATGACTTGCTGGCATGCAACACTGGCAGCTTGCCGGGCTTTTAGTACCCTTGGGGCCATACTTGACAAAAAGATGTGTAATACCACTGATAAACACCTGATGGGTGCTGAGGGATGTATGTAGTTATCTTTGCAAGAAGGTATTTTACATCTGTATGCTGTGCTACCCTTCTTGAATGGAAGCAGATTATGGTTGCATAAAATACTCATTTAACAGTAAACTCCATACATATAGGAGAGGTTTTGCTGTTTTAACTCTGTCAGCATAGCTAAAAAGCAAGATTTTAGGAGATGACAGAAGGTGGTATCAAGAAAGTATTACTCTTCCTATTTGCACATAAAAACTAAAGCGGGGAGAGAGAGGTGCTGGTTTAACAGGGCCATGAGCAAAGATAACGACAAAGTACAAATATGGGTGTCTCTCTACCAAGTTCACTGACCTAAATTACTATCTTTTGTGCATTTTACCAAATATGCCATACTCTGTGGTCTTCTATACTGCTCTGAAATGATGAAAGCTTAGCTGCTAAAACTGCTGATTTTACTGGAAGGCAATTTATAATATACCTGGGTTTGACCATATCTGTCATTTTTGCCTGACTTCAGCTATATTAATAAATCAAATTTGAAAATGAGACTAAAGAGCTAATTTTATTTTGGAGGTCCATTTGAAAGAAGTGAAGTTCAGAGTGTTTTCAGTTTTCACATCAAACTCTTTATTTCTTTGGTGGGCAATTGCATAGTTTTAGCTTTTAGTAATTTTTATATCTTTCAGCTCCTAGTTTCCAAGATTTATTTATCTGTAAAACAGCTTGGACTTGTTACTTACTTAATTTGTACGTTATTGCTATGTGGGACAGAAATTCCTAAGGACTGGGCTTACTCTGAGTTACAAGATTTTATTTGAATTTGTGGTGAAAGGCATTTTGTTATCTGTTCATCTTTTAAACTGGGATAACTTAAGTGAAAAGACAAAGGAGACTTAATTACTGGTGGATATGTTGTTATTATGGATTCTGGGTTCATTTTACTAAATTTGCACCACAAAATTTGGAAATGCTTGCTGAGGGTAAATATGGTAAGGTAAGGAGTAATGGTAAACCTCCATTTTGGTTTTCTAGCTACTCATCATCTCATTAATTTTGCTCAATTAAGCTAGGTTTTCTAAAAAAATTATTGATCATCTCTAGCATTAATTCTGCATTTTCTCTTGGTTATTTCTTCAAGAGAGGTGAAAACAGAACTGAGAGTTTATTCCATAGTTGTTTGTTTAATTGGCAATGCTGGTTCCTGTTTATTTGTTTATTTTTAATTTGCTTCTAAAATAATATTTCTTAAAGTGCCAAGGAGGGTGATCAGACTTGATGGTCAAATTAACATATCACTTGCACATCTGTTCAGTGAATTCACAAGATTTAATTTGGTTTTCTAAATCTGACACCCTAGAATCCCCACAGAGTACATACAGTTGACAACTTTACTATCTATTTTATATTTTATATGCTAATTCATATGACATATACAGGGCATTTACTTGGAGTGAATTGTGTTTTCTACAAGTGTTTATAATTTCTGGCATCCTCTCTAGCAGCATCAGGCGACTACCAAATACGCATCATTGACTGTCAAGTTGTAATCATTTAGTAAGATAAATTCCACTATATCAATCCTACTTCAAAATATGTTGAAGGAAAAAGCTTCAAAACTTAATTCTTCAACAACATGCTTGAAATGTTATATTTACAAAATCACATACTTAAGCTAATTAATTGTGTTCTAATTATTGCATCTGTAGAAAAGGAACATCAAAAAATTGTTCAAAGTAATGAAATATTAGTATGAGTTCATTATGATTAAATTACAGTGTCCTTCAGAGATGATTCAGTGTTTGAATGATATGGAAGCATTCAGAAACTTCCACCCAGACAACAGATATGTCCATTACAAGTTGTTATTATTAATGTTTATGAAAAAAAATTAAATCTGCTATCCAATCATTTTATGCAAGTTCCTTTAACAATTTTAAATTAATAATAAATAGAAATGTGTAACCTTCAAATTGTAGGTCACTTGGAATTTAAAATGGCAAAAAGATTGCAATGTATGAGTGCCTCCTACATAATTAATTATATAAAAGTAGCATAAATAAGTTAGATGCATCACATTTTCATATATATTACCCATAGATTTTTTATATGTCTTTTGGGGTTTTGTTTCACTTATATATTGATTTTCTTATGGATCCATATCACCATTCAATAAGTTTGTTTCCTGTTTCTGTTTTAGATGGGTTAGAAAAACAGATAGTACTCTTTTTATGTACTAGCTCCTACAGTAGTTCAGTTCACTGGAACACAAGGAAATGTGTTACTAAGATCTGGACAAAATAAATTAGGCATAGAATTGAAATAAAACAGGTACATTGCTACCAAACCAGAAGCAATTCCAGACACCTGGGTTGATATTTGCCTGTCCATGAAAATAAGATTATTTGCAGGAAGAAGTAAAGGGTCTTTACATGATCACTTTTCTCAACTTATGAACCCTGTCTCTGGTTCTCCTGGAGAGATACTTGTGATGGGAAGAGGTTTTGAGGAAGCAAATACACTTTCCAAAATGATTCCCGGGCTCCCAACCAGCACTGTTTTGCTAAACCTGCTAAACCTTCTAAACCTTAGATTATCAATAGTTTAGGGTATAAAATAGGTATTAGAATACATTTTCCAGCATCTCCTTTTTCCTTTCAGTCTTAAAAAATCCTTATGGTCCATACTAAAGCATCACTAATTATTCCAGCACTTATTTCTCCCTCTGTCCAAGGGATTGTAAATATAACAAGATAGTGACTCCTGTGAGTGACAAGTTGATTAACCATTTGATCACCATACTTTACCTTCAGTTTTACCCCAAAATATATCTGCCCATAATATCCTCTGTTAAAGCTCTCAGGAACAGCAATCATTGGCTTGGCATGTGGGAAAACAATATTTTAATACCATTTTATTAACTCTTAGAGGGGGTTTTACATGATTTGTTATTATTTACCACGTTATCATTGTGTCCACCTCCTCATGATTTTTCACAGATTTGTTGACATTTCTCACATTGACTATGACCTCCTAAAACTCTTCCTGCATCCTCTTAATCTCTCCTGTCACTTTTAATTCCTAAAACTCCTGCTGCTGTCCTTAATATTTCTTGCTCCAACTGACTTTTCATTTGGACCTCTCCAGGTGTCCTGTGATTTCAGGTAAAAGCTGCGTCTGTTTCCCTCTTTAGTATCTAGTGTTTATTCAGAATTTTTTTATTAATAATTACTATTTCAGAATGTGGGCTCTGCATTCTTGTCTCACTTTTAAGAATGACCTGTCTGCTTTGAGTAGTAAGGATTCTGATGTTTTACTGAAAGATCAAAGGAGTAGACAAAATTTAAATACTTTTAAGTGAGAGAGGGCTCATGATAGAAAAACATACCAAGGAAGTTGGATGTTGAAATCTGACTCTAAAAACGTTAGATTAGAAACAAAATAAAGAAGATTGCATGACTTTTTCTAGACAGTTCTGTAGGAAAAAATGTAAATCCACTCTGGGGAAAGGAGGTGGGGAGAGATTTGGCTGAAGTAAATGTTTCTCAAAGTATTTAATTGAGTGGAAAATCCAAGAGCCTGTCAAATTTGTTTTAATCAAGGAACTTCAACCAGGCTTAATAATTAGCTACCAGAGCAAATTAAAAACAGTGCAGTCTTCCTTATTATAAGTTTTAAACTAAGGGCTGGACACCTCCACTAAGGCTGACTGATGCTTCTACAAACTCATGTAGGTGATTAACAGGAATGTTTTGTTGAACTCCTCTTATGGAAGCAGTCAAGAAAAGTGATTAGAAGTCTTTTCACCTTGAGAAATGCTAAAGGTATTTTGATTATAACTATATATATATATATATATGTATATATGCTGTTATCTGTTTCAGCTTTGTTTCTATGTCTCAGAGGTCTGGATATACCGATTTGATCTACTTTTGAAACACTTTAGAGGATTCACTTGCCAGCAGTGTAAATATTTTCAGGTGCTCATTTTAGCCATCCATCCAAAAGCAGGAGCAGATGATAACTCTTACTGATGACCTGTCCCTATTTAGAAATTGCCATTGAACCAGGCACAAATGCTAAATCTTTCTTAAAAGCATAAAAATTGACAAAAAATGTCTTCTGAAATAATTTCACTTTTATTTAAAAAAAAATTGAAAGGAAGCAGAAAAAATAGTTTATAATGAAAATTAATTGGTGTATTGGTTCCTCTCAGGGCAATTGCAAGGAGAAAACAAATATCCTGCAAGCTAACAAAGGTGTCCAAAAAACATTACCAAGTAGAATATAACATAGGCTGCAGACATTATGTAAGAGGAGACTTTTTTGAGCTGTCTAGTTTATCTTCAAACTGGCATCAGTCCACTAGCATCAAACAGTTCTGCAGTGTGAAAGGTGGTTCCTGTTTTTCCGAAGGAGTTCCTGCCTCTTCCTTGTTCCTCCCAAAAATGGGAAATAAACTACACAGTAGAAACTGTATGGGGACAGAAAAGAGTTGATTCAGAAGAAACTAATTACCTCCTGTCCTTTGTGAATTATGAATATATCTCCCTGGAGGCATTCTGTAATAATCAATTAAGCTCTGGGTAAAAAATGTTACTAAAGGATTTACATGTTCATTGAAAATGCTGTCACTACATCTCCAGCATGAGTTACATAATTCATCGTTATGAATTATAGATATGTAGAAGTCTTGCACCAAAATGCAAGTCTTGTTACCAAAACTACCATTTTTGTACACTGAAAATCTCATTTATATTGTTACAAAAAGGACATGACTTTTATTCACATCTGATTACACTAATTAGAAGTGTGAAGCATCACCTTTTCCCTAAGTTGTACTTATAAATTTCCATATTCCTTCTCCATTCACCCAAGCACATTTTTCACTATTGTTCTCCCATTAATTCTGTTCATCAGAAGGAAATCAAAGCATGATGAAAAAAATATAAATCCAATATACAATGATTTATAGTTCAGAAACCAACATGCATGAATTAAATATAAAGTGAACTAAGCTTATTTTAAAAAAAATGTAACTCGCAGGAAACATCATAACAGTATTTTTCATACACAAACCTTTCCATTCTCAAGAGTATCTGTTTTTGTTAAAAAAGGTAAGACATGCATTTTACAGTGTTCTATTTATTTATTTGATTGGAAAATATTTTTAGGTATTAGTATAAAACTTTCAGTCTTCTCCCCTTTTGGATGTTATCCCTCTAAATTGTAGTTATTTCTAACACATTTCACTCTTTTCCCCTGCAGAACTTTGTATAATTAAATACTTGACGGTATATGGGGTTTTGTTGCTGCTGTGTCTTCAGATAAAAGTTTTGTTCTCAACAAGCTTGATTATCAAGGGATAAGACTGTTATAGTTTTCTCTGAGAAGGGAGGATAGAATTGTGTAGTTGAACAGTGCTTGATTTTCAAAAAACTGTGACTTCTAGACTTACCTAATTAGACTCCTTTTTTTCATTGAAACCTTTAATTTTGTCCTGTTAAATGTGAGCCACTTCTGTTATGGCTGAATAAAATAATCTTCACGATGAAAGAATGTCCCATAATAAGGATTATATGAAATGAGACTAATATCAGATAATACGCTCTATGGGAATTGCAAAAGGCAGGATAGAAATCTTGAGGATCATATAGGCTTTTATCCAGCAATAATAAACTATACTGCACTCTGGTGAAACACAAAAACATGGTTATCAATAAAAATGTCTTTTGAACAACCCATATAAAAATGGTAACAAATATTAAATTACAACTATCAAAACATTGCTGAATAATAAAGGCAGAATTAGGGAAAAAAATAGGTCCTGCACTTGGGTCACAACTGGTATGCTACAGTCTAGGGGCAGAGTGGCTGGAAAGTGCCCCAGCAGAAAATAACCTGGGGATACTTGGCAACAGGGGCTGAAAACGAGCCAGCAGTGAGCCCAGGTGGCCAAGAAGGCAATGGCATCCTGGCCTGTATCAACAATAGTGTGGCCAGCTGGACCAGGGCAGTGACTGTGCCCCTGTATTCAGCATTGGTGATGGCGCTCTTCAAATCCTGTGTGCAGCTCTGGGCCCCTCACTGCAAGGAAGACATTGAGGATGGAGCTAATCCAGAGAAGAGCAGCAGAGCTGGGGAAGGGTCTGGATCACAGGTCTTGTGAGGAGCGGCTGAGAGAGCTGGGACTGGTTAGCCTGGGTGAAAGGAGGCTCACGGGTGACTTTATGACCTACAGGACCTGACAGGACATTGTAGCAAGGTGGGAGTAAGTCTCTTCTCCCAGGCAACCGGTGACAGGGTAAGAGGAAATGGCCTCAAACTACTCCAGGGGAGGTTCAGGTTATCTTTCTTCACTGAAAGGGTTGTGAATCATCACAATGGACTACCCGGGACAGGGGTGGGGTCACCATCCCTGGAAGCATTCAAGAAGTTGAATAGCCCATTTATAGGAGAACCTTATAAGGGGATTCAGTTCAAGGTGTGCTTTACCCAGAGGAAGACTCTTTAACTCTTCTCATCCTACTCAACAACAAAACTATAAACCCAGATCAATTTCTCCATCAGGAAAAAGTTTCTCAGATAGGAGTTGTGTAGAATGAAAACATCTCCCTGCAGTCTTGTATAAGAACCTATATTGTCTTCTCACTCTCAAAAATGAAAAAAAATCTGTTTCCTTCAGGCTGTATGCCTTTAAATCTTAGTCTTGAAGCATTGCTATTTCACAGGCGAGACAGCCAGAGAGAGCTGTCTAACAGGAGCAATGAAGAGGGCTAAGTCAATCAAGTACTTGTTGGTGACTGCAGGTCAGCACCAATACTTTCCTCCATGGCTCTATTTCTTGACAGTTCTGCCACTAACTGAACTGTCTCTTTTTATAACATGAATACCACCTAGTCAAGAAGCAACTTTACTACCTTATTAGAAAATTCACTATACTTCTGTGAATTTGCACTGATTGCTCAAATACCAGTAAATAAAAATTACCCTTATTTAATTAATCCTTCCTCTGGTCCAGTTTTTTCTTTTACACAATAAAGTTCAGCTATAATATGTGCAAAAATTCTGTCTTGTCATTTAAACTGTTTCTGGCAAATTCCTAACGAATTTTTGTCTTTGCCCAATTAATTATCGCATTCTGTATTTGAGAATAGATAGTGATGTCGATGTGAAAAATCTAGATAATTAAAGAAGAATTCCAATTTGAAATGAGTGGTTATGGTGAAATTTTATAAGCTCAGTGTGTCTCCAGTCATGATTTCTGGGTGTCACAAGTAGCCAAATAGAAAAAAATGGGTACTGTACTTCTTATTTCTTTGACAAAGAAAACAAAATAGTGTGAGAACTCTTAGATTTGTGGTACCAAAATGGTAAAAATGAAGAATCTTCAGTAACATGTGACTCTTTATAAAGAAAACAGTGTAAACATTTCAATAGGGTGTGGATCATTTGAATTCAGCAATCTGTTATATAGTACCATAAAATAAACCACTGACAAATGTAATGAAAACAGCAGGTCAGGAAAATTTAGTGAAAGCTATGGAAGTATTTAAACTGACACATTTAGATGGTTTATGTACTTCTTAAGGATAAGTGTGTGATACAAATAGTGCTGATGGAAATGTAAATCTTCTTTTTACATGCTAATTTCACTCTGAAGCAAACTAATATAAAACTTTGAGAAACAGCGGTGCTAAACAATATGCATTGACTAGCAAATACTTTTATTGCACAGCAGTCATCTTCATACTCTAGCTAATTCTGCAATTAAAAATCAGTCACACACAAATAATGTTGAATAATGTCTTCCAGTCCAAGTGTTGCCACATGAATTCTCTACAGGAACTGAGCTCTGTGGTCAGAAAATGCTGTAATGATATGTTCGTATTAAACACAAACATCAGTGCTTCAAAGAAATGTTGCTGATTTCTGTTGCAGCACTAATGTGTCACCAATAAGTCAAAGGACTTTTTTTTTAAGGGATGTAAAAATAAAAAAATAATCAAAACAGATTTTTTACTCTGAAGTGCATGATGACAGCAGTGAAAAGAATAGTCACGGTGATAATACATAACATAAAACTAGTCTTCATATAACTTCCTGCATTGATTTCTTCCTTATCTCACGATAAAGGGAAAAATAGAAAAGATGAAGAGTGATAAACTAACTCCCCCACCTCAAAGGTTTGGGTTTAATTCCGGTAATATTTGATTTCCAGATCTTCTTGTTATAAAACTGAAAATTAGAGATTTAATTAGAAAACTTCTCCCATTCAGCCATTCCTAAGTTTGCTCTTTCTTCACCAGGCCATTCACAACATGTAAGAGTTATATAAAGAATTATACTGCCTGTGACCTGCAAATATCAGGTCTTGCAACTGTTTGTCTTCATGGTGGTAAATGTTCATATCATCTCGTATTTGGATCTCATGTGCCTGATTGGAAAGTATAAAATTAGTTATTTGTACATGTATAATCTTTACTTTTTTTTATATATTCCATTTAATGAAAGACTGTACAAGAGATTATTGGGTTTGAAATTCTTATGGATACATACACATTTATTACAGTTAGTAAGATTTTATTTTTTGCATTGCTCTGAATTTTCCTTTTTATCGAGAATATGCTTTTCAAATTAAAATCTAAAATAGACACAGCAGGATTCTGTAGGTTTGAGTTTGAGGATGTTTAAAGTTATTTTTCACAAGCTCTGTGGAAATTACATGGTTTTAATTTTAGAGCAGCCTTACTGTGCAAAACTTCAACTTTCTACTGAAATGTAAGTTTTTTGGAAATTTTTCAATTGGTCCTGTTGGTTGTGTACTTGAAACACCAATTTTTCTTAGCAAAGTACACAGGAAAGACCATTTCTCTTTGTACCTTTGTGTGGAAACCCTCTGTTTCTCCCATCTTCTAATAGTTTTTCTGTTGATTAAAAAAATGTACATGCACAGTGTCTTTGGAAGAATATTGAGTTCAAGGGAAGGAGTGGGTCAGCCAGGGGAAATTCAATGTTAGTAATAGACATTTTATATGAACCCTAGATGTCATACAGAGCTCTGAGTGGAGGCTTTGCACTAGACAGAAAGATGGTAGAGAGCTTATTCTACCAACAAAACACAGTACTTTTGTGATCTCAAACACTACCACAATGTAATGTCTACTAAAGCTGCAGTCAAAAATTCAAAATATTTTTCTTGATATGTACTTAGATAAGAGAGCGGAGATAATTTAATTACTTGTGTTAAAAATATGGAATATGGAAAGATGTTGAGCTTCCAGAAAATATTAAAAGAGGTTTGGGATTTTTCTTGTGGTGAGCAGGAAATCCACCACTTCTATTGATATACTAAGGAATGCTTTGAAATACACAAAAAAATGGATAATTTAATTAGATATGCTACTGCTAACAGACATAGAGAAGGAGGGGGAGTGGGGAAAACCTTGAAAAAACACTGTGCTAATTAAAAATAACTAAATACTACCAAATGGAACCTACTTATGCAAAATTCATTGTTCAGATGCAGCCTTTTCAGCCCATGAATGTTTAAGTCACTTTTAGGCAATCACAACAAAATCTCAGCTATTCTATGTTAACTGGTCATGAGAGTTTTACATAAGTGTTATACAATATTATCTACCTTGAGGTTAGTGTTAGCAGTTATAATATATCTCAGACCTTTTTCCTAGGGAAAAAAGGGGATTAGGTTTTTCAGCAGAGATTATCTGAATTTTTATTTTACTTTACATAAGAATCTTTAAAACTAACAGCTTAAATCACTGTTGGATGCCAATATCCTCATTATGAAATACACATTTTAGCTTCAACACAAAACAACATTTAGTGGCCAACATTTATCTTCATTAAAGTCAACTGTCAGTATTTCAAAATAATTTTCATTTTATGATTGCCTTCAAGATTTTGGATCTTTTTATACTACTGACGCAAACTGCAGGTCCTGCAGTTCATAGAATCATAGCATTGTTAGTGTTGGAAGAGACTTTTCAGACCATCGAGTCCAAGCATTAACCTAGCACTGCTGTGTTTACCAATAAACCATGTCCCCGGGTTCCGCATCTAAATGTAATTTAAATACCTCCAAGGATGCTGACTCCATGTGGGCAATCTATTTCAACATTTGAAAACTTTCTCAGGGAAGAAGTTTTTCATAATACCCAATCTGAATGTTCCCTGGTGAAACTTGAGGCAATTTACTCTTGTCCTATCACTTGTAGTTTGGCAGAAACCTCCTTTCAGGTGATTCTGGAGAGCAATAAGGTGTCTCTTTTGTACTGAGAGGCCCAAAACTGAGCATAGGATTCAATGTGTGGCATTACCAGTGCTGAGTACAAGGGTATGATCATGTCTCTAATCCTGTTTGCCACACTATTTCTGATGCAGATCAGAATACCATTGGCCTTCTTGGCTACCTGGGCACACACTGGCTCATATTCAGTGACTGTCCACTAGCATACTTAGGTCCTTTTCCAGTGGGCAGCTTCCCAGCCACCCTTTCCCCAGCCTGTAGAACTGTATTGGGTTGTTGTGACCCAAGGGCAGAATCTGGTAGTTGGTCTTGTTGAACCACTCTCCTCAACCCGTCGATGCAGCCTGTCCAGATCCCTCTGCAGAGTCTTTCTGCCTTATGGCAGATCCACACTCTCGTCCAACTTGGTTGTCTCCAAACTTGGCTGCACTCAATCCTCTCATCAAGATCATCAATAAAAATATGAAACAGGGCTGGCTGCAGTACTGAACCCTGGGGAACACCATTGGTGACCATCTGCCAGCTGGATGGAACTCCAACCCTCTGGGCTCATCCAGCTAGTTTTAACCCAGTGAACAGTGCACCCATCTAAGCCACGAGCAACCAGTTTCTTCAGGAGAATGCTATGGGAGACAGTCTCAAAATATTTGCTGAATTCCAGGCAGACAACATCCAAAACTTCTGCCCCACTCATTAAGCAGTCGCCTGGTCATACTGTGAGATCAGGTTGATCAAACAGGATTTGCCTTCTCTAATCCCCTGTTGGCTGGGCCTGATCCCTTAGCTGTCGTGCACCTGCCTGTGATGGCACTTGAGCTGCTCCATGACCTTTCTGGCACCAAGATCAAGTTGACAGCCCTGTAGCTCACCAGATCCTCCTTCTGACCCTTCCTGTACTTGGACCTCACATTTGCTAAGCTCCAATCAACTGGGACCTCCCCAGTGAGCCAGGACTGTTGGTAAATGATGGAAAGTGGTGGATGAACACTTTCACCATCTCCTTAAGTATTGTCCATTTATGCCTATTTTTATCAAGATTCTTGCATCTTGTCTTAATGTTTAATTTAATTAAGAATCTAATCCCTATCTGCACCTTTCAGAAAGCCTCAAAGTGTTTTATAGTTACTATCATGTTACATCAGTGGTTCAAGAATTTATTCTGGTATTTTTGGAGTTCTTTCTTAGTGTATATAGACTTCTATAACTATTCTATATAGTTCACAATTTACAGAATGGTATTCTTAGCTGGTAAATGAGATTTGCTGCCATCATAATCAGTGAAAAGATTGTTATTGGAGGCTAGAATCAGAAAATCTTTCATCGTGATGCATATTGTGGCAGCTTCTGAATTAATAAAGGAGAAAGCACAAGCACATTCTTTGCTCAAATAAGCCAGGATCATTTATTTTGCAGACACTGTAATAGGGATCATAGCTGGAGTTTTCGCAGCCTTTTGATTCTTTGTGTAACTAACAACATGCATTTAAACCAGATGGAATTATGACCTAAAGTTTCTCATTACACTAGGTTTTTGGCTTCTGTTGGTTTGTTTTTAGGGTTTGGGTTTTTTTGTTTGGTGATTTTTTTTTTTTTTTTTTTTTTTAATTAACCCAGTAAATGCTGCAAGAGAAGCAATAAACATCCCTGGAACAATTTTAGCTGATGTGCTGGAAGTAAAGAGTCAGTTTCCATAAAAAGATAAGACATCTGGATTTGTTAATGTTCGTTAGTGAAGACCTGTGTGTGGTTTATATTTCATTCAGATCCCTTTATTTTGTGGATTGAATGGTTAGTAAATATTTTTATCTTTGAAGTCTTGTCAATAAACACTGCCCTTTCACCCCTCCTTTTATGTTATAAACTAATAGGGAATATTTAACAAAACCGAATATTTAACCATAATAGATAACTAGCTATTTCTGATGACCAATAACCAGTTAAAATGCATCTTGATGATATTTCAAATTAAGTAGATCAGTTTTTCAGTAACCAATTATTTTTTCTTTTGAAACATATGTATTTTGGTGTGGAAAAAAGAAAAAAAAAAAGGAAAAAAATAAGAAAAACCCCACAAGCAAAACCTTATGGCCATAAATAAAAATTAAACACAAGATTGCAACATAACCAATAAAAAGAAAATAAAAACTTCAGTCAAGCAAGTTCTTATTCTAGAATGCATTCATTGGTTTCAGATAAATGCTGCTGCTGTGACATATAGTAGCTAAATTCATTCACTGCTGGAGTTTAATGCAACTGTAAACTTTTATGTAAAAGTATATTGGATACCTACAAATGCCTAGAAATAGTGACACTTTTACTGCCTTTTAGCTGAGTTATTTTCCTTCAGTTGTTATGTGACATTCTTTGTGACATTAATCAGGTATTTCCAATTACTCTTTGCTGCTTTTGGCTCTTCTTTTTGGTCCATACCTCTAGCCTAGTTATAGACAAGTAGAAATGAAAATGTATTTGTGGTTGCCCAGAATTCAGCAAGATAAATACAAAAACTCCTGCTGAAGGGTCTCGCCTGATGAACATTCTCTTTAACTCTTCTAAAGCGTGAAGGATAGCAAAGGTATCCAAGGAATGATTGCTTCTCAGATTTGCTACTGTGAAGAAAACAAAGAGAATTCGAATGATGATTCCAATGATGGGTTTTTAGAGGTACAAGTTATATGAACGTAATACGTGCATCCTAATGTGCAGGCTGCTATCTTATGTAGGAATATACGGAATTTATATGAACCAATATTAAAATTTCTTACATTATTTGTTTACTTGACTGGATTCTTCTTTCCATGGTGAAAATGACTCTTGATAAGCTGACAGAAGCCAGAACAACATAGAAACACCAGAGTAACTAAAATTTGCCCAAATAAAGGCATTTGAAAGCATGAGTTCATGCATATTTCTGAAGAAATCTATCAAGATTAAAGGACATCACTTCAAAAATATATCTTTTAAAGTGTTTGGGATGCCAGACAGCCTCCAGACCTGTGTTTTTAAGTTCTTCCAGGCTCCCCTATACTAATGCTGCCAGTGTCAGTCACTCCCACTTGCACAGGCTTCTTTGTTCTATAAGGATTCTCTAACAGCATCACAATTTCAGCACAAAGTCTACTCATGCAGCAAAGCCTGAAAAATACATATGAATCAATATCCTTTATTTCTTCAGATATTCTGAAATATTTCTTAGGAATCTAATTTTAAGCATCTATTTAAATGTAGACAGTTAATTATTGCTATCTGATGGATATTCATCTACTTACCATCTCAAAATTATTATTATTATTATTATTATTATTATTATTATTATTATTATTATTATTATTATTATTATTATTATTATTATTATTATTATTATTATTATTATTTCTAGCAAGTTTAAAAAAAAAAAAATTGACCCACTGAGACAATGATTAATTCCATACTGGGGTTTACTTAATGCATTAATGCAGTATGTAGGAGATGTGAGGCTTTGGTCGCTCTTCCCAATATTATCCTTGTTTTTTATCCAAACATGATCCTAATGCTAAATACTCAATAAATTCCTCTTCAGACATGCTCCTTTTTTTACCCTCTTTGTAGTCATTTTCTGCGTAGTCTCTGTACAGTGATGAATGTCTTACAAAGGTGAACTGCTCCACTTGTTCCTTCAATAATTCTCCACCTCCAAGATGAATTCAAAGGAAACAGTAAAGAGGAATGACATTGCCTGCATCTGCATGTTAGTGAGATGATCAAGCTCATGATCATGTGCTAGAATGTTAAGAACTTTTTTCCCACCAACCCTTCATGTATGGGAAAAAAAAAAAGATTTTTCATAAGAATAACTTTTTATTTTTTGTGACTGAAGTTTTTTCCCTTTACACTTTTGAGAAATAAAACTGAGAGCTTTTTGTGTTGTACCTAATGAATCAAATTTGATTGGAAAATGGGCAGTATTAATACATAGAACAATGTGATAACACCAAGGGGATACCTAAATACAGGAAGTCTCTGCATCTGGGAGGTAGTTCTAAATTTTCTATATGCTTATTTGAAATTCTGTACTACTTTCAATAAAACCAATAGTAAAATTTCCTTATTTCAGCTGTACAGAAAAAAAAGAGCCATAGGCATTATGATCGTTCACCATAAAATGGATTAAAACAGAGGTCCTTTTAATCTGACATTCATTTCCTAGTGTGTATTAATAGTAAAAATAAAAGAAAACATACGGGTAACAAATACAGGGAACATGATATTTACAGGAAGTTTCTTCCTAGCCACAAAACTGAGTAACCTCTGTTCCTGAAAAAGAGGCTCATATTCCTTCTAGAGATTTAAGTCTGTAGCAGAGTATGGATGATCTTATTTTCTATACAAGTTTCCATTATTTTGCATCAGTCCTGTCCTAAGCTTAATGCTAACTTGAGTAAGAAAAAAATAAAGTCTAAAGCAGTCATCTCCTTTATTCAAATTTAAATTTGTCTTTTAATACTTATTCCATGTCTTCTTATGTTAGGAAAAAGAAATGCTGTTCACATTCTCCAGCCTACATGGTCATTGTATCATATGGCTCAGATTTGCTCTGTTGAACTTCAAAAAATCCAACACAATTTAAAAAAAACCGCTGTATTTGTGGAGTCTTCCTGAATGTTCAATATTGAACTGAGGTCTTAAGCACTGTCTCTTGGGGAAATAAACCCTTTTTTCCCCCAAATTGGCTTGTGAAAAAAACTCAGCAAGATAGCACCATCGTGGGATATGCTTATTCTAAATGTACACTAAGTATAAAGCCTAAAAACTTGCCAAAAGTGTGTATCTTTTATTTTCCAATAGAAATGTTGCATATATTCTAAGAAAATAAGAAATACATTGATGATAGTATCTGTATTAGCTCTACCAAAATAAAGGTCAAAAGCTCTATTACATATCTTAACTTCTAAAGTAATGCACAGTTTTCAATATTTAGGTATCAATTTTTGGACAGCAAATACACCTTTATGACAGGTGACCTTATCCTTATCAGAAAGAGATGTATGTTAGAGCTGTTCATCAAAATGAAATACATTTTTTATAATTCTGTCAGTGTTGCTATGATGGAATGACATATCTCCATTTAATGAATCTAATTTAGTTTTGAAGACTAAAGTTCAAATAAAAAAAAAATACAATTAAAAATCAGGACATAATAGCATTACTTATTTTAAGGTAAAATTGATAAACAGTGTCAAAATAATTTTCTCAATATCTTGACTTAAAATGTATTGGCAGTCTGTTCTCCCATGTATTTCTTTTTGTACAGAGAATATTTTCTATCTTTTTTCTTACACTATTTATCCTTTGAAATAGGTTATTCTATTTATATCAGTTCTAACAGCTGTTTACCAGGGAGAGGGGCAGCAGAGGGAGGATAAGGAGTAGTGTGGACTACATGACCTTTAGAGACCCCTTCCAACCCAAAATGTTCCATGATTTTCTGTAAATATTGTTGTTTCAGTAAATTATCAATATATTCCAGGAGATGGAACAAATATGTACCTGAGAATTTGAGTTACCTCTAAAACTACTCACTGTTAAATGTCAAACAATTAATGTCTTTACCAAGTGACCAATTTGCACTGACTGTTTTGCTCCAAAACATAGAAGCCTGTTGAAGTTCCTTAATAGAAACCTTCCTTACAATGTGTGTCAAAATTTAGGTTAAGTCAGAAAATCAGATCTTGACATTGAATTTCATTTAGAGTACGAGAAGGAGAAGAAGAGACCTTACATCTCTCCATTTTGGCAGTAAAGTATGGCAGCCCCATCCTACCCAAGGAGGTTCAGACTAGACTGAAGGGAGGATTGTGAGCATCAAGCCAACATTACATCCCAGCTGCCCTGGTCTGCAGGAAAATTCGAAATGCAAATGTCAAATGTGCAACAGAATTACAGTAGAAGTCAGGTAGGCATACAAACTTTTTTCCCCCTGTTTTCAGATAAGTATGCCTACCTGGTCTAAAGGCTTTGGGTTTGTCTGTGCTTTTTAATCCATACTCTTCTAAGCACACAGCACAGACTCTGTGTTACCTAAATTATACTGCAAGACAAAGTAAATATTCAGAAGGAGGTTTAGGCAGCATTCAAGAGTATAAACTTATTTTCCTCAATAAGATAGTTCACTACATTAAGATAAATGGTCTTAAAAAAATTCAAGATTCAATACTTTGGAATTTAAAATAAGATTATTCCAGGGTAAAGAAAGTTATTTCAGATATTTATTAATCACCGATTCTATTTCAGAAGTTACATTCCTCTACAAACTTTTGGCAACCAGCGGATGTCCTCTGGAAAGATAATTAGTAAGGAAAAAATCTGGAAGGACCCAACAGACACAGCTTGAGACATATTTTCTGTCTGTTGTGAGTGCTGTGCTTTGACTGGTGCCTTCTGCAAACCTGTACTACCATCTCTCAGGCCGAATTTGCAACAAATGTTCTGTAAGGCCAAGTTAAATTAGCTGATGGAAGGCTCTAAAATCTGGTCCATGGTATATAACAATATCTTGTAGTTGACAGCAAGGAAGTGGAGGCTGCTAGAAATCAAAACTTTCATTAGTGAGAAGATACTGGACCTGCTTAATTTTTGCCATGAGTGATACAGTTGATCATGCAACAAGTATGTTAGAGAGCAATAAAAACTAAAACAGAAGGGCTTTGTTCTGAATCTCCCTGTTTAACAACATGACTTCTGTTCCCCTCAGTAATAAAATCTGAAGTGTGCCACTTTATATGTGCCATGTTTTACTGAACAGCTGTGTGCCACAGAGGGTTATAATGTGACATCATAGCTTTTATGTCTTAAGAAGTAAAGTAGTAGACAATGCAATCTATGTATCTATTTTGGTTTCATAGTATAAAGTGGGACAGGAAAGGAATATTATTTATTTTCATAATAAATGTGGTGATGATCTCATTTAAATGACATGTTTTATATAAGAAATATTCCACAAACAATCAGGTATAATCTAATGTTTGTAAATAGTTCACCATCAGGATACCACAACTCCAAACTTCTATAGGTTGGTTAAAAAGATAATCAAGCCACCCCTAAATGAGTCATATCTCTTAACTTGTTTACAGAAACTTTTGTTAAAGATGTTTGATTTTCAATTTTCTCTCCCTACTATTTTCTTTTACAGGATTGAACTGGACATTTTAAAAATGTTTAAAGTATTCATTCTTTTTTACTTCCCCACCCCTCTTTCTTCATTCAAAAATGTACAAGGGAAGTAATGTTAAATGTTCATAACACTAAATTTAATTACTACACTGGAATATGAACCCCACAGTCAAACAGTCCTGAGTACTGCAAGGGCAAGTGTGGATCTGAGTAATTTCTGACTCTTGTCTAGAGTATTTAGACTGTGCTAGTACTGCTTTTTAGGTTCATTTCATAATTCCATTTCTTTCATCTAAACACACATCTACTAGCAGGGCAGGGCTTATTGGCAGCAAACTTTCCTCTCACAGAGGTCAGTCTCTGATGCTGAAAATGGTGGCTAATGGAGAGGAAAGCTTCAAAGGGAACATCAAGACATTTTGAGAGCAACAGGGGCAAATTTAAGGGAGTTAATTGACACTGCCATAAAAATGGGAAACACCTGAGCAAATACATCACAGATCAAAAGAGAGAGAAATGACCTACAGAAAATCAGACGGAAAGGAAAAGAGGAAAGTAAAATGCATTCCAAAACCTAAGGAACTCTGCATGCAACTTTGTTACATTAGTTATAGAGGTGCATTCAAGCTTCAAAAGTCAGATTTTGTATACCTCAGAGTTTAGGGTATTTAATCTCCTGTTTTGATTCACACCCTTTTATACTTGAAAGTATAAGCTTACTGAAGAAAAAAAAATACTATAACCTTTGATAACCAAAACATTTCTACTGAAAAGCTTTTGTTCTTAATATTCTAAAGATAAAAACACATTTTTCTCACTCAGTAGGGAATCTGTCTAAAGGATGATTTTTTTTTCCCATTATTTTTTCCCCTAAAATATCTAGATGTTTGTTCTAGGTATACATAAGGTATGACTGTGACTGGCAAAGCTAATATTTATAAGACATCCAATTCTTTTACTAGTTGATAATAATAAAAGGTTGAAATTTCTCTGCTCTTTCTCTTCAATAAAAATGGAACCTTGTTTGGTTTTTTCCGAATTTTATTTTGAAGACCCAGAAAACTGAATTCTTAGAAAACTTGGGAGCTTGAAAAGAAGAACCGATTATAGGAAATGAATGACACCTGGCATACAGAGAGTCAGATACTGGAAGTAATCTTGATAGGATACAATAGGTGTCTATGCAAATATTTTCTTTAATTGCACAGAGATGCTCAATTGTTTTCAGTCATGTGTAATTCTCCTCTCTTTATCTTCATTTTATCTAGTTAATTGCCAGATTTTCACCCGGTGAGCTTATTGTCATAGTTACTGCAAACCACTGACCACCTTTAAAGCACTATATAAAAAAATAGTAAGGGAAATATAATGCCTCGAAGGTGACAATTCTGAAAATATTATGTCACCTAGCAGTCACTTCCTAAATAGTGATTACTGAGATATCTTCATAATCAGAAGTACCTCCAAAACTCTATAGTTAAATATGTGACGTGATGATTTTTTTTTTTTCTTGTAGTAAACAGAATGACTATTAAACAGCCCATTTATCTGAGCTTTTTCCATTCCAGGAAATTGCAAAGTTAATTATGATCATCATAACTAACTCTTAGTTACAATGAATGTCAAGTTAAAATTTCTGTGTATTAAAAAGTGTATTGCTAGTAAATTATGTAGAGCTCTTCATCTAGAGTAATTTATTTTTTTTTCCCAACAGATGAGCAGAAATGAAAACACTCCTTCCTGGTCCTAAAAACCTATTCATAGTTGCTTCCCAGTGTCTGGTATTACAGGATAGACTGGGTGAAAGTAAGATAAATCAAACCAAATGTTTGTTGCATACAGGGGCTAAGGTCTTTCAAACTGGCTATTCTGCCTGTGCTGAACTTCCCAAAGTGTCTGTGTAGCCACAGCTCTCTACTTCAAGTTCAGGAAACAGTCATAGAAGCATGATAATGGTGATTTCCTTGTAGACATTGTTATGACCTGCCAAAATGTGGAATTCCCATTACTTGAAACATTTATTTAAGTGAGGAGAAGGGTGTTTGTTTTTATTTTTTAAAATATGTGGTTTCAAGCCATGTGTCTTAAATATTTTGTAGGCTCTATTCTCAGTCGTAGACGAGTAGATGAGTAAGTTCTATCTTTTGTAGGCAGGTGTCTCTAAATTTATGACAGAAAATATACAAGTACCATGCCATCTTGGTCACCAGGAGATTAGTAGGGCTTTTTCCATTAAATGTTGCAGTAAATGTTGTGAATATATAATCATAATACCCAGATTGCTGGTGTCATGTACAAAGCTAACAATTTTAATGAAAAGCAAGAGCAGTTAAGCATCCATCTTCCATTATAAAAGGGATTTAAAAAGTGGTCTCTTTATAACCTCACATTAAACTTAAAACTAGGGGAACAAGTATTGGTGGTAAAAGCATTGGCATTAAAGCACTCCAGGACTTTTATCTAGCTGCTCCTGGCTCATAAAAAGACAAGAACTTGTGTTGCTTTCAGTTGTTTATGCCACAGACATTTTGAAGTTTTTATCAGCCATCATCAGGCAGGATCTGTGCTTCAGACTATCACAGGCATACAGAAATGGATAAACATTCACACTGGAATTAATTGTCATTAGTTCACAGAAAGAGACTTGTACACATCCCCAAAATACAGAACTAAGTGTAAAAAGTACTTCTTACTCAGGAGGTAAAGATACATGTACCCACAATAATAATAAAAATTGACAAAAAGCAGCAAGAACAAAAATCCATCCAGTTTTGAAAAGCTGCTTTCTGGTAAATAAAAGGCCAGCGATGTCATCAAAGGCAAAAAAAGAAGCTCAGTTAACTGAAGACAATGTAAAGCGAACATGATGTGACTAGCCATATACATCCAGTGGCATTTTAACATGTACCTCTGGAGTGCTCATGAAGCTGTCAGATAGGACACAAGAACTACAAGAGACCATTTGGACATAGGAAAATATGGAAAAAAAGTCAGGAAAAGAATATGCTTCCCTTATATAAAGTCTTAAATTTATACATATACACACACACACAGAGATATACACAAGTTTATGTAATTTCACTTTAATAAAATTTAAAAAGAAAAATTAAATATTCACATTCTCTGAACTCAGTAAATCAACTAGGTTTTCCGACTACATGGATAGACAAAACCTGTTTAGAGAACAGAAATTGAAATAATACAAAAGTATTTTTGCTAGGTTAGACAGCCTATTTTGTCATTGTTTTTGTCTTCAACGTCACACATTCACAGTACAATAATTTCACGAATACAAGCCACACTGAGTATAAGCCACATCTCTGGGTGTTGGTAAACATTTCGTTCTTTGTCCATAAATAAGCCACACCTGAGTATAAGCCGCTCTGTTGTTCGCAGCAAGGACCCGTGTGCAACAAAGTTGCCAATTAGTAACAGAACCACGGCAGGGTGGGGTTTACTGGCTCAGCTAAGGCTGTGCAGGCTCAGCCCGCTCGGGGCTGCTGACAGGGCCAGGTGGCCCAGCTCGGCACTGCCGCTTGGCGGGGCGGCTCGGGGCCGGCCGCCACTGCCACTGGGCTCGGTCACCCCGGCCCAGCACCGCCCCACGGTGGTAGGCAGGAACGGAGCCCCCCTGCTCCCGCAGCGGTGGCGGCGGGCAGGGATGGAGCCTGCCTGCTCCTGTCACGGCGGGTGGGGGCAGGAGCCCCCCACTTACCCCACGGGCCGGGGGGATGGCAGCACGGGGCCCCTCCGTCTCTCCCCCGGGCTACGGGAGAGGAGGGAAGGAGAGAACTCTCCCACCTCTCTCCCCACCCCCGTGCTGCCTGCAGGGAACCGGGCTCCACCCGCGGCACAACAGAGTAACAGTTTGTAACAATCGCAAAATGCTGGCTTTTGCTGGCAAGTTGCTCGACTGGGCGCCTCGGTTTCCACTTCTGGGGGTGGAAATGTCAGAAAATTATTCATGTATTAGCCACTCCTGAGTATTAGCCGCATTTCCAGTGTGGGAGTAAAATTTTAGTCAAAATGATTCAGCTTGTATTTGTGAAATTACTGTACTTGTCTTTTACTGTGAAAACAATGTATTTATCTCTAGAGTTGGAATAGTAATACCTAATGCTTAGCAAGTGAACAATGTAGTGCTTAGAGAAAACTGCAGAGCAACTACCAAGAAAAAATAGAATAAATGAATTCCAGATGTTTTTCTATAGGATGTCACAAGACTGCTGATTAACTTAATCTAGTAATTCCCTCTAATATTACCTACATACAGAATTAAGTCTAGGGTCTTCATTCCTCATCAGAATCTAGCCACATCTCAGATTCTAGGTAGCTGGCCTCAGATAATATGTGACTTCTGCATATACAACTTCTGTTCAGAACACCTCTTCTTAAGACAAAATACAGTAGAGGAACAATCAGCATTAACTTAGACCCTTTGCTACCCAGCATCAGTCAAGGATAAGTGTTTCTGCCTACAAGATCAAATGAATTTCATCCACTGGGTTTTGTGAAAGGAAGGAGATAACACTACTTGCTGCATTATATGCTAACCAGTTTAGGGCTAGTTTCATTTAGAACAGAGGGTCTTAATATGTAATAATAATTCTTATTGTTACAAGATCCCACTCAGATCATACATTTTAGAATCACATTAATTTTCAGCTGCATGTTGTAGTCATCCTGTGATAAGTACAGTATACAATTTCTCCTTCCTAAGCTTATAACAAAAATTCTTATTAGCTGTCCTTTCACTGGGAGCTGTTAAATTTCAGCACATTTTGTTAATTTTAATAATCCAGATTGTTAGCAAAACCCAAGCATTATGGACTACAGTCATGGCTTGACTCCAGCCAGCAGCCAAGCCCCACATTCAATCACTGCCCCATCAGTAGACTGGAGTAGGGAATTGGAAGGGCAAAAGATGGAGAACTCATGGGCCCAGACAGTTTAATAGAGAAAGCAACAACCACACATGAAAACAAAGCAAACCAATGCTTTAATACACCTCTCCCTTGGGCACGCAGGAGTTCAGCCATCTCCAGCAGAGCTGGGGCCCATGACGTGTAATGGAAGCTTGGGAAGATGAACACCATCACTCCAAATATCCACCCACTGTCTCCTTCTCCTTCCCACTTTATAGACTGACCATGGTGCCACATGGTCTGAAATATCCCTTTAATTAGTTGGGGCCACCTGTCCTGGCTGTGTCTCCTCCCAACTTGCCCTGCAACCCAAACTTCCTCCCCAGTGTGGCAGTATGAAAAGCAGAAAAGGCCTTTGCTCTGGGCAAGCCCTGCTCAACAATAACAGAAATATCTCTCTATTATCAACACTGTGTTCAGCACAAATCCAAAATACAGCCCTATACCAGCAAAGAATATTAGCTCTACCCCAGCCAAAAGCTGCACAAGAATCCTCAAAATCCTTCTTCATACTTTTCTTCCCTGATTTCTGCCATGCCTTAGTGTAAGGGTCTTCATTTCAATCTTCAGTCTAGGAAGTTATTTCCCTGGAAAATTGATTATACCCACTCTTTAAAAAATGAATTACTTTTTTAGCTCATGCTTCCCAATAAGAAAATGTCCCTAAATTATTCTCGTAGCTTTAATATGGTCTGGTTTCTAATCATTAAAATCTCCTCTGTACCCATAGGAAGTCTGCTATGGTTCCATTTCTGCAGCTGGGTGTAGTCATACTTTTCCTCATAGTGCTGGTTATTCCATTGACAGTTCAGCTCCATAGCATTTCCCCTGCTGTTAGGTCCATTTCAGCCTCAGGTGTAGCTTAGCAAGATTCGTCAATGTGTTCCTGGCAGGCAGCAGAAGCTTCCATTTCCTGAATCAACCCTAGGGTCAGTTTTCAAAGGTTTACTAGAAAGCAGGTCTTACTAATGAAGATTTGATTCTTCTTGTTATGGATGTGAATTTCTGGCCTTGTCTTCTGTTCTTTTACATTATAATCCTATTCACATGTGTTCTGTAGTTCGTGTTCCTCCTGGCTCTCTCTTGCTACCATTGATACACATTTTTCTTTTGTAATACCTGTTTTGCTTGTTTTTATTTTAAATCTGTTTATTGACACATTCATTTATTTGTTGTTCCTGACATTTTCTTTTTTTTTTTTTTCTTTTCACTGCCAGCTTCAAATCCCAGCAGTTGGTGTCATCATCACTTCTTTATTCTTGTTCTTAAAAGAAATGAGGCCATCTCTGCAAAATTGCTTTAATTAAAAGTAAATCTTAGTATTACCTCTGTAGGGAGGAGATACATATTACAGTAATAGTTTTAAAGTAGAAACTAGGTGAAAAGAGATAATATAGGTAACAGCATTTAGTCCAAAGAAATTATGTTGAAAGATAAAATGATGAAGAATTTAAGTTGAAAGATTTTGTTCCCATTTGCAAGCCTACATAGGTTTTGCAATGGTATTTTTCTGGCAACGTGTTACATTCATACAGAGTATCCAGTTGTACAGAAATCCTATTTTTCAGAGTAGTTTTAATAGAACACAATTATTATATTCAACAATAGCTATCATCTTCAAAAGGACTGAACTCTTAAAATTAAGGTCTTTGGAAATTATGTCTTTATCATTAACAGTTTTGATCAATGAAGAAAATGAATATTTTTGCACTTGAATTAAATAAAACCTGTTCCAAGCCACTAGCAAATTTCAACAAGCTATTCAGAATATTTGTTGTTGGGTTTTTTTTTTTTTTTTGATTTTTTTTAACAGTCATTTGTTTTGAACAGCCATATCCTAACAGAAAAAGTTGCTAGAGAATAGTTTGACACAAATATTCTTCAAATCATGGACAACTGTCAACTGTGCAACAAAGAGGCACATTTGAAAAGGAAATTATAATTATTCCCCTCATACAAGCTAGACAGTTGTACTTCTGAAACACCAGGGCTTTTAAGTGGGAGTTAAATTAATCTTTATTAATCCTTGTTATCATGATTGCATAATGTCTGGATTTAAATGTCTGATGTACAGCACTCTGTTTCCTGCATCTCTGGTAATCAGAAGTGTGAAAATAAATCTTGCACTTTAAAAGAAACACTTCATTTGAAAAAAAATAGATATAATCATCTGTACTATTAAAAAAAAGTTTTACTTCACACAAGAATAAATATACAGCATGTCAGAGTTTCAAACTTGCTATTTTATGTTAAAATATGCACTGCTACATGTCAGAGCTGTGAAAATGGGAGGTAAAACAAGAAGGCACTTGGCCAAATAATTATAGCAAGATTTTTTTTCCATTAAGATTTTTATTTTTGAGAATACCGCTCCCACAATTTAATTACAGCATTTAAAACACTCTCTAAAATGGTCTCTGTGTGCCCTACTGAAACTTCAAACTACCCTAATTAATGAGTAGATCAGAGTCAAAAACAAAAACAAGTTTGAGTTTGGGTCTTCTTAGGCTTTTTTACAAGCTTCTAAACTGCAGAAATGGACCATAATTCAAATAACCACTTTCACACAACAGATACAGTGTATAAGACATTTAAAACACTTTCTACAGACACTTCATTAGTTTAGAGTTAGCTTTACATTAACTTTACCATTGTAAACCTAAATTTTAGAGAAGAGGGGCTCTAACTTTATTGCAAACATGTTATGCCTAAAGAAGCTTAAAGGGAGTACTCAACTGGAAAAGATTTCTTACTTAAGTATGTTAATTCTCAGAAATTAGTGAAGAGTATAGGTTTTAAAAAATACTGTCAAAATAATATTTTTCCCAATGTGTGTTTGGGCTCTTAATACTAAAAAATTATTAAAATTTTATAGTCTTAAATTTATTTGGTCTTACAGAGTATGAGTAGAGAAAGTATATTTCTCTCACTCTTAGGTTTATGTTTGTGTGTTTTGATTTATGGTGTTGTGAGAAGTCAAATCAAACTGTAGTTTCACAATAAATGGATTAAATGTATTGTATAAATAACAGAAGAGAAATATTGACTATTGATTTCTGTTTAGACAATTATACTGATACAAGGTTTTTACTAATTTAAGGGCAATGTGCTGTGAAAAATGTGTACAGTAGTTTCACGAATACAAGCCGTACGGATTATAAGCCGCACCCCCGGTGCCTCGACAATGTTGCTGTCTTTGTCAATAGATAAGCCGCACCCCGAATATTAGCCGCACTTTCGTTCGTCGCGAGAATCCGTGCGCAGCTTTCACAAATTGGCCAATTAGTAACAGGATGGCGGCATAGCGGGCTTTACTGGCTCGGGGCGGGGCCAGGAAGGCTCGGCCCGCTCATGGTTGCCGACGGGGCCGGGTGGCCCAGCTCAGCGCCACGGCTCGGCGGGGCTGGCCGGGTGGTGCTGCCGCCGCCGCCGGGCTCGCTGGCCCCCCTCTCCCGTCAGCACCGCCCCGCTGCCGCGTTCGCTCGCCCGGCTGGCAGGGCTGCCGCCGCCGGGCTCGCCGCCCGCCCCGCTGCCGCTTCGCTCGCCCCACTGCCGCTTTCGCTCGCCCTGCGCCGCGCCTCGCTCGCGCCGCGCCTCGCGAGCGCCGCGCCCGCCCCGCGCCGTGCCCGCCCCGCGCCACTTTCGCGAGCGGCGCTTTCGCTCGCCGAGCGGCACTTTCGCGAGCGGCGCTTTCGCTCGCCGAGCGGCGCTTTCGCGAGCGGCGCTTTCGCGAGCGGCGCTTTCGCTCGCCGAGCGGCGCTTTCGCGAGCGCCGCTTTCGCTCGCCCCGCCGGCAGGGCTGCCGCCGCCGCCACCAGGCTCGCCGGCCGCCCCCTCCCGTCTGCACCGCCACCCGCGTTTCCTCGCCCTGGCCGGCACTGCAGGCCCCCGCACCGCCAGGCTCCCCCACGCTGCTGGCCCCGATTCTGCTGGGCTTCCCCCGCTGCCAGGCAGCCCCACCCCGCCGGCCTTCCTGCTTCTGCCATGCTCCCCTGCACTGTAGGCCCCAGTTCTCCCGGGCTCCCCCGCCATGATGGCTCAGGCTCTGCCGCCCTCCCTGCCCCGCCCTGCTGGCTCAGGCTCAGCCGCCCGCCCCCCGCACTGCTGGCCCCGCCTCTGCCAGGCTTTCCCACCTCTGCCGGGGCCGGCCGGGCTCCAGCTTGGCTTGGGGCTGCCGCGGGCTCTCACTTCCGTGTTGGCAGCTTTTAGAATTTTGTTAATAGATTAGCCGCCCCGGAATATTAGCCGCACTTCCGGGTTTCCACCAAAATTTTGGTCAAATTGGTGCGGCTTGTATTCGTGAAATTACTGTATTTACTGTTTAAATTATAATGCAGACCATATGCAAATGTCTTTTAGAGCCTTTTATGTCTCCAGTGGCTCATTCATGATCCATTATTGTCTAAAGATTTTCTAATAAGTGTCTGCTTCTTAAGGATTGACATAGTATGTTGGGCAAAAATAACTACATCTACACTCACATAACAAACTTTTCTTGAGAACAACTTCCATTACAATAACCTAACTTAGTTTAGATGCAAACCGGCTTTATTTCTATAGCTTATATGTTGTACCTCCAATGCACTGTCCAGCAAGGAAAGCCTTGACAGTGGATATGTCGTTGTCTTCCTTGCAAGTCACTGGAATTTCCTCCAGTATTTACAACATCACACATGACCTGTGAGATCTTCTCAGCATCAGGTTAAATACCACTATGGAACATGCAGTGCACCACATAGAGCCCTTGAAAGATTTCGTAATTCTCATATTGTACATTTTTCAAGGGTACAGCAGGAGTAGGAATCCTCACAAAGATCTTCCAATTGAAAAACCAGGAATTATGTTTACCTCTTGCTGAAACAAATGCCAGTTATTTGTCGTCCTATTTATTGCAGCAAGCTTATACATATGTGGGGGATTTCATTGGCCTGTGAGAAAATTGGAAAAGGGTATACTTTTTTTAGAAGGGCATGTAATGATGGTACAATGAGGAATGGCTTTACACTGAAGAAGGGCAGGTTTAGATAGGTAATAGGAAAAAATTACAGTAGTTTCACGAATACAAGCCGCACGGATTATAAGCCGCACTTCCGGTGCCTCGACAATGTTGCTGTCTTTGTCAATAGATAAGCCGCACCCCGAATATTAGCCGCACTTTTGTTCGTCGCGAGAATCCGTGCGCAGCTTTCACAAATTGGCCAATTAGTAACAGGATGGCGGCATAGCGGGCTTTACTGGCTCGGGGCGGGGCCAGGAAGGCTCGGCCCGCTCATGGTTGCCGACGGGGCCGGGTAGCCCAGCTCAGCGCCACGGCTCGGCGGGGCTGGCCGGGTGGTGCTGCCGCTGCCGCCCGGCTCGCTGGCCCCCCTCTCCCGTCAGCACCGCTCTGCTGCCGCGTTCCCTAGCCCTGCCGGCGGCCTGCCGCCGCCGGCGCCGCGTTCCCTAGCCCTGCCGGCGGCCTGCCGCCGCCGCCGCCCGGCTCGCTGGCCGTGCCGCATTCCCTAGCCCTGCCGGCGGCCTGCCGCCGCCGCCGCCCGGCTCGCTGGCCGCGTCGCGTTCCCTAGCCCTGCCGGCGGCCTGCCGCCGCCCGGCTCGCTGGCCGCACCGTGTTCCCTAGCCCTGCCGGCGGGCTACCGCCGCCCGGCTCGGCGGCCGCGCCGCGTTCCCTAGCCCTGCCGGCCCCGGAATATTAGCCGCACTTCTGGGTTTCCACCAAAATTTTGGTCAAATTGGTGCGGCTTGTATTCGTGAAATTACTGTACTCGCTTTGAGCATGGTGAGGCACTGCAGCAGGTTGCTTAGAGAAGCTGTTGATGCCCCATCCCTACAAATGTTCAAGGCAAGATTGGATGATGTGTTTTCCTAGTGAGAGATATCCTTGCCCATGGCAGGAGGGTTGAATAGATGATTTTGAAGGTCCCTTCCAGCCTGAATTATTCTATGTTTCTGTGAATTGCATGTAATTTGAAACCACGTAACAGCCCCGATAAACTCAATCCTGAAGTCAATCACTGCAACCAAAATACCATTGTCATTCTCCCATTGGTTTTCATGGTTTGTCCATTTTTACTGTAGCACTTAGGAATGTTTTGTCTGTTCCATGATGTACATAAATTTCTCACCTTTGAGTTCACTCTTCACAACCCAGTGGACCTAAGTACTTTTCTCTTAAGAACTGTTTAAGAAGCTAATGATTTGC